>NW_028238461.1:52373156-53090656 GCF_041429995.1 Eschscholzia californica | reverse complement strand
CATAAAGACATTTTGTCTACGGACAAATGTCCCGAAATGTCTTGAAATGTCTCTGGAACATTTTGTCTCTGAGTGTCCTCCAATGTCCTGAACCACTACCCCCTCCTAAGAGATTAACACATTTTGCTAAAGACATATCAAAGTCCTTTTTTTTGTTGAAGTAACACATGGAAGTAGTGAAATCTAGAAGTTTCAAAACAGACAATGTCAGTAGCAATCTGGTGGTGGGCACAATGCTATGACAAAAAATTGATCTAAAATGCCAACAACAAAAGTATAAGAGGAATACTTATAGTGTGACTAGCTTAACTACTCTCTCAAATTCCCACTTAAGTGAAGGGAAAATAATAATTTCTGAAAAAAGGATGAGGCGTGCTTTTATCACTCCCATAGTTGAGAGAGGAGGGCCCACCCAAGGACAGAACCTCCATGTCTCACTATCTCCATGATCATCTCTAGCTAGTAGTGCTTCTTCTTCTCCTCTCTGTCTCTCCCTTCTTCAATCTTCATCTCAAAAAGCTGGTATATAGTGTACTAAATAAGGGCACGTGGCAGATGATGGCTTGAGTAAGAAAAGGATCACAGGTGTGGGACCAATCTAAAACTTTAAAGACACGCCTGCTCTTATTATATAACATGGTCCCACATCTATCTTGTTTTCCCATCCGTCCATTTTAGCATTTTAGAGAGAGAAAGAGAGAGAGAGAGAGAGAGAGAGTGAGAGACATTTCATGGAAAAGGTGAATAATGCATGCATAGGATCTGATGACAGAAACAGAAGAGAAGAGAGGAGTTGTTGTTTCAGTTTTTTTTTTAATTTCAAAACAAAAATAGTATAAGCAGACTTGTGAGGTACTATTTTTCTCAACAAGTATACACTATAAATGTTGAAACAAATATATCTTTTGGAAACATTTTCTTCTCTTTTTTTTTTGGCTTATAGTAGAAGAGATGTAGGTGGGGTAAATTTCAGATTTCTCTTAATGTTGAAACAAATATTACTTACCTTTGGGCCTCTGGGTAGTTTTGATGGTCAGGCAGTAGAATAGTATCCTATATATACATTTATTCTATAGGTCTAGTGTTACACTTTGTAACTAGAGATGAATGTTTACTTTAGGGCTTCCATATATATATATATACACACACACTTAATGATCATATTGGCCTTCTTGTTTCTAGTTTTAAGCCCAAATAATTAAGGAAGGTTCCATGAGTTAACCTAGCTAGTTTAAAGACATCACCATTTACTAAACTTGTACTTATGATATAGGTTCTGGGCGCATCCCAAAGTGATGTGGGATTATCATATCGCCACTCTAGCTCAGAGCCTCAGAGTCGTTAACACCTAACCCAGAACCAATAGTGTTTATGCTCTTGCCACTACCACATATTCCCATTGGGTACATAATTTTGCTCACGGCAAAGGCTAAACGGTAATGATGTGGGTTTGATATAAGCTTCCAAAGTCCGTATGCACTTATATCCCTGACTCCAAATTTTCTCATAAGCGATGTAAGAGTATCACAAAATGTTGTCAATAAGGAAACAAAATCCAATTTCACAAGTAATTTGATCAAATTAGCACCATATGAAATTGCGCACTCAAATGCAAAACTACAAAACTTAAATAAACAAGTTTTTATCAAGCTCTAGAGAATCGAGCATTCCCGTGGTTCCCTTAAAAGGGGAATTTCATATGCACACACCATTTTTTTTCGTCTCCCTTCACTTAGACGAAAAAAATTAAATGCGTCTCCATGTAAAAAAGTATGGTGCTGGCCTTGCCTTGAAACGTCTAAAATGGAAGTTTTATACACACTCAGTCATTTTCATTATATACTCACATATATGACTAAAAAATTTTTACTTTTGGTGCAGTGGTTGGACACCCCCTCTGAAGTCGATGAGGTTGTGGGATCGAGTCTCGGTGGAAGGATACAGTGTTGGCCTTTAGGCCTCCGTCATGCTTATCACATCTTCATGATTTGTCAATGTCTTGTAACGGCTAATCCTAATCGATTTCTCTTTTTTTTTTTTGTTGAACTAATCGTAATCGATTTCTCAAAAAAAAAGAAAAAAGATGGGAGTCCATTTAACATTTCCTGGTTATATATCACAGTTTGGGCTTCCAATCTAAGAGAATGAGCTATAAAATATAGGCACCTATTCCACATAAAGCCCATTAGCTGTCCAGGCCAAGGTCCACCTAGGAATGGGATTTTATCCAAATATCATCCAGTTGGCATAATATGATTGTGCAATCCTTGACTGAAAATCGACCAATGAAATCTAGGAGGCAAATCTCCTTCACTAATCCTTTACCCAAAAAGATTTCTCAGCTTTCAATTGAAACTGACTTATCAAAGTCATCATCTATCATACACTCATAGAAAATCAAGTAGAGAAAGAGAGAGAAATTAAAAGACACACCTAATAGAAGACTTATTTGGGAAGAAGTAGAATAGCAGTGAAAAACATGGCAGCAACAACCACTTCCATAGCAGGCTTGGCCACTTCCTCTCTCTCTCCTCGCCTCTATCCATCACCTCCCCACAAGAAAACTAATCTCTCCTCAGGTGATGATTATACTATTTTATCCAAGCAACCCGTCTTATAATTAATATTACTAATTGGTTCGCGAAATTTGCTTTCATTATTTATTCTAAACAATTTGAATCTCAACTAGACATATAAACTATATGATTAGTTAAGCATAAGATAAGTGATACTTGATTTATCTTATTGTTTGAAACTTCCAATAATAGGTTTTATAAGATCACCTATCGCTGCGAGAAACTCGTTAAACCAAAATCTTGCTTCTGGTGGAAGAATAACATGGTAATTGATCATATTTTTTTTGTATGTATCTTAGTTAATGAGCTAATCTTAGTTAATGAGCTAAGAATTGTTGGTAGTTTAGAGAGTTTGGTTGTTAATTAATTTTGGGTTGGTTATGTTTGTGCAAGTGAAGCTTTCAGAGAGACTGGTTGCGCAAAGACTTGAATGTAATTGGGTTCGGGTTGATTGGGTGGATCGCTCCATCAAGCATACCACTTATAAACGGTAATAGTTTGACAGGACTTTTCTTCTCGAGCATCGGAGAGGAGCTCTCACACTTTCCTACACCACCTGCTCTCACCTCTTCATTTTGGTGAGAAGACTATATATTCTAATTTACTTGTTTCCACTTCTTACTCTCTAAGATTGAACACTTTTTTAACTGCCCAATAATGTTAATTGTATCGATGTTCTTGTTGAATCTCATAGGTTGTGGTTGGTGACCTGGCACTTGGGGTTGTTTATTTGCTTGACATTCGGGCAAATCGGTTTCAAGGGAAGAACTGAAACATACTTCGACAAATAATTTGTATATATTTCTTCCATTTTATGAACAACTCCTACCTTGGTTATGTAATAGTTTAATTTGCCATAATGTGGATGTGTAATTGTGTATTATTAATTTTCTCCTAAGTCATGAATCAATATGGAGTATTTAGTGTATAAACTTAAGGAGATTTAATCTGACTGTGGTACCTAGCCATGCTTCACGATCGAAAATGAATGAAGTCCCAATTCCATGAGTGAACTCAGACAGAGAAATGCTATATGTACTTAGAGAAAACTTCAAGTTTCACCAGTGCCTACTAAAATTCGAACCAATAAATATCATCAAGAATTCTAAACTTTCTGAATTTGATAATAAAACAAGCCTTATTCATAGTAATGTGATAACATATCAGAGATATACATGAAAACTTAAACAATTGGCCTGTTTGTGTCCCTAACGTACGACTGTCATTACACCGTTGGGGGCTTCACTGGCTTATGAACAGGTTCAGTCTTAGTTGAAGCAGAGGCGAAAGAAACTGGAGTTGTAGGATGGTCCTTAACAATCAAGCTCAGCACATCAGGTCTAGCATAGTGTCCAACCACATCGAAACCAAGCTTTTCCCGTGCTATATCTCCAAGATCTGCAAAATCAATGTGAAAATACCCATTACCAAAACCATTGCCGAAAAGAAGGTAAAGAGACGGGATCATGAAAATGGAGGTCCAATCGCCACCACTTTTTTCTTCTGCTTCCGAACGGGTGTAGGGCGTAAAAGCATTTGATACCCCCCATTTATCAGGCCTAGTTGATAACAAAAAAAAGGCTTGTTGGTATTGTTCCAACAAGCTTAACAAATGGAAATTCTCAGCTTCTTTCTTTGTGAGGAGTTACTCGAAGGGACAAGAGAATGGTGTGTCAGGACTCAAGACATGCTATATAATTCATTAATGAAATTTTATCACAAATATCAGATATTTCAAGAAGGGTATCATAAAATGAGAAAGGATTACCTAGATCAGCTGAAATAAGGGCTTCTCCATCATAATTTGGTCCGGCCAAAACAGTTCCTGATGGTGAAATAATGACACTACCTCCAGGACATACAACTGTGTCTGGTGATAGCTCTTCTCCATCTGGTCCTTCATATGTGTATTCCGGAGGAGGTGGGTAGTCTTTCCTTCGGCAGAACTGGCACGACGATAAAACGAAGCATCCTCCCTCTAAAGCAATATGGGTCATGGATGACTGCCATGTTTCCCTCGAATCAGCAGTAGGTGCACAATAGATTTCCACACCTAAAAATTCCATGAAATCGACGAACAAACATTTTCATGTCTAAATCAGACAGAAACATAAGATGTAGTATATAACAATCGCAATAAACACTCAGAACCATATATTCGTCAATAGTGGATAAAACAAACGGATAAAACGATAGCACTAAAGACTTATAGGTTGAAAAATATATACCTTTACCATACATTGCTGTTCTTAAAAGCGGCATTCTGTTTTCCCAACATATAAGGGCGCCAATTTTTCCAATTGGAGTTTCATACACAGGAATTGTCGATCCATCCCCAAAACCCCATATAACTCGTTCTAATGCTGTTGGCATGAGTTTCCGATGTTTCCCAAGGTAATTACCTTGGGGATCAAAAAATAGTACTGTGCAATAGAGAGTGTATCCTTCTCTCTCTATCGCACCCATTACCAAATAAACTTTGTACTTCCCAGCCATTGCAGCTAAGCGTTCAACTTCCGGACCTAAAGACAAGAACAAAAATTCAGGTCCATTGCACGGCAGTAAGGCAATTATCCATTAATCACAGTATCAAATGACCTAGTACACAAAATTGAGCTTGAATTCGAACTAGGTAAAGCCTATGAGAGTCTGAGATTCAAACCGAGGCCTGTAGGAGACAATCTTGTGCATTAACTATATAAGTATAGGGAAAGAAGAAGAAGAAGATATTCACCAGGCACATCAATGGCGGAAGCGTGATACTTTCGGAAGTCTTCTTTCCCCTTTTGCCCGCGTGAGCCAATTACGACACCAAAGGTTGAACCACGAGGATAACCACCTACGAATGCTTCAGGAAACACCACTAACTGTGCCCCATAAGCAGCTGCATCAGCAATCAGTCTCTCTGCCTTATCTGTTCATCAAACAAAAAACAACCCATAATCCCGTTTCCACATACAAAACCTAAAACTGACTCAGTTTAGTCTTCATCATGAATAAGAAACTAAAACCCAAGTAGATTTCATCATGAATAAGAAACTAAAATGATCCTAAAAAACCTAAAAAGTAATTTTACTTCATCAGATTAACAGAGAAACTAATTAATATCTCCACCAAAACCCACTTCATTTCCGAAAAATTGAAACAAATTGAGGGATTAATACGATTTCTAGTGAGAGAGAGAGAAAGGGAGTACCAAGAGTGGCGGGAGTGTCGTAGAAGATGGTAGAAGCTTGAACAACAGTAACACGAACAGTAGAAGGATCGGAACCCATGTCAACTTCGGCGATAACAGGTACTACGTCGGCTAGAGGAACAGACGGAACTAAAGCCATTTCTGATCTATCTGATAATTGGAGATGATGATGACAAAGAAGAGGATGATAATCTCTATCTATCCGATCAACTGCCAATGAGTGAAGGAGATTTTGTCTAGAGTTTTCCGCCCTGTTTTTGTTCTTTTTTTTTTTAATTCTTGAACACGTGCTTGTTATTTTTTTCCCACGTGATTTTCATCTAATTAAGGGAATGTGGATCCAATTAGGGCAATAACAATGGAAGACATCTGATTTGATGGGTGCGAACTCATTGTCCATCTATCTAGGCCTAGGGTTTACGAATTTCAAAGTTTCCAAGAAGTAATATAACAGATTGAAGAGATTCTGATTTTTCTGAAGGTCTAAGTCAATAACTATTACAGTAAGTCATGATTTCTTGATTTATCTATACTTAATGAATGTTTAAATTTGATTATCTGTTTGTTGATTCAATGAAATTCTGAATGATTTCTTTCCTTTACTTGATTTTCTGTCAAGATTGAATATTTGAAGATTATGCATCTAATCTGTTTGATAAAATGTCTGAAAGAAATGCTGAAAATTGAACCACTACCCATGAAAATCTAATGATCTGCTGCTATCTTATTACCAGTTAGTGGAAGATTGGAAGCACAAAAAATGAAAACTTGAAATTTTATATTGTTTGATCTAATTGATTGTAACTGGTAGAATTCTTAGTTACTGGGTAGGAACTTTCATCACTATCTTTCCAACTATGTATTTGATGATAGTTTTTTCAGCATTTGTTTCCTTTATCTATCTTTTTTTATCATATTCACAACTTAAATTTCATGCTAAAAATTGACAGTATCATGATGTGGTGTGGTTGCTCCCCAACCAAGGGATTAGCTTTGAATCTTGGCTGCTTCGTCTTCGGTGCTACTCTGTTTGCTATTGGTGCGCACTACTCGTTCAAAAACATCGGACCTCAACAAGCCCGGATCCAAGCTCGAAGCGAGCTTCTCAGAGCACATCTCATTAAGAAATTCGGCAAGGATGTCATCCCTAAAGTCTTTTCGAATCCACCAAACTCCAGAAGTAATGAACCAGGTTCTCTCTCTAATCAGCAGAGCAGTGGCAATACCTAATGTATGTATTGGCACTGATCCTCTCCCATCCTTGGCTCAACCCACTAGTGTTGTTCATTGCTCTATAATCTTTAGTGTGGCAATTTTCTACTCTAGGTGAATGAGGATTTGAATACAACCCCCCTCTTTATCATTATATGTTTTAATTATATTTGTTTATCGGCTTATGTAGCCAGCTAACAGAAACCGGCTGCTCATTTTTCTGATGCATGTTCAGGTGATTGTCTATGGTGTTTGACTTTGAGTTCATCTTTGGCAAGGTGAGAAAGTATAGAATGTACGAGGAATTTGAATAGTTGATAATTTATTAGCTTGTAAATCTGAAGTTTACCTGTTATTTAATTTAATATAATAATAATGATTGAATATTAGATCTTCTTTATCTATCTTAAACTGGGATAAATGAAAAGATCTGAGTTCTCCACTATCTCATTAATTTTGATGGTTAACCTTACAACCTGCCTGCTGAAATGGAGGACGAGGCCACAAAAGTTGTTGCTGATAGTCGTTCTAGATTATAAAATGATTGCTTAGCTTATAACGGGGCGGTCTTTTGCTGGTGGCCTTCATGTCTGTCATGTAAAGTGCTAACAGAACTACTGAAAGAGCTGACAAATGCATTTGCCAAAAGAAACTGCACAACTGTAGCCAAAAGTATACCTAGAAACTCTATATAAGACATTTTAAATGTCGAATGAGTCTGGCAAAAATGGTAAGTTCGAAAAAATTGTTCTCTGCTAGCAGTTTGCCATGTCAAACCCAAGGACCCAACCGACTCAATTTTTGCCAATCAACTGTCTGTAACGAAGAAATTGTAGCTGTAAATCCACATACAATGTTATAACCAATTTCAAGCTTTGAAGCTGCTCAAAATCATCAAGATTGAGTTCATACTATAAGCCTGACCACTCTAACACGAAACACTTAAAAAAACGGCTCTTGGCTCCTGTTGGGAAATCTTCAAAAAGCAACCCTGGTTCACTTACAGCAAAAAGCACGCAGCTTCATGTCTTGTTTGCTTTCGTCTAAATCTGACTCATCTAATCCAAATGAGCCCGAAGTTAGTAAGAAAAGCATTTTCAGACGTAGGATATTATCGGACTTGAAAGAAAAAAAGATAAACACAAACACTATCTTAGTGTTAGTTTCAAAATATTGGTGTACATGCAAAAAAGACAAAGTAAAACAAAGATGGACAGTAGCATGAACCTGGATTTATCATTCAACTCAAAAAAACTTAGTTAGGAAGCATACCTGCCACTTGTCAGAAGATAGTTGTTGATAAATGGAATTTGACACGTGTCAATGAGAAGTAGTTAACTCCAGTTATACACTTGTGATTTGTGAAGACCCATATGAGGAGGGAGAGAGAGGAAGCAATTACATCATTCATCCTACTGTTCCCAGGAAGAAAGAAACAGTTTTAGAGAGCAAACCAATGAGGCCTGAAGGGTCGTTCATGAGTTAAAGATATTTTTACCCTTATATATATCCCCCGTGCTAAATTTACTGTTTCTCAGAACTCACCAAGTAACAACGGATTAATATCTTCCTTGGATTTTCTCTACCCTCTCTTATCTGTATGTCATTAAATAAACAAGAGAGAGAAACAGAGAATAAAGAGACTGATAACAGGATGGAGTTCTCAAGTAACTACCCAGGGTTCAGGTTTTCACCAACTGATGTTGAACTTGTATCTCATTATCTCAAAAGGAAGATTGAAGGCTCAGCTAATTGTGATGATATTATCCCAGAGGTTGATATCTGTAAATTTGAACCTTGGGACTTGCCAGGTTTGCCCTCTCCCTCTCTCTCTCTCTCTCTCTCTCTTTCTCTCTCTTTATATCTCTCTCTCTCTCTCACACACACACACACACTTTAGCAGTACCCACTGACATCAAACCACAAAGAAATGGAACTGATAGTTGCTTGTTTATGTTGGCTTTTCTGGATTAGCAAAATCAATCATTAAGTCGGATTACGACTGGTTCTTCTTTTCTCCAATCGGCAGGAAATACCCACATGGTTTACAAGCAAAGAGAGCTACTGAAGTTGGTTTTTGGAAAGCAACTGGTAAAGAACGTGGGATTAAATCAGGAACTAATGTGATTGGTACAAAAAGGACACTGGTTTTCCACTTGGGACGAGCACCAAAAGGCAAGAGAACTGAGTGGATGATGCATGAATATTGTATGAAAGGAAACAACAGCGATAAATGCCAGGTGAGTTTCTGATCTATAGAACCTCTTCTTGATCTATGTTTTGGTTCACCATTTCTTTTTTACCTGATTTGCAGGGTCCTTTTGTTCTCTGCCACATCCGGAAGAAGCAGGAACCAACTTCGGCAAATTACGACCAAAACTGCCAGACAGAAAGTGATCCAATCTCATCACATACTACTGAGCTTCAGGCGGGAACTCAAGTTCATACAGACCAGCCGCAAGCGGAGACTAGTACAAGTGGAGAGAATAAGGCAACGGGTTTCTCCTCAAGTAAGCAGATGAGCAGTTCAGAAACTCTTTCTGATGGAAAACTTGACAAATCTGAGCTCAACCAAGAGGTTTGACTTCCTCCTGTACTAGTTCAGATTTTATAAACTGTGAAGAGATTATAGAGTCTAATATCATAAAACTAATTTAGTTTCAGGGTGATGATGTGAAGGAGGACGATTGTTTTGCAGACATAATGAAAGATGATATAGTCAAGCTCGATGAGACAGCAAATTACCTGACTCGACTACAATCATCAGGAGTTGACAAGGAAGGGAGGAGTCTTGAACATGCCAGTTCTGGAGTGCCGCATGTAAATAATCTTCAGGGAACTGCACAGAGGAGAATGAGATTGGAAATGTATAGATCACAACCAAAGAGTATAACAGCAAGTAAACAAGGTTCAGCAACAACCGCTATCCAACATGAGACTATAAATCCGACAGAAAGCTTGAAGAGTAGTAACTTCTCATTTGTTGTGGATAATAGAAGATTGGTACCTATTGTGTTGATCATCCTTGCCATGCTGGTTTTCAAACTGACGATGCTTGTAGGAATCAAGCATTTCAGTATTTTCAGAAAGTTTTGGGGTTGAATGAATTAACACAATGGTCTGTGAGATGATCATTGCTGATACCGAAGTAGGTTTAATGTAGTTTATGCTCTGGTTATGAAATAGAATCCAAAGATTCACGTGGCGGCGTTGTCGAGTAATTTGCAAGCTTGTCAAGTTGTTCATAGGTTCCTTCGTCTAGCTTGCTGCTTTTCCTGTTGGATTCACTTAGTGTTGAAGCAAGAGTCACAGCAACTTCTATTTAGTTACATCTTTCTTTAAAGAATTCTCATTAACTGGTGAGATCTAAACTGGGGAACCTTTAGTTCTGGTTGTGTTATGCCTGGCCTGATAGTGTGCTATATAAGCACACTTGTTATGTGTTTTCTTCCTTATATAAAAACAGAGTGGCCAATTTATGGTTTTTTTTTTTTTTTCTTTACTGATTTTACATGCTTTATATAAGCCAGAACGATTAGCGGCAGTTTCCCAACTCTTATTTCACCATGTCTCGGGAGTTACTCTAAACTGTTATGCCGAAGTTAGGACATTAAACACCACTTCGTCCATCACTCCATTTACTCATTAAACACCACTTCGTCCATCACTCCATTTACTCATTAAACACCACTTCGTCCATCACTCCATTTACTTTGAATCTTCGATTTTACCCAGAGCATAACCACAGATACTATTTGTCCTTCAAAGCATTGACTTTTTGGCTCATATCATCCTTATTCTAGTTTTATTGTACAAAAGAGTCTGAACTATATCAAACCACGAAGCTGTATCAATCTCAAACCCCTAAAGTTGTGTCTAAGAAGGGGACAATTGAAACGGAATAAAAGCACTGATCTCACACAAAGAGGTTACTATTGACAGAACAGGAGCTTTTGAATTGAAATGTTAACAACCACAAAACTATGACTTGCAAGGTTTCTATGGAGTCGTATATCAAAGGAAAAGCGTGGATACGCCAGAAATCAGCAAGGGGGGCTGTCAAGTACAGCAGTCAAGTAGACTAGAGGCCTTAGCCCTCTAGAGCACTTTTCAGGGGCTTCCAACAATATGAAAGTGTTCCAGTCACTCCTGGACCTTGTTTTGTTCATCAAGTTTCACACAATTCAGTCTTGGAGTAGCCAAGAAAAGCTAGAAAAAGTCTATGTGCAGCCTACAACAGCAAGAAAGTCATGAAAAAGAGCATGTGGAACAGCAGTTTAAACTTTTCTAAGGGTTCATTTTATTAACCTGAGGTTTTGAAGAAGAGTTTTGACGCCTAATAACCTTGAGCATCAGCTACATGTGGACAATCAGGGTATAGGAATGATATATGCATCAGAGTATCCTGGGAAGGAATAAGAAAGGGTTCTAGGCTTCTAAAGGTCCAAGAGAAGTTAAAGAAAGGTTTTTCACCACAATCCTATTTACAGCACAAAATAACAACTGTACAGAAGATCACCAGAGTTTAGATATGACTTTTACAAAAAATTGTACGAAAAGATATTACACTGTCAGAAAAGGATGTGGACAAGTCATTTATACGTAAAGGATGATTTCTTCAAGCAAAATATAATTTGGGAACAAGCTTATATAGGTCAGCCAGTATATGAAGAAAGATCTAGGTAGCAAGAATCTATACGGAAACAGTTTATATGGAAGTAGGACACGTAAAAAATGTCGAAGAGAACTGGAGGAAAACCAACTCCGACGTCTCTAAAACGGCAAGCCACTGAGGGACTTATTTAACCTCATGTTCGAGTAAAGAACAACGATCAGAGCAGAAAATCTCCTCAACTAGATGAGTGGGGAAAGGGTAGATTCCGGGAGTTCAACTATATCGGTATCCGGTAGCCACGGAATTCATTCAATCTGTGGTTTCCTGGAAGTCTACAAACATTAAGAAATAGAGTAAATGTTATGAGCGGCCCCTAGCCATTTGGTTTACAAAAAAAATTTATAAATTACAAAAAAAGAAAAGGTGAAAGATTGAAAGAGTTCGCACTAAGATGCAGGGTAAATGTTACAAGTGGCTCCTAGCCGTTTGATTTACAAAAAAGAATTGACAATCCTAATGAAGAGGTGAAGATATCACTTATGTAGTGTTCTCTTGAAGTTCGGGGTGATTGATGCCCTAGGTGCCAAGAAGATATGCTAAAAGGTGAGTTTTGATCGAATAAAGTGAAATGCGAACGGAAGAATTAAAAAGGTTGCAGGGCCGCAAGGGCAGCGAAGATATGCACAAAGCAGTACATCAGAGGTCTAACTATCATCCGAACAATGAAAGAAAGAAAATAGAGGAAATTTCTCACTCTAACACTGAATATGAGGTTAAAGAAGATTCACTTAGTAGTCTTTTAGGCATGTGAGCTAAATTTACTTTCTTAGTTCATAAAATCAGTTTTGCAAGCATCTGGAACTATCTACTTCATGTGGTGCCATGATAAACACTCCTACTAGCATAAGCTAACAAAATCAATTCAAGCAAGTTCCTCTAGAAATTACTACCTAAGAGTACTATATTAAAGATTAACAAGTATGTAAATGGGAAGTATCTCAAGAAACGAGCTACTTACTTGTTGCCAATGTCTCATTTGACTGCTTGTACGACTTATTCTCTTATTGACTGCTGCGCGGAAGAGGTAACCTGATTTTACTGTCTTGTTCTTGATCCTAATAAAGAAAAATAGATACCCATCTGAATCCTTCTGCTGCTGTGTTCATCCGGTTTAGATACCAATACTGATTCGCCATGAGGTCCAACTCTGTCTTCCTTATATGCTCATACAATGTTCTCGCGCAATCAATCCTGTCAATATGTAATAAAGAATTTCAATTGCTAAATGTAATAAAAAATAATTAATACTCTTAATTCTTAAACTACCAAACTTGAAAGTTATAATATACTAATGTCTGCCAAATAATACTACCAAGTTCTTATAGACATCATCGTATAAGCAATAATACCATTTAGAAAAACCACTTCTTACTGAATAATCCATGTGTTTAGTGATAGACATGAGTAAAAGTTTAATGTCTTGCAAGAGAAACTTATTAAAACCTAAAAATTCTCCCTAATTATCCACGATTGTTATGTAGAAAGAAAGAGAGAGTTGGAAATTGAAAAACTACTTCTAGATAACAGTTTGTGTTTCAGTCGAAGATAAAGTAAAACCTGAAAGCAACTTCAATCCAAGCGATTATGTACTGAAAAACCTGAAACCAGAGGAATCAAAAGTTGATTATAACCAAAACTAGAGAGTGAGTATGAAGAAGATGATTGGTTTTACAAAATTAATAAGTAGTATTATGATAAGTAATAGACAGAGAGAGAGAAGAAGCGAGAGTATCAACCATGTATTTACGAGGATGAGAAGAAGAAGAAGAAGAAATGAGGGGAGTTTCGGCGACGAGCCAAGCGTAACCGCTTAAATCGAGTTCTGACCGTACGAGTTCGATTCGTTGGGTCCCTTGTCGCAGAAAAACTTGAACTCAAACCGTCTCCATTTTAGTCTTCTAGCGCACGGATGTTGCCTTCATCATTACGTTTGGCATCACATTTGCGGTTCGATCATGGTTTTGGCGCCACATAATGGAAAAATGATAGTCTATTAGAGCTCGGTCTTTACTAAGAACATGGGCAAAACAAAAAAAAAAAAAGCCAGAATATTTGTGTTTATAAGTGTCCTTCTACATTTAAAAAATGTCCTTCTACATGATCGTGTCAAAATATTTGTGTTACAGAATGTCAAGATTGCCACATAATAATGGTAAAGTTAAATTCTTTGTATAAGAGTAATCTCAATTACTTCTTTTTTGTTAATCCCAATTTAGGAAGTGTGAATTTTCTGTTACTTTGCTCTCAACAATTTTGTATTTGCTCTCAACATTTTGTAATTGTGTGAACAAATTCGTTTTTGTTCAAAAATTGTTTTCCAAAAATATTTTGCGTTTCTTCTTTTTTATTTGACAAACACATTGACTGGCACTAACATTTTATAACAAGTCACAACAATTGTATATGTTGTTAAGAACATAATGACATATGTCGTCAACATTTTATAACAAGTCATGACATTATTGTATATGTTGTCAACAGTTTATAATAACATATTTATATATGTTACCAACATAGAAGGGTAAAAATAGAATTATAGAAAAATAAGATGGTCTTGTTTACATCATAACTACATATGTTGTGAACAGTTTAAAAAGTGTTGTCAACATTTTAAAATTTAGGTTTTTTTTACATTATTATTTCCGGGTTTTTTTTTTCGTATTTAGGCCTAGATTTTAGACTTTTCTTACATTACTTCTTGATTTTAATAGTACAAATTTTAGGAAGACAAAGGTGAAATAAAGAACTCAACACTGTTGGAGTCCAATTGGTTTAAGGAACTAACAGTTTCTCGACTTGTTTATGGCACAATCAGTTTCTGACTTGTTTGGGGCACTATAAGTTTATCACTCCTTATACTTTGAATTTAGGGGTCAACACTTGGTTGTTCGAGTGGTTAAAGTGTTGACATATACACCAAAGATCCTTGGAGGTCTCGGAGTTAATCTTCAGAGAAGGTGGAATTTCTGGATTATTGAAGTTGGGGTTATTCAGGCATAAATAATGTAGATGGGCTTTAGGTCATAGTTTACATGGCCTTTAGGTCTGTTCTTGTTTGATTTGGCAGCTATCGTGCTTATCACATCCTTGATGTATCAACGCCTTGTAATGACTATCGTGCATCGAAGTCAAATTATCAAAAGAAGAAAAAGAAAACTTAAAACCATTAATTTTAGATTCCATCCCAAAATCTACCTACACACAGTGCATGTAAGGATGAACTGTACTGGCAAAAAACAGCATTGGGCCTTCCTTATGCGCCCACCCTCGTGTAACATAAGAGGGGTGCCTTCAGTAGCCTCTATGGTCTAGCAAGGAAGCCCACCGAAAGCCCAACATGCCTCGCAAGCCCAGAAATTCTAAGCAGGCTTACACAAGCCCACACTCCTGGCATGCCAAGATAAGGTCTGCCATGACGATCCACCCACACTCTAGCTAGTTGTGCGTACACGTGGCCAAGTTGTTAGAGATTGGGTCAGTCCAATCCTAACATTCTGCTACACGTTGGGGTCATGGTAGAAGACCGAGTCTTGCGCTACTTTAAAGGAGTAGTGGACCATTTCTACTAGCAACGAACAGGCCAGGGCAACGGGTATCGTAAGGCTACCCTTCTCTCTCAAGAGATCAACGACCACGGAAGCAGTCTAGTGTGATCCTACTATTGCGGATCCAACAACCCTGGGCCCCTAAGAGCGGTTACTATCCTCTACACTCTATAAATAGAGGAAGCCTCACTCTTGGAAGGGGATCAGACTCTCACTCGAAAACTACTTATTTGTTTTCTACTCAGCACTCTAGAAGCTCTACTCCGATCACTTCACTATTCCTATATTAAGCTCCGTCTACAAATCACCTACCCCGACGACCTTTGGTCTAAGCTAGCCTAAGGCAGAGATTCCGGCTAGAAGCTTCCACGAAACCACATCGAAACTTGCTAGAGGCTTCTCGTTTCTCTCATTCCCCGTTAGTTCATCCTTCTGTGAGCAGAATACTACCCTTCTGCAAGCAGAGATCTACCCTTCCGCAAGCAGAATCCTACTCTTCCATAACCAGAAGTCTACTCTGCTGATCAAGTAGTCCAGAAGCTACCACAACTCATCATTCCGTAGAACCAAGCTCCGACCATTCTACGAGTTGTGCCACCCCGACGCTACAACGATTCTACCATCATTAGTAACTCTATCTTCGGTTTATTCACTTTATTAAATAAAACTAAGTTACTGACTTGACCGTCGGAGGGTCCTTGGCCGACACCATCTCCGGTGCCCCCTTGGACTTCACGGTTGTGTTTCCCTTGTGCAGGTTTACAGGCTACTGGTACCCGTTTTCTACCCTGACGTTGGCCCGACAGTAGCTGTTTCCTTCTCTGACGTTTGCCTACCCGACTACCAGAACCGACCTTCTGCCCGTCAGCCCGTCTATTTGAAGGCCCGAAGCCTAGTTGCTGGTGCCCACCCGACGATCCTTCTAACCGTGTGACTTTCTACCCGTCCACATGAACCAACCCCAAATCACCCGTTCAACGGAACACCCAATTTTTTTTAATATCGACTACAATGGTCATTACAAAGACATTGATTGATACAATGTGATAAGCACGATAATAACTATTGCCCTAAAGCCTGATGAAACTAATGGACTAAAGCTTGACGAAACTAATGGACTAAAGCCCAGCGAAATTAATTGCCTAAAGCCTAAAATATTATTTTATTTATACCCAAGTTTAATATTTTTGGATTTACACTTCTATAAGCTCGAACATGGGACTTCCGTATTGCTGGATAGATGCACTTACCAAGTAAGCTAATCAGTTCTTGGCGGAACACCCAAATTAGTTAGGGGTAGGGTTGGAAAAAAAAATCCAAAAACCCGAAACCCGTCACGGGCACCCGAGTCCGTTAGAGCCCGCGGGTACCCGAAACCTGAAGGCGGGTCCCGCCCGACCTAGTAAAATAAACGGTTCGGGTTTTGAAGTGTTACCCGACATCCCGCCCGAGCCCTCCCGTTTATTGTTACCCGACATAACCCGCTGAACAATATCATCCATTTATACGACAATACCTATGTAAATTATATGTATGCTTGCTTGTATGTATTTATGTATGTACATATGCACACAGTTTTACATTACTACATATAGATATGATGGTGAACCGTGGATGTGGCTGTTGTATGGTAGCGGTGGCCAATGTGACAAATATGGTAGTATCCCGGTGAAATGATGTATAAAATAGATTAAATGTACTTGGTATTTTTTTTAAATATTTTAAGTATACAATATACATATAGTGTTGTCGGAGGTGCCATTTGACAAGACATTGTTAAGAGAAACTTAATTAAATTTCAATATTGGTGGAAATTTCGGTATGATGGAAATAAAAATATTTTGGCCCGAACTATTTCAAAATTTATTGAAAACCCGATACCCGATCGTCCAATACTCGAGAAATCCTAAAAGTTTGACGGATTTGGACGAGTTTTGGACATTAATTTTTTAAAATAACCCGCCCGATTAAGTTTGAAAACCCGAATGGGCAGAGAGTTCCAAAACGGCAAAGCCCAACCGGCCCGACCCGAGGATCGACATGAATCCGACCGGCCCAACCAGGAGCCCTAGGTTGTAGGTCGTAATCTTGAAAAAGGCTATTTTGGTAAATAACCCGAATCACATTTCAAGGGTAGCGAAGTATAAAATGAGAAACCCTAGCTATTATCTTCTTCCCCGCTCACGCCTCCCTCTATTTTCTCTCAGTAGTTGCAGGTAACCCTAATATCTATCTCTCTCTAAGCATCAGCGGAAGCAATCATGGGTCGTGTTCGAACAAAGACAGTGAAGAAATCATCTCGACAAGTCATCGAGCGTTACTACTCTCGTATGACTTTGGATTTCCACACGAACAAGAAGATCTTAGAAGAAGTAGCAATCATTCCATCAAAACGTCTTCGTAACAAGATCGCTGGATTCTCTACCCATTTGATGAAACGTCTCCAAAGAGGAGGTGCTGTTCGTGGGATCTCATTGAAACTTCAAGAAGAAGAACGTGAGCGTCGTATGGACTTTGTTCCTGAAGAATCCGCCATTAAAACTGATGTCATTGAAGTTGACAAGGAGACCATTGATATGCTTGCTGCTCTTGGAATGGCTGATCTTCCTGGTGTTATCAAGCAGGCTGAACCCTCCTCTCTCGCTCCTCTTCCGGCTTTCGGTCGTGGTGTTGGTGCCGCCGGTGGACAAGGACGAAGATATTAAAGATAAAGATGAGGTTTTTATTGGGTTAGTTTTCCTTTTTGTTATGTTGCTACTGTTAATCTTAATTGGATCTTGAGATGTTTTAGTTTTATTTGGATAAACCTTCAAGTTTACTTCAGTTGTTTAATGGAAATTTTGCTGGTTATTATTTTGTTCAGCTGTTATTGCCTGTGATTTAGTTTCTTTGATTGTGAGAATAGGAAACTGAGATCTTTGTGTTTTGGGTAACTTTTAAAAATCTTAGAAATGGATCAAATGTGATCTTTGTTTTGCTTCTATTTTTGAATTTAAAATGTGGGTATGGGTTATTATTTGATTGATGCCTAATGATACTTGAAAGTTCTTATGATTGTAGTTCAATGTTTGAAGTATTTAGCCAACAGGAAGTTACACGATAAATGAACTCTGAGAGAAAATTCCATTTGATGGTTATGTGTAGGTTGGGGAATTTCGTTCCGTCTTCAGTTTCTTAAAAATGGTTTTGCTGTATGTATTGTATTTGTATAGGTTGGGGAATTTCGTTCCGAAGAAAGTAACCTATGAGCATTATATTCTTAAAATTTGTACTTTTTGACCTTCATTGGTGAGTTCATGTGGAAACACTACATGGTGGAAACAGGTTGTGACAGTGATGTCTAGTCTGGTCACGACACGACCTGCCAAGACTGGTCACGACCTGCCAAGACTGGTCACGACCTGCCAAGACTGGTCACGACCTGCCAAGGCTGGTCACGACCTGCCAAGGCTGGTCACGACCTGCCAAGGCTGTGTGCCAAGCGTGGTTGTGGTGGGTTAGTCACACCTATTGGGCTCTCTCAGCCTGTTGGAGAACTCTATACCAAATGCGTGTTTTGGCATTTGGTGGAGTTTGTGAGATTGTTTTGGTATTTCTCTTTGCTGCTGATTGTTGTTTCTTAGTTGCTTTGAGGTTTTGGAAGTGCACGGTAATCGTGTATATAGAGAAATTGCTACATAGTTCATACTCAAATTGGATCTTTCTGATCTGGTCACGCGTTTGTCAATATTAAAGTACTGAGCAGAAATTGCTAGATTGTTCATACTCAAATTGTAACTTTCAGATGTGATGTTGCTTGTGTCAATATAAAGGTACTGACCAGACGGACACTGGGTGAAGCATTGTGTAAAAATGGCCGAATTATCAATTTGTCTTGTAGACTACTACAGTTCTAATTCAGATAACTCTTCTTATTCAGTTTCAGAAACTCAAATAAATATCATATAGACAAATTATTTGAACAGAATACAATCTCCCAAGAGAGAAATGCCAAGCATTGGTTTTTTCTGAAGTTGTTTATTGAATATTTTCATTTCTCTCTCTCTCTCTCTCTCCTTTGTATTCTGACTTTCCCCAACTTCATTTCTTTAATAAGTTAAGTGTAACGAGTCGTATCCTAATGTCATCAGCTTCCCTAATGTCAATAGATTCGAATAAGGACCTTTTGTACTTGTTCCAATTACCGACCTAAGGGGGAGCTTGATGAGTGACAACATGGATCCTTAGGTATAACAATACGCCCAAGGTTGGATCTTTCTGTGTCTTACGAGTCAGATGGCCCCTGAGATATACTTGTACTAATGCTGCTACACCCAAGCTTGGATCGCTTCTCCGTGCTTTACGAGTCAGATGGCCCCTGCGATAAAATTATATTTGTGCATTACACCCACGCTTGAATCGCTTCTCTGTGCATTACGAGTCAGATGGCTCCTCAGATACACTTATACCCGTGCCTTACAATCCAACCTTAGAAAGTTTTTATAGTACTTGTGTCGTTCTATGGAGATACAATTTGCCTTTATAGTCTATAGACTACAAAGAGGAAAAAAAAGTCCACCACTATTCGGTGCAGTGGTCAGACACTCCCTCTTAAACTCATGAGGTCGTGGGATTGAGTTTCGATGGAAGTAGTTTAGCATTGAAATTTATTTCTTATAATTTAGACAATAAATAAAGTAGATATAAGAATAGATGAGTTTTGTCAACACTTGGTTGTCCAAGTGGTTGAAAGTATTGATATAAACTCCAAAAATCTAGAGGTCTTAAGTTCTATTCCCATGGGAGGTGGAATCTATGGTTATCGAACTTGGATTATTAAAGGTATAAATGATAAGTTTGTGAGGTTTAAGCCTCATTCATTTGTAATTTAACTTCGGCGGCATCATGTAATGATTAACGTTAAACGTGATCTTTATATGGTCTTTAGGGCCCAAGAACGTGGCTCCAGAACAGTTGGGCTCCTATAAAACTCATTAAATCCGCTGGCCCTCTTCTTCCTTTGTTTTTTCTCATCCCATGAAGCTGAGAAGAAGAAGATAATACTAAACTAGTATGGAGTTCCTCTCCATCTCCTCCACCACACACACTCACTCCTCCCATTTCTCTCCTCCAATCCTCACCGCCAAATTCCAATCTCTCATTTGCTCCGCTAAATCTTCTCCGGATTCCGACACTCCCTCTAACCCTCCTCGCATCTCCGGTGATGTCCGTCGCCCTAAACCACTCAAAACCACCACCACCTCCTCTCCTTCTTCCAAGAAATTCATTCCTACTCCTGTAACCCCTAAAATCTCCTCTAACCCTCTCCGAAATCTAGTGAATCACTCCAAACCCCAGAAAAATTTGAACAATCTTACTAGCAAACTCTGGCTCACTAGTAAAATCTCTCCTCCTCCTCCACCACCACCGCCACCATCTCCCCCACCTCAGAAAATTGTTTCTGCTGAGAAAGAGTTTGCCAAAGAAAATGAAGCTAAAGTTTCAGAAGTTAAGCATTCAGTTCCAGAATTTCGTCAAGATGGTAAAATCTTTGTTGGAAATCTTCCTTTGTGGATTAAAAAGAACGAAGTTGCTGAGTTTTTTCGGCAATTCGGTCCGATTAAAGATGTGATATTAATAAAAGGGCATAATGATCCTGAGAGGAATGTTGGTTTTGGTTTCATAATTTATGGTGGTTCAACTGCTGCTAATTCTGCTGTAAAAGCTGTGGAATTTGATGGGGTGGAATTTCATGGGAGGGTATTGACTGTGAAGTTAGATGATGGGAGGAGATTGAAGAATAGGTCAGACGAAAGGGATACATGGGTATCAGGGTCTGATGAAGTTGAGTATCGTTCGAGTTGGCACGAAGAAAGGGAGTCTTCTCGAAAGGAGTTCAAAAAGGTTCTTGAAACTGAACCGGAGAATTGGCAGGCTGTTGTTTCATCATTCGAAAGAATTAAGAAGGTATATTATGCTAACTCTTTATCATTAGCTTGTATTATGTATATTTAGCAAAGCAAAACTTTGGAAAATCTAAGCATGAGTTTATTTTGTTTGAAATGCGGATGCCCTGATGAATCTTAATTAGATGACTTTTGGTAAGTCTTCGTATTCAGTGCTCGCACTGGATGCATTGGGTTGATGGGGTCCTGGGGATGTCATTGTGTTCGCAGTGGACACATCCCAAGTCTGCCGAACATGTCATTGTACCTTTGACTTTATGTATCTCTTCAAACATAAAAAACTTCAATACTGAACAATATTTGTTGGGGTTTTCATTGTAAAGAGTACATGCAACCTTTTGAAATTGAGTTAAGATTTTGTATATTGAGCGCGCAGCCTTCTAGAAGAGAGTTTGGACTGATGGTTAACTATTACGGAAGACGGGGAGACATGCATCGTGCGCGCGAAGTGTTTGAGAGCATGAGAGCAAGGGGAATAGAACCAACCTCACATGTCTATACAAAGTAAGACTGTTTTTGGTGCCCTTGTTTTCTGATACAGATACAAGCTATAATTTTTCATGTTAATCAGATAGACATTTTTTAAAACCAAAAGAAAACTAGAAAATTGTGGTTTTCTTTCCCAAAGAGGTTTGTGTTATTTAGTTATCAGGGTTTCTTAATCTCCCACATTGAAGGTAATTTATTTCATGCAGCCTTATTCATGCTTATGCAGTTGGTAGAGATATGGAGGAAGCATTATCTTGCGTGAGGAAAATGAAGAAAGAGGGAATTGAGATGAGTTTAGTGACTTATAGTATAATTGTTGGGGGATTTGCCAAAGCTGGTGACGGCGAGTAAGTTAAATGCATATCGCTGGTCCAACTAAAAAAAAATATCCATCTTATTAAATGATGTTAATATTATAGAATTTCCTAATATAGGTTTTCGCGTTTTCCCTAATGTCCCATCAGCATACAAAAGATCTGATGTTCCAGTAACTTATCAAGGGTTCATGTTATATATTTTTCACTCTTCAATCAAATTGATATGGAAAAGAGGACCTTGAATCTTTTAAATTCATGTTCCAGTATAATTGAGAGAAAATGGATCTAAAAATTCTGTCCACACCCAACTACTCGCAGTCGAAAATATTGAACCACTTCTCAAATATAAAGTTTAGATGCCCAGAAAGAGACCCGTATACGAAAATAGATACTCCAGACATGTTGAAGTAAAAAAAGAGAAGATGTTGACTAACAGAAAAGGCACATAGTGGTTAGTGGCTACATTTATCTCAATAAGGACAAGTAGTACCTTGTGGAGTGATTATTACATTTACCATCAAGGCATCAATTAGAACAAATAGTTTTGATATTGTTTCGGCTAATCATAGGTATATGTGGTATATACAGCTTACTAGTCATTACGTAGCTATCACATTGGAATTAACCAAAACATTCTTACCGTCATTTCACCCTTATTCTCGTTTATGTTGCTTTGGAAGAGCTGCAGATAAATGGTTTAAGGAGGCAAAAGGGAGGCATGGCTCCATGAATGCAATCATTTATGGCAATATAATATATGCCCATTGGTGAGTACTCTTTCCAAAAAGTTTTTTGTTAGATATTTTTAACTTATGCAATAATGCAAATAGATATTTGTACTACCTTTTCTAGGTTTTCCATTTTCTTCACAACGCTCTCTCTTCTTCCACTATATTCAAACATGATCCAAACTACAAGTTTTGGTGATTGTAATGAATCAATGCTGAGATCGTTTAATATAACAGTCCAAACTTTAAAATGCAGCCAAACCTCTAACATGACCCGAGCTGAAGATCTAGTAAGAGAGATGGAAGAAGAAGGGATTGATGCTCCAATTGACATATATCATACTATGATGGATGGTTACACAAACATTGGCGACGAGGAGAAGTGTCTTATCGTATTTAACAGACTTAAGGTACTCTTATTATTGATAAGCTGATTTCATGAGTTTGTTGGGGTTGTTCTTCATATATACATGGTGATTTCTTCTGGAAGAGAATTGATTTGATTAGGCCTTTTTGGATCCCCCCGGATCACTTCAGAGTGAAGAAGCAACCAACTCTAGGATTTGGGCAATTACTAAATAGCAACTGCTTTTATTTCTTTATTTGATTGTAAAGAACAGATCACCATTTCTACCTAGATGACTTCAATCATTTATTATTTGTACGCAGTGGAGTTTTTTTCCTTCTCGTTCTTTTTCTTTTCAAGGCTTGGCTGCCGTCTTGCAGATTTATGTTCCTCCGTCTTGTCATATTTACTGACATTCTCCTGCTACCATTGTCGCAGGAGTGTGGGTATACCCCTTCAGTCATCAGCTATGGGTGTCTCATTAATCTATTCACAAAGGTAACAGAGTTTTCCCTCTTGGGTTTGTAATTGTTCAAAAGAAAAAAAAATCGTAGTAGGCATCTATCTTCATCTAATTTCTCGATTTCATGTTCTGTTAGCAAACGAGCTGTATTTTCATTTTCTTTGTATGTCACACTAACATCTTGGTCAGATGGGAAAAGTTTCTAAAGCGTTAGAGATCAGCAAAACGATGGAAATGTGTGGCATAAAGCACAACATGAAGACCTACTCGATGCTGATTAATGGGTTTCTAAAATTGAAGGATTGGGCTAATGCCTTCGCCATTTTTGAGGATGTCATAAAAGCAGGCTTAAAGCCTGATGCAGTGCTCTATAATAATGTCATCAGAGCCTTCTGTGGTATGGGTAATATAGATCGAGCCATCCGCACTGTTGCTGAAATGCAGAAGCAGAGAATCAGGCCTACCTCACGCACATTTTTGCCAATCATACATCAACTCGCAAAATCTGGGGACATGGGAAGAGCCCTAGATATCTTTGACACAATGAGGAGAACTGGATGCATGCCTAATGTGCACACTTTCAATGCTCTAGTTCTCGGTCTTGTTCAAAAACGTCAGGTAATTTATCATAAGAGGTTAATTCAATGTAGTAGTTAAGAGATATGTGTGAGTGATTGATTGTTAGTTTCTTTTTATCGGCATTTCTAGGACGTAAAGTTAATGTGAGAACAAAAAAAAGACATGGAATTGAAGACTTGTTTCCATCCTTTATTGAGCTGATACTATGATTTTATATGCTTCATTTCTCTTAATTATTTTTCAGATGGAAAAAGCTGTTAAAACGATAGATGAAATGCTGTTGTCTGGCGTGACTCCTAACGAGCACACTTACACAACGATCATGCATGGTTATGCTTCTCTAGGCGATATTGGTAAAGCTTTTGAGTACTTCACTAAAATGAAAAATGAGGGTCTGGACCTAGACGCGTACTCCTATCAGGCATTACTCAAGGCATGTTGCAAGTCAGGCAGGATGCAAAGTGCTTTAGCAGTCACAAAGGAAATGAGTAGAAAGAATATTCCAAGAAACACTTTCGTTTACAACATATTAATTGACGGGTACCTACAATTTCCCTTATCTTACAAATATTAGCATCTATGGGACGACGTTGAGATATTCACAAAAATGAACCATTGTTTGAATTTATTTCTTTTCTTTTATTATCTCCATACTAAATTGTGCATCTCTGAGGATTGTTGTCCTCCTTGAGTAATAATGAAATTGGGCTTTTATCATGTAGGTGGGCTAGAAGAGGAGATGTTTGGGAGGCTGCCGACCTGATGCAGCAGATGAAGCAAGATGGTGTTTTTCCTGATATTCGCACATACACGTCATTCATAAATGCATGTTGTAAAGTGGGAGATATGCCGGTAAATTCCCAAATAATTATTTCATTTCTGTCATATTTGATCAAATAGGATTTCGTGATCAATTTCGTTTTCCAAGTCTTATGATGAGATAATTGTGTGCAGAGAGCCACAAAGACAATCAAGGAAATGGAAGCTGTTGGGGTGAAGCCTAATATAAGAACCTATACAACATTAATACATGGGTGGGCTCGTGCCTCACTCCCAGAGAAGGCCCTCACTTGCTTTGAAGAGATGAAATCGCTCGGGTTGAAACCCGATAAAGCTGTATACCACTGTCTGATGACATCACTGTTATCAAGGGCTACCTTCACCGAGGAATATATATACTCGGGGATCTTGTCTATATGTAGAGAGATGGTAGAACTTGGTTTGGTTGTCGATATGGGTACTGCAGTTCATTGGTCGAGGTGCTTACGCAAGATTGAGAGGGCAGGAGAACTCACTGAAGCGTTGCAGAAGACCTTTCCTCCTGCTTGGAGTTCATTTGACAATCTTGATACAAATTCCTCTAAGACTGTCAAAGATGATGACAATGATGATGATGACGATGTTGCTGGTGATGGTGACGAGAATGGCGTATATCCTGATGGCGATGAGTTCGACAACGATGATATTGATGATCCTAAAAGCAGTGATAATTTTCATGACCATAAATTATGGTTCTAAACTTTAAATTCTGAATAGCAAAATTTAGGAGCTATATGATTTGATTCTTGTATCCCAAGGTGTGAATCTGTATATTTTTATGCTTCCTGGCCTTGTCTTGAGTCTTTGACCATTTATGCAAGTATTCTAAAATGAAAATTATTCTGTTTTATATTGGCCTTGTCTCTGTTTAATGAAGCTAGCCGAATATTATAGAATTATAAAGTCATATTTGGCGTGTGAAAATGAAATGTGATTATCTGGAGTCGGGAGTGTGATATTTATTGTTGAAGGGTGATACTTAAACTAGTGTAAGAAGGGAAGGTATACAATCTTTTTTCCTTTCAATCATCTTATTCTTGACTATATAATATTAGAAATTTCATTACGAGAACAATATTCTTCGAAATCTCTTCATCAAAAAAATAAAAAATAAAAAATAAAAAATTCTTCGAAATCACCCAAAAGTTGCTTAAACCCATTAAGAGCACAATAAACATGTCATTCAAGCACTCACTTCAAAACAAAAATTTTATTGGACATATATTTAAGATAAAATGAAAATAGGATGGTTGTACAACAAATTCTATCTCTATTATCATATAGTCCATGATATAGCTTAAACTTGTAAAATAGTAAATACAATTACTGAGAAAAGTGATATCTACACATAATTGGAATATCCAAGAATGTATATTTTAGAGATGGTTGAAAAACTATCATTGCCACAAAAAAATTAATGGTATTACAGAGTTGGGTTATGCTAACATCTTATTTTTGTAACTTTTTGTTGTGTCAAATCTTCCTCTAATGAAAAACTGAACAAACCAACTTAGACAATTAATGAAGACATTTAATGATATTTACTCACAAAATCATTTGTATTTAAGGCATCAATTTCTTTATTATCTCTTTTGAATCCGATTCAGAGTCCATTTTAAACCTCACCTGACACGTAACGTTTCTTTTCACCGCTGATTTTTGTTAATATCTCTATGTAACTAAAACTAGGCATGATAGCCACAAGATTTTACTCGGAGCTCTATTTGGTCTCTAGCCTAGTGCTTGATATCCTTCTTTTCGATTTTAATTTTTTTACCTTTAATACAAGTTTATTCTCTTTAACAAAAAAAATTAATTATCGTGTGAAGTGAATTTTATTTTTGCCTTGATATTTAACCAATTAAATATACATTTGTAGTGTGTCTAAGATAATTATATCCTAAATCAACACAGTTTACAATTGTTGTGTATACATGGAGGAACGAACATTGAACCTTCCAGCTAAGTGGGTCCACAATTTGAACTTCATGGGAGCCAGCTCTAGACTAAGTTTATGTGATTATTCATTTATTTGTAAGGAATAACTGAAAACTAAAAAGTGATGCAAACTTTTAAAAACGTTTATTTACCCGTACAAAAGATGATAGTGGGGTTAAAATGCTTGTATATAAGATAAAAGTGAAAATTTGGTGGTCGTTGTATGACAAATTCTATCTCTATTATCATATAGTCCATGATATAGCATAAACTTGTAAAATAGTAAATACAATTACTGAGAAAAGTGATATCTACATAATTGGAATATCCAAGAATGTACATTTTAGAGATGGTTGAAAAATTATCATTGCCACAAAAAAATTAATGGTATTACAAAGTTGTGTTATGCTAACATCTTATTTTTGTAAGTTTTTGTGTGTCAAATCTTCCTCTAATGAACAATGAACAAACCAACTTAGACAATTAATGATATTTACTTACAAAATCATTTGTATTTAAGACATTAATTTCTTTATTATCCCTTTTGAATCCGATTCAGAGTCCATTTTAAACCTCACCTGCCACGTAACGTTTCTTTTCACCGTTGATTTTTGTTAATATCTCGATGTAACTAAAACTAGGCATGATAGTCACAAGATTTTACTCAGAGCTTTATTTGGTCTCTAGCCTAGTGCTTGATATCTTTCTTTTCGATTTTAACTCTTTTACCTTTAATACAATTTTAGAATATGATAATTAATTTCCCATTAAATTTTTATTCACTTCCATCTTTCTGTCTCATCAAACCATTATTTGTCATCTTCTCTCCTAAACCCCCATCCATGAAAGGATTTAAATAGAACCCACCTCCCCCTCTTTCACTCACATCAATTCATCTCAAATCATCTATTTGACTATTTAAAAATGCAATATGTATTGGCTTTACCGGCTCAGCAACCACAAAGGATGCCTCTAGTGGGTAATCAAGAAGTTCCTAGTGGTGGTACTAATATTGCAAACATCAATGAGAATGATCTCAACAAGCCTCTTGAACTCCTTCGATCTCCTGTCGAGTTGGAAGCTCCCTTTGTCCCCTTTGGTTATCAAAGGGTCCTCGACTTAAAGGTACAATGTTTACATATTCTTGTAAAGTCAATCTTTTTTCTAGACGGCAATATTAAGGCCCCATAGGTTTTAATATGGTTTCAAAATTAGTATTTTAGAGATTTATCGGATCTTCAAATTGTAGCCTTGTCTGTATGTAATAGGTACATTTTTTTATTCTAGCTTGCCTTTGGTGTTTGTGTGGGTATGACGGTATTAACAATAATATCATTTCCCTAGATCATCTAGGCATTAGAATTTACTCTTTCTTTGTAAGTCAATTTTTATGGGGTTGCCCCAATAAAATTTGATATCATACAGGTACGTATATTCTTCTGTTCTGATTAGCTTCTTTTGAAGAAAGAACTTTAATCTTTAATTGTAGTTAAAAATAATTTTCTCTTTGTTATCTTAATACTTTCGAATTTCAATTGGCCTTTCAATTCGACATTTAAAATCTGTTTTTGATTGATCATAGTCAGGTGAAGTCTCCTATGAGAAGGTGTTCGAGGAGAACAAGTTAAATTTAAACTTACCACCACCAAGCGTCGAAACTCATACGTTAGACTTAAACCTACCACCACCTAATATCGAAGATGAAACTGTTAATCCGTCTAAAAGAGAAGCCAAAACGTCGTCACTGAAACGTGGGAGGAAACAATCCTTATTTGAAAGTTCAAGCGTGATACCAAAGGAGAACGGGGATGGTAGTGAATGGACAGGGCATGATAAGAAGCTAGCAATGGCGTTGTGCCCCAGGTGTTCCAAGTACTTTGCAGTGGAGGAAAAAGCAGAGTGCCCTAAATGCAAGGGCTCTGAATTGGTTCTTAGTTTCGATCCCAAAGACAAAACCAACAACAAGAAGAAGAAAGCAAAGATTAATTAGAATTATTGATGATCTCTCTCTGGTTTCCTGCATGCATATTTTGTAGTACTTTATAATAATGATACAATATGAGCCATTGAGCCGTACCCAACTTTATATAATAATATAATGAATAGGATGGAATATGTGTTTCATTTATGCTGATTGGCCTATTCTTCATTAGTTTTGTCCAGTCATAGACTATACATATTTTATTGGATTCATTAAGAACAAAGGTCTACACCTATTTGTTTGGTCAATAGGAAAGGCCTAGCGAACCACTAAGAGTAAGTGTCATAGTCCCGCATCGCTCGCGGGAATGTCCAGGGTGTGTGGGTTATAAGTGTACGTTAACGTTTAGTAAGTGTCGAGGATTTTTGGGAGACTCCTAGAGCCTTCACCAAGAACAAAACCCCGTATCTGTATGTGGTGGCAAAAGCGGGGACAATGTCGACAACTCCTAAGGCTTAGGAAGTGCCCGCCCAGGTACATGGATCTGTTTTTGGCGAAGCTTTGTCGATATTGTCTCCGCTTTTGCCACCACGCATAGGTACAGAGTTTTGTTCTTGGTGAAGGCTCTAAGAACCCCCCGAAAGGCCTCGACACTTAATAAGCGCTAGCGTACACCTATAGTCTAGGCTCTGGACACTCTCGTGAACGATGTGAGACTATCACAGTAAGACCCCTGCAGAGTTGATTCTTTTGCACAGTCTGTGGGACGGACACAACAAAACAATGAAAAACTAGTAGATTTGTACGAGAAATAAGAATGTTACATATCACAAGATCCCCACTTTTTTAGAAAAAAATATCTTCACATCAATTTCAAACCCGAGCATGTGAATATTAATGTGTTAACCATTATACTCTCCAAATGATATTAAGATTTAAAATGTCAATGGCATATCGACACTTAGTGTTTTAATGTTGTTCTAAGGTCTTGACACAAAATATCTGATATTCTATATATTGATAAAACTTATCGAACAAAACTATGTTCAAAGAATTTATCTGATATGAAAATACAATAACTTGAGAAGTATATATATATAATATCTTTGAAATTTCAAATGGATTACGGATATTTGAAATCAAATAAGCTGAGTCGAGTATTAATGGAGGCCACCCCGATATTTATGCAAATTTAAGGAGTCACGCGGGAAGCTGGTTACACTTTAAGGGTTAAACGGGAAATAAATAATATATAAGCATCAACTGAGGGGTAGTAAGATAATTGATTCTATCCTGCGGGACCCAAATGAAAATAAAACTTTATTCCCTCTAACCTTTTTAAGGCATCACTCAACCCTGCTTTTTCTACTATTAGTTGTTTTCCCCTCTTTCACAAAAATTCTTCTGTTACCCTAAATAACATAGCAAAACTCATTCAGATCTCAGTGCCAAGTGAAGAAAATTTGTATCATCGATGACCATTGGCTCAGGAGGATCGAGTATAGTTGGTGAGACGACTCTGTCCTGCTTTTAGTTCATCATCTATATTGTTTTTTTTTTTTTTTTTTTTTTTAATCTTGATCCAATCTGCTAATTGATTCTATTAATTCTATGGGTTTTATGCATGTATATTGTATAAATTGAAATGGGTAGGCGTAATTTTATGTTGGATTTCATGGGTTTGGTTTTGTTGTTGCTGATTCTGCTTATGATTGAAATGTTTGTGTGTTTTGCTAGTAAAGGTCTAAAGCTTTTCATGGGTATTCATTTTGTTTCAGCTCTTGTGCCTTGAATCTTGTTGATTTCTTAATTGTATCTAGGTTTTGATGTTTGGATTCTTTTTCTTTTATGGTCTTTTTTTATTTTACACCCATAGAAAATTTGTAATTTAGTTTTAGTTCTTTTCACCTCACTTAGACTTATCTGGTTATCCACCAATAATTGTGAAGTGGGATTGTAAAACTTTGTGTGTTTCTGCAAATATTAGGGTTACGGTTGAAAAGTAGGATTGTTTCCATTCGTCGCATCATCTACAGGTTGTAGATTCCCATCTTAAACTCTTCAGATTTGAGAACTCTCTTAAGAACGGTCAGTCAGATGTAGTCGAAATTACGAATGATCTGCCTCCCATATAAGCTCTAATTAACATGGACGACAGGACATTTGTAGTTATTTCAATGGGTATATTGTTACATCTTGCGTGTACTTGCACACAGTTGTGTTGGGGCCATAACAACCACTATGTTAACGACTTCACTGTTAACCAAAATAATGGACCTAATAACTAGGACAATAAATATTCGCAGTAGGACCACTCTCTGTTGTGGTCTTTGTACACTCTTCGCGTTCGATTTACCAGTTCGGGGTACGGTTACTCACACCGCCTTTCCATGTTATATAGCTTAAGAGCCAGTAGACTTCCATATAGTTGCGAACGAAGAGAAAAAGGGCACATCTTCAAATTCTTTCATTTTTTGGAGTGCAACTTGATGATAATTATGCTTCGTCGGGTTTTGCTGGATAAGAGAACCTTTAAACTTTTCCATTCTGTATAGATGTTAGAATGACTGTGTAGTTTCCTTTTGCTTCTAAAGTGTATTTTCTCAAGACAAGTACCCAATCATTCTAATCTGAAAGTCTTCTCACCTTAGCAGTTAAAACTTAACTACTTAACAGTAGATGCATGGATTCTATTTACACTTTGCTGCATGTTGGCCTAATCATGGGTAATGAAGCATGTTCTTTTATATTTTTCTTCACTATCTCCATATGCCTTTCTGATATCCTATTTCTCATCTTCTAGTTGGTTCCATCAATGATGTTTAGAACCATCCCCAACCATCTTAATAGTTATAACGCTTCTATCTGTTTCACAACCCATACTACCTAATGAGTACCTTTGGACCTTCGATGTGGACTCAGTTCGAATTGTTTGTCTTTCTAGTTTCATTTGTATCCTTGATGATTCTTATAGAACCTTCAAACTTTATGATGCACATTATAACCGGTTGTTACATCAGTTAGTAGGAAATGGGTTGCGCCTGTATGCACAGTATATCCTTCTAATTTTATGGGTCACTTATCATTGTTCTCCACTGAAAATAGTTTAGTCTCTAACTCTCTACAAAGATGAGATCAAACGGTATCCAAAATAAAGTACTAGAGTGCCTGTTTCTAGCGAGCAATTTATCATCTTAATGCATTATAGTTGTGTTATGCATCTCCTTCGTGAAAACGGCTTAATTGTTTAAGAAGTAGAAGCTGAAAGTTGATTCACTGAGAAATCCAGTATCTCTTTTGAATGATTACCAACTATATAGAATCCTCAGCAATATTTTGGGAACCTTTACCAAAACTACTTTAATATTCGTGGTTGTTTCTTTGTAGTTCCAAGAAATTTCAGGTTGCTAGAGGAACTTGAACGTGGGGAGAAGGGTATAGGAGATGGCACAGTTAGTTACGGAATGGATGATGGAGATGACATTTATATGCGGTCTTGGACCGGTACTATAATTGGCCCTCACAACGTAATCCCCTTGTATCTTTAGTACTCTAAATTACAAACTACTTTTCTCCGGTTGTTTCTTGTTATTCTTTTACTTCTACTTCGATCATTTTTCCTGTTTTGTATCTTGTCTTTATGTTTATCTGTCTACCTTACTTTAGTGCAGGGTGATCACAAGAGAAGACATTCCAAAATTTTGTGCCTATCAGTTACTGTTTTTCCTAAGTTTGTTTATCATCTTGTTTGGAACTCGTATGGCCTAGAATACAGATTAGGAAATCTTAACATTGTCCTATACAGAATATTCAATACCCTTAATAGACATTCGAAATATATGAGGTATTATACTATTATGATAGTTTTGTCATCCTTGGAATTCTTAATTTTAAGTTACACTTGTTATGGCTTTGCCATAGTTATATTAGGCATTTAGAAAGAGTCAAATGAGGATTAGTACTTGTAAGGCCTGAGGCAAGCTTGATATATTTGCAATGGTGGAAGTTGAAAGCTTAATGAGCTCTTTCGATTCTCATAGTTAGTATCTGACACGGATAACTTACAAACTCATATTGGTTTCAGTCTGTGCACGAAGGTCGAATTTATCAGTTGAAGCTATTCTGCGACAAAGACTATCCCGAGAAGCCTCCAAGTGTTCGTTTCTACTCACGGATTAACATGACTAGCGTCAACCATGAGACGGGAGTGGTAAAATCACTAACCCTTCTGTTTTAACTAATGATATAAATTCTTTAGTTGGTGAAGTCTGTTTTATATATATAAAATGCATGCCCTTTGTTAGTCAAACGGCTCCATCTTTTTTCGTTATGAAAAGCGAACACTGATCATCTGGCATCTGCAACCTAATCTTCGACTTGATCTCTTACTTGGAAGTTTGATACCATCTAATTGCGTACAGGTGGAGCCTAAGAAGTTTGGAATGCTAGCAAATTGGCAGAGAGATTACACAATGGAAGATATACTGATTCAGCTGAAGAAGGAAATGGCAACTTCACATAACAGGAAGCTAGTTCAGCCTCCTGAAGGTACATACTTTTAGTTGACAATATAAACATAAGAAAACACATACAATATCGTGTACTTCAAAAGCGTTGTATTGGGTTCTGAGAAAGCTAAAAAGGACCCACGCCAATTTACCGTTTTCTCTGTTTTATCTTTGGTATGACTATTTTGTTTATCGTTTCGTCACAACAAACTCATTGGAAATTGAAGGATGAAATTCGCCGATGGTGACTTATTGAGTATTAATCTCGAATTATACTTGTTATCAATCTCTTTGGCCTGTTTCTTTCTCTTACTCCTTCGTGCTTTTACTTCTTGAACTTCCGTTAGAATTATCAAACAGATATAATACTTCGCGCTCTGAGGTTGAGATTTTCTTTAACAGCCCCAAAACAAGTTAGATTTGCTCCCTAGTACCAACCATGTTAATAAACCTATTGACTTTGCACCAAAATGAAAATACCATGTCAATGCGATTCCATCCTTCGAAAAAAAAATGAGGAATAGATAGAGTATTACGAGTTTTAACATTTTAGAATGAAAAACAACTTTTCTGAAAAACAGGTGAGAATATGATGGGAGAGTCTATGATTGTTACTTTTATAACATAATAGTTCCATATCATGGTCGGAAAATTAGAGAGGACCTCTTGGTTCTAAAATGTCCGGTCATGATTTCCTTTTGATCCATCTATTTATGTAGAACTTCAAAGATATAGAAGATCTTAAATAGTGAAGAGAAAAAATCTTGATTGTAAAAGAAAATAAAGTTGGGAGATTTTATAGGGCCCCTCATTTTTGTTAAAAGGTCCCCCTTCAATGATAATTTATAAAGTGAAATGGTTCATGGGGAGGCCTTTTAACAAAATTGGGGAGACCTTATAAAACTTCCCAATAAAGTTAATGAATGGGAAATAAATGGAAATAATACATCCTGATTTCTTTGATTTTTTTATTATTCTTTTGTATCTCTCATATCTCCTACCACCATTTCTTCTCCACGTCAGTAGTCGTTGGTAAATTGTCATTGTTAGCGATCTTTAATATATTTCCTTCAGATCTTTCTCTCTCCTTTTCTAACCATCACAACAACCACCACCATTTCTCTCGTCTCTCTTTCCTACTCTCTAACTATTTCAGTGAAGGGAAAGGTGTCTTTTGTCGGAATGCTGACTAATTTTGGAGAGAAATTCTCATGTATGATCGCGTACTGGTTAGGGGGTTACCCCAAAAAACTAGCCGGTGTTCCGACCAAAGGAATTTTTTCTTTGCGAGATAGAGGGAAGGAAGAGAGAGAGAGAGAGAGAGGAGGGGAAAGAAATGATGGTGATTGGCATGGATAGTAATGGTCGGGCAACCGATGATCACAAATGGGGAAATGAGGGAGGAGATGAATTTTTTTTGTCTCGAAAAATTTGACAAAACTTAAAATCTCTAGTCAAAATTATGATTCCAATAAAAAGAAAGTATTAATTCTGTTTTGGCCCCCAATTTGTGATCAACTCACCGTTTTGACCCTCGGAAGTGTCAGGCAGAGTTAGTTTTGGACATTAATTGTATCCAACAGTTCGTTTTGGCCCCCAACTTTTGTCAAACATTTCGATTCTTCCCTTGTAGCATTTCTGTGAATATATTTTTCTTTTTATTTTCTTTTCTTCTACTTTTTTTTCCTCTCATTTTTCACCAACCATTAATTTCTTTGACTCTCTTCTTTTTTGTCACCATCTTCATCCACCATCATCATCTTCACCCACCACTGCCATCTTCTAGATCGATTATTAGAGAAGGTTATGGTTGATAGTTTCCTATTTTTCCCTTAGAGATTTCATGTTGATGTGTCGATCTCTCACAACCCACACAACCTCATCTCTCTCTCTCTAAATTCCAATACTACGTAACTCCCACAGAACGCTTCATCAAAAAAACAAAACTACCACAGAATGAAGTAACAAAAAAGGTTGGTTTTGCAATGACTTTTTCTACTCCCGGTTGATTTCTTTGATTAGAGTTATCCAATAAGTTTTAAGATCATATTGAATTTGCTTGAGAGAAGAAGTTTCTGGTGATGGCAAATGAAAAAGAAGAACAACGAATCAATTGTTGTTGGTGTCAAAAATATGGGCGTTTTGGGTTGTAAGTAGTGATTAGAAGAAGAAATTAAATAGTACAGTCGGAAAAACCTTATGGTGTGTTTGGATGGCGGAATTATGAATCTGCGGATTCATGAGTCCTTGGGATTCATGATTCCACGGATTCATGAATCCAAGCAATATTTTTTGGCTTGTTTGGCAACTAAGAATCCTATGATTTATTATTATTTGAGTATTTTTAAACGTCTTTAGAAAAAATATGATTTTTGAAAAAAATAATGATTTTGAAAAAAAAATATGATTTTGTAGAACGAAATATTTTTTTGTTGATTTTAAGTTTGAAATTTAGGTTCATTAATCCAAAATCCTAGCAAATCCTAGGGGGTAGGGTGGGATTTTGGTCAAATACAAATTTTGGAATTAGGAATCCTTAGGATTCAAGAGTCCTAGGATTCTTGGTAACCAAACAGACCAAAGATTCATGATTCCTACCAAATCCCACTTTTGATAGGAATCCTACTTAGGAATCCTGCAACCAAACACACCATTAATTTGTTTCATTACTAGTGCCTTAATTTGTCTCTTCTAACAAGATGATTTTTTAGTTTGATGTTTTCAAAATATGCACAAGGAATTGAACGAGTTGAAGAAGATGGATTTATTTAACAAGACATGGCCAAATCTTGTTGAGTTTAATTGTAGAGAGAGAGAGAAAGTAAAAAAATAACAAAAAATAAAAGAAGGAATCAAAAAAAAAATAAGAAAAAAAATTGCATAGCATTAAGGACAAAATAGGCAAGTTATGAAAAAAATTGGTGCCAAAACGAACTGTCGGATTCAATGGGGGTAAACGAACACTTGTGGGGGTCAAAATGGTGAGTTGGTCACAAATTGAGAGCCAAAACAAAATTAACCTAAAAACTTGACTTTCAAATATCCTCACATGAAACTAGGTCAAACATAAAACATATGTCCATATAACAATTTGTCAAATAAATGCGTACACCAATCACAGATTTTGTACTCTCAGAATTTCTTTTGACAAGACACTCGACCTTGGTACATCCTCACCTAACATCGGATGAAAACATAAAATCGTATGTCTATTTCACAATTTGTCAAACAAATGCGCACAACTGTTACAATTTCTATTTAGAATTTTGTACTGGGATAATTTTTCACAACACACTTGACCTCCTTAGTACATCCTCACCTGAAATCGGGTCATACATAAAACGTATGTCCATTTCGCAATATGTCAAACAAAGGCGTACAACTGTTACAAATTTTATTTACAATTTTTTACTGGAATAAATTTTTTTTCGCAAGACACTTGGCCTCCTTAATACATCCTCGCCTAAAATCGGGTCATACATAAAACGTATGTCCATTTCACAATTTGTCAAACAAAGGCGTACAACTGTTACAAATTCTATTTAGAATTTTGTATTGGGAATTTTTTTTTCACAAGACACTTGACCTCCTTAGTGCATCCTCACCTAAAATCGGGTCATACATAAAACGTATGTCCATTTCGCAATATGTCAAACAAAGGCGTACAACTGTTACAAGCTTTATTAAGAATTTTGTACTGGGATTTTTTTTTTCACAAGAACACTTGACCTCCTTACTCCTTAGTGCATCTTCATCTGAAATCTGATCATACATAAAATGTATGTCCATTTCACAATTCATCAAACAAAGGCGTACAACTTTTACGAATTCTATTTATAATTTTGTACTCAGAATAATTTTGTTTTGCTCACAAGACACTTGACCTCCTTAATACATCCTCACCTAAAATCAGGTCATTTCACAATTTGTCAAACAAAGTCTTAGAGCAGTCAACAAAGTAATAAAGGTCAATGGAACCGTTGAAATTATTTTAGCCGTCGGATTGAATGACCCCACATCTTCTACCTCTTCTCAATTCTCCACTTTTCACACCAAAAAATAAAGCACTAAACTTTACTCTTTTATAAAAACCACCGCTCTCTTCTCCTCCACGGCTCCACGAACCCTAGAAACCCAAAAAAAAAAAAAGATCATTCGATCTTTCGATGTTATTCTATAACCCTAATTTCATAAATTTCCAGTCCAGAGTCTTCGAAAAATTGATTGATCTTCTCAGAGAAAAACACAGAAACCCTAATAATAATAACTAAGTACCATCATGCCCAAGAAAAACTCGAATCGGGAACATGTTGTGGTGAGAGGAGTTTGGTCTCATAATCTTGCTTACGAAATCGATTTGATCCAAAAGGTGATCGATCGATTCCCTTTCGTTTCCATGGATACTGAGTTTCCTGGAATCGTTTACCGGGCCGACGTCGGTGACATAGACAAACTTTATAATCGTCATCGGAAACCTTCCGATCATTACAAGATTCTCAAGATGAACGTAGATTGTCTGAAACTCATTCAAGTTGGTTTAACAATTACTGATTCAGAAGGAAATCTTCCAGATCTAGGTACAGAAAATCAGTTCATTTGGGAATTCAATTTGAGTGATTTCGATGTCAAAAAAGATTTGCACGCACCAGATTCAATCGTATTGTTGAAAGAACAAGGAATCGATTTCATCAGAAACAAAGAAGAAGGAATTGACTCGTTGAGATTTGCTGAGTTAGTAATGTCTTCTGGACTCGTTTGTAATGAGTCGGTGAGTTGGGTAACGTTTCATAGTGCTTATGATTTCGGTTACCTGGTCAAGATCTTAACGAATCGGAAATTACCGAACGAGATCGGTGAGTTTCTGAATCTTCTTAGGGTTTTCTTTGGAACAAAAGTTTATGATGTGAAACATTTGATGAGGTTCTGTGAGAGTCTTTACGGCGGGTTGGACCGGGTAGCTATGTCATTAGGAGTGGATCGGGCGGTCGGAAAATGTCATCAAGCCGGTTCAGATAGCTTGTTAACATGGGATGCTTTTCAGAAAATCAAAGAAAATTACTTTGGTAAAGATTTACCGGAGAAACTCGCCGGAGTTCTTTATGGGTTGGAATCATCTGAATGAAACCCTTACTGAATCAACAGAATTAGTTAAACTTTACTTCATCTCTGTGAGTTTCTCATTCTAATTTTCATCTTGATATTCTGTATGTGGGTTTAGTTGATGTACAGTCAATTCTAGCTTAATTCTAAGTTAATTATGAAACTTCTTCATTGCAATTTCCAATTCATTTTTTTAAATAGCTTTGATAGTAATCGAAGGGTATTCAATTTGGGTGGTGATCAATTGGTAATATCAATTAGACCTAGCTGAAACCCAACATGGAGAGTGGGTGATGGTGAATTGCAGAGAGAGAGAGAGAGAGAGAGAGAGAGTTGCTAGTCACATAGTGTTCTGGCCTAACTAGGGCACCTTCTTCATGCTCTGGTAGCTACTCACATAGTGGTTTTGGCCTAACTAGGGCGCCTTGTATGTACTCGGGCATGGAGAAAATTGAATATTTCGATTGCTAGTCACATAGTGTTATGTAAAAAATGAACTGTCTGATTGCTAGTCATATAGTGTTATGGCCTATAAATCAGGCAAGCATCTACTTCGGCTCAGATATGTAGAAAAATGAACTGTATGATTGCTAGTCCACACAGTGTTCTGGCAATCTGGCCTAACTACGGCACCTTTTATGAGCTCGGTTTGCTAGCCACATAGTATTCTGGCCTAACTAAGGCACCTTACACGTGCTCTGAATCGTATTCACATAACGTTTTGGCCTAACTTGGGCACCTTCTACATGCTCTGGGTTCACATAGTGTTTTGGCGTAAATCAGGCTGGCATCTACTTCGACTCAGGCATGGAGAAAAATGAACTCTATGGTAGTTGGTCACATCTGGCCTGAGATTGGGCATGCAGAAAAATGAATGGTTTGATTACTAACCACATTGTATATTGTCGGAGGTTGGGCATCTACTTTGGACACAATAGCGTTGTTGTTACCTTTATATGTATGTTTTTGGTATGAGATGAGCTGATGTTTAAGTAGAATTGAGCTGATATTTAAGTAGAATTGAGCTGATATTTCATCATGAGGTATGTTGGTGGACCAACATTGAAGGTTGATTGGTACATATGAGAGCTATTATTATATCTTTTTTTCCTAGTGGAAGGTCTCGATCACAGGCCAAACTATGACATTCTTCTCTCATTGTTTAGTAGTCCACAAGATTCTAAAACTATGCTACTAATTTGGACTTGGACAAAAAGTATAAATTTGTGTTTGAACTTGAAAAGTTTGATCACTTGAGGTATAAATCAGCCAACTTAGTTATTTTAGAACCAACTGTTTATTATATTTTAGAACCAACTGTTTATAAGGGTTGACATGTGAAGTGGGTGTTTGGCTTTTGCGATTAGAAAAACTGGAAGACCAAATGGTATTCGGCCCCCCGAATAAAAAATGATCGTTTGTCGCTATTTCATTTTCTAAAGAGGGAGGGGAAGTCACTTTACATTATTCTAGTGGGATGTTTTTATATATTTTCCTCTTGATTGGTATTCATCACCTTTTTACCTGTGGAGTACACTAGTTGATGCTCTACTTATTATAATCAATAGAAGAAATCTAAATAGCTCTTCAAGCTTGCAGGAGGGTGTTCTTAATTCTGCATTCTTTGGCGTAGTATAGAGCTACATTAACAGATATCCCAAGTCCTAAATTTTTGACTGAGAACTTGCCCTCTGAACAAACTGTGAAGAAATAAACAATTTTATTGATCAGAATTTTGAAATCTATAGATAGATTACAAGTCACAATATTATGTATAATGCAAGTAATATTTGAACAAACAAATGATTGAAATCTGAAGAGTTGTTTATAAGTACTAATTTCCGGTGGATCTGCCATCCTTGGATCCTCAGTCTTTTGAAGTCTTCGAATATAAAACCAAAGAACGTCCAAACGGTGCAAATGACTTCATTCGTACATAATCAGTTTCTTTAGAAATGAATAAATCAGATCTAATCTAATAATGATCAATGGCCAGATCTCTTAATTATCGACAACACTCATGGAGATCAACTTTACGAAGATTCACTTTCTAAGTGTTGTATTCCTCGGACATTTGATTGCTAAGCGGGTTGTTCACCTAGTCGGAATATTAGAAGGTTCCAGGGTTGATGCAAAAGTATGAATAAATGGACATTAGGTCCGGTAGGACGTTTTTAAAGGTTTGTACATGTCTTTTAAGGTCTAAGATGTCTTTAATGATGACATATATAGAGCTCTTTCAATTCGTACTCATATTATCTTGACTACTTGTATAAAAAAAAAACTATTTTAAACTAGTAGGATACCACAATTAGAAGCTTTTGAACAAAAAAAATAATTGCGTGTGCAGGTTGATTTTCCTTCCTAATTTTGTATTTCTGTTATATAGCTTTTCTAATGTCAATTTCGTAAAAGTTCTCCATGTAGTTACAGACGAAGGGAAAAAAATATTTACTTTGTATAATGTGGATGGAGAGAGTAGACACTTTTTTATGCATATAAACCCTATAGATTTGAGTGGGAAGGAACTGGATGGTTCATCACCTGCCACAAAGAAGTTGCCTAAAATCAAAAAAATCAGCGACCTCCAATTTTAATAATAATATTTGCTAAAATGGTGGGGAAATCCTAAAATAATTGTGTACCCGCAACCGAAAGCCAAGTAAATAAACTTCACTAAATGGGTGCTTCTATGTTTCTTCATACTTTGTATTCATCCTATTTATCATGTACAAATATTATCTTATAGAAATAATCCACAACAACCCATTAGATTTTTAGAGGTTTTCTAATAACTAAACCTCTGCCTAAACATAACTTTGTTCATATATCAACTAACAATCACCTTAAACTTTTGATTAACAAAGATAATTAAGGTGGGTAAGCATCGTATTTTAACATTAAATTCTAACAAATCTAATCCGTTATTTGCAAGTACATTGTGTCTTTGGATAAAGCTACACGACTAAATTTTATATTTAAGCACGTAAAGCTCACTAATGCATGACTTTGGATCAAGATATGAGTTTTGTCTTGAGTAAATATAGTAAAAATAAATAAATTATTTAAAAACAAGTCACCTAGTAATATTCTTTGTTATGTATATTTTTATATTAAGACATTTGCAAGAAGCTAAAATTTGATGAAGTCTAATGGAAGAAGCTTATGTGTAGAAAGTAAGTAATTTGTCTTATTTTGAGAACATGACAGACTTTCGGAAATGGCATAAGATAATGTTTTAAATAGGTTCGTGAGTCTTGTTAAAACCGTTTCTTCTACCACTAACATGTGACTCACACTTCTCATTACATTTTGTTTTAGGGGACACTAGAAAACAACTCGTCCAAAATCAAAAAAGTGGTTTAAAATAGAAGAACTTCTGAGTTCAGTTTTAACGAATTAACTGAAAAATAGTCATTCATGAACGAGAAAAAAAATGAAACCAAATGAATAAGTAATTAATTAAGTTAATAAAGTAAGGTCAATGTACCATGTGCACATGTTAAGTAGACTTGGGAAAAAGATGCCTTCCTACTAATTGTCAATGATTAAGTTTACAGCTCAAATGGGACACACTATTATTTCCATTATTTGTTCTCTCCCTACTTCCAATTGTTTTTTTTGTTTCAATCCAAGAATTTGATTATTTCAGCATTTTATTCTGTATATCCTCTAAAGAAAAAATAAATATATTTATTTGAATACGTGAATAACGGTCACAATCTTTAAATTCCGACATGAGTATCATCGATCGGTTGCATGAACGAAGAAGATTTATTATTAATCAAAAATGTATGATTCGTCGAAATGGACTAGAAATGGTACTTTCATTGAACTTGAACTAATAATTTTTGTGAATTGTTTTGCCGGTTGTTCATATAAAAAATGAGAATCAAATAAAAGATATATATATATGTTTGATTCCAACTTCCTGGTAAGAGGATAACAAACCCCTCAAAAGAGACATAAAATACTCTCACTCTCTCTCACTAAAATTAAAATATATGGTTGGTTGAGATTACCAAATTCCATTAATTCTTTCTTCTTTTGGTTTTTCTTTTAAGGAGATAACTTGTGTAGATAAAATGCTCACAACTCATACGTTTAACCAGGAAAAAAAGAAGGGTGGGTGTAACTAACATTTTGTGGTTTAATGAAGAAAATTATAACAACCTCAATTTTATTGAACTGGCCCAAATTGGACCGTATTAGTCAAATCTGGTTCTTGTAGTGGTTTTAGTTCATTTAATTTGAACCTAGGGTTTTAATTGTGATCACGTGTATTGCGATTCTCTTCCTATAAAATACACCTAAAGATTATGTACACATTTAGTTCTTGCCTACTCTATTTTGTCCGACTAGTTTAAGTTGTGTGGGGCACTCCTCACAAGGAAGTTCTTTTAATTCTCTCTGAACGGTGGTGCGTTTCATGTTTATTAAATTCATTTGATGTATACGTACATTAATGACTTAATGTCATAGGATGGTTGTTAAGGTGTGACTTTAGAATGGATAGAAAACTAAGTCGTCTTAGATTGACTACTTGATGTGTTTATTCGAAAGGGTTTCATAGTGTTTTCTGTTTTCAAAATTATATTGATCAGTTAATGTCAATCTATCACTCTATCTAAAGAAAAACTCATACAAACAACTAAACTAACAAGCCCCACTCGATAGAATGTTTTACTCTTGCGAGAATGGCCAACATTCACATGTGGAATGTAGCTCTCTCATAGGGCACAAATCAAACTTTTAGAAAGGTATTTTCTTTCTTATATATCTCGCACAAGAAATTAGATCTGTTTTACAGATACTTCAGTTTACAAATAATACAGATGACAACACACATTTTCGTTAACAATATTTAACTTCATGCAATATTTGGTCACTATAGTCACTCTTGGGTTATTAAGTTATACAGTATATATACTGATAACGAATGGTCACATGAATTTATGTCAAGTATTTCGTATTACCTTAACATAAAATTATGTAGTTCATATATTCTTGGAGACCTAGAAGAACAAACACAAGAATCCACTTGATGCTCTGTCGGAGGGCAGCAACTCTTTTGTGATCAGAACAACCTTTCCCATCCAAATAAGCCAAAAATCTTAAAAAAAAAAAAACACAAGTAAAAAGAAAGAAGGATCAATCAAAAAAAGATAGAATCCAAACTCAAAAGTAAAAGAAAATAAAAACAGAGGACCTTGTAAGTTTAGTACCTTTCATGTCTCTATCTCTCATCTACAAAACACATGGGGAACCGCGTGACTCTGGCCCCATTCCTCATCTCCCAAACCAAATCTTGTTTTCAAAACCAAAAAACCCTAATTCTCAAATTTCACAATCCAATTATCATTTCTCATTTTCTTGCTTCTTGGAAAAAATTTCCATTATTGGCAATTAAGTTGTTCAGAGTGTCAATAGCATCATCAATAACCAAAAATAAGTAAAAAAAAAACTAAGTACTATATGGTCAAACTCTGTAAAAACAAAATGAAATTCATGAAGATCCACAGGCATGAATTATGAAAAAATTTATGATACTTTCTCTCACTAAAATACAAAACACAAAGGATTAAAAAAAAACAGAAATCTTGATAAGGACAGCAAGTTTTTAGGGGGTGGGAAGTTTTGATTATTTAAAAAAAATATTATGGTTGAGTGAGTTTTATAAAAAGTTTAGGGTTATTTCCCAAATAACTCTCAACTTTGTGACCAGCTTCCTACCTAGCCCCCTACTTTATCAAATATACTCAGATGACTTCCTTTTTCAGTTACCGTTATAACACCGTTAACTAGTCATCACCTCTCTCTCCTCCATCTCATCACCTCTCTCTGCCACCCCATCTTCTCGCCACCTTATCGTCTTCGCCGACGAACCGGCCGACCAATAAAGGAGAGAAATTTTTTTAATTTTTTTTTTAATATTTGATTCGGTTGGAAAATTGATCGGACGACGACCTTCGCCGGTGAAGACTATGAGGTGGCAGAGAGAGGTGGAGAGATGGAGGAGAGGTGATGACTAGTTAACGGTGTTATAACAGTAACTTAAAAAAAGACTATCTGAGTATTTTTGATAAAGTATGAGACTAGGCAGGAAGTTGGTCACAAAGTTGGGAGTTATTTGAAAAATAATGCAAAAGTTTATGATAAAATTATACTTCTACTACTAAACTTATTAGTATTAAACAAATAAAGAGTACTAAAATATTAAATGACCCACCCATTGGATCACATTGAATTCTATACATCTGTAATTAACTACACACATGAAAGACCCACCTTACTTGTTTCTCTCTCTATAAATCCCCCCCCTTCTTCTCTGACCTCCATCAATGCTCACAAGAAAAGAATACTAGTATTGATTCATAAGCCACCATTTAAAACTAAACTACCCACCTCCCAAAAACCCATTTCAAACAGAGGAAAAAAAAAATTCATCAAAGGGAATGGGTAAAATGAATATGGTTCCATCTATTTTCAAGAACAGAGGAATTGCTTCTTCTACTAGTACTAGTAGTACTACTACTTCTTCATGGCAATGGCCTTCATGTAACCATCCAAAAACCCATTCATTTAGAGGAGGTAATAATAATAATAATGGTGATGATATATTCAAGACAGTTAACTCTGTTTATTTTGATGTGGGTGGTGGTCATGAGTTAGTTAATAATAATAATACACCTGAGTCATGGTTTACTAACTCATCTGAATCAGCAAGTTTTTCAACTGTTTCTGAAGATCATCATCAACAATCAGGGGAAGAATCATTAGAGATGGTGATTCGTGGGTTAAGATCAGAAAGATTGTTTTTTGAACCTGGTACTGATTCAAATTCAATCTTGGAAGAAGCTAAAGTTTCATCATCATCAGATGGGTTTAGATTTAAAGAAAGTGTAGTATTAGCAATGGAATCAGAAAACCCATATGTTGATTTTAGGAATTCCATGGAAGAAATGGTGGAAGCTCATGGATTAAAAGATTGGGAATGTTTAGAAGAGTTATTGAGTTGGTATTTAAAAGCAAATGGGAAGAAGAATCATGGGTTTATTGTTGGTGCTTTTGTTGATTTGCTTGTTAGTATTGCTGCTTCATCATCATCATCTGATGATCATTGTGCTGCTAATGCTAATTCATCATCTTCTTCTTCTTCTTCTTCAACATCTAATACTTCTTTTTCTCCTTCTCTTTCTTCAATATTTCAAGATCCAGATGAAGTAGAAGATATTGAAAAGGGTTCTTCTTCTTGTTTAGAGATTTCAGAGATTTGAAATCAAATAATCTGAGATGATGGGTTTCTCATCTGACTTTCATCAACATCTTGATTAATTGTGTATTATTTTTTGTGTATACTACTAGCTAGTAGGGAACCAAAAAAAAAGAAGTCTTTTTTTAACATCAATGGTTAAATTCTCTCTCTCTCTATATCTATCTCTTTCTCTGAAACTGTTTCTCTTTCTAGATCTATCTGTTTCTCTCTCTAGATTCATAAGAAGCACAGACACGCATGGCATGACTATTATGCACGGATGATTCTGATGCAGGTGAACTTACCAATTCAGGCATATATTACAGAGTTTTAAACGGGGGAGAGACGAGTCGACTCGGCCGAGTTATTACCCGATTCGTGATTCTAAAACTCGGCCGAGTCAAATATGTATCCGTTGGAGTCGGATCAAAGTCTTCCTCAATCTAGTCTTCATCGTGTGGCTAGTTCTAGTTTTGACTCTACTGACAAATTTAACCGTGATATTCGATTGATTGAATTTTGGCCGTCGATTATGAGTACTTCATCTAGATCGTAAGGAATACAGATTCAAATCCAACGGTTGTGAAGAAACTGATATCATTTGGTAGGTTCATCAAAGACAAGTGGGCCAAAACTGGTTAGTGGGTCCAGACCAGTATTTAATGATGGGTTACCGTCGTAAGGTGAAAGGGACTATCCCAATGGTAGCAGGAGCCTTTGCCCAACGCAACCGCTTCTATTTACAGTAGCAATGATATTGATACTGCCCTATGTCAATATCGATTTATGTGTAATTTGTAATCTATTTACCTAAATTTAAAATGTCTTTTTTCTTTTATATATCTAAAATAATTTCGGACCTAATAAAAGACAGGACAACCATTACTATAGTTTTAATATTTGTGAGAGAGAAACATTATTTTCTTAACATTTCACGGCCCACCATGAAGAATTCTCACAAATTTTACGCTATGGTTTGTCGATCGCCAGTCCAACATATTTCACATAGAAAGTGAGAAGTGAACTCTCTCCGATCCAGCGGTGAGTTGATGTTGAAACATGCTACTTGGTCAGACAAATAATGGCCCCAACAAAGCAAAATGTGGACGTGCATTGTGTATAAAATTTGCCTTGTCGAACCATTTTTGATCATGTTTGTCGGGCGATTAACATTGTTGTTGATTTATTTGATAGGATAGGATATTAGGATTGCATTGATGATGTGTCATTGAAATGGGACCCATAAAAATGTTGTACACTTGGACCCGGGAGTCAGAGGTGGTCCTAAACACACAAACCATCAAAACATAATCCCTAAGTTACTCTGACAGGTTTGGTGGTCCTCTTCGTCATCCCCCTAAAACCTTCAATCCCTTCTCCATTTCTTGGATTTTTTTCATCATGGAAATTTATTTGAACAAATTTTTTTCCCAATCTCATGTAAAATGGGTAAACATTACCTACCTGTTTTAATCACATGGACATAAACACGGTTAACTATCAACTATTTCCATACTTTGTCTATGTTGAATTGTCGATGGTATCATTCACCCACTTTCACATTTGAGTCATCTAATATATTGTTTTTCAAAAAAAGAAATTCAAATTCAAAATTTCATGTTTGAATTGGTGATCATATTATGTGGAATATTGAGGGCAATTTAAGGTATTTTGTAGTATATACTAAGACAGGAAAGAATGAGAGGTTCTAGTTAGAGATGGGAATGAGAGAGATTCTCTCATATCTAAAAGTGTCATGTATATAAGGATTAGATATGCAATAATTTAAGGTATTATTAAGTGTTTCCGCTATTACATTTTCACGCGAGAGAAAAATATATTTGACTTATAATCTTATCACATTTGAGAATTAAAAGAGTAAACTTTCTTTAGCGTGCGTAAAACTACTATGCGAACAATATCACTATCTGTTTATATAATATTGGCATGATAAGAGTTGACAATATGAATTCTATGTTAAGATTTGGCAAGATATGACATTTGAGGAGACAATGTATTATGGGCAAAGTGATCATGGTATGATTATATTAAATCGTTATTCTCACGAGGACTAACAAACAATATTAGAGTTGAAGTGGCAACTGCATGACTCGCATATGTATGCGAAGTTGGATAACGATCTAATTATGTGCTAATTATGGATTTCTAGTTGTAATAGTCAACTCTTCTCGTTTTAACAACTATGTGGTGCTTAGGCAAGCAAGATTTTATCTTATGCAAATTGAAGCTTCTAAACTCTGACCTCTTTGATTTTTAATTTAAAATACTGGGTCATGCTTCAAAGTATTGAAGAATGTGAATTGACTAAAGTAATCAAATGTAAATTGGGGATTTACAAAAATTTGATTCTAAATCATATATGACAAAGGGGTAATTATTTTTTTATTAGTAGTATAATATAATTAGTTGAGATAAATTGAGGTGGTCGAGGAGAATGGAGCAGTTGGTTGATGACTTGAACTGTCCTTAGTTCAAAAGTGATGGCTAGGGAGTAATTGTTGGGCCGGGATTTGTTGCTGTTTTTGCTCTCTCAAAATTTTTCAAAACTATAAAAACTCTTGGAATTATAAGATTCAAAAGCTTAAAACACAAAGAATACAATTAACAAGGTTAGACAATATTGAAACTATCAAATGTACTTCGAGCTCGTAAAACAAAAGACTTCTAAAATGACAAATTCTTAGGTTTTCTTTTAAAATGTCTATATTTTGAATAAAATCCAAGTAGTTAGAAACGGAAATTCTACCTCCTTAAACCACAATTTGGAACCATATTTGTCGAATGGTTGACGCCAGTATGTATCTATGTGATATGATATGTAGTATACGACCTAATTGGTTGTGTATCTCTGTGAAATACGGAGAGATCCTGGATTCGACTCATGGGTCCTAAATCTCTAGTTTGCTCCTAAATTTATCGTCAGTAGTGTCATTTATAAGTGTATATAAGAGAGGGAGGGCGAATGAGATACATATCAATGTTCGCTTTTACATATTAAATCGCAATATTTACATATCATTTCATACTAAATCTTAATATTTGAACGAGTTGCTAATAAAATGTGAGATAGGTAATTAACTTCTACTTATTTTCAAACAATTAACACACTCCAAAGTCCAAATTATGTTTTCGGATGAACACCCAAAACGAAGTACAATAAACACATGATGATGGAGGAGGCAAAATCAATCACATAAACAAAAGACAAAACGTACAAAACAATACAAACTTTCATATTTCTCATTTCTCTAGGCTTGTCTATATACGTGTACAAATCCAGTAAAAAATTTCTACATCTTTTTAACCTTAACCGTTACTACTTCTTACAGTTTTCTATGTTTGATTTTTAGTGATCCATTAATGATCTCTAGTGTTCTCAAGATATTGGTAACATGTTTGTTAATTTTACATTAATTAACTAATTATTGGTGGGTCTTGTTAGCATTTGCCCCAAGGCCACAATTAATCTCTATTTAAAAGATTGGCACACTCCTTAAAAATAGTACTCCTACTAGTCTCTCAAAAATAATTTTCATGGAAATATAATAACGAAGACCTCCCTAACTAGTTACTGTGTTTGAGTTGGATGTACTCAATCTCGATTTCTCTCTCTCTCTCTAACTTCAACAAACGGAACTAATTTTTCACGAGTTAGGTGTACCCAATCTTAAATGATATCTATAGTAAAAAATGAAAATATATTTGTAGAATTTGACATGGATACAGAATGAAAGGAAGTGTGTCCATTTTGATGAAAGATCCGAACCTAGTTATAGGCCGTATGATGATAAAGTGATAAAAGGGGTGGGCCGGCCATGTGCATTAAATCTTGGGTTATTTCCCTAATGGCCCCCTACTTTGTGACCAGCTTCCTGCCTAGCCCCCTACCTTACGAGAAATGTCCATATGGCCCCCTCCCGTTATAACACCGTTACTCTCTCTCTCCTCCAACATGTTTTCTCTCTCTGCCACCTCGTTAAAACATGCCAACTCATCATCTTCTCCGAGAAGGTCGCCGGCCGACCAATTTTCCGGTCGGCGACCTTTAAACCTAAAAAAAAAAAAAAAAAAAAAAATGTCATCTCTCCTCTCCTCTCTCTCTCTCTCTAAAAAAAGTTTTTTTTTTCACCTCCCTCTCTCTCTCTAAACTCCGGCGAAGGGGGTTACCCTTCGCCGGAGGACCTTTAAGGTCTGCCCGAGCAGATCTGGAAGGTCTGCTCGAGCAGACCTTTGAGATCTGCTCGAGCAGACCTCTGAAGGTCTGTTCCGGCAGACCTTAAAGGTCCTCCGGCGAAGGGTAACCCCCTTCGCCGGAGTTTAGAGAGAGAGAGGAGAGATGAAATTTTTTTTATTTTTTTTTTAGGTTTAAAGGTCGCTGGCCGGAAATTGGTCGGCCGGCGACCTTCCCGGAGAAGATAATGAGTTGGCAGGTTTTAACGAGGTGGCAGAGAGAGAAAACATGTTGGAGGAGAGAGAAAAGAAATGGAAGAGAGAGAGAGTAACGGTGTTATAATGGGAGGGAGCCATATGGGCATTTCTCGTAAAGTAGGGGGCTAGGCAGGAAGCTGGTCACACAGTAGGGGGCCATTAGTGAAATAACCCTTAAATCTTTGCTCTTGGTTGAAAATGAGATGCGTGGCTGACTTGAGGGGCCGAGGGGGCTAGGGTTCGACTCATTAGGTGTAGCTATATAAAACAACACCATACCATAAATAGTGAGAACATGGTTGCCGTAATGGTGGAGATAGTCACCCCTCCTCAATGATACATTTTGACATTTGATAGTCACCTCCATGTGGTATTTCAATTGGTGGTGGCTACCCACATGATTGATCTTCGCTTGAATCACTTCTCTTTGGTATGTCGACAAAACTTGGTTTTATGTAAAAGAAAATGATTGAATCCCCACTGTCGGCATTCAGTTGCGATTGTTTTTGGGACATAATATCATCTCTAATTTTTATTTCAAACAATGAGAGTCGATATTTAAGTTCCATATCAGACAAACATTGGCGCCGAGAAAAAACACAATTTTATAGCCAATAAAATAGAAAAAGTTACTACATGAAAGTAAATGAAGATTTACAATGTAATTGGAAAACAGTAATGTTTACCAAATGACGATGTATCAATTGGGCCGTTTCTATTATTCTAAGTGGGCCTTGGTGTTCAAGTTGTAAGATAGAATTCTTTAGGCCTGGGCCTGTGGTACTACTTACTATGTTGTGAGTCCTTCAAAGTTCTCCTAGAGTCCTACTCTATCCTCTCTTCTCATTAATATGTTTGTTGTGAGAGTTTCCATTTATGAGACCGACAAGTTTTGAAGTACCACCATTTAATTAATGAACCATTATTAGCTCCCAACACCATTTTTTCACAAAAGTTTTCCTTTGGCACATCAAATGAAAAACATCAAAAAGCAACAGATGAACAATTAAGAGTGGGTCACAAAATTTTGATGTCATGTTTTTAATAAGATGGACCCCCAGCTTTCAGCTAAACTGGTTACCTAGTCTAGCTTAGACAGTACAAGAACACTCATCTTATGGAATAAGAAACAAGATTTTGACTAGATATTATAAGTTGGGGCCTCCACAATGGATATCTTCATCACTGAAACACACATAGTATGGTTCTATCTGTTATTGGTTCGACATCCTTGGATTGTCTTGAGGCCCAAAACCACCATTATATCAGAGCCTTAACAATGACAGGGCTACATGTAAGCACTCGGCCGGTGTCGGTAAGTTTTTGTTAAACTCTTGACATAAATTCTATGTGGTTTGTCGTGATTTGTGAATCAAAATCATCGGAACAATGCACCACAACAAGCCAAATAAGATTTATGTCCAGTGTCTTCCTAATTTTTCTTGTTAACACTCTAAAGATTTTATACCTAAATATGTGCCATAAGATTAGTCGGCCTTATAGGTTTGGTGTAAGTAACCAAAGCACACTTTACTATGAAACTTTCTTGATAGGTCTTTCAATTGCAGCAAACCTCTTAAAATAGACCTTATCATAAGTTGTTCTAAGCTGATAAAATGAAATCTCTGGTAAACTCATTTATGTATATCTCACCCTAGCTAGAAATTTAATGGTTAAGATACTCCATATCTAAATTACTACCCATCAATCTTTCGAAAACACTCAGACTGTCCTAATAATTAATGTTTCTCAATAGTAAGTTGATAAAGAACACCCAACCTAGAGCTTTGATCATTTAAAGTTTGAATCCCATTACTTCTTGTACTTACCCACTGCCCTAAACCCCAAACTCAAAACCCTAAATCTGGTTCATGTAAGATATTGGCAATGGCAAGTACCCACAGGCCACAGGTGGTGATAATGATTCAATTAAGCTTGAGTGCTTGACCCTGAAGAAGTTAGTTGAGACTCTTAAAGTGATGCAATTTAGTGTTGGAGAAAATGGCTTTCAATGCCAAATTTTCTTTAGTGGCACATTAGATAGCCAAGGGAATTTAGTGTTGGAGAAATAACATTTAAGATTAGATAATAGGTCTCGACACACGCCCATCTGCACGTTAGTTTGCAACCTAGAGTAATTTTGTTTGAGCCGGTCTTTTGGCAATAGGAAAAGCAAGAGCTAAAGTCAGCAGGATTCAACGAATTTCTCATAGTTTATCTCCACAACCCCTATCTTCTCCTCTACGTTTTCTAGTTGGTTACAACTAAAATCAAGCGGAGACAACCCTAGTTTTTTTTTTTTTTTTAAGCGTTATTGTTCTTTACGGGTGCAACCAATGACCACTTAGATTTCTTAAATCTTTGGAGAGCGACTAGAAGTTCACAATTTTACTTTAGGGGGGGTAGTGGAGCAAGACTTTCGCGGACTCTTGAGAGTCCGCGAAAGTCTGAGGCATTCAAATCCAGACATTTGAGAGTCCACGAAAGTCTGAGGCATTCAAATCCAGACATTTGAGAGTCCACGAAAGTCTGAGGCATTCAAATCCAGACATTTGAGAGTCTATGAAAGTCCGAGGCATTCGATTGTAGACAAAATATGTCCCAGACTTTGGTGGACTTCATAGTTTGATGAATTTGTGAAGGATTTGGGACAAATTTGGAAGCCAAAATGTCTTTCAAAAAACAAGAGACATTTGAAGTCCATCATGTGATCAAAAAACAATAATAATATTAAAATAATAAATGTCTACCAAATGTCCATCAATGCCCACAAATATTCACAGATGTTTACGAAAGTCGAAAAATATATTTTTGAAATGTTAGTATAAATATATTATTTCATGTGATTAAACAATAATAATAATATTAAAATAATAAATGTCTACCAAATGTCCATCAATGTCTACAAATATTCACAGATGTCTACGAAAGTCGAAAAATATATTTTTGAAATGTTAGTATAAACATATTATTTCATGTGATTAAACAATAATAATAATATTAAAATAGTAAATGTCTACCAAATGTCCATCAATGTCCACAATATTTACAGATGTCTACGAAAGTCGAAAAATATATTTTTGAAATGTTAGTATAAATATATTATTTCATGTAATTAAAAAATAATAATAATATTAAAATAATAAATATCTACCAAATGTCCATCAATGTCCACAAATATTCACAGATGTTTACGAAAGTCGAAAAATATATTTTTGAAATGTTAGTATTAATATATTATTTCATGTGATTAAATAATAATAATAATATTAAAATAATAAATGTCTACCAAATGTCCATCAATGTCCACAAATATTCACAGATGTCTACAAAAGTCGAAAAATATATTTTTGATTAGCACAAATATAATATGCATTACACATTTTGTCAATGGTCTCAAGATCTTAAAATGTCCCCAGGACATTTTGTCTATGGATCAAATGTCTTGAAATGTCTATAAAGACATTTTGTCTACAAACTCTCAATGTCTTGAAAATGTCTATGAACACATGTTGTCTATAATAACTCATCCGAAATGTCTTGAAATGTCTACGGGACATTTTGTCTATGAAAGTCTGTGAAAGTCCCCCTCCACTACCCCCCCCCCCCCCTTAGTTGTGTAGAAATCCCAACTTAAAATCAAAACCTGTTAATTCAGTTCAAATCTTGGACCAAAATTGGTAAATAGATTCTGGTTCTAAAAATAGGATCAAAAAACAAAACCAACCCAATAAGCCAAGAGGTCAGAATTTAATAAATGTTGTTCTAGATTTCTATTTAATTCATTAACATTTGATGTGAGAGGTAGAGAGGAAGTAAGATTTTCAGATCTTCAAATAAATTCAAAGACCACATAAAATGTAAAAGCAATCAAGATACCCAACTACTCTCTAAATTCATCACAAAACCCCATTCAAATTTATGATAAGTAAATGGCTTGTTAGTACAATGTACAGAACCCCCTTCACAAAAATATAGCCTTCTTCATTAAAACTCCATTAAAACCTCTCTCTCTCTCTCTCTACTCTCTCACCATTAATATTCAAATCCCAACGTCTATCTATCTTTTCCCACTTCCTCTGCTCTTCCCCTTCCCCTATTTGTTACACCTTCACACGTGTGAAAACAACAGACCTTGCCTCCTCACGTGATTAGACACGTACCAAGTCTAGTACTCACGTGACTTGAGTTTCATGAAGTCATAAGGTTTGAGAGAGAAAACACCATCCCAGATCTCTGTGAAAGCTTGAACAATTATGTCATGGTGGTAAGGAGAATTCAAAGACAAAAAACATTGAAGAAGTTCTCTCAGATCATTTTCTGAGTAAATTTCTTTCTCCCATATCATCTGAAGCATCGAATGTCGAAAATCAAGATATGGGTCGTCAGATTCTTTCACAACCGCTAAGCTTTCACTAATTCTAGTACCACCATGCCCTTTTCTCTTCGTCTTCGAATCAAATTTCAAGTCAGAATCTTCGAGTTCGGGTTCGGAGTAGTAAAGTGGAGTAGTTCCAAACGTAGTGTTAGAGTCACCTTCTTCTTCATCTAGAGAAAGACCAGTACCTTTATCCCATGAACTTGTTGTGGATGAACTGCAAAGACCTGGCGGTGACGCCGTCGTCATTAACGACGAAGAAGTTTTGTAGGTCCGGTTGATTCCGGGTCTGGGTTTTCTTGTTTTGGGTCGAAAAATGTCAGCTAGCTTCAATCTTCTACAACTGCATCCTACGTTCACTGCAACTGAATTCACCAAAAGCTTTTTCCTGTTTGAAGACATTCTCTTTTTTATTTTCTTCTAAGAGCTAGAAATTAAAGCTTTTGCTTGTAATAAACTTTAGATAGATAAAAGGAAGGATATCTAAAGACTAGACAGAGAGCTAGAGATGGGTGTGTATTGCTTTATGGGTTGTGAAGAGACTTTGAGTAAGTTTCCTGTGCCTTGCAAATTAAGGAAGAACTATATCTTATATATATAGAGAGAGAGAGAGAGGGGATGGGAGGGGACTTTAGGGATGATTGGGTTGTATAAATTGTGCATGTGATCTTAGGTGGGGTGACCTTCATTTCTTATGATGCTTCTTATTTATTAGTGAATATGAAGAGGCAAAAATTAAATAATACTCGCACACATTTGATTAAATGCAAACTTTAATGGACTTTATTGGTTTATTGACTATATATCACTCCTTTCAATATGAAATTCCAAAAATGAAATTAAAGACGGATGAGAGAGATTATAAGATTAAAGAAACAAAAATAGAGACTGGGGATGTAAGGGAACTTGGAATAGAACCTTGTATTCATTAGTTTAATAGAGGAGAAAGAGAGATCATTAAGAATGATATGGGGATTAGTGGCATAAAAATCAGAGATACTTAATTAGCTATAGAGGACCCTTCACCCCCTCAAGATCCACTCCTTAAGGGGGTTCTTTAGTATAATATGATGGACCCCCTCCCCTCTCTCTTGGGAGTAAAAACATATTTTAAAATGTAGATACGATGAAGGTTCACAACAACTTCGACCCAACCCAAACTCTCAAACAATAATTGAACGGGTTAGACAAGACTCTTTCTCAGAGTAATGCTAGGGAACTACGAAAATTAAGCGGACTTTCTGTGATTTGTGGTTCAGTAAATCAAAATTATGTAAGATTTTTGTCCAGAATATGTCTAATTTTTCTTCTTTCCTAACATTTTTCCTTTTTCTCAATGACGGAGACAACCAAGAGCTTCTAATAGAGAAACTTAGCTATATAGGGTATTCTAGTGAATATCTTAACTCGAAATTGTTAAACTCCAAAAGATCCTTTAGCGAACTATCTTGACATCTTGTAACCCCACTAACTTACTAGTGAGTCCAGCCGAACTAAGAACACCATTTTCATAAATGTGAAACCATTTCGATTAAATTTTGGGGAACACGACTAGAGGAATTATGATCATATATGATAGAGACGGGAGAGGTAATATTATTAAAATGAAGTGAAGGTGACGAGTAGGATGATTCATGATTATATATAAAGCCATCTTAATCTTCATTTAGGTTTGAAAATGACTGAGAGGAGGGACTAGGGAGGGAGGTTTGTTTAGAATTGGTCAAACTTGGTGCCCTCAAGAAAATAAGGTATTGGTACACAGTGAGTTACGTGTACATGTGTACCATCACTCGGGTGATATTAATTGATACCAAAAAAATAGGGCAAAATATGGGTTAACATAAAGTCTGCTAAATATGTAAATGTAATTGTTCAAATTTGTCCCACCCTAATTGGGACTCACGGATCTGGCTACTACAGTTTTCTTCAAAGTACAACAGCTAACTACCCATGTGCCCTAGATTATACCATCATAACAAAACCCTAATCCACCTTGCTCATTCAACTTCTTGAATGATTATTATGATTATAACCATGATAATGATGATTACAGTAATCATGATGATTATGATGCTAATGATGATTAATGGAATCTAAGCACCCAGAATGGCACCCAGAATGGCAACCAAAATAACTCAATTTTTTATGATTAGGAAGCTTTCTTAAGTTTTTCGGGGGAGCTGCCCTTCATGTGAAAAAAAAGCTTGGATGAGGAATCAACCTATTTTTAGTTGACTATAATCAAGTTTCATATTCTTCTTTTTTAAAAGACAACCTCGTGTACAAAAGGAAAGTACGTAGTCAATACGAGCTGATGACTTTTTGAGTTCTTAAACCATTCTGAAAATACGTGTAAGTCTGATCATTCCACTGCTAATAGGTCGGTCTTATAAACAAAGTACAAAAAAGTTTATTAATTTAAGCTTAGGATCATATTAGTTTAATTGCAAGTTGTGAGCAGGAAATCAAGAGTTTCAGAAATGTAATATTCACTAATTTTCTGGCACTGATTTTGTGATTCTGATGCTGACACTCTTGCATTTTCTACTAACAAATTTTAAAATTACAACCTATTACAATAATAATAATTATTAATATATTATCATCAGGGGATCATTTTAATTTAATAAGATTATTAGCTTAAGAAATCATTTTAAGTTAGTTATCTAAAAGATCCGAACTTTACGTATCTCTATAACCATCCAACGATCTAAACTTCGATATTGATGTTAAGAGAGGATACCATCAGTCCATCACTTTCTACTGTACTATCTTTCCTTTGTTTTTGTTTTGGTCTGCATACTTCTAAAAAGGACTATAAACCACGTTTGTGATCACCCCAGCCAAGGGTTGTTGGCTCCTACAGTATTATTCTGTATCGACTAAAGAGGTGCTTAACAATGTATTTATAAAACGCAGATATGACAACCAAGTCATGGATTTTATTTGCTCATAGAGATAATGTTTAGAGTCTTTTTTTCGATGAGATTAATGTTTAGAGTCTTAACATATGAAATATAATAATTTCTTCAGTATCTTCAATGGGGTCTTTCCTTTTCTTAGATGTCTTGATGGTACTTTATCTGTAATATAAAATGTAGCAAATTTCGGATACTTTAACCTAAAAGTGTCATTTAACATTAAGCCCCTCACCTCTATGGATCGCTAGTGAACTTCCAATCCGCTTATTGCCTGCATCAGTATATTCGAGTTGATGCGTTTCAGATAGTGTGGCATCAAATTTTTGTCTTCAAGCTTGCCTGTTAACAAATAGCAAGGAACTAAAAGTGAGTAATAGTAGTTATCAATGATTTATTAGTAACTGCAGAATAAGAGATGATAAATGTGAATCTGAATGAAGTACCAGGGAACCGGGTTCGAATTGAAATTGGCGCTTGATCAAGCCTACTATGTGGTCAGCAACCCATACTGAACCAGCCTCGGTGCAACTATATGCATGAGTATGTCCTTCCTTTTCGATTGATATATCAATATTCGGTACCTTCTTTGATATCTGGAGTGTGTGCATAAGTTGAAAACCTCAATTCTCAAATCGAAATTGAAGGATATAATCAACTCAAAATGCAAACACCTTAGCATCAAGATGTTTTATGATCATAAATTATCTCTACTAATAGCAATACTAATGGACATTGGTAGACTGTAAGAATGATATCGTGGTTTGAATCTCAATTCTATGTGGACAATTTATGCCCGGTCTTAAGTTGGCTCCCTTGGGTAACTGTACTAAGTTCTGAACCAAAATTGCTCTTAAAACATTCTCGATGAACTTGTAGGAAACATCAAGCTACAAACTACTAGCAATACAAAACAAAAACTGACAAAGTTGGATGATAGCATAAAACATCATGATTCTTATTTGACTTCCTCGTAATCAGCTCAGTGTGTGTGTATCTTTAAATGAATTAAATCTACAAAAACATTTCCCATAAATGACACAAATTAACTATATTTTCAGATTTTCTTGCTTGTTTCTAGTTTTACCTCTTCAAACATTGACAATGGACCCCAGTGATCATCAATCCCAAACAAGAAGGCAAGTTTATCTTGCTTTTCTTTCATGAACATCCAATCTGGCTCTTCCGCGAGCTGTTTAAACGCCGACAATCAATACAAAGTTGTTTTACTTCATCAGCAATGTCTAAAGTAAAAAAGAGAAACAAATTTCTGCAACAAGAATCTCAATGTTGCATTGATCTACAGCTGAACAAGAGTTTTGAATGGAGAATATCACACAAAAACGAAAAACTATATACTGATGAACCCACAATTTAGCCATGCATGACATGTGAATGATAACAAAACCTTTCACAATTCATGAACACAAGGAAATGAGTACATCACTAAGATATATATTGTAAACTGCAAAGGGTGAAAGGTTTTGCTTCAATACTATATGGCTTTTGAAGCCTTGTTGGGTCCTTCAAACTATTTTTGGACTTAGGATAAGGCATACTCAACAATGGTTGGTTTTATATCTAGTTAAAATTCCCGCATAAATCTTAGCAAAGAGAATAACTGAGGTAGGTCTGAACGTGTCAAATACACACCAGCTGGTACATACGGGCAGTCCTCAAATATTGCTCACAAAGAGTCGATGCAGACAATTTTTGTCTCCACTAACAAGCCTAGCCTATGAATTTGATCGTGAGTAACATTATGTGACATTGACCCCATCATATCCTCATACTAAACTATGTCAAACCCACATAACTTGTTAAATGTGAATGAAGAGTTATAAGACATTTCAGTTCTGAAAACAAGCACAGCTGCAAGTTACTACCCTTAATAGTTTCGGATTCAGCTTCAGACAGGAAATAATAATATATCATTACTTACCTCTATGAACTCAGTCTCTGCCATAAATAAGACATTCCGCAACGTATGGTACTATAGACAAAGAAAATACAGAATTAAACGTTAAATATTAAAGGAGAAAATGCAATACAAGAAAATCATGGAAATAAAGGAGATGCCTCGAGAAATAGTGGCAGTACAGAATTTACATATCCTAACAACACAATTCTACCAGAAGATCTGCATAAGAGATATGCAAACGTTCAAATACATTTGTTTCAGAACTCCCCTCGGGAACTTGTGTTTACATATCTTACCCATAGGGTTTTAGGAGCCTTGTTTTATAAATCATCCCCTTGCACAAATACGAAGTTCAAAACCATTTCTGGAAGTTTAATCAAAAAATGGGGCCTAACATTAAAGCTGATATAAAATGGTACTCACACTGTTGTCAGAAATTTAATTATGCCAAGAACAAAAAACAAAACTCAAATACTATAATCAGCAAGTATCATGAGTGACTGCCCTATCATCATTAACACTAAAAGACATTACCCCAATAGCCCATTGACTTGGGCTTACCAACAATTCTTTTGCCAAGTAGCTTTCTGTGAAACATAGACTGCATTTGTCAAGAATCTTAGTAGGAGACTTTTACCTTCAACAGATGACTACAGAGAGCTTCAACTGCTGTAGTAGACCATGATTTCCCAACTGACATTTTCACAAGAAAAGTGGTTGTGCAGCTTGGTAATAGTCCTAAGACTCCTACTAGTGAACTAAGCACGGGACATAGAATACGAGACCTGCAACTCGCAACATATAGAATTAAGAACAGCAATCGTCAAATTATTGCCAAAAGAAATGTAAGAACCTATGTATTTTCTCAGAATTAACTACTGAACGAAGAGACTACCACACTTACAAGTGTTGCCAAAACTAACCATCAAAATACATAGCAACAACCATCTACTGTTCACTTGATTTTTGTAAAATAGTTTTTGGCGTTCAGTGACAGAACAAGCTCGAGAATTACTATACTTCGCTCATGTTGTCTCAGGGAAGGAGTTGACAACTCGACGTAGTGAGATGCTAGTTTCATTCAACTGGGAGAAATATGCTTAATTTGTAGGACATTATAACGGGTAATGTTGGAAAAAAACATTACGAGAACAGGGGTTTGTTCAAAATCACTTTCAAAGTTCAATAATGACAGGGTGAAACGCATGGCAACGAAGAGGAGTCTAAAATTAGTCAAGCGGTGCGAGCCAGGGGCAGCACATGATACGAAAATATACACAACTTTTATAGAATATGATTATATGGTACATACCATAGAAAAAAGAATTAGTTAAATGAACATATAAAAAATACAACTTTTGTTGTTTAAAATTGAAGTAATTTAACGAGCAAAAACCGATGTTTACTCTTTCATGCAAAAGCTTCTACAATATAGAATAGAGCCTTATAAAGATGTAGAGGAGCCTTTGACTACGTTCCGCTTATGTCTCCTGCTAATTCGGATACCAAATCTTGCAACTGGAACTCTTAGTAGATCCAAATGGCCCGACACACGCATACACACACGCATACACTTAGAGAGAGGGAAAGGGAGAGAACAATTTTGATAAATAGAGTATTACGCTGTTATTTTCCCAATGACAGCTTGCTTAGAGGATTCCTTGTTCAAACTCAAGAATGGATAAAGGCCAATGCAATATTTCACCTGAATGTGTGAAGACAGAACGTTTATTGGAATGGATCTTCTAAAGTTCAGCAAACGAAATGGGGATGGATAAAGAATTTAGTCGCTTCACTTATAACAAGGTAATACAAACCCGTTCTGGCAATCTATTAAAAATCTTCAGAGAGATGTACGAACCAACAGAGTGCCCCACCTTCAGCATAACAACAAGAATCAACTATCAGAAACATGTAGGTTTTGGGGCTTCCAGTGAAATCAGATAGGATTTTCTAGCGAAAGAAATACTGCATGTAATACAAATTACATACTAATTAGGTGTATTAGTTTAGGGAACATGTTTTCGAATCACAGATCGCACAGGCCCTACTTTCTCCTTCAAAAGTGTTCTTTATTCTATGTACAACGTCATATAAACATCTATAAGTAGACAACCTCTTACCAACAGTATAGGAATCTCAGTATTTTGAACTTCTTGATTGATGAAGGCCACCTGTAAAAGAAAGATTAAGTAAACGTCACAAATTGTTCAAAAGAAGGAGAAATAATCTACTTGAGCACGCGAGTGAAAAAAAAAACAATGCTCTATTGGGGCGAAATAGTTTGTGTAATATCTACATATAAGCAACTTTTCGAAGCAATTCACCGAGATTTGATGCACAAAAATCTATACCTTGTGATCAATTTGGTCTTGCAACGAAAATAACTTGCCAGACTCCCAATCCTACTAGAAATGAAGACTTGTTATTAGCTTGATGCTGATTCTGATTACTCGATACGAATAAACTTTGTGAGGAGACGTTGATATGGTGGCTAAATAAAGAATAAACGTTATCAAATATCACATTAGCTTCGCAATAATGAAGGCATATAGTTTGTAATTTTCATATAAGATGAAGAAATCTGCGGAAAGCTACTGAAATGACTATCCAGTGTCAAGGAACTTGAAAAGTACTCATTAGCAGTGGTAAAGAAGGCAAAAGGAAAAATGAAAAAGACGAAGAAAGCCGTCGATTTAAGTTTTTGATGTAAGCACTCTTGAGATGTCTCTATGAGATAGTTCATAAGTCTCCAAATGCATTAATATCTGATCTTGCAAATATGAACAAGTAAACTTCAACCCACTAAATCCGTTGACGTAAATTCTCTAATGGAGATGCTAAATTATGGGATGAGCAACCCCTAAATGTAAGTCAATCTACATAGCCAAAATTCTAAGCAAACTCTAAGTCTCTTTCGATTGTCTGGATTGGTTTTAACTTTTACCACAGAAACAAGCATTCTTCAACTGTCCAAAGCTATGTAAACGACTTAGATGATCCTGACTCTGTCAATGGAAAAGAAGACAAGGCCAAACGTGTTCCACTCATAAGTTCATACTTCATAACGAACAAAAAAAGTTATTGTAGGTTTTCCAATCATATTTTCTATTGAGTATATATTTATAGTGTAACATACAAATGAATTTCCGCTCTCAATTTTCAGTTCTTTGAGAATACATTTTACTGACCCTGGCTGGGATGGGTATGATAACAACTACTGTGAGGAAACAAATAACACATTGTTTAGAGTCCTTCTCCTGGTAGTTTGACATCCTTTATTCGCTTCGAAATTCTCTAACTTAACAGTGTTTCAGATGATCAGATAGCAATAAAAATATTGAAGAATTCAAACAGAAATTCTGTAGAATGCAGCAAAACCTACAGCAAAAGTTCCTATTCCACTTATTTGAGTTCAGGATCAACGTTGAGTTTCATAATTTCCTGCTCCAAGCAGTTCGACAACGTACATATTTCATGATACATCTATATATTTAATATTCATAACCGGTTAACAATGCAGAAGAAACGATTGAAAAGCAACAATAAAGAAGACACTGAAGTACCTTTCTTGTATGAGAAATGTGCCCAATTGCTGAAATTAACAACAAAACCATAAATTTGTAGTATAACAGAAACCTCTACAACTTGACTGAAACAAGAAAAAAAAAAGTACCCCAAATACAAGAAAAATGAAGACTTGCCCATTTCTTACCTGTTACTGATGCACATCCTCCAAGCATATCATATACAGCTTCTACAAATTCTTTATAGAACTGAACAATACCTTCAAAAACAAAAAAAAAAAACCCAACTACTAATTGTGGGAACACTATTCTCACACTAATTTCCCCAAGAATCAAAACAAAAAAAATGACACTTTAGACAAATCAAGTTTAATACCTGGGTTTCCTGGGATAAATAGAATATGCATAGATGGATTCTCAGCTTTTAGTTCAAGCAATTCCGACATAAAACTGAAACAAAACATTAGAAATCTCCATATTATGCTGAAAATCAGAAAACGTAAACACATAAATAGTAATCACCTGGCCACATTGCAAAGACGGAGAGTGGCGAGTTTTCTTTCCTTTGGAAGCAAATATTCATCACCCATCTCACTAATTTTATTCTTGGGTGTATAATTGAACCTGAATCTTCAAATATCGTCAACTTCATTTGATGAGAAAACCAAATGGCGGAGATCAAAAGAAAAAAATAACAGGGAGAAAGAAAATCAGAGTTGGGGTTAGACCAATAACTAGAGATAGAGAGAGAGAGAGAGAGAGAGAGAGAGAGAGAGAGAGAGAGAGAGAGAGAGAGAGAGAGAGGGTTAATTTTGAAGAAGAATATGGGTGGGTATTACCTGAAATTGCAAAAGGAGAGCGGAAGAGGAGAGACGCGAGAGAGAAGTGAAGTAAACTGAAGAGGGAAGAAGGCGAAGCATTTGATTTAGGGGCTAGTCCTGATGATGAATGGGGTTCGAACCACGTTTAGCCAGGCCCATGGATGGCTTGAACCATTGGCTAAGAGTTCTCGAACCGTTTGGGCAACCTGAACTACTGAAGTTTAGACTGGTATAGTTCTACTACCTAATTTTAAACATTAAAAATTTACCTCATTGATACTAGTCAACCATTTCCAACCTACCAACTTTTAGCACATGGAAACTTGCCCATCCTCCCTTTCTTCTATCGGCACAAACAAGTCTAATGAAGAGATTGTGTACAAATGGAAGTTTTAAAAACACTCCCTATAAGTGTTGTAGGCGCCTCCAAAGACAATTTTGAGAGGGAGTTTGTGAAAAAGAAGGTGCCTATAGCGCTTATGGGAGGCGCTTATAAAACTGCCCGTGGTTTAATCCTCGGTTCATTTTTGGTTCCACCGCTCATAACGGCTAAGGTGTCTCCGGAAAGAGTTGATTTCTGAGCCTAAATCTTATGACTATGGCAAATATAATCCTTCAGATGTCTGCCCTAAAGACATACTTTCAGCTAGTAAAGATTCAACTCTATTTTATTGATTTCATGAAAGAGTTAGTTAATTTCTTATTAGAGACTCTTGATTTAAATAAGATTAATGATAAACGAACAACAATTTAGACAGTGGAATTGAGAAGTCTTCAATTAATATCATTGCAAAAGCCAAAGAGGAGGGGGATAAGGGCTGCTAACATGATTGAAAAACACAACATTTAGGTGGTCCAAATAAAACTCCCTTCGCTCTCTTATGAAATGAGAAAAAAAACATATCACGTACATAGTGGGTGACCACTATCTACATTCTTATAACTTGTGCATCCACGTTTTAGTAGGTTTGGAGAAAATGTCACCCTTCCTGTTCTACAAAATATGATTTCACATTTACCACTATCTAAAATTTATCATGTTTGATGCCTATAGCGTGACTGCCCCAGTTTTTTTATTATAATATTTTTTTAAAAGTTAGTCACAAAAGAAAGAGAATCTCAATTGAGACTCAACACATAAGACAATTAGAGTTTTGCATTGGAGATGCTCTTATTTATAATTGAGATTTTTTTTTTTTTACTATACTCTATATATAGGCCTCAAAGTCAAATTAACAACGATGGTAGTTAAAAACTTTTTGGAAAAGGACCAAAATTTTTAACGGAACTATTAACCGCCAAAAGTGTAAATGAATTAGAATCCCAAAATATCCTAACTGAGAGGAGGGAGAGAGGGAGGGAGGGAATACGTGTAAATAAACAAACGTCGGTGTCAAGAAACCCCTCTTTTTTAATCTTAAACTTTGATTGATAAGTAAATATAATTTAAAAAAAAAAAAAAAAAAAAATCATTAATTCTCTCTAATTTGTTCTGTGAATATCGTTCCTTTCTTGGATTTCACAGAACAATTAAGAAGAGAGATTCTTGGCTTCCTTTCATTTACTTAAAAAAAAATCTATAATTTTGACATTTAAATTCTGATATCATTTTTAATTGCTGGTTTTGATATTCGTATTATCTTTGGAAATCATCCACTTATTGTCTAATCTTGTTTGTACAAGTCGATCGACAAGTTGTTCGCTCTCAAATTGTGTGATCTCGACATAATCTTCTTCTTCTTCCACAAGAACAGAACAGAACAGAACAGAACAGAGGTTGTTAAATAATCTTATTGATTCTCTCATTCATTTATTACGTTGAAAACCTATTTTGTTTCAAGTCAACAGAAATTTTCTTTTCTTTTGGAATTTGGATTTGTTAGTTTAGGTTTCTAGCGATTATATAAAAAGAATCTTTGAATTGAAATTTCCTTGTTTATGCACCAGCAGGTAGGTTCTTGATCGACTACGACGACGGTTATTTAAGCCAAAATGTTGGGGGATTTCATTAATAGGCTTCTCCTGTATAATCTCTCTCTATAACTTTTTCTCTCTAATAACTCTGTGTGGTTTGTATGGAGTATTGATTTATTTGAAATTTGGATTACAGAATGCTAATCGGTTATGCTTATCCTGCCTTTGAATGCTATAAAGTTGTTGAAAAGAACAAAATTGAGATCGAACTACTTCGCTTTTGGTGTCAATATTGGTATCTCTCTTTCAAGCTATCTTATGGTTCTTATCTAGAACTAGTCTTCCTTTGATACTAATTTGATTCGTTTAAATAACATATTAAGCAGATTGTTCATTCTTAATTGAACTTTGTTATAATAATGACTTTAACAAGCTTCCTAACTCCAATCATTTGATACTTCTTATAAAATGAAACTTGTAGTTGATTTCCTTGTGCAATTTAAGAGCTGACTAAAGAACTAATAATGTTGCAGGATACTTGTTGCTATAATCACAGTCTGCGAAAGATTTACCGATGTTCTCATTTCATGGTAAACGACTAATTAAACCCCCATTACCGTTCTCTGTTATGTTTTAGATTGTTACAGCATTAAGAATTTATGGGTCATTGAAATCGCCGCTCTTGTTGTCTTCCCTAATAAGGTTACCCATGTATGGGGAGATGAAGCTTGCCTTCTTCATCTACTTGTGGCATCCCAAAACAAAGGTAAATTTCATCCATTTTCGTAGTTAGTTGTTTAGTTATTGGATCGTTACTCAAATTTTTTGAAGATAAAAGAATGTATCGATTTTTTAGTGTTCTCAAATCAGCTCTTGGTTGGGTGCAGGGAAGTAGCTATGTGTACGAGACATTTCTCAAGCCTTATATGTCAAGACATGAGACTGAAATAGACAGGAAGCTGCAAGAATTACAAGCTAGAGGCTGGGATTTGTTTGTCTTCTATTGGCAAAACTTAACAAAGTATGGACAGACTTCATTTTACCAATTCCTCCACTACTTGGCTGCTCAATCCTCAAGGGCCAACAACAACACTTTTCAAGTACGCGCATCTTACATCTCTTCTTATCCGGTATTTCTCATAGAAGTTGTCGCTTTTAACGCTAAAATAGACCATTCTTGAACCTCAATACGCTTGCATTTTTGTTAAGTTTGTAGCTATCCAACTTGATTCAATATGACACTTTTATTTTAAGAGTACCCTTTGCCCATTTGAACCATGAACATTGGTTTATATATCGCCACTAGATTACTGTTTGTTTTTCTAAGTCACATCTGAAATCTAACTTGAAGTTTGAATTAACTCCAATAAGATAATAGACGCGTTTGTTTTCAATTCTGTCCGACTCTTCAGAATAGCTTATTTTGGTTGATTTTAGATTCTTTTGATTAGACGAGTTAGATTCGGACAAGTCAGATTCAGATAGCGAACACCTCTCGACATGAATAGGGCGTTCGACCAAAATAAGAATAAAACCTGCTAGTAGAATGCACACTCATATTTTAGTTAATCACATCCGATTTAATACGAAAATCTTGTTACTTGTATTTGCAGAAAGTGGTCAATTCACAATTACCCAATGGGCAATCTTCTCCTCCTTCTACTACTACTACTACAGCAACAACTTCTTCATCCATTCATCAATCAAGCAAGAAACAATCACCATCAATTTCAATGGTGATTAATAAATCAGTAGCAGAAGAAACCAAAGCAGAAACAACACAATTTCAAGAGCTAAAAGATCATAAAAAACATTCAAACTCAATTGTCACTGAAATCAAATCCGATCAACAAAACAACAACGACAGAAAATCAGACAAAGAAGAAGAAGGAAAAGAATCAGTGGTGGGTATGGATGAAACTTTACGTTCTGCATTAACAAGGCTCAGGCGTTCTAATTCGCGGCCACAAGAACAACAACAACATTAGCAACCCATTGTTTAAAGAAATACCCAGATTCTTTCAGTTTCAAACTTTCAGTCTCTAATTCATTGATTAGTTTCTCTATCTACTTTGTTGTTGGTTTGGATGATTCTTTATGAACAGATAAAAAGGTAAAGAAGACAAATAAACAGCAAAAAGTTGAAGAAAAAACACAACTTTTTCTTCTTCTTCTTACTTTTCTTTTCATTCATTCACATTCATAGATTTTGTTAAATCCAATTAGTAATAACTAACTGAGCGTTACAAATTTCTGCCATTACCCATTACTGTTCTTCGATTTTTCCACACACAAATCGCTCCAATTACCCGATTAAAACCTTGAGAAATCGTCGGAAATAGTTTCTGGTTAATGAATCTCAAACAAATATTAACTGGGTTTTTGATATAATCACTAGAGAATCTAACCCATTTTAGCCTGACAGAATTTCCAGATGAATTCGGTGAAGATGACATAGGTTGAAGATAAGCCCAAGCAGCTTGCTTTACGAGACGATTCCTGATTGAAATTTCATAACAAGTTTGAACACCAGAACCGCCAATTGGAGATTGAATGATTGTTACTGGTTTTGGAGATGATGGTATTAGATCTTTCAAGGAAGTATATTCTTGTGATGATTTTAATGAGAGAAGCTCAAAATCAACAGATGGTAATGGAGATGATCTATCGGAGTTGGTGATCGGAAAGCTTGAACTTTGTAATTTAATGGGGATATCAAGCTTTTTAGGAATCATTGAGTAAGGAACTGAGTTTCTTCTTTGAATTGATAATGTAGATTCAGAACCCATCTCAATTTTCAGGTAAAGAAACAGAGGAAAACCCTAGAAATCACAAACTAATTGAAGAGAGAGAGAGAGAGAGAAAAATAGATTTAATAGGGATTCAGTTTAGAATTTTTAGAGAATAAAATGATAAGATTCTTTTATTTTCAGTTTGTTTAAGAGTGAATCACGTTTTACCTGATGGATAATCTCAGCCGTCGATTCTGCTGTATCAGAGTTTTGTTGTGTCTGTATCTATCTACTAGTTCATTAGCTCCGGTATTTTCTCTCTCTAGAACTCTCTCTCTCTCTCTAAAACTCTCTCTCTCTATCTCTCTCTTCTTACTCCATCTATAAGGTGCAAGATGGACTCTTGATTATCTTTCCTTTTAGTGCAGTTTTTTCGTTTTTATCTTGCTCCATGCTTTTTGTTTGATTTGGTCTTTGGCATTTATTGGACTTCTTCACCGTTTTTATTAGTAATTTATATCAATGATTATCTATATTAAAATGATATTAATTATATTAAAATATTTAAGTATTATTGATATGCAATTTATAAATGAGAGTAAAGTTAAATTTAACAAGTGTTCAAATCATTTTTAGAGTTATCAAATCTTATTTGGTTTCATCTAATATATTACTATATTATAAGTGAAGATAACGTCAACAAACTTTTAACAATTTATATACGATTAGTTAGAATATACATACTCATGATATTCTAAAGATTTAATGGAAAAAATGTTTTAACATGAGTCAGTTGAGACTAGAGAAACAAACAGTGTAATAAATGAGTTACAATTTTGGTGATGGTTTTGTTATGGGCATGTAAATGTGGTAGCTTAGTTTGATGTCTCTATCTTCAAGGAGAATTCATCATACTAGTTCAAGATGGGATTGAAAACAAGTTTCCAATCCTATCTCCCTACAACTCGATAGTAGCGAGTAAAATACCTAATTTTGGAAAAGGATATGTAATACATGTTTAAAAGTTTTTTCTGGTACATGTCCTTGACAATAATTCTTTGACAAAGAAATATTGAACCGGGACATCAGTAGGTGCAGATGAATCTTTTCTTATTACAAATAGAAAAAATTTATGAACTCAAGTTAAACGGACCTCCTTCATCAAAAAAAAAAGTTAAACGGACCCTATATGCATACACTAAATGGTGTTTGTTTTTTCCGATTTCATATTTAAAGCTAAATTGTGGTTCGAATTGACTCATCTAAATAAAAGTGTATTTGAGTCGCTTATAATAAATCTAAGTTAAGAGCACATTATTTGAAGTCATTTAAGATGACTATTACCTTTAACAAAGATGAATAACCAAAACAATTCATACCTAGACAAAATTAGTCCTAGACGATTCATTTTCAGACAAATCAAACTGAGACAAAGAGGTTAAGGAAATAAAAAAACAAACCACTTACATAGAGAAATTGAGAAGCAATATTTTCGTTTTCTATTTGGCCTAAGAAGAGGAATAAGGATAACTTTGGAAGAAGGAGTCCATATGTAGAGATGGGTGGGGCTAAACAGAGATGAGACCATGAAAGAGGGAGAAGATAGGTGGTGGCTGACACTATTATTGGACCCACCCCAAATTGGACAAAACTCCCTTTCACGGGCCTCAATAGGCTACCAGCCGCATCCTTCTTATTTGGTTTCCTTGCATTCACATTTTGAGCGCCTACAGACTCTTTTTTTTTTTTCTAAAGATTTGCTTCTTGACAACTTTAATGCTAAAATACTCTGAATTATTGTGAACCATATCTATGTGGATCCTAACCAATATGAACAACAATTTGGTATCACTATAATAATATTATATTACAAAATTGTGTTAATGTTAAAATACTTGATAAACGAAGAAAGTAAAGTCCATTTGACTGTTTTATTTTTCTTTACTATTGTTTGCCGACGTTGTTTTATTACTTATTTAAACTCAGTTCAAGTCAAATTATATGTTATCCACACAAAATCATAGTTCTGATTATGTCCAGACAAATCCTTCATGATGTGAATCTTGATAAAAGTAAATCTTAAAATTGTTTCTTTACAAGTTACATCTTAAACAAAATACATATAGAGTTGGGGTGGAAGACTCGGATCCGAGTTACACCCCTTGGGAAATTAGGTGACCTATTAAGAGTTGTTTTAGTAATCAGTTAGCATTATTTTGTTTAATTATCTATATATTTATTTTTATTCTTAACGATCCTCGTTTTAAAGGGTTAATCCGGACTTATTAGTATAAATTAGATGTTTTGAAACAACATGGCTTACGTGAAGTAGTCTTTGTTGCTACTTGTCCTTTCTCAGGGCCTCAAGTTCTCATCTTCTCCAGATGACCCACTTTTTACACTGACCAAATTATCCCAGAAAAGATGTGTTTAAGTGTGAGTTCCAAAAGGGTAAAGAAGACATAATCCACCTTCTTCTTTCCTTCACATGTACTTTTTTTTTTTACTTCCAACACAATTCTGGAATAGTTACTTATCTTTTCTCCATAACTAATGGCCTCACCTCTGCTCTTTCCTAATTATCCTTCTTGTTCTTCTTTTTTGTTTCGAAAGAGAAGTGTTTCCACTCTCTGCAATCCTCAATTCAATTCCTCAAAACCCAATTTGAAGCAATTCAGGATAAAAGCTCTAAAAGAAACAACAAAGGAAACAAAAGAAAATCCTTCTTCTTCTTCTGCTGAAGAAATCACTGAAAAATTCGGTCTTGAAGCTGGTCTCTGGAAGGTAAAATTAAAGCTTACCCTTTTCTTCTCTTGTGAAAGTGATTCAATTCCACTAACTTGAAAGAAATGAAATAATTTTTTATTATGTAGTGGGAGTTATTATGTTGTACCATTTTTTATTAGATTCAGATTTTTTTATGGTTATAGACTAATGAAGTTATTAATCATGTTTTTTTTTCAGTTTGAACCTACAATTGATTATCATTTGAAACCCTAGTTTACTAGAATATTTGAGTTCTTTAATGATCTCTGTTTTCCTCCTATAGATATTCAGCTCAAAAGAGGGAGAAAATGATGAAAAAGGAGAGAAGTCTAAAGGTGATCAAGCCAAGGAGCTACTAGCAAAATATGGTGGAGCTTATTTAGCAACTTCAATCACTCTCTCCTTAATCTCATTCTCGCTTTGCTACGTTCTTATTAATGCCGGAGTTGATGTCTCAGTGTTGCTGCAGAAGGTAAAACATCTTAATTCTGCTTGAATCAATTGAACTGATGATCCTTCAAATTATATTGTTTCTTCTTCCATACCCTTATGATATGTCCTAACAATCGATGGCTTAAAAATACTTTAGGTGGGAATCTCGCCGACTGAAACAGGAGAAAAGGTGGGAACTTTTGCCCTAGCATATGCGGCACATAAGGCAGCTTCACCCATTAGGTTTCCTCCAACAGTAGCCTTGACTCCCATTGTTGCAGGATGGATTGGAAAGATAACCCAGAAAGATAAGTAATTTGTATGGGGTAGATACATCCCTTGAATCACACTTCTTTTTGGCATACCTATAACATTAATGTAGAGATTATATACCTGAATGATACTTTCTTCCTATTTCTTTACTCTCTGACAAGCTTCAACCTGAGTTTCAAGAACAATTGTTCATGGTGGATGCCTTTAATGATTCTGAATCCTACGCCTAAAATGATCAATGAACAAACGAAATGATGAATTTTTGCGAATTTGATGTCAGATCTCATACAACATGATTCATTCATATAATCAACTTTGTCCTTAACAAAAGCAAGAGATATAAATTGTAACTAAATAAGGTAGAACGGTAATATACATGCACCAACTTCATATGACAATCATATCCGCTTTCTTACTTCCTCAATAACAGGATCAGAATGCATTACTCAACTTCAGGCAGAAGTAACTTTACCCATGTTCTCAGCAAATTTCTCTGGGATGTTTAGTTCATGGTAACCGTTCTTCGCCTACTCTAGGGGCGAATCTGGTAATACCTCATGTCCAACCAAAGTAAAGGATTCTTGATGAAGTTTGACCCGAAACTTTAGGGGCGGATTTTGTCACCTCTGAGTAGTATTGGCTGCAGATGGTGAATTGAGTATAGTGGGTGGTGGAGTTTGTGGTCGCGGTGAGCTGACAGCAGACATCAGAAACTCCTCTGCCTGAAGTGCATCTACGCCGTCCCAGTCAATGGCCGCTATTGTGGAGTTAGGGGATTCAGTTTTCAAAGATGAATAAGCGAATAGCATAAGAAAACGGAATAAGATTGCGAAAGAAAAGGATACAGTCTGTCTTCCACATGTCTGTGATGCTTACTCCGGCATCCGAAAGAAGCCAGTAATCGGCATCACTCTGAAATAAAAAAGAGAGGGACCAAATGTATAAGTCTATATATGATAACATACTGGCGAAAAAAATAAAATCGTAGAAAGAGAGATAAGACCAATCAGAAATGTAGTTGACGAAATATTACATCGAAAAATTCCTAACAACAACTCAGAAATATGCTTATCCCAGGATAAATCGTTAAGAAAACAAAAACAAATAAAGGAAAAAAGTTGACTTACATCGACATCGGAAGGAACAATTTTCATGATCCCACCCGCATAGTCTTGTGAAGCACTAAAATCCTGGTACATCCTATTAGTATCTTCTCTGTACACTTCAATCTCCTTTCCTCTGTTGTTCGCTGTCACAGTTGCTGGTTCCAGGTGGCTCCCTGAGCTTGATACGGGTGGGTGGCTCCTTGAACTTGTTACGGGTGGGTGTCTCCCTGAACTTGATACTGGTGCCTGGTTCCCTGAACTTGATACTGGTGCCTGGTTCCCTGAACTAGATACAGGTAGGTGGCTTGGAGGCGTTTCAACACCATTAAGTTCTTCAAATTTCTCCTCAAATTGACTAACACAAATCAGGAAAACAAAGTCTTAAATCCTACAATATAAGAATCAATGATACCAAAATAACTAATTCCATTATAACATCAGCACATTTTGTTGTGCACTTGTGGAGATAAAAGGTACCTGACAAGGTAAACGTCAATGGGACCCATGGTGCTTCTGAGAACAATTCTATATCTCCTCTGTGGGTAGTCAACTGCCTGATGATTACATGGAAAATTTTCTTTGTTGGTCAGAAACAAAATGTAACATACAAGATGCTCTTCCTTCTTTTTAAAAGAAAATGTTCTTCTACCTCGTCAGGATCTGGGACTTCCAGTGTGGTGCCATGAGGAGCTTTAATTGCGATAAGGGTCTCATTCTGCTTGAAGAAGATTATTCAGAGCAAAAAAAATTCCAGCTAAACATTAACAAAGAAATAGCAGAAGAAGAAAGTTCGACAATGTGAACCCATGAATTGGCCAATCACAATATCACCCAAGTTAAAAGTCAGTCAGTTACATGGTATAGAGAGAGAGATAAAACGAACCTGAAAGCAGGGTAGAGTTTTGATGTCTTCTTCAGTCACAAATAGCCACCTAAAATTGGAAAAGAAACAAATGGAGTTAACACTAGAATAATTAATTAATGGGTTAATTTATTGAAATAAACACATGAGGGAAGAGTTTCTACTTTTGACAGTTTTCATCTTCACTAAGGTCCCTCAATCTTTCCTGCATTTCTCTAAAACAAAGTAGAAGCGTCAGCTTAATTCGAAGTTGCAAATAAAAAGCATAGAGCATTGCAATTGATTTCAAAACCTTATTCGATCATCTAAGCTGCGTTCTTGCATTGAAAGGTTTTCAACTTCTGCCTGCAGAATAAGAGTGAGCTTAGATAAAACCACCAGAGTAAGCCTAGATGAAACTGGTAATTCAAAACACAGAAAACATGTTCTGAAGTTATGCAATCGTGGTTTATCTAACATAATGGCAACAAAAGGTGTGAAAATTGAAAATACTATGCACAGTACAATTTGAAAGAACCAAAAGACAAGTAAAAAAGGAAACTAATAATAAAAAAATAACATATGAAGCTAAAAGAGCAAGATGAAAAGAAACATTAGCTGCTTCTACGTACCTGTAGAAGGGTAATGTCATCGTCAACCTCCCCCGACCTTGCAACATCAAGACCCCTAAAACCAAAAACCCAATGCTTAAATAAATTAATGTGCATCAAATGCTTAAAGTTTTCTTGAACTTTTCCAAAGAAACTGAAATATTGACATATATCCTAGATTACTTCCAGCGAATTCTGTTCTTAAGCTTCTTCTCTATAAGTCCAATCCCTTCCAGAACGTTTGTAATGTCATATATCCTCCTCTTCTGTACCTGCATCAACAAATTCTTCAAGCTTAGAACATCATGAAACAATAGCAAGGTTTATTTGGGTAGTAAGAAAGATCACCTCCAATGTGTCGGCAGCATTGTTTAGATCAAGAATGCCATCTTCCGCATGTTTGATTAAATTGATAAACTTTTTAGTCAACAGACCTGAAAAGAAGATCATAGCACGTCGAGCTCACTTAGAATGCAGTCTCATGTTAACTTAAATGGTATGAATCCAGCAGCTAAAACACTACCATTTATAAGCCATATCTATCAGGGCAACCAGGACAATTACCTAGAGAGCTGTCGTAACGGCACGTACCAGCTGGAGTGAGAGGATTGCCAGGTGAACCTACACGTATCACAAGACAAGCATTTCAATATTTTTTTCATTTACTTCTCTCTTTCCTTTTTTCTCTGCCAGTAATAGATGTGTTAGAAATAATATTATGACAAGCATAACCAGAAGTTCTTAGGCCAGTAAATAAAGCATCAATACAACAAAGAGTGATGAAATGCGTTCACTGAGATATCTTTGGTTGATATAAAAGACCAATCACTCATCAAGAAATACTTCTTACCAGCATTTGAAATTGGGGTTTGAGGCGCAGATCGGTTGTACTTTGAGACCTTTGATCTGCTGTATATCCGACCACCTTTTCCTGATACAGGTGTTCGGAGGGGGCTGTTAACGACTTCGGTGTACCCAGGACTATTAGTCCAGACACTTGATTCGGCAACAAATTCTTCTGTTTCATTCTTCCGCTTCATCTGCTAAACCCCCACATATTTTGCACAATTGCTATTAGTAAGCATGTTGATTATTTGTATCACATATTTGAGTCGTAGGAAGATAAAATAGGAGGTCACAAAATCATTAACTCAACCCAATGGTGGTGGATGTATTGCCCCGAATAACAGAGTTGGTAAAGTATTCCATTTAGATGCAAGTAATATAAATGATTAAGCAAGCTAAGCCATCAAATCAAACATGATACCAGTTTATCTAACAACTATGAGAATGATTCATCAGGTTCTCCCTAGCAAGCTAAACAACATCAGTTTCTTGGGCATTCTTCTATTTGAGTGGGAAGTCTAAATGCTCCATTCTTGGACACACACACACACAAGTAACAATTTGAAGTAAGAAAAATGTTTAGACCCACACGTTGTTCTATGTTTTTAAAGTTCAAACAAAAAATAGCTATAATTTAAAAAATAAAACAACAATGAGGGTGTTACAATCACTGTAATGATATTATAGTATCCCGGTATCCCCACTATCTCACCAACGTCCAACGATCATATATGACGACTTGTATTACATTTTTTGGAGCACTTATCGATTACCACCCGTAATTACAGTTCAAAGAGGAAGAGAGCTTCAAGTGAAGAACTTGTATTACATTGTCAAGGTGCCGACATTTTAATGATATAACGTATGGCAAAGAATCATAATTAACCTTCTTCAAGCCAAGTAGACTTCACCTAATATTCAATAGCTCTTCAACTTGCACATAACTCATTTCCATGCATTCTTGAACGAGCAAATCCCTTGGGTCAATCAGTTGTACAGTGCATGAAATGTGGCACCGAACTCGCAACTGCAGATGAACTGTTGTATTTTCCATTCTATTTCATTTGAGTTTGAAACATTTCATGCTAGGAATCAGCAAGCGAGTTACTCAATTAGACCCGTGATTTACAACTACGAGCAAATTAACTAGGTTATCCTAAATGCTCTCGCGACGCTCACGAAAATCATGGAGGTCGAATTCCTAATCTGCCTACACTTTGTTTGAAGTAAGGAACTTTTACCATACCCTTTTCCGAATTACTGTTAGATCCTTGCACAGGAGTTATGAACCATAAACCTATGAAGGTTAGCTGAATCAGATGTGCAACCACAAATACCGGGCTGCTTTCAGTAGCCAATTAGATAGATCATGAACGAAACTACAAAAACTAAGTGAGAAACGCAGTTATTTGTTTGATCCAAACCAAAGATGGAGTGAAATTACTAAATCAAAATACAGTAATTAGTCAAATTTAACACCATAAACAAAAATTCAGCTCTCAAACTCGAAAAGAATCACATAATCAGGACGATAAACACCTGAGAAAATCAATATCAGCGGAATTATCAAGAAATTAAGCAAACAATTATAGAAACCTAAGCGCGCTATAAAATCAAACTTACGGGAGGGGATTTAACAACAATGGCCTCAACTTCTTCATCAGCAACTCTACGATTACCACCATTAGAGAATCGATGATAATCTTCAGATGGAACAAACGGCGGCTTCATCGATGAAAACGGTGGATGACGTTTCAAGGATTGCATGATCTGAGCAGACGGCTGTACCGAGCGACTAGTAGCTCGATTTTCAGACATCACAACTCCGGGATAAAGTTTAGGTTTCTTCGAAGTCGTATCAGTCAATAAACCAAAACCCTCTTCTTTTAGTATTTCTTTTTTCAACGGAATCGGATCGATTTGATCGAGGAGGTTTGAAGGTAAGAATCGAGTAGAGAGAGAGAAATCGGGGGAATTAGGGCAGAAAGTTGATGGATGAAAGGGATGATGAGAGAGAATGAATGGGATCTGAGTATCTGAGTTCTTGGGGAGAGAGAAAGAGAAGAGAAGAAAAAAAAAGGGAGAAAACGAGGGAAGGAGGGAAAAGGGTTCGGATAGATATGGAGGGAACTAGGAATGCAAAATTAAGAAAATATTCTTTGTTTTTAAAGAGAAATATATTTAGACCAAAATCAGTCAATAAAACTGTAAAATTATATATAATTAAAGTTTAATTCTCAGTTAATATGTGTGATTTACCTAAATATGATGTAATTAATTAAAAAGAGTTACAGGGTTTTAGTTAGGTGTCCGACAGTTTGATTTACTGTCAATTTTTTTTTGTCGTACATTCAATTTCCACCTTTACGACATTATTTCAATTTTTTTCATTTGTCAAACTCAAATTTATTTCTCCTCCACTTCATCTTCCGTTCCTTCCAATTCACCTACTTCAGCCTAAGAAGGTTACCGGCAGAAGGTCTCTGTCTAGCCACCTTCATTTTTTCTTGAACTCTTTTATCTCTGTCTATCATAACTTTCACTACCACCACCTTCCCCGTTTTTTTCTCCTTTTCACTTCTTTATTTTTGTCTTTTTCTATCTCATTTTATTTCTCTTCCTCCCTCTTTCTCTTTCCCTCATTCCCACCCTCTATTTGTTTCATCGATAGAGAGAACCCCTTCGTTGGAACTTCCTTTGTGTCGGATTTCCAGATCTAGACGAAGAGGGTTTCCTTTGCGCCTAGTTTCTAAACGAAGATGGCTTCGTCCATTCGTCTGGAATAGACAGAAGAGCTTTAAAAAATTAAGGTCGTTGACAGAAAGTCGTTAAAAAAAATGATACTAGAAGAATGTGGTAACGGTAAAAACGAAAGATTTGATAAAAGTTTCAGGGTCAAATCGAATTGTTATACACAATTGAGTGACTCGAACTTCCAAACATTCATGGAGACCAAAACAGTCAACTGGTTACAAATAAAAATCCAAAATAAAATTAACCCAAAAAAAATAAAAAAACCCACGAAAAAAGAGGGGATATCTAGAGGCACCCATATTGTTGTTGTAGGCGGCCCCGTACACATAAAATCCTTTGAAAAGTTTGCCTCAGACTAGACGTCTATAACAGAAATGTGGGACGCCTATAGATATTTACCAATACCCATATTTGCACCACAGGGTTATGAGGATCCACGGGAAGCAAAATGTATTAACTGGATTACTTTTATTGAACGATACAATTTTTGTTTTGAACTTCTAACTTTATAATTATATATCTGGTTTTAATAAAATATATATCTACAATTTTGTATAAGTTTTCAAAAAAGATATGGTCTTAATATGTGTTTCGCGTTTGCTATAGGCGAATTAAAAAGTCACAATATTTTTCGTAAAAATCGTGTAACAATTTTAAAGGTGCCACCAAATCTCGGATGAATCTAAGTTGATTTTTTTACTCTAGATAATTTGTTTAAGCAGGAATCACACACATCAAACTACACTTGTTCCTGAAAAAATAATAATAAGTGGAGTATTACACTTCACAATTAGTCTTTAATTAGACAAACTGACCTAAAACTAGTTGATTATCAATAATTAATAGTTGTTAGGGTTATTTCCCAAATAACCCTCAACTTTGTGACCGGTTTCCTGCCTAGCCCCCTACTTTATCAAAAATATCCAGATGGTCCTCTTTTTAAGATTTCGTTATAACATTGTTAACTAGTCATCACTTCTCTCTCCTCCATCTCATCACATCTCTCTGCCACTTCATCTTCTCGCCACCTCATCGTCTTCACCGGCAAAGGTCGCCGCCTGGCGACCTTCAACTCAAAAAAAAATATTTATTTTTTCTCTCTCCTCTCTCTTTCTCTAAAAAAAATAATTATTTCCTCTCTCTCTCTAGAATTCTAGAGAGAGGGGAGAGGTATGTTTCAAGAACCTTAAAAGAGAAATGGGTTAGAAAGAGAAGAAGAAAAGAAATAAGGAACGTATAAGAATAATTATCAATGAAAGGGTAGTTATAGAATTAAAAAAATCAAAAGTTAATGTTAATCGGTAATTTCAGAAAAATAGATCAATTTTGAATTTACGAAAAGTAGAGGACTAAAAAAGAATCTGATCACGAACTATGGGGCAAAAAGAAAATAACTCAAAAATGATACCACAACTAGGGGTGGGAGTCGGTCCGGACCGGTCGGTATCGGACTCTAACTTCATCGAACCGGTCGACTCGGACATAAACTGTTGGCGACCACCTATTTACTCGGGCGGACTCGGACGGTCACTCTCAAGAATTCTTTGTCCATTGACCGTCCAAGACCGTTTATTTTACCGGTCCAGTCGGACACCGGACGGTCTCGGTCCGGACTTTCCAACAAATTTACTTAATTTAGAACTTTATTTTTATTACCACAAAAAAAATTACTTACAAATGAAGATGTTTAGCCCAAGAAATCAAAAGTAAATATAAAAAAGAAAAAAAACAGTTGATCATCATTTGACAAGATATAATTAAGCCATGCACTAATGTTTGGTCTTCCAGAGGACTACATGACTATAGCCAACGATCATCATATATTCATATGTCTATAAAATTCAACGGTCAACTTCTAAAAATGAGGACAGTTTAGTCGGTCAACCTATTCGGTCACTCGTACCGGTCGGTCAGCGGTCGGTCCTTCGACATAGAATTTTGACCATGACCGTCCGCCAATTCTTTCGGGCCGGTCGGACACTGACCGTTATGACCATCGGGTGTCCATGGACACTTTTTATCTCGGTCGAACGGGTCGGATAGCGGTCTTCCGGATCTTTTTCCCACCCCTAACCACAACTCTTTCAAACAGCGGTTCCTTGCTCTCATAAGCAGGTCCTCTGTGAGTTACAACGTGCACAAAACTATCACATGCACTGCCTACACGTGGATAACCATGTCATATGCCACGTCACGAAAACCAACCCATGTTCTTTCATACATGGCCAGCGCTTTGGGAAAGCAAAATAGTTTCCGGAGTTTGAAGACTTGGTCAAAAATTGGTCAATTTTGTTTGACAATTTTATTTTGTAAGTTGTTAAAGGGAAATAAAAATAAAAATAAAAAACACTCCACCTCACCTCACTCTCTCTCCACCTCATCGTCTCTCTCCACCACTCTCTCTTCTCCGACCAGGTCGCCGGCGGGAAATTTCTCGACCGGCGACCTGGTCGGAGGAGAGAGAGAGGTGAGGTGGAGGGTTTTTTATTTTATTTTTATTTTGAAACATATTCCCCATAAAATATGTTTCCCCGGAAAATTTTCAAAATTTTGCATATTCCCTTTAAAATTTCACACTCCGGAAACTGTTTAGCTTTCCTCAAAACGTTGGCCTTCATACATATAGGATCTTTGTTTCACCCGAGATTTGTTCGTAAACTTAAAAAGTGGGTGAGGAAAACCACATAATGACAAACTGCGATTTATCATTTCCATCGTCCAACTTTGGGGCGAGTACGTTCTAAAAAAAAAAACTTCGGGGTGAGTTGTGGTTATAACTCATAACGTGAGTGAACATTACAGTTCCAAACCATTGATGCTCTAAGCAAAGTTTTCATGTACAAAATCTCCGAGGATGGAAAAACAAAAAAGAAATAGCCAAACACAATCTTGACAGAGGGTCGTCAATTGACTGACAGAGATCACTCTCTGTCTCTCTCTTCGCCTCCATGTTTGTTATCTCTTCCTCTATCTGAATTTTGACAAAGGAGATAACTCTCTCGCCAAAAGTCTTGCATCTCGATCTGGTGCTTCCAGAGATCTGAAAAAAGTCGCCAGAGTTAGGGTGGAAGTGGGAAGGGAAGAAGGAGAAATAAAAAAGTGAAAAGACATTAGAGGTGGTGTTTGGAAAAACAAATAGTTTCAAGGTGCTTTTGTTGCTTTTTTTTTTTTTTGTTAAGAGAAGGTGCTTTTGTTGCTACCCAACAAAAAAAACTGCTTTTGTTGCTACCCATATGGTGTTGAGGAAAGTATTTTTATTTGAACAATTTAGCGATACTCCTTCACCACTAATGTCTAATTAGCGATATTCTTTTTCCGTTATATATTAGTGAAACTCCCTTTGCACTCAAAAGTACGAAAACACTCTTATGCTTATTATTTAATTTATTTTTTTCTTCAATCTCTTATATCTCTTCAATGCTTTGCCGACGTATCTTCATTAGAGGTGAGGTCGTGAGGGGCATGCTACATTACCTTTTTTATTTTTCCAATACATGCGTTGTACAGCTGACTGTGTAAGCCACATCATCTGCCAAGTGTCTCCCTGTTCTATTCCACTTCTCTATACAGTACTTGTACTGTTCTGCTGCCACTCTTCCTCTTTTTCTCTCTCTAACTCTTCCACTTTCTCTCTCTAGACACTGGTTACATCTCTCTCTCCTAATTCATCTCTGTCTCTGCAAAATTACCCAGCGATTCTGTCTCCACGTTATAATGGCTATTCTTCGGCAAATACTTCTTTCATCGTTCTTAACCATCTCCTTTGTGCGAAATTTCAATGCTTCCACATTTTATCCGGTTGCTGTGAAATTTTAAATGAAGCGCGCTACTTTTCTAGTAAGTTGCTTTGGTTTTGCTTGAATCTTTTGTTGTTTTAGGTTTTTTTTTCTCTTCGTTTCTCCATATAACTTGTTCATTTCAAAGGTTCGTTGTTCTTCTGACTCTGTACGAAAAAAAAGTATTATATAGTCAATCTGAACTAAATTGATGTCCCGGAACCCGTTGAAAACCCTATTTTAGTGTGATTTTGGGACGCCAGTAGTTATATTTGGGGGTGAAATATGGCATTACCCAAACTTGTTGGTTTTACAGTTGAGGTCGGAGAAATCTATTATCCGAGTAAGAAACAAATGTGGGTTTCCTCTTTGCATGAATCATTTTCTGGAAGTAGAAAAATTGATAATCCAAGTAAAAATGAAGGGAAGAGATTTAGTATTTTTGATGTCAATGTACATGAAATGTATGGGGTTTCCAGTGATATAAGGAAGGAAACTAGTACTAATGTTAGTTCTGATAATAATAATAATAAGAAGAAGAAGCCCCCAGAAAAGAAAAGAAACCCTAATAAGAAATCAAAATTGACAAAAGAGGATCCTGATTGGTTGCCTGAACATGATAGTCCTGTTACTAATTCAATGTGTAAAAGATTGTGTTCAGTTAATAGTCAGATTAGAAAAATCACATCAATGGAAGATGATGAGGGAGTAGATATTGCAAAGAAATGTAGTTTTGAGAATATGGGTTCTCCTGATAACTTAAAGAATCTCCTGTCATCAGCTGGCTGGAAGGTTATGTGTGAGAAAGCTTCCAATGATCCCATTTATGTGTCTCCAACTGGTTCTGTTTACGGGTCTCTTCCAAAAGCGTTAGAGGTATTTTCACGCGATTCTTCTAAACGACGTATTGAGAAGAATTGCTGTTTATCTCCAACAATTAGAAGTTCCACTGAACATGTCGAGGAAAGAATTAGAATAGTGGATATGAGCAGTACAAGGACTAGAACAGGAATGGAACCCATTCAAGAGAATATGGAATTACGACAACAGAAATTTGATGGAGACAATGAGAAAGAAGCATCAAGACAGTCGGTGAGAATGGGTTGTACAGAGGTGCATAAAGTTACTCCACATGATCAGGAGAAGTCTTCTATTCGAAATGAGAGCTGCCATAGTCAAAACGAATTGGATTGTAGCAATGTAGTACTGGCACTAGTAGCACCTTATAGTGATGAATGTGTCACCGATATCCACCAACATGACAAACTTATTGGAGATAACAGACCCATGTTTGAAAATGGGGAACATTTGCCAACAGATAGAAAATATGATAAGGAAATGAGGGAAGGTGAAAAACGCACATGTAAATCTGTACTCGAGTCAAAAGAGAATACTGTACATAAACCAGAGAATGGAAATGGAGAAGCCAAGGAAGTTTTCTCGGTGCCAAAGGAAACGGCACATGGAGAACTGCACGAGGAGATGGTGGTAAATAAGAAACATAATTTTTCTATAAAAGATGAATGCCTGAATCATGATAAGAACACTTGTAATTGCTTTGGTCTGAGAGTAACAAAGAATGATCATAACAATAATCCTGATAAGTACCAGAATAGGGAGCGTCAGAAGGTTAGGAGGTCCTCTCGTATCAATGGGAGGCATGTGCCTGTGGACGATGAACTTGATATGGGATGGTGGGATGTTGAATTAGATTCGTTTGCTTCTGTAGAAATGCCAAAATCTGACAATGTTATAGTAAAAGAAAAACCTGGCAGAAAACAAATTGACATAGAAGGATCCCCGGTCTCAGAAAAGATGAGATATAGAAAAGTACGAGACTTGATGGTGTCATCCGCTGTGGAGGAGAAAGCAGAATCCTGTAATTCTATTGACACATTAATGCAGAAAGTGCTATCACCAAAGGAGGCGGATAAGCAAAACCGTACAGAAGCCTCGCCAAATCCAGAAGAAATGACTGTCCAAGAAGTAAATCAGATGCCAACATCTAGCTTTGCTGATGAGAATCGATTATCCTGTACTGAAGATGAGTGCTCAACTAATGAAACCGAAAAGTTTGACCGTGACAAGAATGATCAAGATGGGGACAGCAAAATGCACCAAGATGGTGAATTGGTTGGTTCAAGAAGGTCTAGTCGCATAAATGGGAGGCATGTTGCTGTAAATAGCGAAATTGATGCAGAGATCTTGAGTGATTTTATGGATTTCTCCAGTTCTGCAGCCAAGCAACCTTCTGTGAAGGATTTTGGTTACCAAAATGTAAGGAATCAGAAGCTGTTGGAGACCCACGAGGGGATAGAGGCCTTTTTCCATGAAAAGTCATTTTTGGGAATGAAGAATAGTTTTGTCAAAAGTCTGACGACAGAAAAACACTCTTCATCTAGGAGCAAAAGGAAGTCAGTTAGTGACAGATGCTCGAATGGGAAAAAGAAGAGAAGGAGAAGGGGTGGGTGCAGTCTTAGTGTAAGAACTATAAAAGGTGATATTGATGAAACATTATTGTCAGAAGCAAAACTTACCATCTTATCTTGGTTGATTGAATCTGGTATATTTGCTGAATATGCAAAAGTAGTTTACAAACTGAAGGAGGATAATAGAACATTGAGAGGTATGGTTACCAGAGGAGGAATTTGGTGTAGCTGTTGCAAACAGTTTTTGGCTTTGTTAGAGTTCGAAACTCATGCTGGTAGTTACCTTCACCAACCCTGGAATAACACTTATCTCACCTCTGGTAAGTCGCTGATGCAATGCCTCAGTGAAGCGTGGGAGAAGGAAAAGATAGAAAGACAAATTGGGTTTCGGTCAGTAGGAATTGACGACGCAGATCCTAGTGATGATACCTGTGGAGCCTGTGCTGATGGTGGACGCTTGCTATGCTGTGATACGTGCACTTCAACTTTTCACCAAGAATGCTTGATGCTCAAGGTATTGTATATTGTCCTTGTTCTTTGTTCCTTATCTTCATAGTCAATCGACATACTTTGCTTTTCAGTATCTGGTTGGAGATGATTGTCCTACGATAATACTTAATAAGAACAATTTTCAATTTAATTCACCCAATGATCCTTAGCATAGTTCTTTATTCCTCGTTTCTGTCTCTGCCTTTGATAAATTCCTCTTACACTGTTTTTGTTGTTTATGCTTTCACTGTTTCACATCCTCTTATGCTGAAGATTAGGATTTATGATTGTAAGCATGACATTTGTGCTGCCAATATCAATACTTAATCCTGCTGAGAGCTTTAATCGTGTAACTTGTGTTTTGTTACTATTATGGAAACATAGAAGTTAGGATGTTATCATTTCTCCTTGTGAGAATAGTCCCACATGGGAGAAGGGGTAAGTAGCAACCAAAAATATAATGTATAGGTCCTCTCCACTCATTGCCAATTGGTTTTGAGTTGGATGACTGCAAACTTAACATGGTATCAGAGCTAGGCCCGCACGTGATAGGCTTAAAAGCCACACGTGCTCCGCGTCACCCGAAACAAAAAAAAAACACGTGTTAGGCTAACCGCGCCACACATGAGGGGGCGTGTGAGAATAGTCCCACATGGGAGAAGGGGTATCTAGCAACCATGAATATAATGTATAGGTCCTTTCCACTCATTCCAATTGGTTTTGAGTTGGGTGACCACAAACTTAACACTCCTAGTTACACCTTGTACAATATTGCGCCATCCTAATTTGGAAACTAAGAAACCAATCAATTAGAAAGTGTACAATTGCAAGCTTGCTTTTTTGTTGTTCTATACGTTGTTCAAGTTCAATAGTGTGAATTATTCTTTTTGAAACTGGTTTTATATTGATCATGGTGCAAAGGCTGTTACATCAAAGAACTCATAAAGGAAAATCACTAATACTATTACTCTTATGCATGGAATACATCTCCCCATTTTAACTAAAAGATCACGGAATGTAACTCCATTGAATACCGAAGCTGGGGATGCCCATAGGTAAAGTAGTCGTTTCGTACTAATTAATAATTATAATGTGATCCGTAATGTTTTCAATTTCTTGAAAGATTCTCCCATTCCTATCCACATTCTCACTTATTTCCTACTTTTCAGTCTCTTCCAGAAGGCAATTGGCATTGCCCATATTGTAGTTGTACCTTCTGCTTGAAGGCTGAATGTGGGCAAGCTAAATTTGATGGGTCTACGAGGTTGCTCAGTTGTTATCAATGTCGCTGTAAATGTAAGTTAACGTTGTTGTCGTTGTTTACTTGAATTATTGAGGTGTCAACTTGGCCTTAATATGACCATTCACTCAAATTTTCCTCATGCAGATCACAGAGAATGTGTTTTGGAAGGCAACATGGAGAAGATGAGTTTGGACTCGCTATTATATTGCGGAAAGAATTGCAAGAAGGTTTCCCTTTGTTTACTATCTAGAACTTTGTGGCTCCGAATATTCTTTTCTATATATTATTTTGCAAGTTAATAAACCAAGTCTATTTCTTCATCAACCGAGATTATGCTTGTTCTATTTGCCATCAGAAATTTATGGTAGGTTGCTCATATGATGCTCTTTTTAGTGTACCCCTTCACATTTAAATTGTGTTGTTAATTTCCTAATTGTAGAATACTCGGCCATTTCTGAGCTATGACTAGGCCTGACTAGTGGAGTGCCTACAAGTTACTAGTGAATAATAATTCTCTCCCTCTCTCTCTCTCTCTCTACATATATATATATATACATACATATTTATGTATGCGTGTGTGTGTGAAGAAAGATCACAATATTCACGCAACTAGTGTCTTTTATATTTCCGTAATGATAACTTCTATGCTTAATTTATAGGTAGCCTCTGGCCTGTCAAGATTTCTTGGAGCATCAAACTCTATAGGTGGAGGATTTTCCTGGACTCTACTTAGGCGAATTGATGAAATGGAGAGTATTGGTTCAGTTTTAACTGAATGTTGTATTCTGGAATGCAACACAAGGCTTTGCTTGGCGCTTCTAGTGCTGTATGAATGTTTTATGCCTCTGGTAGATCCCAGAACCGGTATTGATATGATAAGTCAAGCAGTTTATAATTGTGGGTACGTTGCATCTGCGTACTAGTTTTCATCATCCAATGGAATTTTGAGACTTTCAATTGCTTTCAATTTCCTGCGCTTCGGCAAGGTACTTAGTATGTCATTTAAACTAAACACAACCTAATTTGGCAACAAAGTTTGACCTTTTTATGGATTTATGAAGCTACCTGATGATTCATCTCCAGTCTGATTCATAACTTAATTTGGTTTCAAGTGATTAACTGGTACTTTTAGAAAACTTCTACTCCTTCAGTTACAGACCAAGTTCTTTCTTTCTCCCAGTGAGTAGAGTATATTGCATCAGAAACAGTTTTAAGTAGGTCAGGCGAGATAAACGATGATATGTTTTTTCGGTGTAAAGCAATTTGAACTTCTGCAAAATTTGTGCTTTAAAAGAGTTGCATGATTCTTCATTACTGGATACAGATAAGACAGACAGGATAGCGCCATTGCCCTGACTTTTTTAAGCTCTTTTGACTATACTTCTGTTATTATGCAAATTATTCTTCCTTGTTATGCACAGTACCAATTGCTTAATGAATTTATTCACCATGCATTTTATTTTTTGTACTTCATCATCGTCGACATTATATTATTGTCATTATGAAGTGAACCCAACATCAATTTCCAAGTACAAGAGTTGCCATGTACAGATCTGTGGTTACTAACCTTCTTTAGTATCTTGACTCTTTTGAATCAACTGTCTATCCAGATCAAATTTCAAGCGTCTGGACTATGAAGGGTTTTACACTGTGCTTCTGGAGATGGACGATGAGATCATTTCAGTAGCAACATTAAGGTACGCGAACAATATGCTGCTGCGATCTCCTGTAATTTTCTTGATCAGTTGAATCTCAACCTTCTGCTTTCCGAAACACGCAAAGTGAATGTGATTCGTGTGAAAATGCTTAGTTTTGATAAAAAAAAAACTGAATGCACCAGTAGTGCGATGGATCTTCTCGGACCCACATATGAGGAGTTGTGCTATGTTTCAGCATTTCTTGAATATGAAGTAGATCAGGGATAATTAATAGAATGTGATTTCTTTCTAAGTTAGTTGATGGCTTTATCTTTTATGCTTTCTGCTATGCACTCTGTCGAGAGCCTTGATACCATCCATGGGGATACATGAAACTGGTTCTTGATATCAGGCATAAATTTTGAGGCTAAGCATCTATATGGACAAATTGTCAACTAAGGTTGTGATTGGTACTTGTCATGGGTTTCTGAGTTCACACGCTGAGTCTGTTGCTGTCCTCTGTAGGCTCCACGGGACACGTTTAGCAGAAATGCCATTCATTGGAACACGCCCTACATATAGACGGCAAGGAATGTGTCGTCGACTTCTCAACGCCATTGAGGAAGTATGTGACTTCTGCTCCTCCTTTTTCAAAAAGCTATCTTAACAATATTTGATCACACTTACTTGATTATTAAGCTCTTGTATGCACTGGTTAGAAGTTCAGTTGAAGTTTATTCACCACTTCCATTTCATACTGGAGTATTTAAAATCTACTAGTGCTGATGGTTTGATTATGGGAAATTTACCAGATGTTGTGTTCATTACATGTGGAGAAGCTGATAATACCTGCTACTTCTGATATGGTGGAGACATGGATGAAATCCTTCTCATTCAAACAGTTGGAAGCGTTCCATCATGACGAAATTCGAAACTTAAACATGGTTCTTTTTGCAGATACAACATTGTTGCAGAAGTCCATATGCTACCCAAAGTTCAACAGAGGTAACTAACATTAGGTGATAGTGTGCTAATGAATCCTTCTACTTGATTGCGTCATAGTTGCTGAATCAAAATCCCTGACTGATATAATCAAGACTTGTCTGACAAGTAATATTGCCTTTTTGTTTGTAAGTATATATAACCTCCAGTGAAAAGGGTCATATTGGTCATTTCTTCCTCTCACCATATGAAATCACTTGTCTAGAGTTTTGTTGTAGATGTAAGTTCATATGACTTAATCGATGAAATTACAGGCCTTTCAGGTCTTTATAATGAAAATACCATTCAAAGTCTGTCGTAATATTCTGTGATCAAGTGATATGAGTCAGGATGAGCGAGTTTGGTGGTGCCGATAAAACCTCCCTTAGAGGCGTAAAAGGCCAGAGTGTAGGTGTTCTGTCAGTGGGTTCTTGCCAGTTCAACCCGCAGGGCGGAGTGGCAAGGGGGATTTTACAGGCGTCCTCAGGCTGGCTCTAAAGCCTATATATTGTTTTCCCACGAGCAAGATAAAAAGGAACGTTCTAAGAAACTGAATCGCACCAATTTAAACCTCGAATTAGATTTCGATCTCACTTAAGAAAAAAAAAAGTGGAGGAAGTCAATTTATGCGGCTGCCTTAGCTATTTGTTCTAATCAGTGGAAGTTAATATGTACCTTTCTAGGTGTGTAAAGGCCATGTTTAACTTTATCTTATTATAATATGTTCATCAGCTAGAACAAAATAATTGAATTCTTGTCTGTTTGGTGATAATTGTTTATGCATGAATTCGTGCATGTATATATTTAAATCCTTATATTGTCTGGACGAAATTAGGTAGTCAATTGGAGAAGTAATGTTAGACAACTACTTTTGTACATCACACATCTAAATTGTATAATGTCAGACTTAATAATACCAACCAAACAAGTGGATTTTCTCTCTGGCTTTCCTATCACATTTTTCAAGTAATTTAGGTTATAGTTCTTGGCATATTAACTTTTTGGTAGAACTTGCAACAAAAAATAAACTTTGGTATACCAATTGTACTAAAGCCTCAATTACTCTTGGTAGGGAAACCAGCACCCCAATAGGTACGCAGTTATTGTTAAGTTGGTAGTGCAATAACAAAGGTGAGTAAGTTGTCTGAGTTACCATATGCAGTTATTGGTAGCGGAATAATAAAGGTGCAATGGGAGGTCTCAAGTTCCATCTAATGTAAGTACAAATAAAAAAATATTGAACTTGAATATAAATAAAATAGTTTCCGTAAATTTTAGGTCACTTAATTCGTAAGTTATATTTAATTTCGTCGGACTTTAGGCCAGTAGTATTTTGACATTTATCGTGCTTATCACATCGTATCGTGCTTTAGGTTATGGTATTTCAGCAATTATCGTGCTTATTGCATAATATCAATGTATCAAATGCTAACATTGAAGTCAATATTCAAATAAGAAAAAAACAAAGGTGCAATAACAAAGGTGAGACCGGTAAACAAACTTGGCACCCAACTTGGAGGAAACAAAAAAAATAAAAAAAAATGAAATAAGCTGGAAGCAGAGACTTGAGAATATATAAAATGTCTTTCCCATTAGATTCTATGAATTTTCACAAGATTAAAGATCCAACATTACAACTTTTCAAGTGATGCACAAAAAACTAATCCTCAAAAGTAGGTCTATTTTTTAGATTAGTTGAAGGAACAAAAAGTTCACAAAATACATCTAGATGAAATTTGCATGAGATTTCAAGGATGCTGCTATCTCCTAAGTTGTGTATGTGTATTAATTGTGAGACCAGACATTGCATATAATACTATATATATATATATGTAAAGTGTGTGTTAGAACCAAAAAGGCAACTTCAACCCAAAAAGAACAATCTTCCATCAAACATCGATCAAACGCTTGATCGAACGCTTCATATCGCAACACCAGATTCAGGAGTGTAGTTTATTCTCGTCTCAACTTCCCACCTTAACTTTGACACCACCTCATCATACTCCGGCTCATACTCCTTCAAGGACACAAGAAACACAAGCACAAGCCGTGGGTGGGGTTAGATTTCTTGTCGAAGTATTTTAATTCAAAAACAACAAGTTCGCCCAAGAATACCAAGTTAATTAAATACTTCCAATATCTTGGATTAGGGGGCACAAGTATGTAATCAAAGAAAGGTTCATACATCAATCATAAAATAATGCTAGCAAGTTCCAAAAGGTGGTGGGAGCCATATACTTTTATATCAAAGTGACAAGTTTAGGTCCTTATTAATTTAAATTTAATGGTAGATCCAATTTTCTTTTCGAGAATAGTCTATACCTCAAGTTCCTTCACTAATTGTTTGGCTGTCGGGGCAGAAATGATAATACGACGTGCCGAAGGAGCAATAAATCCTTCATCCACGGCTTTGTCGATGAAAGATAATAAAGAGTTGTAGTATCCATCCACATTTAAAAGTCCCACCTGCATAAAATTTATATACTCAACAACGCTACAAAATATGCAAGACTTGGGACTCTAAAATTTAATAACACAAGATGCACAAAAAAACGATTAAAAAAAGAAGAAGATGTCTTCATTATGGTTTTTTTTTTTTGTTGAAATTCTTCATTATGGTTTCTATGCACATTTTTAATTACTCAAAATCCTTCACGGATTTGGATGGAGATCCTCTAGATTGCATCCGATGAGAGGATTGAATATCAGAACCGTGTATCACGACGTTCTTATATTCTATAGTGCTATCAGGAGTCCCTTCGACTTGTACTAGAAACATTCAATATGGTATAGGTGGAATTGGATTCAATATAAAAATCTAGTCTAGTATTGGCATTCTATTATATTACCTGTGAAACTACAATAGTTCATGAACTCAATAAATTTTCTTGTAATTTTATTAGAGAAATGTGATTGATAACTTTAGTAAGATACATAAACCAATCATACCGGTTTGCGGTGAATCCCAAGCTGTGCCCAAGTAATTACTTCTAACAATTCTTCAAGTGTACCATATCCACCTGATATAAACAATAAAAAGATGTCACATCGGTATAATGTATATGATCGTAAAAATTAAAACATTAGTAGGAGAATTAATAGTAATTTATGTCTCCAAACAAGACTCAAGCTCATACCAGGGAGAGCAATGAAAGCGTCGGCTTGACGAGCCATCTCCGCTTTCCTTTGGTGCATGTCAGACACAGCTCTAACTTCTCCAACTGTGACTCCAGTTAACTGATAAATAATAAAACCATACATATATTAATACCGATATAAGAATTATCATGAGCAAGTACAAGGGTTTGCGGGATGAATTTAATTACCTCCTTAGGCATGAGAGTTTTTGGAATAACACTGCAAAACCAAGAAAAAAAATAATAATTAGTATAACTAGCAAAACACCCATAATATATAGTTAACTTTCTTGATTAACTTATAAAGTTGTTTTAAGAACCCTAGACAAGCCTAGAGGGTTGAGTACTCATATAATAGAATATAAAGCAGTAAGAATGTTTTGTTCCTAGAAGATAGGTAAGTTCAGAATGATCTCCCAAATATCAAGGAATCAAAAAGATGGAATAAAATGTTCTTAAACTTTTGATTCTGCTATTTATTGAATACTGACACAGGATAGATCAAAAGGAATACTGACCAAAAGATACCAAAAGCTAGGAAATATTCATCTCCATGAATTTTATTTTTTGCGTAACCACTTATTTTATTCTGACAGGTAACATGTATGTCTCTCCACAGGAAAGACTCATTCGGATCTTAGGGTTTCTGAAAAATTTAAGATCTAATGTATTTTTATCTACGAAAATGATAATTCTTTTTTCATTCTACAAAATTTGATTTGAAATGGTACAACCCAACATGTTACTGCATGCAAAATGAATATAGGAATTTATAAAGTAAAGAAAAGTATAATAAACTACCCACATATTGCATTTAATGAAACTGACCTATTCTCATTCCCAATATAATTTAGTGAACACAAATCACGAAAAACCAAACAAAAAAAAATGATGAAACTAGAGAAAAATGTTTTAACATGATTAGAGAAAGAGAGAGAGGGCAAACCCTAAAACATGGCGACCACCATCATGAACAGCCTGGGAAACAAGACCCATCAATCCTATACTCCCACCTCCATAAACCAAATCAATCCTTTTCTCCACCTTCAAAACACATCGAAATACAAACCCAAATTAATATACAAGTGTTAAAGACCATAATCATGATCATGGACCGTAAACAAGACACTAAATAATTAATCACTTTTACTTTTTTCTTAAGCGAAAACTCATACAAACAAAACCTTTATAGGATCAAATAATGAACATATTTCGTACCAAGAGTCTTTTACAGACATGTTAGATGTATTTATTCATTATGTATCCGGGGTAATATTAAATATATCAACTCCCCATTGAAGGAAAAGGGTTAGGGTGTAATGGTGGGGGCATGAAGGTGCCTGGCCGAAGAGGACATGGTCATTATACCAAAGATAGCACGTTTGTTCTATTGGGAAAGGCCAAGTAGGAAAGGTACTTCTTTTCTACTACAAGTAGTAAGTAGTATTATTTATTTTTAGTTAGAGAGAAACAAGATCATGCAAAAAGGATGGCCCAAATAGACAGCCAGGTTACAGCTAGCAATCTCTCATGCCAAATTCATCTTAACAATAAAATTAGTAATTCTCACTCTAAAAGCTTAATTGTTTGTTGGTTGTTAAAATCTTAATTACCAAAGGGTGAACCCACCCAAAACAGATTAAGATCTTTAATGAACATTTAGGGGTGTAATTAAAAAAAACTAATCAGACATTGATCAGAAATTAGTTTAAGGAGATGGGTATGGAAATACTAGCTAGTGATAAATTAAGAAGCTATATAGATAGATAGATAGAGTTGATCAATTTGATAGAAGAAGAAAGAAAGGGAATAGAAGTAATAATATATATATATATATATATATATATATACCATTTCCTTTCCCAACTGAACGGCAGCTTCTTGATAGGTTGGCTTATTTCCTGAACTGCTCCCACAGAAAACACAAATCCTCTTAAATTTCGACTTACTCATCATTCCTACTACTGGATCCATCTCTCTCTCTCTCTCTCTCTCTCTGGAAGTATATGTATGAAGAACAACAGTTACAATCTCTCTCTCTCTCTCTCTCTCTATGTGTTGTGGGAGGGGGTTGTTAAGATGAGAAAGGAAGGTGGGAGATGAGTGGGGTATTTAAAGTCGAAACAGAGCAGACCCTCTGCTCTGCCCCTTCCAAAATGAAGTTTTATTTTCTCTCCCTACCTCACGGCTTCACGCAACATTGGACTTTTTTTACTAATCTAATTATTTATTTTAGAATGAGACATATCTCTGTTAATAAAATAATCGTAGTCCTTAAATGAAAATGTCACCTTGTAGTCTGGGGGTTCATGTTGTCTGATGTCCGTGTTATTAGTTTGAGATATTTCAAATATTCTCAAATATCTTTGTTATTCGTTTGAGACATTTATTTATAAATGTATGTCAAAGTCCTAAACCACTGCCAGCCCCGTAATGAGGCAGTGGCGGATCGTGTCAAATTGGACAATTGTTGCTCATTGTATAATTCTTTCCTTTTACAATATTGAGATTTTTTTTTTTTGTTGAAATTTTACAATATTGAGATACTAATGTAAACTATGACGGGTTGAGAGACGAGATCTGAGGTTCCAGAAAAACAAAAGATACTTGCGGAGGTATTTAAATATATTTGGAGATTTAGAAGATTGAGTTTCATATATTCATAATATTTTCATCAAAATATGTATATTATTTTTTAGTTTATAGCCCAAAAAACGGGTCCAAACAGGAGATATAGTCCTCTATAATCCTACAAATCCCTAGAATACCAAATAAATCATGATTCCTAATCTAACCTTCCTCATATATTATAACTGATTTATCTTCAAAATCCATAAATATCTTCTTCCATTTTTATCTTCCGCGTACCTTTTTGAACATTACGTCAAATGTTCAAACAATATAGACTCAGAGTTCATGAACTCCGCATTAGTTAGGTTTCATGGTTGAACATTCATCTTGTAAGTGGCTTGGGACATATAGTTTTGATTAGGGGCGTAAGGACTTCGGGAAATTTCAGTTTGGCCCAATTTAACTAAAAGGCAACTTAATTTTAAGTCAAAAACAATATCTAAGTGTATATTTTTTTCAATTTTAATGTTTTAATCTTGTAAATAAGAACGCTAGTTGTTTGAGTGATCAATTAACACAGTTTACTAATATTATAACACATTGTTAGGAGTAGGAAATGACATAGTACTTGTGATCAAACTTACTACTTAACTGACGTTTTTTATAATTTTTATTATCAACGAGCCTAATGAAAAAAATTCACTCACGGTCTTCATCCCCACCGCCATCCTCAAGATCAGGGCCGTGTGGTGGGGTCGTGGGGGGTGCGGGATGTGCGCCCGCACATGCCCCCCACCACAAGAGCCTCCTGTGTGTTTAAAAGTCTGTAGGTTAATAGTTTCGGTCTAATTGAATTACTAATCAATAAGCTCGTGACTATTAACTAACATAGTTGTAATAGCTCAGTGGTTAAGTTGGGTGCAATTCTGCGTAGTATAAAATACACTAATGCCTCCCAAAATCACGTCTCTGGTCTCTCTCAAATCTCATCTCTTTTACCAAAATATCCATCTCGCAATATTCTCTCTATACTATCTCTCCTTCTCACAAGCCCCTCCCCCTTCTTGCAAACTTTTTTATGAACTTTTTGTTTTTCTCTCCATATCAAATCTATCGATGCTCTAATTTTTTATTGTGTAAGAAAGAAACCAGAGTTCCTAATTTCAATTAAAAGTCTATACAAATCAAGTTCAACTTTATCTCGAAAAATGTTAGCCAATCAATTAGACTGTCACTCGTTGAGTTTTAATGTTAGCCAATCAAACTTCGATTAAAAGTCTATACAAATCAAGTACAATTATTTTAAATTTATGTTATCACATCAAGTGTAATGATTTCCTTTTTTTACCTCACATCTATCTTAAAGGGCCCCAATTAAGTTTGACACTTGACCTCTAAATTGTCAGCCACGACTGATGGAGACCATCCGGCAAATGGGCCTCTCGGCCAAGACACATTGGAGCCCAATGGCTAAATTGCTATATTAATATAGTTTCCGTATTTTAGTATTATGAGTTTCTATAATTACGAGTCCTAGCAATCAAGGAAAGAGTCCATAAGTTATTATCTTCTTTTATTTTCTTCCCTATTTGAGTCTATCTAGAAAATAATAATCTCTATAAAAGAGAAGTATAGTCTGTCTATTGATTCATTGAATTGAATACCGAATAAAATCCTCCTTGATTACATTGTTCTTCTTATTATTATTTAGTTTAAGCTTGTTTAATTTAGTTATTTAGCAATGAGTTCTTTAGTTAAATCGCTTCCGCAACAATCTACATCAACGACCCTGCTCAAGATCTGGACCACTACAACATCTTCTGACCACCACTGCCACTATTGTTTTTTTCTCTCTCCTCTCCCTCCCTATCTACTGATCACCTCTTTTCTGACAAACAAAAAAGAATATCTGGTTGGAATTCCTTCTTCCAAGAAATGGTTTCCCTTGTCGAAAATTGATTTAGTAATAGTAGTCGGAAATGGTTTCCCTTGTCGAAAATTGATATAGTGGTAGTAGTTGGAAATGGTTAGCGGTAGAAAGGGAGAAGATACTGTAAAAAGGCAATAGATTGATTTTTGGAACCTATTATTATGTTCAGTTGAGTCAATTTGGATACAACCGTGGTGTTTCGTCTGACACGAGTCCCGACCGAATTTCGCCAAACTACCGTGTCGGGTCAAAATTTGGCGAGAATTGTTTTCAGTCTCTCTTTAGATCGGACACAGTGTCATTTCTCTATTTGGATAAACCTTTACAGTCTCTCTCTATTAAGAGTTTTTTTTTTTTTTTTTTTGTTGTTGTTGAAATTCTCTCTCTATTAAGAGTTGGTCTAATAATATCCTTTACAATTGTACATATTTTATGAGGGGAAATTCAGTTGAAAAGAGATGGAGGTTGGCCGTTGGGTGGGGTGGGGTGGGGTGGGGAGGGGTGTAATATTTGGTTGGGAGTACGATAAGAGATGTTTAGCTGTCAGAACAAAACTGTAAAGTGGCACGTGCGAGCAGCCGGAAGCAGAAAACCGACATTAAATGGAAGCGGCCATCCTCTGTGTCCTCAAATCACGGTCACAGACATAACTGAGAGATGGATCGGCGCAGTGATTAATAACCTAATAGACAACGCCCCCACCCCCACTCCCAAATTAAGAATGTAGAGAGAGAAAGAGAGAGACGTAGGTTAGTAGTAGTAGTAGGGTTTCCTTATAGCTACCAGGTGTGATGATGAGGAAAAGGAGTAGGAGATGGATGGAAAGGGCCAATGATGATGGGGAGAATGGGGGCCACCTGCTGCTGCTGTTTTCAGAGGTTGGACAGCAAACATTCAATATTTTCTTCTATCACCTCACTCACTCAGAGCAAGTCCAACCCCAGCCTGTCTTAGGCCGAAAAAACCATTTTTTCACCTAAAATTATTGGCCTCAGCTCAGCCTCTAAAATTCAGCTCCAACCCCAGCCTCTCTTGAGGCCGAAAATTTGTTCATGTGGGAAACACGTGTGTGCACTTTTAGTTGGTGTGCGAAAAACGTGTGTGATTTTATGTATATATAAAATACGTGTTTGAACTATTTTTCGAAAAAAATTTATTCGGGACCAACATTTGGTGGGATTTATTTTAATTACTAAAATATTTAAGTTTTTCTAGAATTTGAAAAAAAAATTCAAACTAATTAGAATTACAAAAATGCATTTTGATTTTTAAGTTTATTTTAATTTTTTAATTGTTTAATATTTTTATTTTTTTTTTAAAAAAAAGGGTAGATCTGGCCGTTGGATAAACCAACGGCCAGATCTGTCCCCCCAAGTGACCGTTGTCACTTGGGGTCGGTGTTCAGTCGCCCCTAATGTTAGGGGCGACTGAGCACCGAGCCCCAGCCTCCGCTCCAAGCGGCTGGGCTTGGAGCGGGGGGCTGAGGCCAATAATTTGAATTATTGGCCTCAGCCCGGCTGGGGTTGGACTTGCTCTCACTCTTCTTGTCTCACTCACTACCACCTCCTTCTTACCCGTGCGTGCGTCTTCTTCTAGGCGTGCCGTTCAATGGTGGATGGAGCATTCCCTCGTTTACAGGGCACGGGCCAGCAGCTTACTCAAAGATAACCAACACCACATTATTCATCTCTACACAAGACTACAACCAACCGCACCCGCTTAGATTACTTCTTACTTTTTTTTTGGGAGGGTTTTCATGTCACCATAATTCCACATTGCAAAAGGAACAAATACTCCATTAGGCGACCATAATATGTAAATGAGTTATTACATTAACATAATATATATATTATATATGTTTATTTATTTGTGTTGGATAACTGTCACAATTAAGTGATTCACATAATATAGAATTACATTAATATGTTAAGTCCAATGACTACATATATTTCATGTCGTCAAATCAAATAACGCTCTGAATTATTTTAGGTATTAATTGGTCATAAAAGCTTAAACTTCCCAAACCGTCTTGAGATAAAGCTTGGATAATTAGGAAATTAGTCCATTTGACAAATCTTAAGTATCAAAGCCAACACTCATCAAAAGTGTTTGCCCGAGACCACTTCAATGGGCTATCGAAAAAGTAAGCCCAATCGTACGAATAAGAATATTCTTTTATTCTATACTGATTTCAACACACAAATAGCACAATATTTTTGTTGGCTCTAACAACTATAGAACACATCAATCTAGAAGAGAAACAAGTTCTTAAATCTTTAAGTAGACCCCAAAGAACAATGAGGAAAGTCATATACTTAAAAATTAAACATGTCAATCTTTTATCTTCTTAGAGAAATGCAGGAAAGTCATATATTTAAAAATTAAACAAGTCAATATTTTATCTTCTTATTTCACTAAGGTAATCTTACTGGCAAGAAATCAAATATATGATTAAAATCGACCTTGAAACACTTCTATTGGGCAAGCCAAGTACAACCGACCAACCAAATATTCTATTATGCTTTAATCGAAAGATGTCCTTACACCAGTTAAGATAGTTATCTAAATATCTTAGAAATGGTCTATACACATCTTCACTTTCTTTTTCTTTTATTTCCGAAAATGATTCAACGAACCATTTGATATCTCGCGGTATATCACGTGATAACTATTCACATTTATTAATATTAAATACATTGTTGTCAAAGCTCCACTAGTGAAAGTTGAAAGCATGATCATGAAATCAAATCGCCAAGGAATATTTAAGTTCAAGTGTGGTGCGATTTCTTAACTCTCAAATGTGAAGTCGAACTAGTAAATTCAACACCTTCTTTTACTTGACCTTTTGTTTATCGTATGGTGTAACCAATATAACATGACTTTTGATATTATTATTCAATTAACAAATCAAAATACAACTTCATTAAAATCCTCCAGAGAAAGATAAACAAGTGATTAAATATATTCTTGCTCCTTAAGTAATCAATTAGAATTTGACACTTCTATTTTTATTTTTCTCATTTCTAGTAAACTATATATGACATTGTAGAGAGCTTAATGTCAATAAAATGTTAATGCATGATATTGTTGGTAGTTTTTTTTGTTGAGTAGATATTATTAGTAGTTAGTATTATTATTATTATTATTATTATTTTCATTCCTAAAGTCAAGTAATTTTTTTAAAGAAAAGTTAAGTTCTTGTCCCCACTATATTTTGTACTTCCAAGGACAAAAGGCAAAAGTCTCTTTTATCAGGGTTAATTCCTTGTATATTTAGAATTAGTTATACAATGCTTAACTACTAAATGACACCTAAAATGACATTTCATTCTACAAACGACTTTTCACATAATTCTATATATATCTATAAATTAATCTACTTACCTCGTCTCACCAAAATACCATGTACTTGTTAGCCATTCATATACGAGAATATATGTATATATATATATATAGCTAGTGCAAAGGTCAAATAGTTTTCATTGGTGTTAAAGTCATTAAAAAGTTGTCAAAACAGATTAGTAGAGCTGTAAGGCTTTTAGACTTTTAGTATTTTCGTTTAAAATCTTTAAGTATTGGCTTCTAAACAAGTCTTGCATAATCTGTAACAATTATTTGTAATATAAAAATATATAATTTAATCGTAAGTGTTTGATGAATGGGTCATTATATAGATATATACTTCCGAAAGCCAACGGACGAGTTTCATTTTACTTTTAAGTATACCTTGTTTTGCTAATACGGTTGCATTTACCATTGTATTACACTATTATGCATTAATGCATGCATATGTCTAATATTTACTCTAAACTAAGTATCACTTGGAGGATTAGGGTTCAAAAGCTATATGTTCCCTTGGAAGAAATCATAGATCATATTTGGCTTTTGGAATAATGAGAGATTTGATGATTTAATTTGGGTAGAAGCGTGTGTCTGTTTGTGTTGTGTCAACCAAATCAAATAAGATCAAGAAGGATAAAACTAATTAAGAATAGATCTAAATAGATATTGTCTTGTTTAATTACTAAAATAATAATCTGCCGGTTGATGTGTTTTGATCGGTCTCATATATATTCTAATCGTGTGGCCGCTATATACATAGAGAAAATATGAGCTAGCTGTTCATTTTATCATAAAAGATAAAAAAAGAACTCAAAATAATCATATACAAATCATACAATAAGATCTAAAGTGATTAGGTGATAATTAAATTATGAATGGTTTATACATTTATTTGAGTACTCTTAAGTGATATTCAGATAACACGGGCGTTATTGTCTTGTCTTATCTCGACATCGAATGGGTTCCATTGATAAAAAAATTAATGAAAAATAATATAGCCATTAACTTAGGATTAGTATTTAATTATATCTTGTTTGAGCTGTTGTTAGCTTGTCAAAGTACACAAATTTGTGTGTTCGTGTGCCGAATCAAATGTTGGTGGCATTCAGATCATCTAAGGAAGGAAGATTGCTGTGGGCCATCTATTAGCATCATGATCTGCATGTAGATGGAAGTCCCCCAACCATGTTTCACTTAAATAGCACACAAACACATATATGCATACATATTAGCATCATGATCTGCATTTAGAAATTGATTACGAAAGTCATTAAGACATTGATGCATCGATAAGACATTGATGCATCAATTAGATACAATAAACACAATAACTGCAAAATTTAACTCTAAGAGAAAGGGATCTAAAGAACAACTAAACTACTGGTCTAAAGGCATCTAACTATTTCAGTTATACCTTTTAATAACCCAAATTTAAATAACCATGGATTTCACTTCGGTTGAGACCTCCACGGGTTTGGATTACGTGCAATACCAATTGAGCCACAGACCCATCAATTGCTGACTTTTCATAAAAGTGGGGCAGCTGTAAATACCGTCGAATCCTTCTTTTTTTTTTTTTTTTTGATGAAAGACCGTCGAATCCTTCTTATCTTTCTATAGTTGCTTAATTTAAATTGAGGCGGTCTTCCCTGCTGTGTTTGGGGTTGTCTTAAAAGCGCCCCATACAGCTCAATTTTATGAGGATTCACTAGTCATGTTGCAAGAAGGCGCCTTTATACGTTTAAGAGGAGCACTCACTTCCGTTGCGTCTGTCTTATTCTAGAGAAAATTTATCAGCACTACTAGAATCTCAAAGATATCAGAGTTGAGCTCCTGAAGAACGGGTGTCCCTCAAATTGCTTTTGAATATCAAGTGAAAGAAAGTTCCTCTCAACAAAAAAAAAGAGAAAGAAAGTTCAACAAAAAAAAAAAGTGAAAGAAAGTTACGAATATATAAACACTCAGGATCGATACATGTCCGAATTAGAATATAATGCCATATGAGCAAAATGAATTGCTCTATATATTTTACTACTTGGAAACTACAATAAAACTTGGTCTATCTCAATAAGGTTTCCCAACTGTCCGCAATTAGTAGTACAAAAAGAGTTAAAGCCATCCATTATTCTTGCTTCTACATTATGAACATCACATGCATGTTAGTTGTCTCTGATTATAACCTCTTTCTTCCCTACCATACACCTTATCTTTACTTTCTTCATTCAACAATCTCTTAATGCTTACTTGTGTACACTTTGTTTCTATCCAAGTCCCATATGAATCAGATATGCTAGGTTAAAATTGACTCAAGTCATATTTCAGACCATTTGTAGTTATCTGACTCACCCAAATAGACGATTTGAAATGATTTTAGATCTATTTGGACCAGATGAGTCAGATTTACAAATAGAAATAACAAACACGCCACTTTAGTCACTTCGATTTGAAGGGAGATAATAATCAAAATTGAGTATCCATAGTAAATATAGGTTGGGACATCAAAAATACAATAAAACTTCATTTATAGTAGAAATGTTGTATCAAATTGATTAATTGCACACTATAAGACTGGTATTGAGCTCCGCGGGGATGTTAAGATTTTTAAGTCACCATTTTCATTGAGGCAACTTTTGCTTTGCTATTTGATGATTATAAACACTGATATGGAATGAAATAAAAGATTTGTAAATTACTTCTGAAAGTACAAAACAAAACATATGTACCGAGGTTCAAATCAAACAACGCGGCAAATTTACTAGTCGAAGTTGAAACCTCAAGGAGCTATACTAGAGCGACATACAGTTACCCAAGAGATTTAATCAGTATTAAAGAGAATGACAAATTAGGGCATAATACTTACTAAGACTTCAACTAATTAATTAATTTTATTCTTTTTTTTTTTTTTTTTGCTTAGAGGTTCGACCCTTAAACCCGTTCACATTTGCCAAAACAAATTAGTTCTCTACTTCTACAACTACAATTAACAAACTATTTGATCTAATTCTTTTTTGAGTTAATTCCTATATGGCCCCCTACTTTGTGACCAGCTTCCTTTATGGCCCCCTTTTTTTCGTAAATTCAAATATGGCCCCCTATTTTCAAGTAAATGTCCTAATTGTCCTTCCTATTTATAATTTTTCAAAATAAAATTAAATACAATCCACCTCATTTCCACCTCACCTCTATCTCCACCTCACATGTCTCTCCACCTCACCTCTCTCTCTCCACCTTTCTTTCTCTCTCTCTCCACCTTTCTTTCTCTCTCTCCACCTTTCTTTTTCTCTCTCTCTCCACTTCTCTTTCTCTCTCTCCACCTTTCTTTCTCTGTCTCTCTCTTTCAACCTCTCCCACTTCGTCTTGCCCGGCAAGGTCGCCGGCCGAAAAATTTTCCGGCCGGCGACCTTAAAAAAAAAAAAAAAAAAACTCTCATCTCTCTCTCTCTCTCAAAAGATTCCGGCGAAGGGGTTACCCTTCGCCGGAATCTGTTCGGAACAGACCTTCGAAGGTCTGTTCCGAGCAGACCCTTTGAAGGTCTGCTCGGAACAGACCCTTGAAGGTCTGTTCCGAGCAGACCTTCAAGGGTCTGCTCGAGCAGACCTTCAAAGGGTCTGCTCGAGCAGACCTTCAAAGGGTCTGCTCGAGCAGACCTTCAAAGGGTCTGCTCGAGCAGACCTAGCAGACCTTCAAAGGGTCTGCTCGAACAGACCCTTGAAGGTCTGTTCCGAGCAGAGCAGACCTTCAGATCTGAAGGTCTGCTCGGAACAGACCTTCAGATCTGAAGGTCTGCTCGGAACAGACAACAGACCTTCAGATCTGAAGGTCTGTTGAACCAGACCGGTCTGGTTCAACAGATTCCGGCGAAGGGTAACCCCTTCGCCGGAATCTTTTGAGAGAAAGAGAGACGAGAGTTTTTTTTTTTTTTTTTTAAGGTCGCCGGCCGGGAAATTTTCCGGCCGGCGACCTTGCCGGGGAAGACGAAGTGGGAGAGAGACAGAGAAAGAAAGGTGGAGAGAGAGAGAAAGAAAAGTGGAGAGAGAGAGAGAAAGAAAGGTGGAGAGAGAGAGAAAGAAAGGTGGAGAGAGAGAGGTGAGGTGGAGAGACATGTGAGGTGGAGATAGAGGTGAGGTGGAAATGAGGTGGATTGTATTTAATTTTATTTTGAAAAATTATAAATAAGAAGGACAATTAGGACATTTACTTGAAAATAGGGGGCCATATTTGAATTTACGAAAAAAAGGGGGCCATAAAGGAAGCTGGTCACAAAGTAGGGGGCCATATAGGAATTAACTCTTCTTTTTTTTTTGTAAACAAGGAGATTTGGATCATAGTTAAAACTGTTTTAGTAGTAAATACAACTCATGATTTCCATAGGTAGCTTCTGTTGAGGATTGTTGACTTCTTATCATACTTATAAAACCTTTGTGGTTAATGAAGTCTATGTTCTTTTGTGAGGTATGGGGTCCTTAGGGTTTGCCTAGTGACTCTTGTATTCTTGTGGGCAGAGTTGCCGGTTGGGCAAGTGTCAATTTCAAAACCTCAAAACCAACTTTTCATGTGCTCTGTTTCTGTAGTTGACTAGCAAACAAGGACCAAGAAGATTAGCTACAATTACAACTCCAATTATATATGCTAACAAAACACTCAATATACCCACAAAAAAGAAAAAAGAAAAAAAAAGAAGAATGGCTTCTTCACTCTCTTCTCTTCTCTGTTTTCTCTCTCTTCTTTCTATCTCTATCCTCCCTTTCATTTCTCCTTCCCCACCGCCCATTACTATCCCTCTCCACAAAGTCATCACTGAAACCAACAACCCATCTTCATCTTCTTCTTCTGATCCATGGAAGATACTTAATAATCTTGCTTACACATCTCTAACCAGAGCCAAACATCTAAAAAATCCTCATAAAACTGGTCATTATCACTCAAAAATCCCTCTTTTTCCTCAAAGTTATGGAGGTTACTCTGTTTCTCTCAGTTTTGGTACTCCCCCTCAAACAATCCCTTTTGTTATGGATACTGGTAGTGAATTAGTTTGGTTTCCTTGTACAGATCACTATATCTGCAACAATTGTTCTTTCTTAATAAATTCAAATTCTCCTTCTTATAAACCCAAATTATCTTCTTCTTCAAGATTAATTGGTTGTTTAAACCCAAAATGTAGTTGGATTCATAACTCAGATGTTCAATCTAGATGTGATGAATGCTTACCCAATTCAACAAATTGCTCACAAATTTGTCCTCCTTATGTAATTCTTTATGGGTCTGGTTCAACAGCAGGAATTTTACTCTCTGAAACCCTAAATTTGAAACGGAAGAGGGTACCCAATTTCGTCGTCGGCTGCTCCAGATTTTCCCTCCATATACCCACCGGAATCGCCGGATTCGGTCGCGGCCCATCTTCATTACCGGCTCAACTCGGTCTCAGTAAATTCTCTTACTGTCTTCTCTCACACCGATTCGACAACACAAGAACAAGTTCCCAACTCACTTTACACAATGGGTCAGATTCCGGCAACACCAAAACCCCCGGCGTCAGTTACACACCCTTGATTAAAAACCCTAATCAGAAACCCGGATTCTCAGTTTTTTACTACGTTGATTTAAGAAAAATTACCGTTGGTGGGAAACACGTGAAAATACCGTACGATCATCTCTCTCTAGGATCTGACGGTAACGGTGGAACGATAGTGGATTCTGGATCGACATTTACCTTCATGGAGAATAGAATTTTCGAAGTGGTGGCGGCGGAAATAGAGAACCAGGTGGCGCATTATAGAAGAGCGGCGGACGTAGAAAGTAGGAGCGGTTTAAGGCCGTGTTTTGAGGTGGTGCCGGCGGAGGAAGAAAAAGACGAGATTTCGTTGCCGAAAATTGTTTTTCACTTTAAGGGAGGAGCTGAGATGAGCCTGCCCTTAGCAAATTATTTTTCATTTGTTGGGGATAATAAAGCGGTTTGCTTGTCTATAGTGACAAATAATGCCGACGGTGAAGATGGTGGTGGTGGTGGAGTTTTAGATGGGCCTTCTGTAATTTTGGGGAATTTTCAACAGCAAAATTATTATGTTGAATACGATCTTGAAAATGAAAGGTTTGGTTTTCGTCAACAAACATGTAAGTAATTAAAAAATTTATATGTGTAAGTTGCAGGGGTATAATTTTCAATTTATTAATATGATATACACTCTCGGGTTCTTGCTTTTGAGAAAAAATTTCTATATATTCTTTATGCAAACTTTAATTTCTTTGCGGAGTAGGAAATGTGTTGCTTATGAACCCGATAGAGTCAGCAAATATATCAACTATCCTTTTAACAAAAAAAAATATATCAACTATCATCCACAAAAGACCTAGCATATGGGAGGTGGGGACACTGGTGTTACAGATCATGTACCAGTTTGAGCTAGTGATTAGTTGTTCTACAACACAATTGATAGTATTTTGTTCGCATATGAATATCAAAATTATATTGTTTTTTTTTTTTGTTGAGGATAAAAAATTAGTGTGTTGTGCCCTAATCAAAAATATATTGCTTAGGTTTTAAAAATATTGAACATTGAAGAATTGAATTTGTCACTTACATAAGTATTTTCGAGACTAGAAATAGGACTTGGGGACTTTTGACTTGTAACATAAGATCAATTACTTGGTTTCGAGTTTCGACACTGTTGGAACGTAAGTCCCACCAAGTTAAATTGACTTCGTTTGATGAGGGCACGAAAATACTAATTTTTTGTTAAATTAAATTTAACAAAAGCAATGAGAAACTAAATTTTGTTGAACTTACTTAATTTAGACAATAATGAGGTAAATCCAACCTACGGTCAGTAATGAAGGTTAAAATCCGACAGTTAAAATGACCTAAAAATCAAATTAACAGACTAAACTCATTTATAAAAGGGGAAAGAAAATTCAAAACAAATACAGAGGAGAAGAAAATGGCTCATCATCCATCCACCATTCTCTGTATTTTCTCTCTCCTTACCCTTTCTCTTTCTTCCCTCGTTTCTTCTTCACAAGAAAATGATATAAAACCTAAATTCAACAGTATCGTTCTCCCTCTTTACAAATACCGTAAAACAAAATTTGACAACGTTTGGGGACAATTAAACCACATTGCTGGTATTTCTTTACTTAGAGCTGATAATCTCAAATTCCCAAATCAAACCAAAAGAAAAGTAACACCTTTATACCCTAAATCCTACGGTGAATATACAATCGATCTTAATTTCGGTACACCCCCACAACCACTTTCATTCATTCTTGATACTGGTAGTGAACCGATTTGGTTTCCATGTACTCGTCAATATGAATGTGTAAATTGTAATTCCACCCCAGTTGATGATCCTAATCTATTAATAAACCCTAATATTCCAACTTTTGATCCAACCATTTCTTCTTCTTCCAAAAAATCAGGGTGTAATGATAACATTTGTCATTGGTTACACAGAGGTGATAATGATCTATCCGGTTGTAAAGATACTTGCTCACCTTACCAGATTGAATATGGGTCGGGTTTTACCAGCGGGACACTTTTATCGGAAACTTTACATTTTGAAAATGTCGATACCCCGAATGTTTTTGTTGGTTGTTCGAATTTGACTGCTATGGTTTACACAGGAATTGTTGGGTTTGGGCGTGGACCGCCTTCGTTACCTTCCCAATTAGGTTTACGAAAATTCTCGTATTGTCTTCTTTCAAGAAATTATAATGACACTAGTAAAAGTAGTCCATTAGTTTTGTACGGTAGTTCAGAGTCAGATGATGAAATTTCTGTTGGACTTTGTACGACGCCCATGTTGAAAGGTTCGGACGCCTATTCGATGTACTACTATGTTGCGATGGAGAAAATTAGTGTAGGAGGGAAAGAGTTAGACATGCCCGAAGATTTTCTCTCATTAAGATCTGACGGTAATGGAGGGACTATTGTTGATTCTGGAACTACTTTCACGTTTATGGATAAAAGAATTTTTGATTTGTTAGCTAAAGCGATAGAGAGCCATTTCACATATCCAAGAGTGACCGACTTGGAAGAGAGTACAAAACTAAAGAGGTGTTATGAATTGCCGAAAAATGGGATTTTTTCACTTCCAAATATTACGGTACACTTTAAGGAGGGTGTGAGAATGGATTTACCTGTGGAGAATTCATTTTGGATTGTTGATAATGGCGCTACGAAAGTGGCATGTTTGGCTTTTGTTACGGGTACAGATGAGGGTGGGCCTTCTATAATTTTCGGTAACTTTCAACAACAGAACTACTATCTTGAATTCGATATAAAAAATGATCGATTTGGGTTCCGTCCAAATGATTGTAGTACATTTCACTCCGAAGAAGTGAGCAACCAAGCAAGCAGTAGGAGCGTGTCGGTTGGTAACTAGTAAGGTGAAGAGGCATTGTATGATCTTAAAAGAAAGCGAAAAAATTATACATGTACTACTTTGTATCATCTATTATCTAAACATCTCTTAACAAAAAAAAAAATCTATTATCTAAACTATAAAATATGTACAAGCTAGGCCCGTGACAAGCCCGTGACAAGCTAAGTGTATTCTCAAGTACCGCGAGAGACGTTTCATTCATTCAAGTAGATCTTTCTTTCACCAAAAACAATTATTAGGCTGACACTTTATTTGACTTCGTACTTAACCCCGTTGTTTTATTGTTGATCTGCTGATTGGTTTCCTAGAAATTTCAAGTATACATTAATCATGATCTTCAATTCGTTCGTTAACTATTCATTGAAGAACTTATGATTTCGATTGTACGCTGTGGTGATCATCTGATTATTGTTTATTTGAGATGTGCACTTAGATGGCCGGATTAATCTCGGGCAACTGGGCTGGATCCCTTTTAGTAACCAGAGGCCAGGCCATCTGACTTGGGCAATTGAATCGGCCCACTTAACACTCGAGTCTAGGACCATTGGACTATAGGCAGTTGGGTCAGGCCCATTTAACCTCAGGGAACTGTCTGGGCCAGACTATTTGACAGGAAGTCCCTCACAGTGGATGATGTAATCCCTAATCCAGACACCAATGGGGTTTCTTCAATAACTCTATTGCTTTGGCTAACATATAAGCCCGAGATGCTCTTATTAAGAGACTTTAAACGCATTAAAACGAGCAATACACTTTTTAATCGCTGATAAATATGCCACATTTTGCTTTTTAATGGCTTTTCTTTTTGTATAGTTGAAGGGTTCCTTTACTTTTAAGAGAAAACAGAAGATGGGGAGAACGTTAGAAAGAGACGGAAATGATGTTGTTAGTTTTGGTAGAATTATGCCAAGTTCCCATGGCACATATTTGAAAGTATTGATGTTGAAAGCACAAAGCTCAACCTTAAGGAAAGAAAAAAAAAAACGAGTACTATGAGAAGAGGCTAAAAGTTAAAGTCTACTCCAGACCTATACGAAATCAACGGTCTCAATTTTCTAGTCAGTTGTCTTATTCTCTCTCGATAAATTTGTTCACTCAAGAATATGGACAGTTGATTTCTATTTATGTCTGGGGTAAAACTACGTTTGTAGTCTCTTCTATCATTTTTTAAAATAAAAGCCCTCAAAATTAGATCTGCAGTCTGTAGTATAATACTCTCACATGAAAAAACTGTCTGCGAGTGAAACCCATTCAGGAACCGCTAGAACCCTAAGGTGTGAGGGGGTGAGGTGTAACTCAACCGACAAGTTTGGAGTTTAAATCATTTTTAACTTTATTGCCTTTCTCTTTTCATTCAAACGTTCCTTTTCTAAGAGAGTATTCAATGCTTTATAAACCTTCCAATTATTTGGTTCCTTCTCCCTTTCTCTCTCTTTTCCCCCTTCTCTCTCTTTTAAGGCCAGTGGATATATTTGGCTTTTTGACTCAAAACTAGGCAAGGAGTTCCCAACTCCGGAAAAGAAAAAAAGAACGTGGCTATATCCTCACTCATTACAGTGTTAAAAAAACATACTACCAATATCTTGATTGCTTTAATAGTAGTATTTATTTTCGAAAGCAAATACATTATGGTTCTCTATATAATTATTATGATATAATTTGGGTTTCGAGACTAGTGATATATAACGTTGTAATAGTTGTATATATATATATATATATTCTTTATTAGGATTGAATTTGTTTCTTGGTTTTCTCTTTTCAGATCACTTTGGAAGTTAAATTTTTACATTTTTCTTCTCTTTATTGATTGGTTTATTAAGGGGAGAATGAAGTGGTTCAAAAGCAGAGAATTGAAATAGAAAAAGGAAGAAGCTAAGTTAGGGTTTTAGTTCTCAAGCAATTTGAAAGAAGTAGTATTGGAAGGAATAGGCTCACTACTACCCACAAACAGAATAGAACCCCTTTATTCCCCTGTCTTTCATTTTGAGTCCACTGCTCCCAATTCTTTCAGACAGATGGTCCGCGATCCTTCACTTTTCATGTCCTTGGGAATGCCCAAAGTGAGATCAAAGGATAGAGAACTAGAGAAGCTATTTGTCCACTAAAAATGATATGGCGCCGGATGGCAAGACTGATGCCTACTTAGGCGAGAGTCGCTAATGATTGCTCAGGTCCAAGTCAGGGCCTGACTTCTTGTTTAACATGATGGTTGTTTCCAGCCTTATTTGGTGTTATACAAAAATATTTAGGAATTTACAGTATAGTAACATTACATTTACTAATTTGTATGTGAATTGAAGTGTTTATTAACAAAATGGAAAGTACTTGCACTATATAAATATTAAAAATTCACAAGTAATAAGAATTATTGAAATTCAAATACGATCTTGCATTGAAGATTGTTTTTGAAGTTAAAGTAATGCTAGGTAACAACAAACACTAGGCGTATTATGGGCATAAATCTTATGTGGCTTGGTGTGAATTGTACTTCCGATAATCCTGATCCATTGAACTGCGAATTATGCAAGCCACATAGAATTATTATCTAGACCCTGATTAGTTTTTGTTGTTCCCCAACATTACTATTGAAATTTAGTTCTAATTTTTCAATGTGGAACTCAATTTCTAAAAGAGTGAGTATTGGCTGAAGATGTGTCTAGTTTAGCTTAGGGAATTGCTATAACTAAATGGAGGAGATGCAAGAAAAGCAAATACAGTACTAGATTATTCTCTCAGTTGAGTGTAGGGGTGGGAATCGGGCGGGTATGGGCGCCCACGGGTATACTAGTTTCGGGATCGGGCTGGTCGGGTAGATTAGGTGTTTGGCTATTAGGGTAGCCGGGCGAATCGGGCGGGTACTTTTCAAAATTCTCTTACCCACAGCCCGCCCACACCCGCTAATATAGTCGGGCCATCCGGGTTCGGGCGAATCGGGTGTCGGGTTAAAAGCTAGCTTGATTAAGGCTTCCTACCTGCTGCCGTGATACAACTCCATATTCTCAGCCCAAACCTGTGTTATAGAAGTGATACACACTTCACTCTCAATCTTGGATCCGAGCAACATAGTTTGATTAAAGAAATAACCTCCTACCACTTTATAAAGCTTTGAACCAAACTCTCACTTGTAAAGGGATGTGGGACTATGTGAAATCAAGTTACCTTTAGTTGGAAATCTCCTATGGAGATTTGAAGATAGTCTCAAATTGGGAACAGAAGGAAATCTTCCACGGAGATAGACTTATAAAGTCAACCCCAACTCTTGAAGCCTAGTTTCATTAGTGTTCATATCAAATAAGACATAATTAACACTAACTTTTGCGGGCGCCCAATGGGCAATATGACTCGGGCTCGGTCGGGTGTGAGCGGGGGTGCGGGTAAGGCCTTCCACCCGTGCCCGCCCACTATTTTTCATCGGGCCGGGCGAGTTATGCCCGTTTCGGGCAAGGACGTCCATGGGTTGTTTCGGACACGGGTGCCCGTAGTGGGTAGCGGGCAGCCGGGTAAAAATCCCACCCCTAAGTTGAGTGGGAGCTTCAATTTTTAACTTGTGGGTTAGTACATTAACTGTACTCAATATTATCCTTTTTGTGGGACACCTAATCAAGAGAGATAGGGAGAGGGAAAATGCTGTTTGGGCCGAAGAAAGTGGTCCGAGTGGCCCGATAAAGCCAAATAGATGATGTCATATGCAAATTTAGCCTTGACGGGTCATTTGGGCTACTTTTGTTGGGCCAAGTAGGATGGTTTGGAGAGAGGGAAAGGAGCAAAGCTGAGTTGCCTTTGATACTTGTTGCCTTAGTCAGCACATGCATTCCACTTTCCACTACAAAATCAACTTTGGACCCTCAATTTTCCCTCACTTACAAGAAAAGCACAACCTAGCTACTTCCCATATATAATATCCACACACTTCCTCTCTTTCCCTTCTAAAATTCTCACAACACCAAAAACCTAGCTAGCTATCAGAACTAATCCATTTCATCTGAGCTTAACTTATATATCATCACTCTCTCTATCTTGCTTCCTACCAAATCATGAAATTCACTAAACAACACCAGCAAATATAGGTTCTTCTTTAATCTTCTCACTCAGCCAAATACCTTATTCCATCTCTTATTACTTCCAAGATGAGATCAGGAGGATGTACAGTTCAACAAGCTTTAGCTGCAGACTCTATAACAGTAGTTAAACAAGCTTTGACCCTCGCTCGAAGGCAAAGCCATGCCCAAGTGACACCCCTCCATGTAGCTAAAACCATGCTTTCATCTCCGACCGGTCTTCTCCGAACCGCTTGTCTTCAATCCCACTCTCATCCCCTTCAGTGCAAAGCTCTTGACGTTTGTTTCAACGTTGCACTCAACCGCCTTCCAGCCTCCACTTCGAGCCCTATTTTAGGTCCTCACTCTCACCACCCATCTCTCTCCAATGCCTTGGTTGCAGCCTTCAAACGCGCCCAGGCGCAGCAACGCCGAGGCACCATTGAAAATCAACAACAACCCTTACTAGCAGTGAAGGTAGAGATAGAACAGCTTATAGTATCTATCTTAGATGACCCAAGTGTTAGTAGAGTCATGAGAGAAGCTGGGTTCTCTAGTACCCAAGTGAAAAATAATGTAGAACAAGCTATGTCTCTGGAGATCTGTGCTCAAAACAATATTTTACAACCTATTTGTAGTAAGCCCAAGGAGAGCAATAATCTTCTAGTTCTTGGTAATAGTAATACTATTTCACACGAGCCCGCCTCTTTCGGGTGTCAATTTAAGGGTAGCACCAAACCAAGATCAGAATTTGATCATCAAGTTAGAAGTAAAGATGTGACAAATGTTTTCGAGTGTTTGTTGAGTAGTAGAAAGAGAAATATTGTGATTGTAGGAGAGTCCCTTGTTAGTAATGAGTGTCTAGTTAGAGGAATTATGGATAAGGTTGAGAAAGGAGATGTTCCTGAGGCTCTAAGAGATATTCAATTTAGAATGTTTCCTCTCCTCTCTTTTTTGCATCTCTCAAAGATAGAAGTTGAAAACAAGATTGAAGAAATCAGATTCCAACTAAAGAATAGCTATGTGAGTAGAGGAACTGTTTTGTATTTAGGAGATCTGAAATGGGTTGCTGAGTTTAAGGCTAGTTCCGGCAAGCAAGCGAGAAACTATTACTGTCCAGTGGAACATATGATCATGGAGCTTGGGAGGTTGGTATCTGGATATAATGGAAGGATATGGCTTATGGGTATTGCCACTTTTCACACCTATATGAGATGCAGATTAGGTCATCCTTCTTTGGAAACTATTTGGGGTCTTCATCCTCTTACAATTCCAGCAGACAACTTGAGTTTAAGTCTCAACTCTGACAGGTAAAATACACCTGATCCAACTTTTTAAAGTTTAAACTCATCAATTAAAGTTGTACTAGGCTTTAGAACAATATGAAATTCTCAAGTTCTTCGATCGAAATGTTTATACTTACCCTACGTACTTTTTTCTCGCAGTGATTTACATGGCCAGTTTGGGAACAAGAGAATTGGAGATGGGTTTGGTTGGTCTCTTATTGAAAATGGAGTACAAAAACAGCTAACTTGTTGTGCCGATTGCTCGAACAAGTTCCAAATGGAAGCTCGAAATGTAATAACGGGTACTAATGACTCTCCCACTAGTTCTACCACCTCAAGCCTGCCTTCATGGCTCCAACAGTATAAAGAAGAGAACAAGTTAAAGCTTTCAAATAGTAAAGATCAGGTACTTAATAACCTAATCATGCATCTTCGAAATTATCTCATCTCACTTATATATAATGTTTAAGTCTTAAAACGATTTTTTTGTGTGTGTATTTAGGACCATTTACAAGTAAGGGAATTGTGCAAGAAATGGAATTCAATTTGTACTGTACTACACAAACAACAACATCACTCAACTGAGAATAAAACCATAACTTTCTCAGACATTTCTCCTTCATCTTCCACTTCTATTTCTTCCAATGATAACAAATTTTCGATATCCGATACCATGGAGCAGGAAGAATTAAATTTGAGAATGTACCTCTCATCAGAACACAATGATTTAAAACTAGTCCTATCATCCAACTCAAATCCAAATTCTAAATCTAATTCATCTTCTTCAACCGATCCGATGGAAATCGGGTACACCCAAAAGTTCAAGGAAGTCAATGGTGAGAACCTGAAAATTTTGTGCAATGCATTAGAGCAAAGAGTTCCATGGCAGAAAGAGATAATTCCTGAAATTGCAAGCACTGTCCTTAAGTGCAGGTCTGGGATGATTAGAAGAAAGGAGAAATTGAAAGAAAGTAAGATTACTAAGAAAGAAGACACTTGGTTTTTCTTTCAAGGTGTTGATAATGAAGGAAAAGAAAAGATAGCTAGAGAGCTATCTAGCCTTGTCTTTGGCTCTAAGAATAGTTTTATCTCTATTGGTCTAAGCAATTTTTCTTCGCCACGAAGAGCCGATTCAACAGAAGATTTATTAAGAAACAAAAGGTCAAGAGATGAATCTAGTTGCAGTTTTATTGAGAGGTTAGCCGAAGAAATACGTATTAATCCACACAGAGTTTTCTTCCTTGAAGACATCGAACAAGTTGATTATTGTTCACAATTGGGTATTAAAAAAGCGATAGAACGGGGTACAATAATGAACTCTAATGGTGAAGAAATTTGTCTTAGTGATGCTATTATAATTTTAAGTTGTGAAACTTTTAGTTCAAGATCAAGAGTTTGTTCTCCTCCCATTAAGTTAAAATCAAGTGAGAATTCTGATCATAATGAGAATGAAGAAGATAGATGTCATAATCAAGAAACTAGTCCATGTGTCTCCTTGGATTTGAATCTCTACGCCGAAGAAGAAGCACTAGATGAGAAGTCATCGGACGATCTTTCCATGGATGATATCGGTCTTCTCCGATCCGTTGATAGAAGAATATTATTCAAAGTTCAGGAGTTGTTAGTACTTTAAAAGCTTGTTAGAAAAAGAAGAAGTTAGTATTGTAGATTATAGTATAGTTAGAATCTTTAAGTTTGTGTAATACTTATATCTATATCACTAGTAGTATCTCATGTTAAATTCATAAAATACCAGTTTATTTATCTAATAGAGAATACTTTTTCATTAAAGATCTGAAAGAAGGGTTATATCTTAATTTGGGGCTAAGAAATCACAAACACAGTTTTATTAGGAAAAAAGTAATAATTTAGGGGATATTTGGCAATCAAGAACTTGTCTTGTGAGCTCTCTATCAAGCATGCATGAATATGCATGTTTTGATAAAAAAGGAATTTATTTTGATGTTGGAAATAAAAGTTGAGAATAACAAAGAATTCAAAAGTAAGCAATAATTTCTTGATAACAAAATAAAATTAAAAAATTAAGCAAATTTGATAGTTAATTAGAAAAGTAAAGAAATTTTTCCTAATTTTCTACATATTTTGTCTGTAGATTTAACATAATTCAATTTGCCACATGATAAGAGGTATTAAAAAAATATCAACTTAACAATGACTCAAGTGATAGTGTACTCCACTGATCAAATCTGAATATAAAATGAATTACACAACAAACACATTCACCAATACACAAAAATGCTTCAATAGGAATTAAAAGAATTTAGTTCGGTAAGTTGCATATATATTATTTGAATTGTTGAAAATTTACAAAACAAGATTAAAGTATGTGATTCATAACGTAAGAGTTTTTTTTTTTTTTTTTTGAATTGTGATTCATAACGTAAGAGTTGTGCAAAGAAAATGCTAGTACTTTAGAAGAGGAAAAGCTAAATCTTCCTTAAGAATTAGCAAAAGGGCACTATTTTTCATGCATTTCTTTAAATTAAATAAAAAAGGAAAAGTTACAAGAATCACTTTTAACTTCTCTTTCTTTTCATAAATTAACATTCTCATCTTTGGAGAAGAGTGATAGCTAGGGAGGCTTAAAGAATAGATTAATGTTCAAAATTCATGGGGTAGAGGCATCTCTTCTACATAAACTCTTTTAAACCCTAAAGATGTTTTATTGCTTTAGAATCACTAAAATTCAATCATACATCACACCTTAAATCTCAAATTTTACACCAAATTTTCTGTTCAAAAGCTTCTATCAATCTACATCAATTGGTGGAATAATTTTCTTGTTAATTTACTTAAAATCTTGGGAAATCTAAGAAGAAGAGGTTAAAATAAGAAAAAGGAGAAAAGCAATCTAAATGCCAGAGGCTTCTTTTGTTCAGAGAAAAAAAAAGAATTAATTAACTAAATAATAAAATGAAATGATCCGATACTTCTAAAAAAAAAAAAAACAGAATAACAAATAGATTGATGAATGCCGCTAGCTAGTAGATTCAAGGATTAAAAATTGTGAGTAATAATGGTAAGAAACGAGAAAAACTAGTCAAACTCTGATCAGAAATCTTATATTGTTTGTCGTGATTCGCTGTTCAGTTGATCAAAAACATCGAAGCAAGAACCACGATAAACCAAATCCCTAATTTCTCCTCATAGTTGCCTGTTCTCAAGCATTTTTCAAAATTTATGGAAGAAGTGGGTCCTTTTAGCTTTTGGAATATACCTTTGTGTAGTATTCACAGTTAATTGTATGTACTCAAGGCAGTGTCTCATTGTGTTTCCCATTGAGGAAATGCTAAAATCAAATATCAATGTTAATTGATTAATGTCCTTAAAAAGAGCATTAGGTTAAATATTAAAAACAAATACATGTAGTTTCAGTGGATTATTCCTTTTATTCTTCTCAAAAGATGAAAAGGATAAAGGTAGATGAAGTGGTGGTTTTAATAGTAATGGTTGGAAACAAATTGTTTAAAAGAAATAGATTGATAGCTAAAAGTGGGTAACCCTTTTATACCTTCGGCCTTTCTTTTTCTTTTCTTTTTTCTTCCCTTCAATCTCACTCCCATCATCTTCAAAACCTTCTTTCCAACCTCTTTTTCTTTCCAGTCTCACTCTACTTTTTTTTTCTATCTTTTTGATGCACTAAATCGTTTTTCTTGGCTTCTCTGTTCTAAATATTGTACTTTCACTTTTAGAAGGAATTATCTGATATTGCAGTGGTTACATCAAGGGTTATTGAGCCCATATTTGTGGGCTCTAGATTCAAGTTATTGATATCTCATACCTAGAAAGTAATCAACCACTTGGGCCTCACTCGAGATGGGTCTCATTCTCGCCCTGGAACCGGAACGAATGAACACTCGAGCCCATATAAAATCAAGCTTTCTCGGGTCAAGCTTGGGCCTCAAATAATGAATTAGGTTGGACTCGTCTTAAGTCTCAAAATGCCACCACAACATTGAACATGATTTGATGGTGCTGAAATAGAACCAGACGATCATTGTCTGAGAATAGTCCCACACAAACTAAAATTTAACTTATGTGTGTGAAATAAATACAATGCCTAAAGCAAGGACTAGGACACACAACTCTATGTTGGAGATAATTTTCTTTTCCTCTTTAGATATAAAGAGATGAGAGATATGGGAAGAGACAATTTTTTTATGGGGCACTTGAGAATATTATGTGGAAAAATGATGTGTAAAACAAAACTAAGTGGACCATGTAATGATAGATGTGGAACCCTAATTTGATCATATTAAGACAATGCCTCGAGCATTGCTCCCCCTAGTCCCTACCTTATTAAGAATAAAGATGTGTTCTTTAGTGCTTTGTGAAAAAACTTGTATAATAAGTTGTTTGGGATAAAGAAAATGTTAGTAGAACTTATTAGCTAGCTTTAACTACCAATAGGATGTTCTTTTAGAGTACCCTTTTGAATGAAATCCTGATTGGCTTTTAGAAATCAAATCATTAGATATGGTTTTTAGAACTATATCTTGTTTTATACCATAATTCAATTATTTAATCAAGTGGGTATAGTTTGAAAGTTGTGATAAAGATATTATTAGGCTTTCATTCATTAGTTTGCCAAATCTATGTAAATAAATATATGTATTGTTTTAGATACTAACACCAAAAAAATTGCAAGTTTGAAACTTGACAAATTTAGAAACCTAAAAGCTTTAGTTTCATTTTAAACTGAGTACCCATTGACAACCATAATCTGTCGTAAAAGAAATTAGTATTAGCGGGGGTTAACGTAAGCATTTTTAGTGAGGAAAAAATAGATATTGTATTAAACAAGACAAGCTTCAATTTCCCACCAAAGGTTTATGAATTGAACAAAAAGAGAAAATGTTGGCATCTCCAAAAGAAACATTGGCATGGAGACAAAGTTTCCACACCTTCAACTTTTGCAGACTTTAGCAAAAGAGAATTAACAACTACTCTTTCTATTAGATCACCATCTATCTAAGTGCTTTTCTCTTTTTTTCTCTCTAGAATATTGCATGAAAGTAAGGGAAGTCTTTAATCTTAAAGGCACTACATATTGATCAGTAATGAGTACTCTCTTTTTCTTTCTCATCACAATCTTATAAAACTGGATGGGTTATCATTTGAAAGTGATGAATGAGAGATCCAAGAAATGGGTTCTCTTTACTTGATCGATTCTTCAGTTTCTAAAAAGAGAGAGAAGATTGTAGAGTAGTGTATATGGTGGGGTTCTCCAATTAGTCCATGGTCCACAAGGGTCCGGTCAAAAAAGGGTTGCTAGCCTAGAACCCCACAAGGTAGTAAGGGACTATTGTCTTTCAGCATTTTAATGAACATAGGGACTGATGTAAAATAAAAAGAGAAAGAGAGATCATCATGTGATTTCTATCTAATTGGTTTAAGCAAAGCTTCAACTCCCTTTTCAAAATTTATCTCCATTCTCTTTTCCATCATATTTTCTTCTTCTTCTTGGAGTAGGGTTTTGTGAACTTTAGAAAAGAATTGGGAGAGAAAGTATTTCCGGAGGGTGCACATAATCACTGCTTGCCTATAACAGAGGGGGGTTGCTATAGTTCTCAAGTTCGTAACTAATTTGCTGAGCCCAATCAACAAGTTAATTTTGAAGGTGCCTATAAACTACTAGACTACAACTAGGGAAATTGTAAGTGAGTCATCCCTTATAGCCAGATTTTGTGGGACAACATGCGGGGAGGTAGCGCCTTTAGCGAAAAAGTGAAAATTTTCCATCTTAAATCTTAATTTGAGTCATGAGTTACGCTTTGAAGACACAAAATTGAAACTAAAGGCTCGCAGCTCAGTTGGTTTGACACCTCCCTAAAAACCAAGTACAATTAAGTTTCATTTGTATACTTGGTGGAATCTGACGTATCTTAACCAAACTCCATTTGCATGGGCTCGCTGGGCACTTGTGTGGTGTGGGGAGGTTTACTTGTTTTATTCTTTAGCTTCTTTATATGTCTTTGGTTTCATCGATTCTTGTTCTATCTGGTTCAATTTTACGAACCCACTGTGCGAGAAGCTTCTCAAGCTCGAGCATTCACTTTTCTAGTTAGACACCAACTTCTTGTGGGCCATAGTCGAATCGGCTCAAGAAAGGACCCACTGGTTTAGAATTTGTTCATGTCAACCCACCTATATAAGTCTAGTCGTCTTAATCATCAATAAATGACCCCTAAAAAAACACATTGACCCAGACTTCCCATCCAACAAAGACCGGCTATAGTCTGTAACCATAGGGTCCATTTCTCCTCAAACTCCATCACTTCCCCGGTCATTAAACCGGTTCACCTTCTTCCCTTTTGACTCGTAAATTTTTTCCCATGCTTAAATGTGAACTCTTTCCCTACTGATTACTATTTTTATACAAGTCTTCTTACTTATTTTACTCCTTCCCAAGCAACAAGAGATGACTACTAGTATTGGTTTGAGGAAACTCCGAGCGGGACTCGCTGTTGTCTTCGTTCTCACTCTCTTAGCAATATTCGCCCAGCTCTGTTACATATTATGGCGCCGGGGGAGATTATTCAGTCGGAGAAATATCGACACCACCACCAACACCACCGCCGGAGCTACTAACCCATATGGAGGCAACAACAATTCCAGTCCTTTATATTTCTCATCAAAAGAGCTTCTTTACTTTTTCTGCTGGAAAAACCAATCCCAAATCGAACCCAATTTCAGATCATCACCTACTAGTAATACTAGTATGGAAGAATCAGATATAGATGAGTTTAAATTGCTGGAAATGTATGGTCGGTCAAGGGTTTTGTTTACTATCAAGGAAGATCAAGAGAAAGAAGATAACTGCAACGATATTGATGAGAAGAATAAATCAGCTGAGAAGAAAGGGGTTTCTTTAGAAGAAGAGTCTTTTGATGATCAAACAACTAATACAGGACCAGGAGGAGAAACTCTTCTTGACGATGATGATCACAGCAAGGTTATTTCTTCCATGGTGGCTATAGTAATCGATGATGATGATGATATTGAGGTTGACGAGAGAGAAAGTACTCCATTTTCGACTCCTTGTGCTTCTCCTCCTTATTACACACCTACCCCTTCACCATCTCGAGATGGTGATGAAGAAAATCAAACCCATTTTGATGATCGAGTTTAAGAGTCAGAAAGAGAAACTACAACAATAATGGGATACTCTGTTTTTCTATAAATTTTTAAGTAGATTGAAATGGGTCGCCGGAAAAGTTTACCGGTTGATATTTAACACTTTAACTGTAATTGACGTATTTACTACTTTTCCTAATCCGGTTGCGTGTTTGATAGATGGGATTAGTTAAGTTTTGGTTGATTACTAATTTGACTAGTAGTACAAGTAATAATTGATGGTGATATTTTGGAGTTGGTGGGAATTGGGATCATGAGAGATATGAATTTAAGAACATTTATATCGTGTCTTCATCACAAGTAAGTAAAAAACTGCAAAAAAAACTGAGAAGACAGTGAGAGAAAGTACTCTCCAAGTAGCCGTTGAGAATAAGTTCATTAAAGTGAGTTGTTGAGGCAAATGTGGTTCCTTTCCGGGCAAGTCCAATGTGAGGCTCGGGCTCCCAATTTTGGAAGCCCCCAGCCCGGGCTCCCATTTGGGAGCCAGAGAGCATGGGGCTCCTGGGGTCGACTCCGTGGGCTGGGGCTCTCAAATTAGCCCCCCACATTAGAGTTGCTCTAAGGTCTTTTACATGTTCTCGAATGACCTAAATAGATTCAAAATCAGTTCAAATTTTTTTGGTATTGTTAGCCTGTCTGGAATCCATGACGTAGGAAGTCGAAGATTAAGCCTCCTACTATTTTTTTTTTGTTAAGGGAGCCTCCTACTACTCTAACCAGGAGATGTTGGCAAAAAATAAAATTCAGTTCAAATTGGCGTGTTATATGTTTACGCAAACAAATAAAAACAAACATTATGACTTAGGTGCTGTTTGTTTTTTTTTTGGTGTCTGAATCTGAATTTGCTGAATATGAATTTTGCTGAACTGAATTGGCTGAATCTGAATTTGTTGAATAATTTTACAAGTTAATTTGTTTGTTTTTTCAATCTGAATGGTTGTGTCAGAATAATCGTTTTGACACTTATACCCTTCCATACATAATTAAACTAATTGGATAAAAAGGACTTTCAAATCTGAAACCCTAAACCATTTCTCTTTTCTCTTTCCCATCTGCCGCCTTAAAAGCTCCATCTTCTTCCTCATTCTCTCTCTACAACCTCTTCATATCCCCAAATACATTAAATTCAACTGGATTTTTTCAACGAAGGTTTACATTGTAATGGATTCGTTAGTCTTTGTCGATTCGGTGTAGGATTTGGATAGAAGATCGAAAACCCTTTCTCATCTACACACATAAGCTAGACGGAGGAGAAGATGACTGGAAAATCCCCCAAAATCAAAGGCGAATATGTTCGAAAATTGCCTGATTCAGAGGAGACTATGAATCTAGGGTTTCATCGTATTAGTAGAAACGAAGGAGAACTGGTCTTCTAATCCATTGATTGTTGTTCGAAGAGGGTCTACAACAAACGGTATGTTGATATTATGAAAGTTATGGTGTTGTAGAGAGAGAAAGAGGTATTTCCAAGTTTACTGTGAAGATGAGTTGGTTCAGGAGATCTTACTCCATTACATCCATACATGTTTGATTTCTGATGGGATTAGGGTTTGATTGTTCACTCCATTAACAGAAAATGAAATTAATAAAGTTGGAAAGATGTGATCATCATCTCTTTGCTCAAAATCTACCATTTAATATGTTTTCCCTTTTGTTAATGTGTTTTATTTTTATTTTTGGGTGGCGGTGGACGTCGGTGGTTGGTCGTCGTCCATAGTGGTGGTGGTGGTGGTGGTGGTGGTGGTCGGTCGTCGATAGTGGTGGTCGGTCGTCGATAGTGGTGGTCGGTGGTGGGGTTAGTGCTGGTGATTGGTGCATGAAATGAAGATGCACAAAAAAGTATTTCAGTGATGTTATGAGGGTAAATTTGTCATTTGGTTATTTTCAGATGGTGGGTTCTTAATTTCAGACTTGTTTTGAAGTCTGAAAAAAGTGACCCATTATTCAGCCAATTCAGACATCTGAGTCTTTCAGACAAATTTTCAGATTTTGATAAAATAAAAAAACAAACATCTGAAATTTCAGATCTGAAAAATTAGAAAAACAAACAGCACCTTATTAAAAAACAAGTTCTAGTGAAGGCATCTACTCACTTGATCAAGTCTTCCACCTAATTGCGTTTTAAAAGTTGAAAAACAATAAACAAATCGTACAATTTGAGGATTGACGTCTGATGACCCATCCTCATCTACTCTACGCAGTTGGTGCGTTTCTTTAATCAAATAAAACTTAATTAATTGACAGTGTCTATATAAAAAAATATTACATTACAATTATATCCTATTGGGATAATCCGAGTGGATTAAGAGTGTTATAATAATAACACAACTATGCTGACTCTTCAACAAAAAAAAAACACAACTATGCTGACAATATGATGTTTAATCTTGACATACTACAAAGTTTTTATGCACTTCTATCCTTTCCGAATCCCATCATTACATGAGTTGCAAGCATGGATCCCCTCCTACTCATCTCGATGAGTCGGCCCAACAAAGGCAGCTTCACTGTCTCTCTGTTCCAAAGAGGTTTCTTGTCCCACCTACATATTTTTATAGTTCATACCTTAGTTTATTTCGTACAATAATAATAGATTAAAGATATCTTTCTAGTTTCAATATCTTAGAATAAGAATTTAGTTGTTCGTATTAAGAGAGTGAAATCTAAACGATTACTTACCAATCTTCGTGGCGAACAACTTTATCTTCTTCGATTTGTAGCTTGATAAGCGAAATCATATTTATTTCTTTCCCCAAGAACTTGTAGTATTGCTTGTTGTCAATAAGTATCTAATGAATTCAATATTAGAAAAAGGTTCAATTATCTAATTGAGGGTCATTTTAAAGATTAAAGCTTAATACTTCATCATACCTCTCCTTTCCCAGGTGCAGTGACATTTTCTTCCACAGTGTACTCCACAATTCTCGACTCACTAAAGACCTGAAATGTGCGAAAAAGAATAAGTTAATCTTCCAAGGAAGGATAAAATCAGGATTAATTGGAAGTCTTAAACATTTCCTGGTATTATATCCGTCGATCACTTATTGACGTCTACTCAGAAGGAAAATTTGACGTCCGACACTATAAAAAATGGGCCTCTTATCTGCTTCAAATCCTTCTCATTTTAAGCAAACATTTCCTTTACTAATGAACCTCATATTCCAGGGCAAAGATTAGAACTCTTTCATACATTCAACTAGTTTAAGACTTCAAGTGGAAAACGAAACGTTTCTATCACAGTAACTAGCATGTAAGGGCGATATATACAACCTTGGGAATAGAATAAAATGCTGATTTTATCTGCTCCACCCTGCAAAAATAAATCAAATTGGGATATCATCTACAAACTTGCACGATAATGGACTGAACCGAAATGAACCAAATTTTTAAAAATATTCATAGTTAGATGTGTGCAAGGCATATAGAAGTAAGGCGAATATGACCACCTTGGGACAAAGTCTATAAGTCCATTAAATATCTAAACAACATTCAAAGATCTAGTTTACATACCCATGACTACGCATAAGTGGATCCTCGAACGTGGCATTTGGAGCATATATTTCGAAATCACGAGCAGTTGGGGCTGAATATCTGCAACATCGCGAAATAAGATGCAAATCAAACTGCCGTTCTTACTACCAAATATGAATATTTAGGATAAGTTTCATTTCCAAGTTTTATGTAAATTTTGTATACACCATGTCACCCATATATCGTCATACACCACATCGTACATCTTGCCCCACTTGCACTACAGGTATAAGACAGCGAAAGCCCATCACAGCCAATTCATGTTGTAGCAATAAAATGATTTAACACATTGAGTTTTATAAGGTAATCATAATTGTCAAGGAAAACGAGAGCCATATAGATACGTAATTTCCAAGCGATGAGAGAAAACCTACCGTTTAAGCACGTATCTTAACCATTTTCATTCATCAAGATCCGTTTAGGCACTTGTCTTAAGGACAAGCACCATTCCATTTTATTAGGGACCCACCGATCCATGGACTATTTGGTCCACTCGGGTATTGGCATACCCGATCAATATAGGTCTTGATAGATAACTACGGTTATAGATTGTGTATATCTAATAACTACATACATCTCTCTCTCTCTCTCTCTCTCTCTCTCTCTCTCTCTCGGTTACTATTCAAGGACAATGACACCTCTTCACATGGTATAAGAGCCTTAAGACGTCTACGGATCTTTCTTCTGAAACTACTTTACCTGTTTCTCATAACACGGGTGGTCCGTTTGATGTCCATCACTCGGATTCACCAACTACAATCCTTATCACACCACTTCTCAATGGTGATAACTATTCTTCTTGGTCTCGGGGAATGACTAAAGCCCTACGAGCCAAAGATAAGCTGGGATTTGTTGATGGGTCGATTTCAAAACCCACCGATCCTAATGAACTACATCTCTGGGAAGATGCAATGATTTAGTATCTAGCTGGCTTATCAACTCTGTTAGTCTGTTTAACCATCTCTTTGTTCTTCCATTCTCTATGATGAGAATGCCTCTAATGTATGATATAATCTTCATGATAGGTTTCATCAAACCAACACTCCGAAGGTTTTTCAACTTAAACGAGCGATTTCCTTGCTTAAACAAGACAACTCTGATGTCTCTTCGTACTTCACTAAACTCAAATCTCTTCAAGATGAGTTACAGTCTCTTGTGACTACGGACCCTTGTATTTGTGGACAAGAAAAATCATTACTTGATCGCTCAAATCCCTTCAAGGTCTTCATGACTGTTTTTCGTCGATTCGAAGTCAGATTCTCCTAATGGACCCCTTTCCGTCTATGTTGCGTATTTACTCCCTCATCAAGCAAGAGGAGGTTCAGCAAAACATTGTCTCTTCAACACTTTCTTGTCCGGAAAGTGTCGTTCTTGCTGTCGGTTCTAATGATCGGTGACCCCCTAGGTCTGACGAACCTAGACCAAAACGTCCTCGACTTTTTGAAACTACTGCAAGACTCATGGACATCACATGTCCTCATGCTATCAACTACATGGATAGCCTCCGAATTCTAGCCCACGTCATAGCAACAACAACGCCCGATCAGACCCACTGTCTGCATCGGTCAATGCTGATCCTTCTCTGCCTGCAGTGCCTTTAGTGTCTTCATTAACAGCTGAGCAATACAACTCCCTGATTTTGTTATTGGACCAACAGAAGTAGTCTATAGGCACCCCACCACTACCGGCACCGCCCCTCAAATAAACCTCATCGGTAAGTCCATCTTTCCCTCCACTTGGGCGATTGATTCGGAAGCCGCAATGCATATCTGCACGGCTCTCTCTAGGTGTTCGGATTACATTGTAGCCCCACCCAAGGAATGAAACTTCGGTTTCGGTGGAAATTTCGGTCGGTCCAAAAGTGGAAACGTGGAAACGTTTCGGTCAATGTGGAAATTTCACAAATCTACGGAAATGATATAAATGTGACACAGTTGTGCATAACAAGACTTTCAACCATAACTGAGCATAAAAATATGTAGTCTTGACTCTAACATGAAGTACAGGGTAAACTTGAAAAAAAATTGACGGGTTTGTGACAAAATTCGTTAACATGAGGGTTATCCTATAATTAACATGAAGTACAGGGTAAACTTGAAAAAAAATTGACGGGTTTGTGACAAAATTCGTTAACATGAGGGTTATCCTATAATAAAATAGTAATACCAGGGGGCTGACTTAAGAAAAGAAACTTCAACCCGTTATAGTAGGGGGTAAATATTAGAAATGTGAAAATTGAGGCATCCCAAAGGAGTGTTAAGAGCGCACCCTGTTAGTGTCGAAAGCGCCTCTCGTGTAAGTGAAGGTGGCGCCCATTACACTAAAGACGGCGCCTTTAATACATTCCATTTAAGCCTAAGAAAACCCTAAAACTCAAATCGTTTTCTTTCAGCCGACATGCTATCTCTCTCTAGATTTCTACCAAGATTGAACACTAAAACCCTTAATTTCTTCACGAATCTTCACCTGGAGTATTTTTTAAGAAGAAGAGAAAGGATTACTTGAAGATCTGAGAAAAAAGATGAAGATTAAAACAGAACAAATGAAGAACAAATGATGAACAAATAAAAGTAAGTATCATCCACTCCAACTTCAAAAACTGGGCGAAATTGTTTGAAATTTCGTTTGATTTCGAGCGAAATTTCACACGAAATCTATGTAAGTGTGTTTTTGTATACCTAAACTGAAAAACCGAAAAGTTTCGGTCATTTCGACCGAAACTTTTCGACATTTCATTCCTTGGCCCCACCTAATTATTTCGTTCGTTTTCCCGATGGCACACGTGTTAAAGTGCTACACATTTGTTTTGTTTCTTTTACAAATTTTTATTTAAAGAATGTCCTTCACATTCCATCGTTTAAAATAAATTTAATTTCATCTTCTCTTCATTGTACGGTTTTATTTGACTCAGATTATTGTGTCTTTCAGGACCGAGTGACGACAGCGAAGATTGGGCATGGTGATCGATTTGATGGACTTTATTTCCTTCGCACGGAAGATATGAATTTCCCTTTTCTAGTTTCGTCGATGTTTGTGTTAGTTCAGTTTCTTATGATGTGTGGAATTGGCGCTTAGGCCATCCCTCATTTTCCCGTTTTAAGTATTTTATTTCATAAGTACCATGTATGCGTTCAGTTATTATTAATAAAATTATGTGCGTAATTTGTCCACTTTCGAAACAAACACGACTTCCTTTCCCTTCAAGTACGTCTTCTTCTTCTTCTCCCTTTGATCTCATTCATGCCGATTTATGGGACCCCTTTCGGTCCCATCTAACTCGGGTTGTCGTTACTTCTTAACGTTAGTAGATGACTTCTCTCGATGTACATGGTTATTCCTAATGCCTCGTAAATCGGACACTTTTAATTGATAACTTGAGATTGACTGCCATTTTGCTCACGAGAAGAACAACACAATTGCACCAAGATTTACTCCAACATGGGACCAACTCGCTGACATTTTTACCAAACCACTCGGTGCGGACTCGTTTCAGAAGACCATCGGCAAGTTGGGCGTCTGGCGCCACCTCCATTCCCGCTCCAACTTGAGGGGGAGTATTAGGGACCCACCAATCCATGGACTATTCGGTCCACTTGGGTATTGGCATACCCGATCAATATAGGTCTTGATAGATAAATACGGTTATAGATTGTGTATATCATAACTACATACTTAGATTTGATGTATTTACTTACAAATACTTGTACCCACTTTCAAATAATATACCAAGAGAATTAATTCTATCTCCGTCTTCTCTACTCGATTCACTATCTCTCTCTATCTCTCGGTTAACATCTCTCTCTCGGTTACTATTCAAGGAGGATCACACCTCCTCACACATTTTAATCCATTGTTATTTAGAATAATAACTACGAACCAAGTCCCAGCCTGAGTTTTCCCGCTTTTGCCATCAAGACTCGAACTAAACATAATGAAAACCTCCTGAGCCCACCCGAAAGGCCCCCAGACAATTATTAAGCTCGAACTTACACCTGTAAGTCAGGCTTTGAATGTTTTCCTAAGCGATGTGGGACTATCGATCTACTATTGAGTTCCTTTGTCTTTTCATATACTCTCTCTCTCATCCCTCTAGGTGTGTAACCTCCTTTCTAGAAATGGATTCTGAGACCATATGGATATCTTTCCCTCTCTTCGCTTGCTTTGCGAGTGTTCTTCCCTATCGAGCTCTTCCCTGTCTCTATGTTCTACCAACCTAGCTTTCCTAGTGAAAGTGTTAAATTTGTGGTCATCCAACTCAAAACCAATTGGCAGAGAAGACCTAGACATTATATTCTTGGTTACTAGATACCCATTCTGCCATGTGAGGATTATTCTCACATAAAGTAATTGAATAGATGATGAAATGATTCCACATAAAACAACTAAAAAATACCAAGTAAACTTGTCAGATTGGGTTAATTACGAAAGAAGCAGAGTCAGTAATGTAAATTTTCTAGGGTTTGATATAACTAAATTCAGATAAACAAAGAATGGACAACAATTAGTGAAATTGGGGAGAAGAAGAAGAAGAGTAACTTACAAGTTGAGTATATGAGGGATTATACAATCTGAGAGACGTTTTGAGTCATTTGTTTGTTTCGCTTCTGCTTCTCCAAGAACTCTGTTTTGTTCCATTGTCATCTTTTTATCTTTGCAAACACACAAAAAACACCAAATCAACGAGAATTAGATTAAACCCAAATTCAGAATGAAGAAGTTAGTTGGTTCGGTTTTAAACATACCTTGCTTTTGATCCATATCGGCCATGGCAGAATCTAGGTTGTATTCTGGTTTAATAATGGGAGAGAAGAATAAGAAGTGGACTTCTTCTTCCAGTGCTTAATTTTAAAGGTCTTGACGGATTGATGTATACTAGGCACCGGACCGTTTCCCGGGAGATGCAATTGTGCGGTTCATATTTCATTTTATGGCTAGTCTCCAAGTGTGTGAAGACCTTTCTTCTTAAGGTGATGTGTCTTCTCCTCCTCCACTACATAGATTTCAAAACTAGTATTAGGATTAGTTTTTTTTTTGGCCCCTAGATTGTGAGCAGTTTTATTTCGGCCCCTGAATTTTTAAAGAATTAAAATTGATCCCTTTTTATTTTTTCCATTTGTTATTTTAACCGTTGATATTTGATTTTCTATTCTACTCTTTATTTTCTAGGAAACACTTCGTGGTTAGCCATCCACGAAACCCTCGAAGTCCCTTTCGTCTCATATGAAGGGGGTTATGGCGAAGCAGCTACTTCCCTTCGCCAGAATTGTGCAAGAAAGGGAGAAATAGTGAGATAGAGAAATGTTGAGTGAGAGAAAGAGACCGAAAGAGAAAAAATGAGAGATGGAACAAGAAAATAGAGAGCAAGAGAAAAAAAAAGGAAGCACGAAAGAGACCTTGATAGGGTTAACAGTGTGTAAGAGAAGAGAAAGAAGAGGTGACAACGGTGGTGGTCGAAAATTGCAGTAGTGAACGTGATAGAGAAGATGAAGATTAGGGGCAATGTCTGATTAAGTGAACTTTTAGGCTAAAAAGAAGATATACCCAAGTCAATTAACATTGACTTAGTCTTTATGCTCTGGAGATTTTTCTTTATGTCACAAAGTCGTAGCCTTATTTTTAACAGTTGATATTTAATTTTCTCTTCTGCCATTAATTTTCAAATCAAGTTTTTCATATCCCCTTCTTTTCCGTCTTCATTTGAAAAGTAGTCACCAACTAACAACTGTTTGTGACTGGCTGGCCAACCACCGCCGATTTCTTCATCATTTTTTCTTCCACTTCTTCTTTCTCTCTTCCCTCCCTCCTTTCCCAATTCCTTTTTTTTTCCATCTCTCCTCTTCTATCTCTCTGAGCCCAGTTTTGAAATTTTAAAACTAAAGAAGAGCTTTTTGTTCTTCACTGTGGCAACAACTGCTCAAATGAAAAAGATGTTCATCGCGACAACAACTCCTACAATGAATAAACCCCTTACCTTCTTCATTTAGGCAACAATTTCTGCGGTGAAGAAGCCCTTTGTCTTCTTCAACGTGGTGACAACAACCGCCGCGAAGAAGACAATTTTGGAATTCATATCTTGGCCTAGCGGAAGAGAGAAAGAGGATTATAGAGAGACAAAACGAAGAGAGCGATGAAGAAACATGACATCGGAATAAGAAAAAATTGATGAGGTGGGTCATTGGCCGTTGGTCGACAGATCAGTGACCATTTTCAGATGAAAAAGAGGGGGAGGAGGCAATTTGAGAAATACTAACATAGAATGAAATATGGACTATTGAATGTAATTTATCAAAATGCAAAAAAAAAAAGTCAAAATTGAATTTTTGAAAATAGGAGACTAAACCAAAAACAAGTCTTGTCACAAGCTAGAGGGCCAAAAATAAAATAACTCTCACAAGTGACAAAATACTTTCATTAGTTTAATGGACTTTCAACAAAAAAAAAAGATTATTCATAAGACCTAAATACCTAATTAAACAAATTTACAACAATGTTCATTTTCTTTGGATGGTTAATTCACCTCATTTTTATTTATTGTTTTACAATTTCAAAAGTTTGTTCAAAAAGTATTTTGACCACATAAATAAGATTTTTTCTATAACTATCCCCATGTTGTATCTGTAGACCAAACGTTACAACCCAATCTAGATGGGAGCTTACATTTTGAGGTCAAATTTCTTCCTCCAACTTCATTCTTCTCTCACTAAAAAGGCCAAAGCCTTGTTGGTGTTCTATGAAAAATCCTGTCTGAGAATTTTGACCTACCTATCATTTTCCTTCTCTTCTTATATTGAGTTTTTAGCTTTGGTTGAACTTTGAACTACACCAATCGGTTGGGACTTGGGAATATGGAAATACTCTCTTTTCACATTCTTTTCTTGTTAATAGTAGTTGAGCTAAATCTACAAGTTCAACTTCATCATATGCCCTTTTGAAAAAAAAAAATATTCATCATATGCCCTCACTCTTCAAATATTCTTCCTTGCTTTGTCTCTTTCCTTTATGGATTTATAGCTCAAAATACAAAAACTTCAAATATGGATATGATTTTTTTAATATTGAATAAAGAGACGTATAGGTAGCAATCATCATTTGAATTTCTATATCCTCTCTCCAGAGGCGTACCATAATAATGACGCACCCATAAGTTCCGTCAAACATAACAATTCATTAAGTAATAGATCGACTTTGTAGTTGATAATCGTATGTTTATCCACATCTAAATAAATAAACAAATATCTACCAAAATGTATATAAAATATGGTATTTATTCACGAAATAAATATGGGGTAACCTAATGTACTCATCAACCACAATGTATAACATATAAATCCCCTATATAAATAAATAAAAATTACATGTATAATGATATGTAAAACAAACAAATAACTAAACCCACAAAAAAATGAAATAACATGAAAATAAAACCATATGGAGTACTACTAAAAATGATCATCAAAGTTCACGGAATCCGACGATCAATAATCGATTTTACACCTGGTAGATTCGAATCGAATGGTAGGATCAGAACCAGAAGGAACCTCCAAATCACAGTTAATCTTAGGCTTGTATTTATTAGTCTTAATACGACTAACTTTGAACCTAACCCTAAGATACAATTTAATATCAATATTGTATCTCCCATCTCTTTTTTGATTATTGAATTCTGTAAGTGAAGAAGATATAATATTCTGGCCTTGAAATTGAGCACGAAGGGTAGTTGTATTCTTATGATCTTGATAAAATGGTGTTAAAAAGATAGAATCAAATCTTTGATCATTATAAAAAGCTCTAGCTTCAATTTGATCATAATAAATACCAATTCTCTTATTTGGGTTTCTTATATCCATATCTAATGAGAAATTATAATGAAGCATATTATCACCAGTGAGATTGAATTGAGTAAGAGTAACATCAGTAACATTGAACTTCACTTTCGATGGACGAAGAGCTAACCAGACAACAAGAACTATAATTCCGATAACGACGACAATGGTGAAGATGATTTGGAAGAAGCAATTGAGAAGACAACATGGGAGACAACAACAACAATCTGTACCACCTCCACGACGACTGTGTCTGTGGTATGATCTTCTTGTAGGAGGAGGAATTGATGGTCCATAATAAGCTCCATTCAAATGGGATTCTTTTTCAGCCATGGGTAGTGAGAGGTAATGAGATTTTTAGAGAGAGAGAAACAGAGGTAATTGATTAGTGGAGATGGAAGGAGAAGAAGAAGGAAGAGGTGTTTAAATATAAAAAACGTAACAGGGTTTGGAAGTGGGGTCGTCGCGGTAGTTGATAAAATGACGCGTTGGGAGTTACAAATTTGGAAGTAACGCGTTCTAAAGAAACCCCGAAAGAAGGTTGAAGATGGTTTTTGGTTGTTTGTTTTGGACTTTAGGTGATTGAATTGGAATTTTTTGCTTCTAAGATGTTATAATAGTAATAGAAGTTTGTGTGTTGTTTAATTTAAGTTTTTAGATTAGGACTTCTTGTTTGGCCATTATGTTTAGAGATCCCCAATAGTCAACAATATAGTTTTATTAGGATAAAAATACTATTTGGACTAGTCAATATCGTGTGCTTATTATTTTAAAGTTTAAAATTCAAATGGCTGACGGCTGATAACCTATGGTGAGCACACATTTGTCAATTTGAAGATCAGCACCAAAATAAAAATAGGATAAAGAAGTAATAGAGAAACAATATTTTCATAAGATGAACTCACATTTGTAGTTTAAATTTCATATGTCAAATCATGATTTTTTTCTTCCTTTGCTATATGGAGTAACTAAAAACTTTCGACTTACAAAGGGGAGGGGCGGAGGGCGGACTCAAAAGCAGGCTTTCTTCTTTTTCGGCAATACAAATATGACACACAATATTAGCTTTTTAGTAAAATAAAAGAAGAAACATATATGAGAAAAAAAAATTGGTGGAAGAATTGGAATGATGTTGAAAATGTTGTTTCAATATACAACTTTTTGAATTGTACCAAGATTCAAGTTCGAGGAAGTATCCTTGGAAAGGGGTAGAAACTTCCTAGTGGTTTGGTTGATGAAAGAGTAGTTTTATTATAGCATGACTTTCTTCTCATTACCTATTTTTATCGCCATTATAATAGTAATGAATTACATAGTTGGATAAATCAAAGCCGCGTGTTAAAAATATTTCACCTCTTTACTTTAAAATGTGGCAAAAGAAAAAAAATCTTTTACATATCATCCTCGGAAATATCTAACATTTAATTATTGGTCTACATTGAAAAATTAACAAATGTGTATTTTTTTAGTTATGATCACCAAAAAGTGTATGTCTAAGTTTAACTGAATGCTTGATTCTTAAGAAAATTCATACTTGTCTTAGTCCATACACATTACTAGCAGTCTAGCACTGACTGCCCTTTCATCAACCACCATTGTAGCCACCACCATCACCATCTGTCACCACTGTTACCAATACATCTTCTCTGAGACCTTCTAGAGAGAGATGATGGTGGTAAATAAGATGATGAAGAGAAGTATGTGGATGTTTTATGTGCCTATATACAAATTATAGGGTCTGGGCTCTAGAGTAAAAAGTGGTGGACTGCCTGCAGCTAAAAGAATCTGCCCATAAAATTCTCCTACAATTATCCGGTAAATTTAAAACGCGTTCCACATTTTTGTTATACACACTCACATCAAATATATACTTTGTTCAAATTAAAAGGAGTTTAAGTGCATTTAGCAAAAATGAACACATTTAAAAATTTCTGTTTGTGACAGGAGTAATTGGATCAGTGGAATACTTTCAAGTTTAAACCCAATTTCACTTTGAGTGATGGTAGAGAAGAAGAAAAAATAGGCAGACTGTAGGTAGAAAACTTATGTACGTAGCTTGTTGTAATTCGCTATTTAGTGAATCTAAATCGTTAAAAGTACGAATCACGACAATCTAAATAAAATTTCTGCTTAAAATCTTGTTTTTCTTGTTCTCCATCACTTTTCTCATTTTTCCCAAAAAGTCTTAACCGATAAGTTGGTGAATAACTTAGAAACTTTTACAGTAAATCTATTTTTGTTTCTCAAACTTCCCGTGGAGATTGTTTAAGTGAGTCAGATATTTATATCGTATATATAACAAACAACATGATAGTTTATGTCTCCCTTAACCGACCGAACTCCCCAGTTCTAACAAAATCTCATTTTTCTCTCTCAATCATGTCATTTCACTTAAACTCTATGCATCAAAGCCGGTAGATTCAAGGGATAATTTAGAGAGAGAAAAGCCTTGTAATTATTTTTGAAGAACCCAAAGTAATAAAATAGGGAGGGTCTTAAATCTTAATTAACGTCCAATGAAAGAAAGATAGAAGAAGAAGAAAAATATATAATGAAAAAGTGATGGAGACTAGCATGATAGAAACTCCATGGAGAATTCGATCCACATGTCCCATAACTATACACCAAACATTCACATGGATGATTACTTCTCCCATATAGAGTTGTTATACTTCACACATTTTAATAACCAATATACGTAATAATAAAAGAAACAAGAAATCCCCCTATCAACTTCAATTTTCTTCTTCAATTATTGAAAGGTTCATTTAAACTTCCAGACTGGACACAAAATGTTATCTCTATTTTCTTAATAAATTTGTTTTTGTTTTTCTTTTCTTATTTCTTGTTTCTTTCGAGGAGATTCCTAATTTTGTGGTTGTCTAAAGAAAATTAAATGCACTTTTCGATTAAACTAATGAGAACAAGAATATTTCTATTGAACTTTTTCATTTAAATAAAACGCATTTGAAATTATTAAGAGATTATAAATATTATATTTGAACAAATAATATGGTACACTTAGGTGGTGTTTGTTTTTTATATGCTTCTGAATCTGAATTGGCTGAATCTGAATTGGCTGAACTGAATTGGCTGAATCTGAATTAGCTTAACCATTTTGTGAATTAGATGTTTGTTTTTTATGTCTGAATAGTTGGGGCTGAATTAAGAATTTGTCAATTATACCCCTCATTACATATATGGCCAAACAAACCTTAAGGTTGGTTGGGAATAAAAATATTAGAAACCCTAGGTAGGGTTTCATTATTCTTCTCTTCCACAAGTCTGCCTCTCCTCTCTCTCTCCCCCCGACGGAAACCTCTCGCCGGAACTCCAACCTCTCGCCTACTGTCTCACTTTCTGGATGCCTCTCGCCGACTCTCCTTCTCTCCTTCTCTCTCTCTTGAAACATGTCGCCATCTCTCTCTCTAACCGATTGTAAGTCGTCGGATCTCTTTCACCTTCTCTGGTTCTCTCTCTATCTTTCTCTTAACAATAAGCCAGATCCGGCGAGGGCTTGGAAAACAATGGGTAGGTTACCCTCGACAGATTGTGATGGTGGCTGTAGTGTACCACGGTGATGTTGTTTGTGGTGGTTGTGGCGTCCGACTGTTTGTGATGGTGGTGGTGGTCCGACTGTTTGTGATGGTGGTGAGATGGTGTGCTGGTTTGTGTTGATGGTGTGCCGGTGGTGCTTTGTTGTTGTTTGGTTTGGTGGTGTTGCCGGTGGTGGTTTTGGTGGTGTTGACGGTGGTGGTTTTGGTGGTGTTGAAGGTGGTGTTGACGGTGGTGTTGCCGGTGGTGTTGCCGGTGGTGTTGACGGTGGTGGTTTTGGTGGTGTTGCCGGTGGGAGAAAAAAATCTAAAATACAGGGACAGAAACGTCATTTGTCGAATTTCAGATGTTGGACTTATTTTTCAGACTTGTTTTAAAGTCTGAAACATATGGACTCTTTTTCAGCCCATTCAGACCATCCCCCAATTCAGCAAAAATTTCAGATTTCTTTAAATCCAAAAACAAACATCTGAAATCTGAATTGGTGTCCAATTCAGATTTCAGATCTGAAAAAAACAAAAAACAAACACAACCTTAATGTTGACTAATAAGAGATAGAACAATGTTCTAAATAGGATCACGCAAAATTTTGTGAATTAAATATAAAAAAAATAAGCTATTTGTTACACTAATCAATGATCAAATCTATCGTCCGAATTTCTGATAAGTTTCCTTATCACGATAATTAAAAATTAGTTTTCACTTTCTAGGTGATATCTAAACAAGACTATAATGACATTAAAACTGCCACTAGTTTGTTTCGTGTTGATATTTTGATGAAAACGTAACACTGTATTGGAAAGATATAGGATCTAATAATACCTTTCTTATAATAAGTGTGAAAATTGGAAGATTATATATCTTATAACTATAATGCAGTGATGTAAAGTATAAATGTAACTAAGAATAATTTATATATAATTGATGGACCACCAATATTATTTTATGTCTAATGGATTATTTTCGAATACAAGATTACCATGAAGTGCATTTATTTCATAATTGAAAGAGTTGTTGAATTAGGTAAAATGAAACATCCAATGGAACTCTAATGAAAAGACACTTGCTCGCCTAAATTTCAGAACCTAATTACGTATTAACGTCAGATAAACACAATGTTCGAATTCTCAGATGACAAATTTAGCGTTTCTTATTAGACGAGCAACATAGATTATAAGTTAAAACAAATATACAAAAACGAATTGAAACAAGAAACCTTTACAATTTCTTTTTTCGAGATAGATAAGAATGTAGAATGACGAATAAATAATAGTAATAAAACTCATCAATATCTTGAAATCTAACGGTGTACAATTCTTGTGGAGCTAGACATTTTGGTTTTTACCTTGTACATTTTCTTTTCCTTACTTTATTTTTGAAGTAATAAAATGTACAAGTTATTTACCCTTAAACCTAGAGAGAGAAAGTAATGTAAAACTTACAATTAAGGGAAATAAAAACATGTCGACCTAGAGAGAGAAAGAGAGTAAGGGAAAGAGTCTAGAAAACTCTAAAACGTTGACGGAAGAAGAAGACTAATTTTGACTTAGGTGGTCAAACGTCGGTGTAACAATCCCGATCCAATTGAAACTTAGAAACCGGAACTCCTCCCTCAAACTTACTTCCAAACGACAGATAAGCAGGACAATTAACGTAAATATGATAATGACCAGAAATCCAAGTACCAACTTTCCATCTCAACCGTCCATCAACCTTAATATTAATCAAAATCATACCAGCCGTTTGTTCTTGATCTAAAGAAACAGCTAAAAACGGAGCAATCGGAATTGAATTACCGTTAATAAACGGAGACCACACGTTAATATCTTTATGACCTTGATACGTCGGCGGCAATCCAGTGGGAAGTGTGATTTGTTGGTTCCGATAGGAAGCATAAACATCTAATTTATCGTAGTAAATACCGATTTTATCATTAGGGTTTCTTGATGAAATTGTAACTTGAAGATTTGAGGTCAAGTAATTAGGTTGAGTAACGTTGAATGTATAAACGGTAGCATCTTGTAAAGTGAAATGAGGTTTAGTTGGACGGAGAATTAAGAAGACTAGTAGAATTACAAAGAGAACAGCAATTATGAACATGAGAAATAAAGCGAATAATTTTCGAAATAGTTCTTTTCTCTCACTTCCATGGTGATCACAAGATTTTGACATCTCCAATTTCTGGGTTCTCTTCAAAATTACTAGGATATTTGAAATTGAACCACCACTACCACCCACTCAATAGTTTTAGAGAACTCAAAGGAGTTCAATTTATATAGAGAAGAGACTAGATAGAGAGAGAGAGAGAGACGCGTTATAGTGGTATATAGTGGAGGTATTAATAATGTATTTAAAGGTATGATTTAAGATAATAAGATTTAGAAATAAAGAAAGAATGTGGTCGAAAATAACTGAAATGTTTTTCTAATTAGTAGTTTGGTGGTCTATTTCCACTGTTGGCAGCTACCTAATGTGATATTTAATTTAGATAGGTCCCCTGTAATTCTGTGTAGTCCTACGTGATAAGAATATGTAACTCCAGTAATTGTGTCTAGTTTTGAGACTCATACTTCAAATTCATCCCTACATAATTTTGTTTTTTTTTTTTTTTTGTTGAATTTTACTTGCCCATCCTAAAAAGCCTCGAGTTTCGAATATGTAACTCCAGTAATTGGGTCTAGTTTTGAGACTCATACTTAAAATTCATCCCTACATAATTTTTTTTTTTTTTTTTTGAATTTTACTTGCCCATCCTAAAAAGCCTCGAGTTTCTCAACAAAAAAAAAAGTAAGTCTTTATGTTAGTGAAGCCACACGATAGGTCACACATAATAAGTACTAAACATCAACCCTGTAGATTATCCACGTGTTCGATTTTTTCCTCACTTGTCCACTTTCAAATGTGGTGTGAGGTCTTGTTCTACATTAGTAAGGCTCGGCATATATGTGGTTAAACATAGAGTATAATATTTGACACAGATTAGTTCAGATTTTTATTGCAATTTTTTCTTCTAACCCACCACTTGCAAGAGATGTGCACGAGAGTGCCCATCGAATAAAGAAAAGTTTTATTTTGAGTTAAACAAAAAACACTAGAGACCTCGCAAGTAGTATATTAAACATTTCAACAACAAAAAAAGTAGTGTATTAAACTAATTATTGATAGTGGACCACTAACTCATATATATTTAAGTGATGATTAATTTTGATAGTGGCACTTCTAGTGCTGTTTGGGAGATCAAGAACCGAATGAAATGAAGAGGAATACGAGGGATATGTATCTAAGAACCTGAGAATTTGGTAAAATTTGTTTGATTTAAATAGTAGGTGGTGGTGACATGATTTGTTTTAAAATCAAGGAAGTTAATGATGAGTGGAATTTGGGCATAGGGGTTAAAGAAAGACGGACAAGCGTAACCGACACGTAAACTCTTCCTATTGATGGACCCTACTACAACATCATCCTTCACTTGTCTTCTAATATGAATCGAGAAGCACCATTACCAAGCAACCAAAGGCCCTTTGAATTCAAGGATATACTCACAAGTCACACCAGAAACAGAAACAGGAGGAGGGAGTTATGATTAAACTAGACATGATATCCCCTATGGGATGGATTTTGCTCAATCAACTCCCCAAAAAAGATTATGCTAATTAATCTCCCAATTTACTAAAATAACCTCCGTTCTTATGCTTACTCAGTGAGACCACTCTTAAATAAAAAGATGGCTATCTTTGGCTCTGCTATTTCACTTGTAGGTCTATAGTTAGGGTTTATGGGTGGGTAAGTGGGTATGAAAGGAAAGGGCTTTGTCTTGGATTATTCTTAAATATGAAGGAAGAAGAGAAAATGAATGGCTGGCCCATATGTGTATATATATAAATTATATATGGTGGTAACTTGGAAAATGGATAATAATAAAAATACTCATTAGAAAAGAGAAACCAATTTCGAGATACATCTAATCCTTGTTTAATTTGTTTATGAACATTCTTGAGTGGTTAGTTTTAGCTGAGATTGTATTAGTTCCTCCGTATTTCTCTGGCTTCTGGAGGTACGATGGCGAAAACATTTACTTTGAACTTTAACAAACAAGTGAAGTTTTAAACCTTTACATTTTTTGCGACATGAATATTTATTTAAATGAAATGGTCGATTATAATGAGAAGTAAGATAGCTTGAGACGATCATATAAATACGTCACAGTCATGTAAAAAAGCTGAAATAACCCCTACAAAAGTGACATAACGTTCTATCGATAAAGAGAAATGGTTGGTGTATATAAGTTTGTAAAGTATAAACACTTTCTAACCAATCTCTCTATTATTAGATAGCTCACCTAATTTCATTTTGTCATTTGTTACACCTCTTCACTCACTCACACATTTCCATTTTCTCTCTCATTTCTCAAATTATAAGTAGAAAGTGAAATTACTCAACCATAAGCACCCGTATAAGCACTAGAAGATACCGGTGTCTGGCGAGGGCATTTTAGTCAATTAATATCTATGTAAATTAGATATGACAAAGTCGATCCGAAGTCAAGTTGTCAACTAACTGTGGGGCCACTTACCGACTAAAGTGAAGAAACGGAAACCACAAGTAAAGTGTGGCTAATTCCATATCCTTTGAAAATTCAACGAAAATGGAATCACCGAACTTTACCTTGTTGACTTCTTCTTTCTTTCTTCTTCTTCTTCTTCTTCTTCAAACATTATAAGTCCACTAGTGCACATTTTTTCCTTCCTACCTTTTTAACTGATACTCCTCATACTATAATTATCTTTTCTATGAATTTCGAAAACATATTCTAATGGTTTGATACACAAATGGTGGTTAATTGAATATAAATTCCCAATAAATATTTCCATAAATATACATAGTGTCGTCGTTTTTTGAGAATTTGTTTTTGTATCATTTTCATGTCTCATGAGCCACTTTATGTGTCTTTAGATCAATAATGCTTTTATTCACAATCTTTTAGCTTCTTTTTCTAGCAACTTAAAAACCTTGTATATACATGAATTGTAACTTTTTGTGGTGCAAGACTTTTCAAAAGGTCCTAAAGATTTATGAAGATACTTCCAACCCCAAAAAGCTAAGGAGCAAGGGAGATATTCCCTCACATCTCTTTGGGGTTGATGTTGTCATATGGCCACCTTAACCCTTCTTCACTAACTGAAACAAATTGCCCTCATCCTAAAAAAATCTTTGTCCAATTTCTCACCGGAAACTTACTTTTCGTAGGTTCTCTCTATAAGAAGGATTAAGTTGTAATAGTCCACGAAGAATAATCTTCTCCTCCGAGAATAATAGCAAAAAATGAGAAGTGGAACAAGAAAACGAGACTGAATAAAAAGAGAAGATGATCATAAGAGAATAATATCAATTGAGGAGGTCAAATAGAAGAAAGAAAAAAGGAATGTTCATGAATTAGAAGTTCTAAGAAGCAGAGGCTCAACATAAAGATGATAAATACTGACGGAAGGAAAAGGGTAGACCATATTTGACATTGTGACAAGAAAAAAGCAATGAGGCTAGCAAATAAGTTTGTCCTCACGAAATAGTGAATACAACTTTTAGGTGCTTATTAAGTGAATTGGACTGGGTCAACTTGCATTTCCACTTCAATTCAGAGGGGTTTCATATCAAAGTTGGGGAGTTTCATGGGCATTACATTTTCATATACCCCCAATTCCCTACTCCAAGGAAAGTCTATGGGCACCATCCCTTTCACAGAGTCTACCCACTCCACTGGTTTGGCGGGAAAGCTACTCCTATGGAATTATAAGCCCATCATCAACCTTCAATAGATTTGGAGCGTTTTCTTGGGAGGATAAAGATGAAGTAGAAACAGATAGATAAGCTTAAACAGACATCCAATAAAAAAGTTCTTGGAGAGAAATATTTGAGAGAGCACAGATAGACGATTTCAGAATTACCACCAGTCCTAAGGTACTACTACTGGTAACAATCACTGTGTCAGGAATAGATGTGTGTTTTGACAAGTATCAAGATCCATATATTACCATGATATTCGAAAATACGTATGTTATTACTATTTAAATGAGATAGTATATCAACATTGGCCGGATACCATATTCCCATTGTGTTTCCTGTTATCCCCAACTCGAGGCAACAACATTAGCAGTGAAAAAGAAAAGAGCCAACAAAACGAAAAACTAATAGAGTAATTGTTCAGTACCTCGGAGATTGTTCAGTGAAAAAGAAAAGAGCCAAGCTGAGACCTTAGAAGCATCTGAGCACAGAGATGACCTTAAGCTGTACTATACCTACAAATCCATCATCGCCACACGCCTATCTTCTACTTCTAGTTTTGGAAATTCATTTACCCGTTTGCACTTTTCTAACTTTCATGAAGAACTCTTGTTAGCTATGTTACAAATCTCTGATATACACATATACTAGCCCAAGATTCAATTGTCAAATAGCTACTCTTATTGTTGTTACATTTAAGATTGTCTTTTATTTTCAACTCAAATGTATCAATCAATTGCTAATGTTCAAACCTAATAAGCGGGTCAACAACTGCTTGGCCAGTGTGTGCATCTACTTCGAAAACCCAAAAGTCACATGATGGAGGTAGAATACATCATTTATTGACTTGTGAAGGGTAAATGATGACTCTGGGAGTCTACCATGAAAAAAAATCTAATAAGCGACGTAAATAGAGCATCGGAGGACATGGTTTCCGTACTCTTAATTGATCTAACACAAATGAATTATACTAACATAACAAAATGTCATGGCATCAAGCAACTTCCGATAATATCCATCACTATCGTGTAGCATCGAGTAACCATAACATTCCAATTTCTACATGTCAAACTAAAAGATCAAGATTTTTTTTAACACATTTTCCTTGATAAACATTAGACAATAACATTTCAAAGGAAGTGAAATTTAGAGCAATTACAACCCATATAACTCTATTATCATGTAGTATATATGATCATATCCTCGTGAACGAAAACAACATAAAACTACATAATTATCACAGAAAGCAAGAATTAACAAAAGTAGTAGCAAAAATCAGAAAGGTATCCAAACAGAGAGTAATTTCATTTTAGGTCAACTCACGTATAAACTTCGCATTCTTTCGTCCCGGCCAATAATTTTCCTGTAGTAGTATTAGAATTTGATGAGAATCCAAACTTAACATCTTCACAGAAAACCCTAACCAGACGTCTTCTCATCCACCACCCATACCTAAACCTAACCCAAGCTACCATCTTCAAATTGAAACTAACCCCACCACGATTCCGATCTGCAACTATCTCTTTCACAGTTTGATCATTAATATAAGTTGAAGAAGCAACAAACGGAAATGGAAAAACGTTTTCAGTTTTCTTCTTCTGATAAAATGGGCGAAATTCTTTCTGAGTGAGAGAGATATCATTGTAATTAACAGAACCCAAGATTTGATCATAAAAGAGAGTTATCTTCTTGTTAGGGTTTCTAAAAAGAAGATCGAAATCCCAATTTGATGTGAATTGTGAAGAAGAAACATTGAAATTTGAAACAGAACCCGAGTTGACTCGGACTTCGGGAAGGCGAGGTCTGATTACAAGCCACATAATTAAAGTGATAAGGCCGATGAGGACGAAAAAGCTAATACCGGCGATGATTACACGGCGGAGGAAGGTAGAGCGTCGGGCATCGTAATTTGTAGGCGGTGGTGGGTAAGAGTTAGGGTTGTAGTAAGCGGCGGGGGCGGGCGGTGGTGCATAGTAAGGATAGGCGGTTCCACTGGCTGGGTAACTGTTGTATGCGGGCGATGGGTTTCCGGCGGATTGTTGTTGTTGTTGTTGATGATGATTTTGGTAATTACTAGTTTGTGTTTGTGGTGGTGGATAGCTTGTTGTTGGGTAACCAGTGACAGGTTTGTTTGGATCATTCGCTGTTGAACCCATCATCGTACTGTATGAGAAAAAGGTTTTAGAGAGACGGAAGAGAACTTTTTTTTTTGTTGAAAGAAGAGATGAAGAGAGACTGATAGAAGAGATTGAGAAATGAAAATAGTCGGCTGTACCTCTATATGCCAACTTCTTTTCTTCGTTTACAAGTTTTTTTTTGTTACACGCGTTTAGGGCAAAAAAATCCAAAGGGGCCTCTTCAAATTGCTAGAGACTATAGAGTTCAACAAAAAAAAAAAAGAGACTATAGTCATCAATTTGTTTGAAGACATCTATAGGTGTTCTTTTCGAACTAACGAGTCCGAGAGCTAAAGAAAGGCCTTGGACTGGACTGGTTCCGGTACGAGACTATGACAATATCATTGAATTAAAGAGAAAAAGTAGTCCTAAAGTAAAAGAGAGAGAGAGAGAGAGAAGAGAAATCGGACGAAAAATCATAGAAGAATGAGAAGCTCGAGGGGAAAGAGAAGGTACGAAGAAGAAGAAGAGGAAATTAGGGCAGAAAGGTGTCCCACTTCCAAACAAGAGATCACAGAAAAAGAAGAAGAAATTAGGGCAGAAAGGTATCCCACTTCAAAACAAAATATCAAAGAAAAAGAAGAAATTAGAGAGAGGAGATAAGACACGAACAAGAAGAAAAAATTAGGGTAGAATGGTGAGAAGGAGTGGTCGGGACGAAGAAAAAATTAGGGTAGAATGGTGGGAATGAGTGGTCCGGACGCCTTTTTCAGATCCGTACAGGCGCGAACAGGGGCGGACCTATGTGTAGTCCAGCCTAGGCCATTGCCCAGGCTGGAATTTTTAGTTCTCTCTGTAAACTCATGACAAGAACAAGGATCTGGCCCAGTGGATAGGTTGCTGCCTAGTGCATTTAAGGTTTGAGGTTCAAATCCCCTCTAAAGCATTTATATCCCTATTTTTGCATCTTTTTTTCTTTTAAAGAGCTGGTTCTTTTCAGTCCTCCTATTATGACCAACTCACAGAATGACCCCCATAATTTGACCAGCTTCGAAAATAGACTCTCAAATTACTTTTTTTTTCTTTTTATATATTATTTTAATTTCAATTTCACCCTTATTATTTTTGTATTATGAAAGATAAAGTTACTATGAGGGAGACCAAGAGATTTGTTATTTTTATCCTCTCTTATTTTCCTCGTGTTTAAGGTCTCTATCTCGTCTATTTCATCGTTTTCTCGCAAAAGACAAGACTTGTTTGCAAATAATGATTAGTTCTTCGTTGGCGAGTCTCATTTTCTTCTTTTCTCTTTCGTTCCTCACATTAATACCTACTTTATTATAGGTAAAAATTATCAAGATTAATGCATATATGCATTATAATATGTGAAATTAGTACACATAAATAATATTTACACGATTAATTTAGAGTAACTTTAATCTTGCCCAGGCTAGCTAAAAATCCTGGTTCCGCCCCTGGGCGCGAATAACAATTTTTCTCCCTCTCTAGATATCAGATATAACAAGGACGTTTCAACAAAAAAAAATATAACAAGGACGAAACCCTCTATTACCCGAATTGAAACATTCTTCCAACACCAAGCCCCAATCGATTTTCAGTTTAGAAGAGCACTTAACCAACACAAAGGAAGATAACTCAAGTTAGGGGGTGGGAATCGGTCTAGTCCGGGCATTAAATGTTCCACTCTGGTCTCAATAGGGCAACATTTTTTTAACCATTAAGGTACATGGATTCAACTGAGTATACGAGAGATCAAATAAGCTTTCAATAAGAGTACCGGCATCTACTCTTCTAAAGCTTGAGAAAGAAAGAGAAACAAAACCGTAAATTAATTGATAGATCAAGAAATCACAAAATGAATCACAAAGTCAACAGTACTGATCACAAGACAGAAAATGGCAAAATCAACATCATCTTTCCTTTACTTGGCCTTTATATCTTAAAATTAAATCAACACCTTTACCAATTACACAGAGCTTAATTTTACATGTACAAAGCAGGATTCTACTTGCAGCAAGTGTCTATCGTTTCGGATCGTTCCATGTCTTTCCTTCAAAGAATTCTCCCAGCATTCGGTCAAGATCCTCTGGCGTGTATCTTACGTATTTCTGAGGGCTTTTCCCATTCTCGATAAGAGGCCTGTTGCGAACACATCAGAAGCACATGTATGACTCAGTTAAAATAAAGGAAGAGAAATCTATAGCTTCTTTGGAACCTCAATGGCGAAGGTAGTCAATAAAGGAGTTGGAGGGAATACCCAAAACGTTTAATGAAAGATCTGTATGCCGGTAGGAGCACTTCTGCAACTGCTAGCCTCAGAGACTCCCGCAATTCACTGTCAGGCACTGTCCATTGAGACTGTCTAAGATGAAGCTCTTCGAACTGCATATTAAATGATTTGAACCTGATACAAGGAAGATAACAAATTCAACTAGGGAATCCTCAAAATAGATAGGAAAAGACACAATCTAACTCGGCAGGTTACTGACTTATCCTTCAACAGAGCTCTTGAAACCCCACTACTACCACTTCCTCCATCACCTCCCATTCCTCCACTTCCACCAGATGAAGTCAAACCCTGGGCTGAAAGAGACTGCAAAATCTGCATTTATAAATATACCAACCAGTTAAAATTTCTTGATATTCATCAATATAATGTTATTCTTAAGTAATATATCCCAAACATTCTTCTGTCCAAATCATCTCTCTCGATTCCAGTATAAGAATTTGTGGACATAGATAAGTGATGTTCTCTTTGTCTAGATTTTTCGAATGATATATCTATCCTTCAATCGACCGAACCAAGAAAATACAAATTGACACGGAAATGCATCATAGAGTAGCTTAAACCGATCCCTTTGAGTACTCAAAGTAATGACTTCCTATTTTTATTTTGAGAAATTGACTACGACCTGCGTTAGTCATTACGAGGCATTGTCGCATTGATACATTACCAAGATGTGATAAGCACGATAACCGCCTAAGTTAAACTTGGAAAGAAAGATGCCTAAAGCCCGATAACATACTAAAGAGGCCTAAAGCCCGACAAACTTATTATTTATACCTTTTTTTTTAACACTTTATTATTTTATTTTTTTTGTTGAACTAAACACTTTATTATTTATACCTTTAATAATCCAAATTCAATAACCACGGATTCCACTTCCTTTGGGAATTGAACCTGGGACTTCCAGGGTTTTTGGAGTTTATGTGAACGCTATCAACCACTTGGGCAACCAAGTGTTGACAATGACTTCCTATTTGGGGAGTTACTCCCAACGTTTTTAAAAGGAGAAGAAGGGAGACGAAATAGATCTCATGACTTGGGCGAAACAAACCTTTCCCCAGGCAACCCTCTTGTATTGATTTGCATGCTGTTGAACAATCCTTCTGTGTATTTGCACCCAATCATCCCCTAGCAAATCTTTTGCTTCAGACCTGAAAAAACAGCATCACAAAGCGACATTACAAACATTTAAACACTTATTTTGAATGGGGTATATACATACAAGTGTAAGATGTAAGAAACTCAAAACAATCAGTTCTACTTAGATCAATCTTGCAGCTTTCAAAATGTTGAATAATGCAAGATCAAATTACACATTGAGCTGGTAAGAGACAAACCTACGGACAGATCGAACCATATAGTGGATATTGTTCATGAGAAACAATTGAGTCAAAGCAGGATCCTTGTATTGCTTAGATTTTCCATCCAGGTTAGTCTGAAGAGCTTGCATGATCCGAATTGTAACAGTGGCCAACTGATTATTTGATTCATCCCCATTATCAAACTCCCGAAAGAGTTGCTTCAGTGTGGATTGATAACTGCAAGGTTGTAGACAGTGTCAGGTCATAAAAGGGAAATAAGTTGAAACTTGTAATGACGCTTCAGGTTGAAAGCATGAAGAGCTAAACAAAGTTGCCGCTGGAAAGTCAAAATATGTCATCAAGAACCATAGCATAAACGTACTAAAAATCTGGAACTGAATTTGTATGAGATATATTGAACCGGTGCCAATCATTATGGAAAGGAAAGAACAGCTTCTGGACTACCGGGACAAAAGTATATTTAACTAAACTTGGTTCGTCGTAACTGAATGGGTGATTATCCATATGACCACCAAAATATGATTAGGAAATACAGATAGAACAAAATATCAGAACTTTATTGTGGACTTACTCGAACAGAAACTTCACGTAATTAATGACATAGCTCGTCAAAGGATGGACAGTTCCATCTAGAACAGCAGTCTTTGTAGCATCTTTTTCTACTGCTTCTTCAAAATCACCAAATGTTTCCTGAGCTGTCTGGGCAAGCCGCTTTGTCAAACTTAAAGCTGATTCCCGCATCTCAGTGCAAGCTTTACCTTCAAAAATTGTTTCAACCTGCCCAAGGATTATAGTTAAGATGGATTTAAATAACTAATTTCCAATTCAAAAAATTATGTTCTCGGATTATGTATAACAACTTACAAGTGTTAATCCAAAAACTTGGTAAATATACGTAACAAAACATTCCACATCGGATTCCCCATATCTCGAGTATGTACTACATATTGAAGCACGAGAATATTTTCCTCCCATAAAAAAGGAATGTTAATCTATTTTTTGTTATCTACCTTAGATTCCAAATAATCAACAATAAACAACATCAGATCATATAACCGCAATCCTAATTAGTGTATGATTAAGGTTTTGCGTTACATATTTAAAGTTTTCATAGTCTAGACTTTGAGGTGCATCAAGTTGTAACTTCACGAACCTTAGAGGGTGTTTGATTTTTGCACTTATCAAGTGATTTTCACTTAATAAGTGCGGGTCGGCAATTTTAGGCCGTTTGTTTTTTCACTTAATAAGTGAATATCACTTGTAAGTGGGGTCAAAGTAAGTGCAAAAAAGTAAGCACTTACTTTCTAAGTGCTAAAAAAGACATTTCTATCCCTACCGAATATAATAATTACCAATATAATTATAACTAAACAAAAAAATCTTAAACAATTGATAAGTAAAAACTTTTTTTATGATTTTATCAATGACCCTTTTCCTTCTTTACTCATCCTTCACCTAAGTTTTTCTCTTAAAATTTTTCACATCTCTTCCTTCATTAATCACAGAACCACCCAAACTCCATCATGCAACGTAAACTCTTTTTTCCTTCATAATTTTTAATTACTTGAGGTTAATATTTTCAACATAAAATATTCATAAATCGTAATTTTCTTGTATCCAAACTCGCGAGCATAATGAATTAGTATGAAATGCTAATATGTAAATACTTTAAGGTCAAAATAGACAATTTTTCATTTTTATGACATTTAGAATTAATATAAAAACAAAAATCAAGCACTTAGAAGTGATAGAAAACAAACGCCATATCACTTACAAGTGATATCACTTACTAAGTGATTATCACTTAGTAAGTGGTAGCACTTGTAAGTGCTAAAAAATCAAACACCCTCTTAGTAACACCATGTCAGCGGCATACTAGTAGATGAAGATAAAATAATAAACTAAAGATTCTTTAACAGCAGAGAGATAACCACAACTCTCCACAATTAAAGAATAATAACAAAAACTTTCACTCTGTAGTCAGTTTTGTTTTATGTACTCGGTTCTAGTAATAAAGGAAATTGAAAGCACAGAGATAACCATAAGGTCCGTAACCCTTGATTCCAATTTCGCTATAAGCATTATATTTTTATATATTGTCTTACTCAGCGTACCTCTGACTGAAGTTCCCGCATGATTTCATACATGTCAAGAAGTACAAACAACTTTTCCGGTGATCTCTTGCTTTTGGCAATTGCATCACCAAAACTAAGGAGCATAGCTACACTTTCTTTAGTTACTTCAGCAAAACAAGCGTTCCTGAGAGAATCCACTCCTTCAAATATTTGATCGCAAACCTTCCGTTCCCCAGCAAATAGTGTTTTAACCTATTCCAAGCACAATCAGATGGTTGGGAAAAAAATAACAAAATTTGAAGAAAATCGCATCAAAATCGTCCTTACTGCAATCCGCATAAAATGAATCCAATTCCCGATCTTAGCCTCCAAAACTTCCCACTGCATCTTCTGGACATCTTCTTTACTAAGTTTTTCAACACCAAGCTTTCGAAGACTTTGTTCCAGAGCTGGAGCACGAGCATCCCTGATAAAAGTTAAGGTTGTATGCTGTTAAGTCCTAACATTTGAAAGAATGTAGTTACTAGACATAATTGTGCAGCATGTAAGTAGATCACTTGCCTGTTATGTAATACTGAATATGAAAACGAAACGATATATGCTTCAATGGGAAACCTAACCTAATAGAAACGTTGTGATAACATAATCATTTACTCACACTTTACGGAAAAGAAAACCGGTGAAAAGTCACACCCTTGTGATGAAGATAATTTTATATCAGAATGAGATGTTAGGGATGGTTTCACAGTTTCCATAGCTTCAGTGACCTCGAAGAACCCACAAGCAAACCTATTTCAGATTACATATTTATGTCAAAAAATTTAACCCGAGACTGATTATCCGTCAAATTTTAAGGTGGAATCACATAATCAGCAAGATCTAAATCCACACCTTCGTGGCTTTAAACTTCTCAATGTCCGGTAGTATTCGTTTTTACTGGATTCAGAAACTTGCATAAGGACGCAATTGGATGTCTAGAAAGGTGTGGATATGTGGTTGGCAATATTCAAACAACAAAGATACACATTAGATACAAACATCTAGACAAAAATTTGGTCCAGAAGATCAATATTCCCAGTTGGCCAGTTGCAATAACTTAATGTCATATTAAGATTGTGAAACAATAAATGTGTCCAAAGGGATAAAAGAAACTAGGAGAAAAGAATCTACCTGTAAACTCTGAGCAACTGTTGTTGATAATTAGCCTGAACCAGTTGTTGCGCCAAATCGTGCAGCAATGGCAGAATCCTTGGTGGAATAAGATCTGGAGGCTTATATGCAGCATTTTCTATACTGTTATCAGAATGGTGGTTCTTCCCGATCTGATCACCCTGACCAGGAGATGCTGGTGGATGTCGCGCCGAATTTGGAAGGCATTCAAAGAGACGGTCAGGCTCCACAGGTTTGCTGAATTCAACAAAGAACTAGTTACTAGGATTACAAATGACCCACTACTGCAGATCAGCATTAAAATTGACAATACCCTTTCCTAAGATCTTCATATTACTCTAAGAGATGCAGATGAAACAAATTCGAACAGAAATTGTATTAAGACCCCAGAAATCATGTAAAGCAACCACACAATTTTATTTAAGTTCATGCACAAGATACAGAAAAGTTCATCCAAGTGCTAATAAGATATTGGAGAATCCTTCGAAACGTACTAGACTAGATACAGATGTTTATCATGTTATTTAAATAAAGAGACAAAAACGATGAAAGTAAATCTAACTTTACTAGTAAAGAGAAAAGGATATTTCTTTTTGTGAGGAACAAGCACAAATTGAGATGAAAATGACACTATTAAATACTAGGAAAGGGATTCTGTTCACGGCTTCCAACAGATACATGGACAAATGTTGAGTGACTACCCCAGGTTAAGAAAAAAAACTAAGAAGTAATGTACCTCTAGCAACTTGTCAATATCTGACCACGTTACCACCAACAATAAGATTCATATATAGTCGGACTTTCTAAATTTAACTATTACAATTCAAGTGTCAGTCACCTAGGCAATGAAAAAGCTAAAACAACAATCGATTGGCTTCAAAAGGTTTCTACAATTCTTTAGGTTCATAATCTAATTTCTTACTGAGACCACAGCCTGAGTTTGACATACTACGATATATAGATAATAGATAACAATATAAAAAACCTGTAAGATGCTAGGAGCTGCTTGAACTCCTCTTCCAGTTTCAAAATAGCTTTAGCAAGTAAGCTGTTGGCATGATTAAGCACCCCATCACTACTCTTAAAACTTTTATTGGTGCTGAAGAAACTAATATTGTTCCTCAGCTGGTCAACTGCTTCAAGATAACTCTCCAGGTCTTCATGTGGCCCTCTAAGAATTTTCGCCTCTGCCTACATGTCATGAGGATTTTGATAGATCTGTTAGGATCTTAATGAGATATATCCAGTTACACAATGAAAAGTAATTTAAGGTATTCACTAGTTAATACTTATGAACTTCTACCAGACAAATTAGCAGGAATCAAGTCAGGGCACGAATGAAGAACCTTTTTATACCAATAGTACACAAGATCGAAACAGAAATGAAGAACTTTTTTACGGCATGATAAGTTGGAGGTGAAGAAGATTAATTGGCTGGCGTAGGAGGCCCTTACCAAACCCATGCAACTTGGAGGTGTCGGTATAAAAAGGATTCAAGAGATGGACTCGGCTATATTGTGCAAGTGGTTTGGAGATTAACCATGGAAGATACTAGCTTATGGTCTTGTATTATCAAGGAGAAATGTGGTCTTCGATGGGGATCTTGGGAACTCTACATCCAAGTTGCCAATATGGATGTACTGTGTGGAGAGGAACTTTCAACCGTAACAAGGATTTTAAGAAGCATATTGAACTACAATTGGAGATAGAATGAGGATCAAGTTTCGGAGGGATGTTTGAGTCTGGGATGAGCCACTTTTAGAGGAATCCCAAGCAATCTTCTCTATTTCCAACAAGAAAGAGGCTAGTATTTTTAGAATGCTACATATAGACGATGAGGGCATCTCGTGGAACTTGGACCTTAGAAGAAATCTCAATGATTGGGAAATCGATCAAATGACTAGTCTCTAAGAGATCTTGTAAAACATTAGGCCTAATATGAAGGAAGACAAAAGGATTTGGGCTCCACATAGGGAGAGGGGGTCTTCGTCAAATCATGTTATGAAGAGTGCACTTGTGTCCGTAATGTCGTAGAATCGAAAAAAAAATGAACCAATTTTCCCAGTGAAAATCAGTAAGTTGGTGAACTAGTAATGAATCTACAACTTATTTGGTGTGGGGAAGTGAGATTGAAATTAACATCTACATATTTTAACCGAAGATGAGCTTATACGCTCCACCACGTGAAATTAGTGATCAACATATGCTAATATGTTCATAATCTTGCCTTACAAAATTATTTCTTTAGTTATCCAACCATGATATATATATATTGTAATAAAACTACTCAGATCAAGCAAAAAAAATAAATTAAGCAGCAGGATTAATAGAAGAAGAGACCAACCAACCAACCTGACGAGAAAGATCAAACTGAGACAGTATAACTTCAGCTGCTTTCAACGTTTTATCAATATTTTCATGAGCTTTTCGAATTGAATGTGTTCTTATCTATCATCACCAAAAAAAATGAACTTTTTTTTAACAAATCGAACAATTAGCGAGATTTTAATACAATTAGATCTAACAAAACCCTAAGTTGAAGAAACCTGAGTAGGACGCATGGCGGTTTCAAGAGCAGATAGACGATGATCGAAAGAACCAAGGATTGAAACCATGTTGTCTGTAATTGTTTGGCTCTTGAAAAGAGACTCTCTCATGAAAGCAGATCTATCACTTAGGGTTTCCATGGGAAGAGGAACACCCATCTTTCGTTCTCTCTCTGTCTAAAACTTCCGGTTACTTTTTCTTGACTTTGTCTGAACTGGAAGAGAAGGGAGGAAGAGGAGGAATAAACAGATAACAACAACTGGTAATGTTGGGTCTGATTAAAGTAATCAATAAAAGAGATGGGAAACAATCATACATGGTAATAGTAGTTGGCTGGCAAAATTGATTAGGTTAATAATATAATCACAATACGACAACTGAAATTCTATATTTTTATATTTCGATCTCTTGGGGTAAAGCTAAAACACAAAACTTGCAAAAAGAAAAGTTAAAACACAAAAATGAGGAGTAATTTTTAGTACAGAAGTAGATGTTTCAGACTTCGTTTGGGTCTTTTTCAGAATACTCTCTCTGTTGTGCAGCAATCTCACATATATGGTGAGACGGAATGTGGTTATCCTCTTAAAAGGTTAAGTGCTCTCCCTTAGTGAGGTCTTTTAAAATTGTGAAGTTCAGGTACGCGAAAACGGGCAGTATCACTAGCAGCTCGGAAGGCTGGCACCATCCTATAACACTCTCAATCCATATTTATGTTGACAATACAAAAAGAGTAGTTTATATTTGTTATTCAGCACTTGCATACCAATAAATAGGTTTTCTGTTTTCTTTGTATAACAAAATTTGGCATTGTTGCCTTGTTGGTTCCAAATGATGGAAGCCAGAAAATATTGCTTAAGGTATGCTGAGAAATATTGATTGGTAATTTTGACCCGTATCACCTAATAAAACCTAAATGAATCTCGATATAACTAGAAAAGATCATGTTTGTTTTCTGGTTGTAAGAGAATAACGCGAATAGAGAACAAGTCCTGCAACGAAACAAATGTTAGAAAGAATTGGTCTGTTTCGTGTCCTTTTCCAGTTTTCCTTCATCCTTGAGCAAGTTGGAGATAGTATTTTAATAGTTGACCTAACAAATGTTTCTTTCTACATTACAATATAACGAAATTTATAAAGTAAATTTTCAGCTCGAGAATATAAGCTGAATGGAGATGAACCCGACTTAATTTCATTCCAAATTTGATAACTTTAAACTCCTAAAATGAATTCATCCAAATGCAGATCAAAATCTGAACAATTTAAATCGTGTTAAAAATACTACAAGGAACCGATTCAGTTTTTCAATGGGTGTATCACATTGAAACAGGCGACCCCTTCAAGTGTTTGCAAATAGACGAAATTTAGAAACGTAATTGAAATTTTACAAGGAAACAAACCACATGAAGTCCAAGTCTTCAAATACTTTGTTCATAATTGCCATACATTCAATTCAAGTATTCAACATTTCATAGCTTCACACAATAATAAGGATCTATATTATTAAACTGGGTCACCTTGTTGACAAAGAGAAGGACTTGTTCAAATTGTATATTTCACTATATACAACAATACAGTAAAAGAAAGGGAAATGCAAAAGAACGAAAACTTATGGTGAAAATTCATTCGGAGCTTGAATGGATGAAAAAATGAGCAGTAGAGAAAAACACAAAAATCAAAAATTTGAGAAACTTACAAGGAGGATAACGTCTTAAGCATTACGACCGACATCGTCGGTCATCATTCCTTTGAGACTCTTTGCCAACCAAATAGCTGTCTCACGAGGAGATATCTTTTCCTTCCCAAATGGCTTTAAAACGACAGCAAGTTCTTCAAACCTATTTTCTTGCAATAGATCTGCCGATAATTCTAAAAGACCTTCTAGTGCATCTGCCCTCTGCCTAAAAGACTTAACGTCCAATATTTCCTTTGGTGGAGCCTCCTCTTCTTTGCAACCAACACTTCTATCTTGGGAAGAACTAGATTTCTCTTGTTCAGAAGGATCAAGCTTTTTAATGGGAAGATTACTGTTTGTTGCATTCATTTCCTTTGGTTCGAAACTATCTGAAAATTCGGACTTCACCGCCATGGCTTCAGAACCACTTGGTTGTTTCTTGGATACAGATGCTGATGTTGTTACGGTCTCCTTAAGTAACTTCCCTCCATTCGTATCTTGAGTTCCTATGTCTGCAGTTTCAATCACTGGCGACTCAGTTCCTACACGGAAACTACTATGCCTAATGACATGTATGACATCGCCAAATGCTGATGGTAAATGGGTATCTGCCAGGTTTTCAACTACCGAGCTTGCTATAGGGAGTCCATTTTCTGGCTGCAAATTTGCAGGATTTGCTGCACTTTGGGGTCTAATATCAGTTTCGGATGATAGAAGTTCTTTCACAGTAAACTTGTCTTCACCATTAAGAGGAATGGGGCTACTTAGATGGATATTATCATCATCTCTGCAGACATATTCTTGTTCAGAACTTCGGAAAGATGGCTCCAGACCTGGACTTGAAGTCACTTCATCAGTACTGGTTGTACTGTTCTGGAGATCCATATTTGCCTCAGTTGTCTCAACAGAGCATGATTCAGATTCATTATCACATTCATGGTTTTCTGCTGAGAGATCGGAACATCTGATAGAGTTAGGGTATGAATCACCTAAGCAGCTGCATTGATGAGAATCTGAAATCTCACTTTGGGTGAGTCTATCGTTATGACTTTTCAAGTCCGATGAACAGGAACGGCATTGTTCTTTCAAGTTACTTACTGGTTCTGCTACCTCATCGCAGAGCCCAAAATGTTGAATTGACTTTGATGATGACGTAGAATTGCTGCTTTCTGTTCTTACCCCTCTACATGCCACAGATGGTGCTTTACCGGGCTCTGGCATAATCTCTTTCGGGCTATGCTTTAGGCCATTCGTTATCAGGTTCGGAGTCTTTTCAGAATCTTTCGATTTCTCCCGTGACGTTAACCTACTGTCATTCCCTGGGCTTGTGAGGTCGGCAGGTCTCGCATGTCGATGAAAAGAAGGTTGTCTGATCAGATTGGGAGGCAATAGACGTTGCTTCGACTTGCCAGGAGTGCCATCTTCTAAAACTTGTTTCAGAGCACCAGAAGGTGATACGCCTTCATATCTGGCTTTAGATTTTGTTGAGGACTCGATTACAGGTGACTGAAATAGATAGTGAATATAAAAGTGGTAAGTTTTTCTTCTTCGCCTTTTAATACACTATCAAAAGAGGATAACATTATTACCTGATGCTTTAAAAGATTAGACCCTTGAACCCGTCTCGCAGAATCATTGTTGGCTATTGCTGGTGATACGATGGGCATATCTGCATTAGGTTTCTGGCTGGATGATGCACCTCCAGCTTTTAATCTGTTACCTCTTAAGGGGGAACTCTGCTCTCTAACTTTTCTCTCTTCTTTTAGAGCCATCAATATATTCTTGATGGTCTTCGGTTTCTTCGGTTCAACCTCGGGTCTCATACCATCATGAATATGTTCCTTAATATTCTGTTCAGCTGTTTTGACGGCTGAAAGTTTTGTTGCATGCTCATCATTCGGTATTAGGTGATTCGAATCCACCCCATCATCGCAATTAAACCCGAAATCTGACATGTTTCTATCAAGTGAAACTAAACTTTCTTTTTCGCTATTAGAACTATTACTGCCTTGACTCTCAGCCATTTGCTTCTGAGGGCGCCGAATGCTGAAAATTGGCTTCTCGGGGGAGGCTTTGAGACGATGAGAAGACGAGCGGTATTGATCAACATATGGCTGCAAATATGGGTGCTTCAAAATCTCGGATGCCTGATTAAGGTTTAGTTAAGATCTGTCAGATGATTTCTACAGCGCAATCCATGAATAGGATGAAAATTCAAAGATGGAAAAGCTTACATTTGGTCGATGCTCCGGGTTCTTTCGCAGCAAGCTCTTGATGAGTGTTTTCCTGCATGATGGACATTTCACATTTTATTGGTTGTTTATGGCATCATCAAACCTCAGGATTTGCACCAAAGTATAACTCTATAAAGCTTAACGACTGAAAATGAATAACGACTACTAATTATGAGGTTCAAACTTACAGGGAAGATGAATAGCAAGGAGGCATGGGACCCATGGAGGACCGGTTAATCTTACTTATCAGTCCTGCCATATCCTGAAAAGCAGATGCACAAATCCACATAACTAAAATTTGTAATTTAACTTGCAGCAAAAATCTGATGAATTTACATTGAAGAGTTTAGTTGCCAAGTATTTCAAATCATGCCCTAAAATCGTCAACCTAACCTATCAACTCAGGAAACCCCTACACCAGGGCCTTCGCACGACTACAAAGATATTATTTCTGCATTATCTTATATCGTGCAAAAAATGTTTGATGATGCAGAAAACATTTCGCACGATTTTACTTTCTGTAAGTAACACTTTTGATTATAGAAAGAGGGAAAGATTACTTCATTGAATTTTCAAATATGCAGAAGGGAAGTCACAAGGTCATTGTCCTGTCATGTTTTGAAGAACCATAATGATAACCCATTTTAAATTGATTTAAAATAAAGTACACTGAGAAAGAGAACTTACAAAAGCTTTAAACGCGGGACGGTGGGCAGCCATCTCATACATGCAGCACCCTGTTCAACGAAAATTAATTTAAATCTAATAGGAGCTCCAAACGAATCAAATCTTACTTAAAGAACGAGCTCATACCTAAAGACCAGATATCTGATTTGAAACCATAAGGAATATCAGCTAGCAGTTCTGGGCACATATAATTAGGGGTTCCGACCACCTAAACAGAAAAGAAACAAAACCGCTATTACTCCATAATACAGCATGAAAGGAGTGAGCCTCAGATCTCTTTAACTTTTTAGAAGCAGTAAAGAGAACATAAATGCAAAATGCAGGACCATTGTTTCAGAGGCCAAAAGTTCAAGACAAATAACCACCTAATATCTCTGTAGTACCCTCTCCGTTGCTATAAAGTTTTGAAATACTTTCAGAACTTTTTCCTTTTAGATATGCTCCTAGGCGACTTGAATGACTCTGTTGAGTCACTCAGTATCAATACTATCAGCTCCACAACGAACTAACCTTTTCCGGGGATCAAAGTACTCCAACTTCCTCCAGAATTGGACGGGCCTAACGTTATGCATATACTCTAATCTAACAGCGAATGAACGACAGCTGGATGATCTATGCTAACACCTATATCTATATAACTTTCAGCAGGATACTTAAACTACTCGAGAACGATATATAATACAGAAAATCTGCTTGTTGCAAGTGTAAGCGAAGTAAACCACCAAGGCACAAAATGAACTTACAGAAGAGGTTAGATCATCAGCCTTCAAAGTTTTAGCAAGTCCGAAATCCCCTGCAAACAACCAAAATGATTTTGAGTAAAACAAGTATGACTGTATGCAACATATAAGTAATAATCAAAAATGTCGGTAAAAGCAAATTGTCCAACTTATCGAGTGAAAACATCAAAAAGCAACTTACCAAGCCGGACATCGTGGTCTTTGGTGAGAAAAATGTTTGAGCACTGCTCAAATCATAGTAAAAGAGAGTTAGGATATAAACTCTGGAGGTATGGAGGAAATTAAACATGCTAAACAATACTCACAAACCTTTAGATCACGATGGAGAACATGGTTTGAGTGCAAATATTCGACAGCTAACAGTAGTTGTGTGAACCACTTAAGGAGTTTCTGCAAAGCAATAATGGTTAATCATCAAGAAACATCCGTAGTTTGGAATTGAATGTCTAGTAGAACGAACGAGGAAATTATCATACCTCCTCCGGGAAAAATGCTCCGTTTGTTCTTTTCATCAACTCGGCCCTGATAAAGACGAGTTCAAATTTTCATTACATTTTTTAGCAACCAAATTTGTCTGAAACCAAACATCATATATTTTACTAGGACTTACATGTCTCCACCTTCACAATATCCAGTGACAATGCAAACATAGCAACCCTAAATTTTCAATCTCAAATTTAGTAACAAATTGGAGAAGTTTATAAAGAAAACAACTACAGATTCTAAAATTGAAGCATAATTTCACCTTTTCCACCCAAGCTTCTTTAAATTCAACTATGTAATGATGTTGAATTCGAGCAATTAAAGCCATCTGCAACCCCAATTTCCCAACTTTTAAACCGAAATAACACAATAGATCTTCTTAAAAAAACACAATAGGTAAACAAATTCAGTCAAATCAGCATCAGATTATTAAAATCTACCTCTTGGTGAGCGGATCTCCTGCATCGATCAGTCTGCCTGGCAAGCCTAATCTTCTTCAAAACGTACCTGAAATACAAAATTATAAATTCCAGATTAAACTTGAAGCGTGAACTAGAAAATGGAGAAATGAAGAAAACCCCTACTTCTTCCTTTCGAGCTTGTGATTGACGAGGATCGCTGCTCCAAAAGCTCCACGGCCGATCTGCTCCATGATCTCGTAATGATCCATGTGTGACTCCATGATTTCACTCTCCGAATATCAAATGACGAAATCACAGAGACAAGCTGAAACTCCGCGGTAACTGCTCGAGCCTTAATACTCTCTAACGCTTCTTAAACAATTATTTCCCGCCATAATCAAATCTAATAGCTTCTTTATCCACTATAAATTCTAATAACTAAACCATTTTCACTGTATATAACACTTGTAAGATTTCAACCTATTAACAAATTCCATTCTAATTTCTTATAAGAAATCCAATAGTACGCCCTAGATAAACTAGATTTGTTATCAACAAATGATCGAGTCTCGCGCTTTTTTGATCTTCTGTTATTAGTCACCGTTTCTTTATCTATGATCAGCGATTGATCGAGTAATCAGATATTCTTCTTACTTGGAATTCTTCGTCTCCGATATTTACCACAATCCAATTTCCTCTGTTTTTCTTACTCCTGTGAGCGAGAGAGTGTAGTTTGCCAGACGGAAGAAGAGAGAGAGAGAGAGAGAGAGAGGTTGAAGTTAGGGACGCTGTTAGTTAGGAAAAAGCCGAGGAATTAATGGAGTTGGGGGATCATGATTCATGGCCATGCTTCTTTCTACGATGACAGTACCAGCTGTCGACGACACCTTATATTTTCGTGTTGTTCATCTGATTTTCCCTCTCTCTCTCTCTCTCTCTCTCTAAAACAAAACAATTATCCGCTGCTGCTATTCACTTCATGACAAGGTGGGGCAACTGTTCATCTGAAACCCTGTGCTGGATCTGATTATTTTATTGTTGCCCTTCGATTATTTGACTCTCTCGATCTAGTAGTCAAGAGTCAAGACCCTGTATAGTACCGGGAAAAAAATGCTATTAGAAACTGTTGTAGCCGACTCCCATGTAATGTAGTAGGCAAGACCCTGTATAGTATCGGGGAAAAAAATGCTATTAGAAACCGATGTAGCCGACTCCCATCTTAAAATCGAATTGCATTTCTGATTACAGGACTATATAGTCCATAATAACAGAGTTGTGTTTGCTAGGTTGTACAATATGACAATGTTAACAAATAACAAAGACATTCTTAAGAATGTCACATGATGTACAAGAGATACTAGAAGAGGAGTAAATTTCCTGTTTTCCAAATGTGTCGTATGATAGTACTAGTATATGTATTTGTTTTTGCAAGACCAAATTTAACTTTTAGCATATTCTTCTCCCCGTAGAGTATTATACTTCAAATTTGGCTATAGAAATTTTGACAAATTCTCCTAAAATGCTAGAATCTAGTTTGAGTCAGACTTTAGGTAAGAGAAAAACAATTGAAGCAGGGTTGAGTCAAAATGTCACTCAACCAACTTTATATGATAACCTGTTTATATGATCAAATGGCAATTTGTGGTCCTTGTAGTTGTAGACATTCGAGCGTCCTACTTTACTGTTAGGTAGATAGTTTAGAAATGATTTGGAAAGGCAAACAAAAAGAAGGAATGGTAGATGGAAAAGAGAAAACCCAAAGAAAAAAAAATTATAGCATTTTTCATTACCGAAAAACCTACAAATGACTGAGCATTGACCAATACAACCGACTCTTTGGTAATATTTGCCTAAAACTAACATTTTAAGTAAAATCTCTCTTAACACATTGCCAAACTCTAGATTTTGAGTTCTTTCACCCCTAGAGAGAAAAGGTGGAATGAAAATGTATATAGATATACATGTTGTCCACTCAAATATATGAATTTAATTAGAGAAAAGATTGGTTGGTTTTGGAAAAAGGCAATTGAAGTTTATGGTTTCTAATTAGAAAAAAATAAAATAAAGAATAGTCCAGCTGGTTTACATATTTGTTGAAAGATACGTTTTGTTTTGTCCTAATAAATTATCTAATTAGCAACGATAATCCTTTTCTAATTCCAACACCCAATAATTATAGGACTTATAATTCAACAAAAAAAAATTATAGGACTTCACATGTATTTTGGATCCCCTGTTTTTTCTTTGTAAGGAACACAGATTTTTATCAAGTAAAATCATATTCGGACAGAGAAAGACACTTGTTCACCATGTGATCAACCTTTTTACTATCAATGGGAGTATAATGGCCACATTATTTTTTTTGGTCATTAAAATAAATAGTATAGTAAGAGCATGATATCTTTTCTCCCTCACTCATTTTTTTTTTTTTAAAAAAAAGGTATGTGGTTGTGGTGTCCCTCATTTATAATATTTGACTATTGTTAACGCTCGTACAGGTCCCATTGTGCAGGGGCAAGAAAAAAAAAGCTAAATAATATCTTAAAAAAGAAACAAAGAAAAAGAAATATGGTAAACTTTGGATAAGTTCTTTGACATATAAAATGATTTTACTTTGATGATTGAGGCATTGTAGTACCTTACCGACAGTTTGATTATTGGATACTCTTCGTAAAATTGATAAAAGTAGAAAAAGAATTGAGACATAGAGAAAAGAAAAGATTTTCTTTTTTCTGTTCAATGTGTACCTGCCTTTTACAAGTTTTAGAAGAGTGTCGCTTGTAAGTGGTGGTGGTGGTCTTAGTAGATGGTAAAATTGCATTTTCCGCTAAAAAAAAATGGATATGAAGTCTTACTATTAGCAAATAGTGTCATTAACAAGACAAAAAAAAGCTAGTTATAAGTTTGTCCAAATGAAACGATGGTGGGTATATTTTCAACAAAAAAAAAAAAAAAAAAAAAAAAAAACGATGGTGGGTATAACTAATTGAGCTCTAGTTGAACTACCTAATAAGACAAACATTCAAGTCATAATAGGCCACCTGCCGGCTGCCACTACCACCAAAAGCATCTTGGTGACTTTGGATTAATATTGTAAAGTTTTGGGTTCAATTGACCATAGTTGATGATGCCCCTTTTCTTTTTAAAAATGGAACTTGAGTTCCATGATTTATCAAACTTGAGTTTTTTTTTTTTTTTTTTTTTTTTGTTAAGAATCGAACTTGAGTTATTAAGGTATAAATAATTTTGTTGGATTTAGGTCATAATTTAGTTAGACTATACGTCCATTCTTGTTAGAGTTTGAATTAGACGGATATCGTATTTATCACATCTTTGATGTATCAATGTCATTGTAATGATTATCTTAGATGGTAGTCAATTTTAAAAAATCTAGCAGTTTCTTTTCTAAATAAACGAAAGAATCTTTAGCATCTTTTGTTTCTAAATGAAGTATTACAAAATGAAACTAAATCACAGGTCATCATTAACATAGTTGATATCTTAAATTCAATCAAGAAGTGTAAGAAAATTTAAGAGGATGTAGGGAGTGGCCATAATTGTAGATTCTTCAAGCTTATATCGACCAGCCCACCAGTATTGTTACAATAATGTACAGTTAAGAATTTTATAGACACCCCCAGTTTAGTTAAGACAATCAATATCTATTGACACCCCCCCCCCCCCCCCCCCCCCCCCCACCACCTCCCCAAGAAGAACACACGAAATGACTATATATATATACACCTCCAATTCCAAAAGCACCAGAAAATTTTTGTTTGAGTGAGGTCATTTTAGTCATTTCTGATAATAGGGAGGAAGCAAAGTAGGAAGGGGAAACGATCTCTCTCATCCTATTCCTATCAATAAAATGGTTGCTTTGCACAGACTCGGAATTGTAAATTCCAAGTTTCATCTTCGGCCATTCCTTGCTTTACCCAAGCTTGGTGGTTTTTCCCTATTTTGCCCTTCACATTCAAAGATATTTTCGGATATCTCTCTCCTCCAAACTCAGCCATTGAAGATCATCGTCTCCCGTCGGAGCTTCACTTCATCTTCATCTTCGCATTCATCCATGGAAGCTCCCCCGGAAGGTTACAGAAGAAATGTTGGAATTTGTCTTGTCAATTCTTCTAACAAGGTCCAACATCATTTCTAGGGTTTTTTTTTTTTTTTTCATATTATTATTTTCCCTACGATTCTTCCACATGATTTCTGATTATTATGGTTGTTTTCCTCTAGATTTTCTCTGCTTCGAGGCTAGATATCCCTTCCGCCTGGCAAATGCCACAGGTAATTAGGGCATCTGTTTCAGTCAAATTGAATGTTTGTTAATTATACACCTGGTTCTTCACTCATATAAAATTTTCTCTCGGTTTTAAACTATACCATCTGTGGATTTTATTCGAATTATTCCACATCGCCTGAGGATTAGAATTTTGTTAAGTAGATACATCTAGGTCAATCCTCTCAAGACGTTTGGTTTTCGAGGAGAGTTAAGCCTAAAAGACTAGTATCAGAGGTAATGTTTTGGGGATGGATTGGATAAGTAACCTTAGCCCTGCATGGAGGCCGAGGTAGGGGTGAGCAATGGTCCCCCAAACCTACTAGGTTGACCTTGGCCGAACCGAACCAAATTAAGTCGGTTAACGGTTTGATGGCTTTGGCCGGTGATTTATCCAAACCGCCAGTAATTGATTTGGCTTCGGCCTAACCCTAAATGGTCGGGTACTGACCGCTGCTCAGCCTTGGAGGAGTGAGTATGTCAATGGACGCTAGTCCTAGCTTTCGGGGGATATATTAGCATTATCTCACATGGCTTCGGCATTAGAGTTTGTAAATCTTGGGCAATCCTCTCCTTGGAGCTAGTTTTTTTTAGGAGAGTTAGGCCCAATAGACTCTTACAGAATTATGTTTGTGTAATCTGTTTTTATTAGAATCTAGATATTTAATTATGGAGATTGGTTTTGATGAATTGGACAGGGTGGTATTGATGAAGGTGAAGATATCGCAAGTGCAGCTATAAGAGAACTGAGAGAAGAAACAGGAGTTACCTCTGTCCAAGTTGTTGCAGAGGTTTGATTTCGAGTCTCTACCTACCTTTTCTTCTTCTAGTATTCTTCGTTTCTATGAATGAATTGAATACTATTACTAGACCCATGAGCGACGATATTTAATTTTGATACACTTGCACTGATACAAAAACATATGGTTTTTTTTTTTGGTTTAGTTGGCAAAAGTTTTTTTTCTCGCCTTTGATTTTACACAGTATCCACTTTGAGAGGCTTGAAAAAAAGAACCAAAGTCAATTGAATCAAAAGCTTTATCCGTGTATGTCTTTTACTTATGAACTGGCTTTTTGACATTGAATTTCTTATATAGGTTCCATATTGGGTGACTTATGATTTCCCACCAGCAGTAAAAGTAAAGCTTAACAAACAGTGGGGAACAAACTGGAAAGGTCAAGCACAGAAATGGTATGCCACCATAGATTACTTCTCTTCTCAGTTGTCAATATCTCTTGACTCGTCCTTAATTGATCGTCTCATTCGACACTGTTTAAATTTGTTTTGTTCTTGTTTCAGAAAAATTGTGTTTGAGTTTAGTTGCTCAGGTTTAAATTTGTAAATTCAACAGGTTTCTTCTGAAGTTCACTGGCAAGGATGAAGAAATCAATCTTTTAGGTGACGGAACTGAAAAGGCTGAGTTTGGAGAATGGAAATGGATGACTCCCCAACAAGTAATTGGTCAGGCAGTTGATTTCAAGAAACCTGTTTATGAAGAAATTTTGAAGGTTTTCAGTCCTCATCTTCAGTCAGATTCATCATCTGAACCAAAACTATAACATCTTAAGCAGATGTGTCAGTCTCCCATTTCACGATGAAACAGACCACTATCTCATTTAATAGATTTGAACTGCATTCAGAAAGCTATTGTATACATTTTGTTAATGGGGAGACATGTTTCTCAATTTTTGATAAACATCAAATATGGTTGATGCATGACACTTTCAATGTTGATTTAGAAGTTCTAAAATATTTCAGGATATTCTATTGACTGATATAGAGGTTTATACTGTCTTATAGATCAAGAAACACTCTGTGCCACAATATGTTGATGCTAATATCTTTCCAGCAGATGATGGTTGAGAGAATGCTAACCCTGACGTTTCTATCACATTACCGATGCAAAAACTCTTCCTGCAAATAACAAAACGATAGATGAGCATCAAGTAATGAATCGAGAACACTTCTTTTAGGATATCATGAGCATAAATTCGGTTATCCAAAACCAACACGAAAGAAGAGGTGATAACCAACAAAAGATAATGTGTGAACCATCAATTTAGACGGCCTTCTTAGTGAAATCGTCTTAAATCTCATAGAAAATTGATGAAGGAAAGATGAATGGTAAGAAAATACAAACTAACCTTGTAGCATCAAGTAACTTGGTGGAAATTGATGAAGGAAAGATGGAATGGTAAGAAAATACAAACTAACCTTGTAGCATCAAGTAACTTGGTGGCAACACCTTTCCTTCGATTAGACTGTGTGACATATATGGCTCTAATACCACATATGGCCAGCAGAGCTTCCTTCTCATAAAAAATTTCTCCATTCGAATCCTCCGACATCTCAAGTTTATTAACCGAAGTTATATTTTTTATGACTTCCTGGTGAAAACTAACATTCCCAACCCTGAGTATAGTAGAATTTGATTGAGTTGCTTTTGCATTTGTATTATCGGTACTCTTCTGGCCCCTTGAGTTCAAGATAACTCTGTATGCAGTTTTTATCGGTTCTGCAACTAGACAACCAGCAATTCTTTGGGAGGAGATAAACAAATACACCTGAAAACGAGAGTAAGAAAATGAAATCGAGTCTCCTAACCTACCCATACGCAAGCAATGGTTTCTTTTAAGAAAGAGTACCCTAGTTTGTACCTTGCATAGTTTATGAATAAGCCATTCCTCGCTTAAACCAAGTTCATTCTCCATCATTTTAGCAACTTCCTTGACCTGCCATTGTTAGAGTTTTACCAAAATATTTCAATTTTGAGTTAGATAAATGTTCCTTTTCTGAAATTCTACCAATGAAGAAATAACAATGAGAAAGAAGTGAGACCTTGTTCATTTGAGCCGGTGGGTCACCATCTATGACTAAAACAATGCGAAAGCCATCATTTGAGTTCATTGTAATGAGCCTTTCGTTGGTCCAACCCTATAAAACACAACAACTGGTAGGATAAAGAGACTGACAACTTGAGAACAATAAAGTATAAAACGTTACCTGCGCATAATACCTTGAATGGGATGCCATGCGTGTAGTCCTTGTGAAACTTTTTATGAACCTCCTGATCCGCTTTGTCTCCAAGAGCATACTTGAGTCCACAAGTAGAACAGTTATGAAGCATGAAATCTGACTGCCCAAATGATAAATGAGTCTGGGCATAACTTCTCTTTTTGTTCACAATTATCCCTTTTGAAGACAATGATCTTATAGGAGCATCTACTAGTGTTTCTCTAATGTCAGTACCATCAACTTTGCTTCTTTGCAGAATCGGTGAATCTCTGTCAGTCGAAAACTCCACGTATTAGTTCCAACTTCCAACACATATGGACCTCAATGTTAAGAAAAAAATGGTGAAACTTGGGTACCTGACAGAATCATCTTCCCTTGGAGTCCGACGCTTGTATGTTATCTGAATCTCTGGTTCTTCCACTTCTGCATTTGTGTTACTATCTCCGGACGGATTAGAGAGTTGAGGTGGGTTAGGAGTTTTAGGCCTGAAAAAAGCACTAATTTTGGCTTGCATTCTTGGTTTTGGGGAGCTATCTATACAAAGACTAACTTATAGAAAGAATTCTTTGAGTCGAAACTCGATCCAGGACACCCGAGGAGGTAGCTTTCTTCTCTAAAACCAAAAATAAGAGCAGCTATTTGTCTGAGTACAGTAAAAGTACAAGTCCATTGTTTCTTGCATCGTCGTTACAACTTGTCTAATCTTCTTGCTGCGGTTGGGAACTAGGGTTTCCTCAATGTAGTGGAACCTAATATTCTCTTGTCTACCCTAACTGAAAATTTCAAAAAGAATCTCAAAATTCGTTCCAATTTGACAACCTAGCCATTGTATATGCCCTAATCAAATTAAGTGTAACTATTTATTAGATTGCCCTAAATCAGGAATACAAAAGGGTAAGTTGATGATGAAGACGAGGGTACCTGGTCGTAGACGAATCGAGTTTCCTGGATATCTGTATAGAGAGAGAGAGAGAGATCCTTTTCATATAGAATGAGAGAGAAGGGAGGGAGAAAAGAAAATGGCGGGAATGTTGTATTTATAGGGCAGAGCTGATTTCAAATTCTTTTGGGAGTTGATTACACTTTGATGCTCATATGTTATCAATTCGTCAATTTGGTCCCAATTAGACTTTTTGGCCCTTTACATCCAAGGCTCTAACTAATGAAGTGTGAAGTTTAGGTTAAACTTCTTTGTTTTCAAAATTGTCTCATCTGTTTTTTCTATTTATTTCTTACATTCTTTATCCTCTCTGTTTCTAATCAATTATGTTTTTATATAGTTAGTCGTATAAAGATTGTAACAAAAAATTGACAGTTATAGATTGAGAGTTGGTCAAAAATTTGAAAACTGAATACACTCCTTAACTCTAAATGAAAATAAACATTTTGAAGAGTTTTGATCTCTTGACTTCTTCCTCAAGTGAAACAATACAAAATGTTTCTACGACCATGTTGTCTTAATCCGCTGCCTAACCAATAATTGTATATTGAATTACACTTACGGTGATCAACTTGTATTTCTATATCTAGAAGGTCATTGAAATTAATTAATCTAAAAATGAAAAAGATCTAGGGGAGCTAGTGATGCTATAACATATTCCTTATGATAAAACTAATCATCAATAATTTAACAAGCAAACAAAGGAATAATGGAAAAGAGTTGGTAAACACTTTCAACAAAAAATAAAAATAGAAAAGTCAGAAAATACACTCAGTGACATAGTCCTTGTATAAGACCAAATAATGATAGTCAAGGACTTTCAAGATATAATAAACATAATGTTCTTTATGAGTTTTACCACGACTATAGTGAAAATTTATGAAGCTCATTAGCTGAAAGGCAATATATATGTTCTATTGGAAAAAAAGAAAGCGAAGTTCCCTCTTTTACCTCTAATAAAGACAGATTGTATAGCTCTAACTTGGGCAGTCTAACCAGAACCGAAAAAATTATATCACTTCCGATAAGATAAAATTAAACTCCAAGGTCCAACTGTTATGAAACTTCACATACAAATGTAGATGCTGTTAGATGTCTGTCTATATACATCTAGAACCCTTACAGTCAACAAAAGCCATCGGCAATTTAGGTGTTATCTGTCTGTCCTAATTATTATTAATTATCCAATATTAATAGCGCGTTCTGACTTTTGACCTGTTTAAAATGAAAAATAATGGAGGGGGTTTGACGGAATCTAGCAAAACCACGATCATCACTTTTCCCCTATTTGTTTATTTATGCTAAGTATTTTCTCTCTCACTCTCTCTCTCTATCTCTAGAAAAGTATTGGTTTGATCTTTCTTGTTAGTTCATTGTGAGAATTATTCATTAAGATTAGGGGAATTTCATCTATGGCTTACGAAGCGGTGGCCAAAAAGAGAGTCGTGGTGGTTGGTGGCGGAGTTGGTGGCGGTCTCCTCGCTAAATCCCTTCAATCTTTCGCCGATGTTGTCCTAATCGACCCGTAATCTCTCTCTCTCTCTCTCTCTCTCTAAACAATTTCATTACCAATTTATGATTTTTTTTTTCTTTGTTGAGTAATCTGAAACCCAGTTAAAGGAAAAGTCTTGATGTTCATATTGAAATTCAGTTTTTTTAGATTTCATTATAGACGGATAAGGGTTTGGCCAAAAATGTTGTACTTAATTTGCAGAGAAACCTAAAACGAAAGGTGGAATTTTTAGGACAATTTCAACAAATTATAAACAAGAGAACAAGAATTAACAGGGGGTTATGTTCAATTATAACCTCACCTATATGAACTCACTAATTTTTCTGAAACCAGATATTTTATTGTGCATCATTATAGGGATGATACTAATTTGGGCAGTCCTGAAACCTAAGCCACATTAAAATTAGATACCCCACAGACCCATTTATAAATCTGAAAACCATGATCACTATTATGAAATCTTGTTTATAAGTTTTGGAAGCTCACATGAATCCTCCTTCGCTTTTTTACTTGTATATACGTTGTTAAGTTTATGGTCATCTAACTCAAAACCAATTGGAAATGAGTTGCGAAGATCTAGGTATATATTATTGACTACCAGAGTACCTTTTCCATGTGGAACTATTCTCTCCCGTCTTGTGTTCTTTGAGCCTAACACGCACGCCTTTTTTAGGGTGATGTGGATCACGTGTTGCCGTTGTGTGTATCACATGTTGGTGCACCTCTGATACCATGTTAAGTCTGTAGTGATCGAACTCAAAATCAATTGGTAACGAGTGGAGAGGGCCTGATTGTTGTATTCTTGATTACTATAGTACCCTTTTCCCATGTTGGAGTATTCTTACACATCTTATATCGAGATTTATATGCTGGGTATAAATTTTCTTTTTTCTAGGCTTCAACTTCTCGTGAAGCTTTATATGTTTTTGTGGTTTAACTGGAAACAGGAAGGAATACTTTGAGGTCACATGGGCAACCCTGAGAGGAAAAGTGGAGCCTTCTTTTGTCGAGAGAATCGTGATCAAGCACAGTGAGTACTTCACTAGTGGCCGTATTGTTGTAGCTTCTGCGGTTGGCGTTACAGAAACAGAAGTATTAACCTCTGAGGGAGAGTCAGTTCCCTATGACTATCTTGTCATTGCTACTGGCCGCAATGATTCATATCCCAAAACCAAAAGCGAGAGACACGAACAGTATGATTCAGGTACTTAGAAACATAACTACTTCGTTTTTTTCTATCAATAAAGTGAACTCATTCTCAGTTTTAAGGAAAAAGCAGAGGAGAGAAATCAAAGCACGAAGTTAGATTATTTGGTTCATCTTGCCTTTGGTAGTTCGGGGATGAGTTGTATCGATCATTATTGTTAATGGCCCCCAGGCGTTGACTCTAAAAAATCCCTCTCGTCTCTCCTGGTGCAACCAATGGAAATCAATAAAACTGTGAAATCATGAATACCATATTTCTTTTAGAAGAATGGTTTTCATTTTCCTTTTAGATATTAATAGACAACTCAAATTCTTTGTTTATGACAGAGTACCAGAAGATAACTAATGCAAAGTCGATCCTAATTGTTGGAGGAGGTCCCACTGGTGTTGAACTTGCTGCAGAGATTGTTGTCGACTTCCCTGATAAGAAAGTGACTCTGGTTCACAGTAAGCAAAGGTTGCTAGATTTTATTGGACCAAAGGCTTCTGTCAAGGCTCTAAATTGGCTAACAAAGAAGAGGGTTGAGGTGATTTTGGGCCAGTCAGTTGATCTAAGCTCTCATTCAGACGAAGATAAAACATATCGGACTTCGCAAGGAGAAACTATCACGGCAGATTGCCACTTCCTTTGTGTAGGAAGAGGATTAAGTACTTCATGGATCAAAGACTCTGTGCTAGAAGATGCTTTGGACGATCAAGGAAGATTGACGGTTGATGCACACCTAAGGCTCAAGGGTCACAAAAACGTCTTTGCCATCGGAGATGTTACTGATGTTCCTGTAAGTCTCACTAGAACTTGTCTCTTGTTCTTCTTTTAAGTGAAGGGGAGAATCAATTATGTCATTTTGTTAAACAAGAAACATGAAAGTTGAGTTTCATTTGATGTTGTTCATCTTTAACAGGAACTCAAACAAGGATACTTGGCACAGAGTCATGCATTGTTAACAGCGAAGAACTTGAAGTTGTTAATGGCTGGTGGAAATGAGAACAAGTTGTCTAGTTATAAACCTGGTTCAGAGCTGGCTATTGTTTCTCTTGGAAGGAAAGAAGGTGTGGCTCAATTTCCCTTCTTTACTGTCATCGGATGCATTCCCGGCAAGCTCAAATCTAAGGATCTTTTTGTGACGAAGGTAAGGAAGGACCTGGGTCTGGCGCCATAATCTCATCTCGAAACCTGTGAGAGTTGAGTCAATGTGGGTATATACGTAAGTCTGTGTGTATGTTCTTTGATTTCCTGTTCTGATATCATCTACTATATGTTCTTCTAGGACATAAAATGCTACTGTTTGTTGATTGGGTTTTGTATTGGATATTGTTATTATTGTTTCATAGTATAAAGAACCTGATCTCTGATACATGTACATGGCTAATGACATGAGATATGCTATTCGTCCCCAGAGAGGGCCTACGTTAGGCTGATAATGATTTGGCCAGCTCCATAACCCTCGTGGAGGGTGGGTTCTTTGGTTTTAGATTAGGTTGTTGTGGGATTGATGACAGTGACGAGAGAGGAAGGGGAGAGGAGAAGAAGAAGTCTGAGGGATGACAATCTACCTGTAAACTTTAGGTTAAAAATAAAATCTCAACACAATTGGAACCAAAACAGAAGTCTGGGGACAATTGAAGACAAACAACCTGTTAATCATAAAAACAAAAGGACTAGTTATATATAAAGATGTTTGAATAATCAAACAAGTTGATTAAGAAGAAGTAGATAATTAAGAATTAAAACTTGAATTCATGTTCTTTGAAACTTAAATGTGGTTAAAGAAACTAGACTTTGTAGTTGCTTAAAGGTCGAGCGATTAGACCCTTCCAAGTGGATTTTTTTTTATGAGATCTTCCAAGTGGATTTGGTATTCCATTCTTATGTTCCTTGACAACATTTTCTTTTCTTGATTGTATAAGAATTGAACGACTAATTACTATTGAATTTAACTACTTTCTCACGTAGTCTAGATCAGATGACACATGTGGATGTTATACAAATTGTGAGAGGTCCCATGTGTAGTCTAGAGGCCTACAACATTTTCTCCGGAGCCTTTAGCCCCCTCCCTTTGCTCTTTACTAAGGAGTATTTTTATCTTTTTGTTGAAAGTTGCTTTTTACTATTTTTTTGTTATAGAAAGATTTACTATTTGAAAATTGAAACTTATTGTGGGAAAATTTACTTTGGCACTAGTCATGGAATTTGTATGGAGTGTCATTTCAGTTTCAAAATTTGGACAGCCCATAGATTGCAAAATCTAGAGAGAGAAAGAGATGCAGGTAAATCGATGAGAGGTTGATTTCGTAAGATAAAAATCATAGTTAATCATCATTAGTGTTTAACTGACGTCATCACAATCTAATTTAATGAAATTACCAGCCAACGCCTCGATCCTGACACTTTCCCATAAAAAGGAGACTATAATTTTTTTTGTTTTTTTGTTGAAAAGACAGACTGAATTAGTAGTAGTCGTGGGTAAACGTCATAAAACCTACATTCTTCTTCTTTAATAAGATTCTGAGGGTATAACGAATTTACCCAATTTGACAGCCGTCCCTTCCTCTCTCCCTAATTTATGACTAATTCTTTTCTTATTTTTTTTCGACTTTTGTTTTTATAATTGTCCTTCCTACAATAGTAATTTTGTAAAAAAATTGGTTAAACATGACTTAATTTCAAAAAATATTCTAATTTTCTTAGAAATAAATTTGGAACCAAAACCGAATTCATTTCCAAAAAATTTAAGCACATCAAAAACACCTCATCCCTCCCTCTCTCTCTTCCATTTCGTCAACTCTCTGCTCCACCATCATTTCTTCCTCTAGTTTGGCTCCTAATTTGTTTAAAAAATGTTTTTTTTAATTAACTCATGCTTAAGAAGAGATCAATTTTGAATTTACAAAACACATTTATAAGAAGGGCAATTATATATGGCCAGCGCTTTGGGGAAAGCTAAATAGTTTCCGGGGTGTTAAAATTTAAAAGGGAATATGTAAAATTTTGAAAATTTTCCGGGGAAATATATTTTATGGGGAAATTTTCCACCTCACTTCTCTCTCACCACCTCACCTCTCTCTTCTCCAACAAGGTCGCCGGCCGAAAATTTTTTCCGGCCGGCGACTTTTAAAACTAAAAAAAAAAAAAAACTTTTTGCTCTCTCCTCTCTCTCTCTCTAAAACCCTTTTTTTTCTCCTCTCTCTTTAGATCTAGAGAGAGAGAGAGATGAACAGACCTTGTATAGACCTTGAACAGATCCGTTCAAGGTCTGTTCAAGATCTGGCCCGGCCCTTGAACAGATTTGTTCAAGGTCCGACCGGGACCTTGAACAGACTTCCTCTCTCTCTAGATCGAGAGAGAGAGAGAGAGAGAGGAAGGAAAAAAAAAGAGTTCTTGAGTGAGAGAGGAGAGAGATTTTTTCTTTTGTTAAGTTTGAAGGTTGCCAGCCGGAATTTTTCCGGCTGACGAATTTTGCCGGAGAAGACAATGAGGTGGCGAGAAGGTGAGGTGGCAGAGAGAGTGAGGTGGTGAGAGAAAGGTGAGGTGGAGAGAGAGAGGTGAGGTGGAGAGATAGTGAGGTGAGGTGGAGGGAAGTGAGGTGGAGGTTTTTATTTCCCCCTAACAACTTACAAAATAAAATTGTCAAACAAAGTTGACCAATTTTTGACCAAGTCTTTACACCCCGGAAACTATTTTGCTTTCCCCAAAGCGCCGGCCTTATATATATAAACAAAAAAAATTAAGATTGAAATTAATCGACGAAGTTAACAGAATCATTTTTAAATTTATGAAAAGTGGGGAGTCAAAAAAATAGTCACAATCTATAAGTCCAAAAAAGAACACCTCATAATATTATCATCCATCGAGTGAGAGAGATATCGATTAACCTGATTTTGCCGCCTACTATGTAAAGATGGGGACAAAAATCGAGAGCTGAAAAACTGTCATTGACATCTGATCCCGTTAAAACTTACGGGTACCTGAAATTCGAAAATGAATTCAGTCCGACTGACTCAATGAAATAAATGGGTTGGGTTCGGACTGAAGTGGCACCTGACATCTCGCCCAGATTTGACCCATTAGAATTTTCCCAACATAATCCGCTTAGTAGTGTCTTCCATTTACCGGATAATACCTATGTACATTATGTATATGTTGTATGTATGTAGAACATATACATATGATGCATAATGACATACATTACTGCGTATAGGTGTGGACCGTGAATGTGATAGTTGTATGTTGGTGATCCGACCGCCCGCCCGAGATTAGTAAACACTAAATGTACTTTTCACCACGAGACTTGACAGCCCGACCTAGATTTACAAACAATTTCACATAACGGCCCGAACCGTTGAATAATATAACAGGTAGGTACGTGCCTGGTTCGATTCCGACCCATGTACTAAGTTGGTAGAATTTAGAGGTTGTATGGCCATTGGTGAAATTCAAGGCGACACATTAAAGCTAGATTCTAAAACTATTGTGCAATATAGATGGGGTGGTGATATAGAGGGTGGCTAGGGGTGGGAAACGGGCCGGGCTCGGGCGCCCATGGGCATTTCAAGTCCGGGCTCGGGCGTTTCGGGTAGGGAATATCAATGCTCAGCAGACTTGTCGGGCGGGCTCGGGCCGGGTAAAATAGAAGATCTCTTGCACATTTCCCGCCATGGGTAGTAACCCACGACGGGCTTAACGGGTTTCGGGCGGGCGGGTACCGGGGCGTTCACTTTAAAATATGAAAAAATAAAATTTTACCACAGAATATCAAACACTAAAAGGTAAAAAAGAACTTCCATAAAACAGAGAAAGGATCTCTACAAGCACTTGGCAAAAAAGGATCCAATATTATATTTTATGGACAAATTTTCTTCAATATTTTCATAGATCTTCATACATAAAGGGTGAGAAGATATGAAACATACACAGAGAAATAGAAAGAGAGAAGGTGAGACAAAAACTACATATTCACAAACAATGAAAAACAAAAAGAAGTTACAAATCTACAAAAATATATACGTTAAAAGAGATCGAATACAAGAAGAATGTACAAGAAAAAGATGATTAAGAAGCAAAACATATAGTAATATGATTATTGTTCTTCATTTCCAGATTTGTAAAGATAGTTCATCTTCAACCAACAACACGCCACCTACGTTTTCATGCTTTGGTTTTCGTTCTCTCTCTCTCTTTCTTTCTCTCTGTCTCTCTGTCTCCCTCCCTCTCTCTCTGGATCAATGTGGGCGGTGGAAAGTGGAAAGGCAGCCAAGTAAAGAGCCTTTTATAATACCCTACAAACCCTAAGATTAAATATTTAAATCTGACCATCCATCTCTAATCAAACGGACCTTATGAATCGGGCATATGTTTCGGGCTATGTACTCGGGTTATGCACTCGGGCAAGGCATTTTCTTGTAGAGCCCAGGCCCGCCCACCAAAACTTAACTGGCCGGGCGGGCAGAGCCCGTCTCGGGCTTCGGGCTGCACGTTTCTTCATCGGACTCGGGCGTTCCGGATCGAGTTTCGGGCTTCTGGGCTGAATTCCCACCCCTAAGGGTGGCATGTAGAATGAGATGCATATATTTGGGGCACAATTGGAACACCACAAAGCAATAGTGAAAGAGGAGAGAGAGAGAGTTGAACACGTGTCAGAATGACGTAATGGTTACTTTTTAGGCGATGTAAAAGAGAAAGTGACGTATTGGGTTGGGTAGTACCGTCGGCGAGCTGTCAGCAGTAGTGAGAGAAAGAGTGTTGTTGCTATACCTCTAATATATGACTGATGACAGGGAGAGTGAGAGTGATGTTAAGCGTCCAAAAACGGCTGCAAAGCAATCATTTAGGTGGATTGGATGATATCAAATTCCCCCTTTCGTTAACTCTCTCCCTTTTTTCTCTCTATAAATTGGACCTCTCATCTCTTCCCTTCTTCTTCAAACTGCCTATCTCTCTCACCATCCAACTTCCTCCTCCCTCTCCCTATATATATATAGTAGTACTCTACAGACATAAGCAAATGGCCCCAATGACTATTCGAGTTATGGTGTTGTATTTAGCTCTTGCTTCCATTATCTACTACTTCTTCCTGTTACAATTTTCAGGTATATATTTATACTTGTTCTATTTCTCATGCATGGCGACCAACTAAGACTCCTTATTTTGTTTTATTTATTTATTGGAATATACTACTAGTACTTACATAATTCTGGTGCATTTGCAGAATGCCGTATCATGACCAGTACCCCACCCACCAGGTACAGCTGCTGCTTTCCTGATGATGAGGAGTATTCTGCACTTCCAGTACTGCTATTACTACCACTACCTCATCAAACCAGAAAGGTTAACCCCTAGCTTCTCTTTTAATTTGTTTCACTAATTAGCTTATACTCTTAATCATATAATAATGTAGTAGCTATGTTTATTCTTAATGTATACAGCTTTTACATGATATGGAAGAAGTTTCATTTCCTCCGGTGAGGTCTGGTGGTGGTGATGATGGAAATGCATACAGGGGAGAGTTAAGGACAGCTCCGTCTGGGCCAGATCCCATGCATCATAATGGCGTTGGCACTAAGAAACCACAATCTCCATAGTCGAACCCCAATATCACTCACTACTTTTGAACTCAAATGTGGGTACTTATGATTTATAGCATTAGAACTTAGTAAGTGAATGTAACCTTCCTTTCTTTTCTTTTTTTTTGTACTATATGCTTTTGAAGTGTATGTTGAACTGGTCTGTTGTATTTACTTGCCTGTTTTAAAGCAATGTATTTGATTACTAAAATACTTATATACTACTATAATCTAATTGCTCTTCACTCTAGTTAAAAGATATTAAAATGATAAACGTTGTAAAATTAGACTCTACTCTCGTCTTAAATGAGAATCAATCGTCTATCGAGAATGAAAGAGAGATAGAGAGAGAGAGAGATTTGATCTGAAAATACAGATATAGTTGAATTCGTGTAGGTCTGGTTAAGGTGGAAAACCTCCTGCTCCTCGCCCTAAAGAGTTTAGGTTCAATTTGGGCAGGCTTGACCCATTGGGCCCACTGTAGCAAGTCTAGCCCAACAGCCTTGTCTCCCATCGTTTGCTGCCTTCATAATTCATAGTATATCAATTCGCCCTTAAAAATTATACACTTTCTGTTATTAAAGGCGCCTCCCTCGTGGTAAATTTGGAGGGGAGTTTGTGAAAGAGACGTAGTATTCGTTATCTCCGAAGAATCGGTGAAGGTTCTCCTTCCCTTCCTGTCTAAGTAAAAACAAATAACAAAATCAAAATCTGACCACTTCCTTTTTAAGTTTCCACGGAATCAAATTTTCTTCTTCATTCGAAACCCTAAACCATTGATTTCAAATCAGCTTATAATTTCCTGAGGAAATTCATATATTTGTTCATAGATATCAACAACTAAAACTTATCTCAACAAAAAAAAAAAAAAAAAAAAAAACTAAAACTTAAAAGAGAAAAGAGAAGAAGAAGATGAGGAGAGTTTTTGGTGTAAAGAAGGATAAAGAACCTCCTCCTTCGATTCAGGATGCCACTGATCGAGTAAGTCTTCTCTCATTTTCAACTTTTCTCTTTCATTTTTAGGTATTAGGCATTGTTTTTCTGGATATATTAGTTTCTTTTGTTGTACTAACAAAGAAAGAATTAATCGCTTAGTTGAAGAAATTTGAAATTGCTAGTCGTTTCTTCTGTTGCTTGGTTCGATTTCGATGGTCTAATTGGCTGCCCTATAAAGGATTTAGGGCAAATTGTTCATACTTGATATAGTACAATTGTTTGGGGGAAATACCAAGTGATTTCAAACCTAATCTGGAGTTTTTGGTTGTAAAGTGGGAAACAAAGACACCAGCTTTAACCTAATCAATTTAAAGAACTTGCTTTATGATCAGCTCAAAATTCTTGAAGTTGAGATAATAGTTGCATTGTTGACTCTCTGAGATGACATTTTTATTTTTTGGGAGGATATTTGTTTCTTTGGTTTGGTTGGCGACTTACTGTGATATCTTTGACTTCTAATGATACCATTAACTCTTTCTAGATTGGTAAAAGAGGTGATACTGTTGATGAGAAGATCAAAAAGCTTGATGTTGAGCTCAGTAGATACAAAGAACAGATAAAGAAAACACGGCCTGGTCCTGCTCAAGATGCTGTTAAAGGACGGGCAATGAGGGTTCTCAAGCAAAAGCGCATGTAAGCACCGTTCGCCTTCTACTGCTCAGTCTGAGCAACCTGTCTCAGTTCTGTAGGTTCTGATAGCGTTTGAGGAACATAGTTTTTCTTTTTTGAATTATGGAACCTATGTTCTCGTTCCAATCTATATTAAAGGAATGAACTTCGGGACCCTACACTTTAGAATTAGGTACTAGAATTCAGCTTTCAGATCACTCACCTTAAGAAAACATTCTCTTTCTGGAGCTTGATGCCTTTGGTTAAAATATGTAGCAAATAGTGGTTTCACTTCTTTTTGGTGATATATGAATCTTTCATTTTCCCGGGTTCTATTGCCGAAGTTGAATTTGCGTTGCCTCTGAGTAGTAGTATTGATTTGTTGGCTAGTAACGCTAGTTTCAAACTTTAATACGTGTTATGTCTTTCAATTTGTACTTCCCGTGAAAGGGTTTCACCATTCAATGACACACACTTTATGTCTTCTCACCAGGTATGAAGGGCAGCGTGATATGCTTTTCAATCAGACGTTTAACCTTGACCAGGTTGCTTTTGCTGCTGAGGGTATCAAAGATGCTCAACAAACAGTACGTGCTTAGACTTTCTGTCTAAACAAATTTTTGTGTGCTCGAGGAGGGGCATCAATATATATATATATACTAGGGTATAGCCCGTGCCTCCGGCATAATTTTGTGTGAAAATAAGTAGAAAGTGGGAAGGAAGAGAATTTAGTGGGTGGTTTGTAACTAATTTTCTGAACATGGAGAGATTATAGGATGTTAAGGGAGAGAATATGGGTAAGTGGTTATTATTTAGCAGTGAAAAAACGTGGGATATAGTGGTTTTTTGTGGTTGGTTATCAAAAAAGTGGGAGAGAATTAAGGAGCCTCTGATTTGGTGGGTTTGAAATTCAATTTTAGTCGTTAGATTAGATAATTTTTGATGAATATCGGATGGACGTGAATATCCATGACATAAAATCTACGGCTCACCTCAAAAAACACCATTGTGTTATATATAATAGATATATATATATATATATATATATATATATATATATATATATATATATATATATATATATATATATATATATATATATATTTATTGTTCTACATGTATCACATATGTATATCTATGTATGTCTATATAGGCATTACAGAAAAACCCGTTATAGACTTATGTTAGACCAAACCCCGACTCCGGCAGCACCCCTAAGCAACATTGTGAGCGGCATGTATAATTCAATCCTGAAGGGAGGAGGGGGAGAAGGTCTTAACTTGTGGCTCTGAAGTTCTATAATAAAATGCATGTGCTGTAAGAGGTTCAACCAAAAATGTCTTCAGGGATGATAATTGTCAATTGAATAACTCAGATATTTTGAGCAAATTCAGTAATTATTAATTATTTCAAAATTTCCAATTATTGGAAACGTTTTATATAAATTATTTTAAGCATGAACGACTGACAATTAATTACGTGAACTTGTCAATTAGGATGTAGCATGTAAATAATCCAAGATCCTTGATACTTTCCTCCTTTGGACACATCGTAATGGATATCTTGTAAATTTTCAATCATATATCAATCATATGTAGCACTAGGGAGTAGGGAGATGTTGATCTGGGCTACTCAGGGTTTTAGAAACGTGTGATGTGTTTAACTTGGTGTTTTATTTTCAGATGACAGCTATGAAATCTGCAAACAAGGAGCTGAAAGGAATGATGAAGACTGTGAAGATTCAAGATATAGATGTGCGTATTTCAATTCAATTTCTTATTCTCCACTACTAAGAGATTATTATTAGTATTACCTTTCAAAACCCATCTATGTTATGTAAACTGATTCTCGAAGTTATAATATATATGTAGAATATGCAAGATGAAATGATGGACTTGATGGACGTTAGTAATGAAATTCAAGAGTCCCTTGGTAGAAGTTACAGTGTACCAGATGACATCGATGAGGATGATCTAATGGGCGGTAAGCTGATTCAACTATAATTTATTTATTTTATCTTTCTATTTTTCCCCTGGATTTTCTTCCAATTTACAAAATTCTCATTTTCTTTGTTGTTTACTCAATAGAGCTTGATGCTTTAGAAGCTGACATGGGAAGGGAAACGGAGTCTGATGGTGTACCCACTTATCTCCAACCGGATAACGAACCAGATGTCGAATCAGAACTAAACTTGCCTCCAGCACCATCAGGCCACACCGCAGTACCAGCTCACAGAAACAATGCCCAGGTATATTTCCTCTGACCTGTTAACTAAGCGCGTCATCTTCTGTTAAGTTCGTAGGGTCATTAACTAAAAACATGACGACATATCAGTGAGAACGAGAAAAGATTTTCAGAATCATACATTTTGCATTAATTACTTGAAGCAAACCAACTTCGCAATTTCTTGGACAAAAGTTATGTGTGTGTGTGTTTATTTATGTGTATACTAGAAATTTGGGAAACCATCTCGGTACTCTCCAATCATTTATATCGGTGACTACTCTTTTACTGATAAAAGCAAAATAAGATTAATGTAACCCTAAATGGATTTTAACACACTGCAGGCTGAGGATGAATTGGGATTACCTTCTGTGCCTCGAGCATCACTTCGTGGTTGAGGAAGAAACTGTGTACTGACTGTCTGGGTGACAATTCATGGATAATTAGTGTGTGGAGCCATATGGATATAATATAATGTGCAGAATTCACGTTTCATGTGCATTTTTCAGTCAGATTATAACACATTGGGTATGTGATTGGAAATAATTTGGAGGTATATAGATTTTCGCATCAACAACCATTTATATTATATCAGTTCACATGTTAAGTCAGTTCATCTTGTGACCCATCAACCAATTTTCCCATCGTTTTCTTGCTTTTACAATTAAATGACTGTCTTCTCATAACGAAAAAAGCTATCTACACTTGCCATGAGAAACTGACAAAATGACTTTAACTTAAAGACATGGAAGCCCACCTCCAAATTTGTGATGCCAACCTTAGGACAGAGCTGGATGAGTAAGGTGGCATGTTTTTTTATCGCTACCAGACTTGTTTGGATCTGAATTGTCATGGTCAAGATATTGAATGTTTATTTAAGTCGTATTTTATGTCTGACTCAAATAGAAACAAAATCAGCCTGAGTCGGACTTTTTAGGCTGAGTTAGAGACAAAACACCGCTAGAGTGGCTTGGGGAGGTAGATTTGTGTTGGAAAAGGAAATGGAGATGCTAGGCAGCTAGGGTAGTGTCATTTTCAATTTCTGAAAGCTTTAAATATCAATTTCAACAACAGTATTTGTAAGATAGTGGGGGAATATAACTCTTGCTCGTCAGTCAACGATTGGGCGTTGGGTTAATGGAGGGGAATACGCGAGTATGAAGCTATTATCTGGAGAAGGGCTTTACCGATTTAGTGGAAGTTATTCAAGTTCGTCACTTCTCTTTCAGAGTATTGGTATATTTAAGTCTTAAGATCCAATTCGGTTGGATGGTTTCTAAAGAATCTAAAACTAGCTCTAAATAAGCCAAATAAACATATAATCATGAAATGAAACTCCATAGCTATTAATTATGACAATTTCGAACAAGTTCTTCGGTATGTACTTTTTTCCTATATCCACAACAACACTAAAAACCTCTCCGAGATTTCGCCCTAATAACGATTCACAGAAATATGTAAAAACTTATTATCTACACTAAAGAAAAACAACTAAACAAAACAAAGCAAGGGAAAAGTAGAAACTGAAAATCACCAAGAACTGAATGAAGGGAACTCAATCTACCTTCTTCACCGGCCGTCGGAAGAACTAAAAGTTTCAGCAAGTCCAGTGGGTCTTGACGGAATACTTCCTTTACTGTCATTTAAACCGGAAAAACTATACTCTTTATCTTCTGATTCTTGCCAGTCTTTTACCATCTGATTTAAGGGTAGATTATAATCAATCCCTGAATATTCCTCTGTTTCGTCTGGAGATGGTTTCCATTTCTCAACGAGTCGAGAAAGAACGTTTACAGCGTGACCCATGTCTGGACGTTGATAGGGTTCCCTTGCCGTGCAATGTCCAGCTAGTTCAGCTATAATGCAAATGCTTTCGAGTGTTTCTTCGTTGACTTCAAGAGCACGGTCGATAGCATCTCTTAGTGTTTCCTTGCTTGACTTGACTCGCCAAAACCATGCAGCTAGGTATCGGGTCTCCTCTGATCGGTTCTCGTCGAGGGCTATCAATCCCGTTAGCAACTCCATTAGCACAACTCCGAAACTGAAGACATCAGCTTTCGTTGTAATTTTCCCCGTTACTGGATCAAATAATTCATATAAAATTTTAGTAAAAAAATGTGCAAAAACAGAACCACGTATAAAACGAGACTAATCGAAATGGGCAAGAATTGCTTACCAGCATACTCTGGTGCCAAATATCCAAAAGTCCCTGCAAGCTGGGTCACCATGGATTTCGTTCCATCCGGGGCGAGTTTGACTAACCCAAAATCCGAAACTTTAGCTCGAAAATCATCTCCAAGTAAGATATTTGACGATTTCAGATCTCTGTGTATAAAACTTTCGCGAGCCAAATTGTGAAGATACTCCATCCCTCTTGCTACATCTAATGCGATATTGAACCTTCTCTTCCATGAAAGAGGTTCTATTTTCAGACTGTCCCATTGAAAAAGATGCTTACTCAGAGCTCCTTGTGGCATATACTCGTAAACTAGAAGCCTCTCGCTTCCTTCAATGGAGTATCCCAATAGTGACACAAGATGCCGGTGCCTGACCTTCGAGAGCACGGCTATTTCAGAGTGAAATTCATTCAGAGTTTTGTCACTAATAATAGAGCCTTCCATTCTCTTAACTGCAATTTTTGTCCCATCATCTAGTTCGCCTTTATAAACTCTACCGAAACCACCTTTACCAAGCTCATTTTCTGGAGCGAAATTCTTAGTAACGTTGCGAAGTACTTGGACGGATATAACCAAGTTTCCGGACTCGATCATATGAGATTCACTAGTTGAAGTGCTGTTTATACTCTGATAACTACTTCCTGGCACAGTAGATAAGCTCCCATTGCTACTATTTGATACCACAATCTTAACCATGTTTTCTGGATCAGACGGGTCTCTAGGGTAAACCACGTAGGAACTCGGTGCCTGTGTTCTTCCTTTCCTCTTCTTGCATAAGTACATAGAAAGTGGAATTGCCAAAAGAACCAAAACAATGAATATAACGGGCGCTATGATCACAACTAGTTTAGAGCTTCTGGAACTTTTACGTCCCGTACCTGTCTGGGAACCCCCATTTGAATCACCATTGTTGCTCGGGGCGGATGGATTTCCAGACGGGTGCCCAGACGTTGATGGTGTTTCTCCAGAGTTACCATTTAGTAAAGGATTCCCCTCGGTAACAATCTTAACACTACTGCTGAATTCAGGTAATGGAGGTTCTATATTGTTATTACTCAGATCCAATACTTTTAGAGATTTCAAGTTGGTCAGATTAGCAGGAATCTTCCCGGCGATATGGTTTCCTTGAAGTTGAATATCAGTAAGCGAATCTAGCTTCGAAATCGGAGGACTAAGAGTACCATTAAGGCCAAAATTACGAAAATTTATAACAGAGACCTTCTTAGTACTTGGATTGCAAGTTAATCCAAGCCAACTCTGGCATGGATCATTACCACTCCATGAAGAAGTAAGTGTTGAGGGATAGCCGAAACCATCAAGAACATCGATAAGAACTATAACTTCAGGTGCACATGGTAGTCCAGGAACAGACTGACAAAATGAATTAGAACTATAAGAAAAATTATTACCACTTTTGAATTTGGGAATCGAACCCATGAAGTGATTATTGCTTAAATCCAGTTTCTGCAAACCCATTTCAGCCAAGCTATCAGGAATTGAACCAGAAAGATGATTTTGGTTGAGATTGAGATCCTTCAGATTAGTCAGCTGTCCAATTTCAGTCGGAATTTTGCCCGTAAACTGATTTCCGTGGAGCCATAGTTGTATTAAAGATGTCATTGTGCCAATAACATCTATAGGACCTGATAATCCTCTTCCAACCTGATTATTCAACCATAAAGCTTGTAATGGAGATTCCTTGAAACTTGCTGGAATTCCACCAGAGAGTTCGTTGTAAGAGAGTTTCAAGTCTGTAAGAGATGACATAGTTCCTAAGAAATCTGGTATAGGACCAACCAAATTACAACTTATCAATGAAAGATTTGCTAACTGAGCTGAATTCTGCAACGAAGAAGGAATCGACCAGCCATTCGTTTCGTTTAATGGATTATTATCTAAAGATAACACCAACAAACTATTCAAACCTTCCATGAAATCAGAAGGAATTGTATCAAACTGATTATTACCTAAGAAAGCATATTCCAACTGATCTAAACCCTTGAAAGTTGGTAATTTTCCATTGAAATTGTTTCTCTGAAGACCCAAGTTGGATAGAAAACTAAGCTGGTTGAAGTTCTGAGGAAGAGGCCCTTTTAGTCCCACACCTTGAACTTGAATCTGTGAAACTCTATTTCCAGCACAAAATACATGATCCCATTTAGGAGGTCCACATGGATCATCTCCTTTATCAGGCCAATTTAGAAGCTCTGGATTTTCTAACCCATTTTTAAAATCAATCAAAATTTTAAGATCATTAGGATCTGTAACACTAAAAACAACTGAAATCAAACAGAGAAACACAGCAGAAGCTAGTTTTCTCTTATGTTCTTCTCTCATGTTCTTACTTCATCAAAATGCTGATAACCCTTTTGCATTAACACTACAAATAACCTAGAAAAATATCAAAAACAAGAAAGTTCAGAACCACAAAACAAGAACAAAAGGTTATAGAGATATATATATATATATATATATATAGAACTAACAAGCTAGAGAAATTTCTTTTTGACTATAGCTAATTTCATCAAAAACCCATTTCAAGAATTTCATGAAAAACAAAACCCAGATCCCAAAAAGAACAAAAACAAGATTACTAGTGCTATATAGGTGAGTTTCAAACACTACTTACCAAAGACAAAAACTCAGAAGTGAAATTCCAGTAGAAACTGTGAATCTTCTGAAGAAATGTTCAAATTTGGGTTTGTAGAAGAATCCAAGTTTTTGACATCTAAAGAAAGAAAGAAGATAAATTTTATTTGTAACCTGATGATGATAGTCTCTCTAATTATAAGAGAATCTTATCTTTCTTCTTCTTCTTCTTCTTCACTTCCACCTGTAAGTTTTAAGTGGGTAAATCCTAATAAAAAAAAGGGTATTCCTCATTACTTCTTCTTTTTGTTTTCATCCATTTTTTTTACATCTTTTTTTTTTGTTAATTCTTCCACCATTCAATCAACAAAATGAGATTATGAAGAATAAAACTTTGGGTAGGTCCACTTTGAACGGTTGAGATCTTTTACTTTTGGGAAATCACTGTTTTCTCTTTTCTTTTTCTTCTTGAAAGAAGTAATTCTTGAAAAATTCCCTAGAATTGAGAGTTTTAGGATTAATTAGCACAAGAATTTACTTTAATGGATGCTTTAAATTTGTTTAATTATGCTTATGTTTCGAATTAATCGAGATTACTTTTGTTGTCATGTAGAATATCTAACTTTATGTCCTTTGAACTCCCAACACAATTGGGAATTTGGGTCCACTTCACAATCAAAAGAAACCTTGGGTCCACTTCACAATCAAAAGAAACCCGTGATTTTTAGATTTAACTTGATATATCCTATTGGCAAAATGAATTAAAAAAAATAAAGAAAATATTACTTATGAATTAGATTTTTATTTAAAATATAAAAGCTGCTGAGCAAGAACCTACTCCTTCCTCTACTTAAAGTTTATGATTTAATAGTTTTTGTGTATGTGTCGGATAGATTGGAATAAAGGACTAGAAGCAGTAAGAAAATGGTGATCGAATAATGAATTAAATAAATTCTATAACTACCATCACGACGGTATCTTTAGTCTTAAGACTATAAGACTTTTAAGGTCACTTGTGGGTTGTAAAAATCCATTTATTCCTATATCTGTCTTAATTATATTTAAAGTCGATTAATTATGGATTTCAACTTCCATTAGAAATCAAACCTACAATTTTCGAGATTTGGAGTGAATATCAAACTACAACATCAAGTTGTGGTGGTAAACTATTCATAATTGTTTTTTTATTTATACACCTTCTTCCAATGTAGAGATTAAATTTATTTTTCGTGTACATTTAAATTCTAGTGATAGAATATCACTTGTGGAAGTTTGCTGTAACAATCATGTGGGTGCTTTAGGCACAAAATTAGCCTACCATCAATTACATTTATTTTGCTGAAATCAATTACTTATTTATGTTTTAGTCTTTTATTTTATTTTGTTGCAATTAGTCTTTTAATTTCTCTCTTTTCAAATTTGATTTTCATCATCTTGTGTGTTTTTTTTTTTTAGCAATCGACTACGGTCTACGTTAGTCGTTAAAAGGCATTGATACATCGAAACAATGTGATAAGCACGATACTGCCGAAATAATACTGAGGCTAAAGCCCGACGAATTAAATGGCTATAGCCTGACGAATTAAATGGTTTAAAGCCTTCATAAACAACTTTATTTTATACCCAAGTCCAATATTCCTGGATTTGCACTTTTATGGGATCGAACCTGGGAACTTTGCATTGCAGAATATATGCACTGACCAACTGGACTCCCAATGGTTGGCATCTTGTGTTTTTTTCTGAAAGGACCTCCATTAACGAAGGTTTTTTTTTTTGTTGAACTCCATTAACGAAGGTTCTTAAAAACTTTTTGTTCTAAAGAAACATAAATAAAAGAAATATTTGATATATTTTCTTTCTCTAAAAAAATTATAACGTACCTCCATTAATGTAGGTGGACTCTATTCTCTATTAATAGAGATCTGCCCTTTTCTGCAGTAATTTTTTTTGAGAATAAACATTAAATTGAGAAGACAATTACATTGTTTAAGTCAATTTCATGGAATAAATCCTAGAGAAAAGCCTAAAAAATCACTGTAGTTAACCGCAAATGGATCATTCTTGTAACACACTAATTTTGTTGTACAAAAAGTGAAGTAGCCTAAGAATGCGCTACTTGGTTGCAAATTCGGGGGCAGAAGGTAAGATTCACATATCTCTCATGTACTTGCAATCTGAGCCCTTGGATGATATTATAGAGTCTCCACGGGGTATCAGGATCAACGCCCAAGATCATTTTGATCAAACCCTACAATCACTTTCAACTATAAAAGGAGCTTGGGGTATTTCTTCTATTAATTCTAGCGTTGTTTTCAACCCTAGCACGGAGAGAGACTTAACAGACATTTAACGATAACAGAAAAAAAGGTCATCTGAGTATTTTCAATAAAGTATGGGGGCTACTCGGGAAGCTTGTCACAAAATTAGGAGCCTTTTGAAAAATAACTCTAAAAAAGTTAGGATCTCTATTTATAAAGGTCTTGTTAGAGAAAAAAGATGATGACACTCAGGAGTAAGAAGAAAGCTAAGAAACTAATATTTATTGTGATTTACGAAGCCAACTGATGGCTCAGTTGGTTGTGCATGTACTTCAAATTTGTAGAGGTTTTAAGTTCACGCCACAAGAAGTGAATTCTATAATTTAGGCTATGAATAATGTAATAATTTGTCGGGTTTTGTGTCTCTTTGTTGTTGGGCTTTAGGCTTCTTTCATTCTGGTTTAAATTAGGCGGTTATCGTGTTTATTACAATGCCTTGTAACGACTAACGTAGATCTTAGTCGAATTCTAAACAAAATCTATAATTTATTAAATTTAAATTATTAAAAAATACAAATAAATAATTTAGTTAAGCTTTAGATCCGCAATTCAGTAGACCTTTACATAATTACACCCATCCCTAACGCGATAAGCTCCTCTGACTTGAGGACTCCCACCGAAAAAAAATTTATTTTGTATGTGGCAAGACCTATACTAGGGAGAGGTTTTAACTTTTTAGACTGTATTTGTTAGTGGGTCAGCCACAATTACCTGGGCCCACGTTTCCTAATTCAGTGGCAGCTCTTTCGGTAAATAAATGTAATCAGGGTGCGACGCGTTTCAGACAGGACTTTTTAAGAGAGCCAAAAGAATCTATTGGCATGGTTGACGTGCGGATAAACCACTTTGTTTTGGTAGAGGGTCCAATCAAAATTACTCTGACTAGTTGTTGGTGGTTTTGTCCAGCTTAAAAGGATAAAATTCATGGCGTCATATAAATTCTAAAATTCTAGGAGTGTAGGATGGATTAGTGGATGCACTTAATAGTTATTGAATTTAAATTATTAATGTTTTATTTTTTCAAAATAATTAAACGTATATATAATATAATAAGTTTGTCAAAATTTAAACCTCTTTCATTTTGTTGGGCTATAGACTTCTTTCATTATTGGTTCAACTTATGCGGTTATCGTGTTTATCACATATTCATGATGTATCAATGTTTTGTAACGACTAACGTACATCGTAGTTGATTTCTGAAAAAAAAAAAATCGGTTCATTTTGAGTTAGTCTTTTCTAATAAATTATGGTAAATATTTCCAAAATTTTCATTTACCCACTAAGTCTCTAATTAACTTTAGCATGATTTGTAGTACTCTATAAAATTACACTAATCAATAATTTTGATGGAGGTGTAGGGTAAGAAGTAACTTTAGCATTATCTAGTTGGGCTATAGGTCAGGTTATGTTTGAGTGGGCTATAGGTCAGGTCATTACGAGTTTGAGTGGGGCGGGTAGCAAGCTTATCATATCTTTGATGTATTCAATGTCAATTGTACGACAATATAACCGGCTTCAAAGAAAGAAAAAAACTATTGTAAATAAAATGAATGAGTCTGGATTGCATAACTTTAAAGTCACGGAAGCTACCTTTAAAATTATTTTGGACATATTTACTTTCAGTTACGTTCTTAATAAAACGAAGGGAGATTTTATAGAGCCCCCTCATTTTTGTTAAAAGGCCTCCCCTCAGTGATAATTTAGCAAGTAAAATGGTTCATGAGGAGGTCTTTTAATAAAATTGGGGAGGCCTTATAAAACTTCCCTAAAACGAATTGATAAATATTAGACTTTAGACTCTTTGGTTTCCTGAAAATAAAAATAAAAAGTTGCTCTTGTGGAATGAACCTTGCTTGGTTGAGGTAAGGAATAGTGATTTCTTCCTATGGGGCATCTAGGAACAAGAAGATTCAATCAGACGACGAATTCTTACGTGGTCCAAGGAAATTAAAGGTCCGCTTCCACGATTTCATATATATCGAATCTTAATATAAGAATAGCTTATATAGTCACGATTCAATTCGGGTCTCCTTTCTTCCATAAAGCTTACAAAAATGAACCTCCCCTTCCCGTCGTCAGGCGCCCCTGTGGTAGTACGGAGGAAGGACTTGCGCAGATTGTTGGAATTTTTGGACATATATTAATAAAATTAATATTATACTAATTGAAAGTTAAAAGAGATTTGTAAATAATTGTGACTATTCATTATAATAGTTTGAATTCAAATTTAATTACTAATTGTTACCTTATGGAAGATACAACCTTTCATTATAGATGTCTTTTGATTTTTATAAGTGTTTCTCAAATCTGGTTAAGTATGATCAATATATATATATATATATATATATATAAAGTGTAGAGAATTTGAGAGAAGAAATTATTAATATTAATTTTTGTGTCAACAATATCTTTACCATAATCTTCATGTTCTTATGCTCCAACTGTGAAATCTTCATTAATTACTTGACTCAGTTTCACAAAGGCTTGTCATATCTTAGGAAACAATGTCTTGTACCTTCAAGTAATCTCAATGGAGAGGGGCCAATATTGCTTTAAGGAAAGTGTACCTAGTACATGTTTCAAACCTCTAATCTCCATCCCTCTTCTATTAATCATTGTTTGTTTGTCGAAGACAACATGGATAACAATTGGTGGGGTGAGAGAGGCACCAAAAACCTTCCCCGACTGACAGAATGTCTAGCTACTGACATTTGAAAAAGCAGCTTTCAAGGTCTCGTCACTTGGGTGAATCACTTGAGTATCAATCTCTCTATTAAGCAAAACCAAAAATTAGACCGGTAAAGATTAGGTCCGTCCAACAATCTATTTGAGGGTCGGCGAACACAGAAGAACCAAACCATATGTAAACTGCTAGTTGTTGACCATCAAATTTTACTCTCAATGTGGAGAACAATGTGTTGGCAATTTGAACCATTGCCTTGATTGAATTAAAATTAAAAGAGACACATCCCTAGGATCATGTCTCTCCATATAGATGTCTCTCCATATAGTCACAATCATCTCTATATATACATAATCCAGATTTCATTATAGGATATAGAAAAATCAATTAGTTTTCTAAATTTAGAGTTTGCATTAGAAGTCTAAGAAGTTAAGAGAGTTCTCTACTTATTTGGTTCGAAGTTTCTTGAAGAACGAAGTGCTGCGCTTCAAGAAGGTAAGACTGTTTTATCCTGGGAGACGATTCGTATATACAACCCGGCTTAGCACCATTGCGGGACGAATAACGTCTTAAGGAGAGAGTATCCAATACTCGACTCAGTCATAAAACTATTACTTGTTATTCTACTTACTTGATTATATAATTTGTCGAGCGGAATCATTATCGAATTGTGTATTCGAGAAGGACAATTAAACTAATTAGTCCAACAATCTTAAGACGTTATTCTGTGTGTCGGATTTCGCTCGTCAAGTAGTTAATTTAATTCAAGTTCTTGTTTTCTTTTAGTTAGTGTTCAATAACAGAGTCAGACCTTATCAATTATCTCTCTTTGTGGGTCTCTGTTAAAACGAGAGTAAACCTTTATAAACACTCTGTCCACTTTTGCCTTTGCATTGGAATTAATTATGCACCTTCTTTGCATGAGAATTAATGTGTCTGGGTTAGTTTATTTATTTATCAGTCAGTAGAAATTTGTTGGCCATTGGAAGATTTATGATACTTTAGAGAATAGAGTGGCCAGTTTTAATATAGATATCTCTGAGTTGTGACGGTCTGGTTAATTTGATTCTCTTATTCTATTTGTCTTTGTTGGAACTAATATATATGTTTGACTCTGATAAGACTGGGATAACAGAAAGCATGACTAACTGACCTTCTGGAAACTTGAATAAGGTTTTAAATCTTCTTAATCTTGTGGCTATAATCTATTCTGGATTGTTAGATTAAGTTATATTCCTATATTAAATTATATAGGATAGATTGAATAGAAACATTATCTTGCTTATGTTAAACTCATAATCTATCCTGGAACATAAAACATCTTGTTGTTTTTCGAATCATCTAAGTATTGTCCTTGGTATACGTATTACATTGATTTGGTTTCTGCTAATGTTTGTGACTGCCTTCTGTTTTGAATCTATTATTTATCATCGAAACGGTATACAATCAAGAAAGGTATACAGTTTATTACCATATGCTTATTAGTCTATGAATTGTGTATTCAACAGACAAATGGCAAGCAATACTGGAAACAATGTTCCTGTCCCTCCAACTCATGTTTCTCACGGAGAAAAACCTGAGAAGTTTACTGGAGTTGATTTTAAAAGATGGCAACAAAAGATGTTGTTCTATTTGACCACTCTTAACCTTGCTAGGCTGCTATACGAAGAAGCACCCACTCTCAAGGAAGATGGGTCGGATTTTGAGAATGTGGCTGCAGTAGATGCTTGGAAACATTCTGATTTCCTTTGCAAAAATTACATTCTCAATGGTCTCGATAATTCCTTATACAACGTTTATAGTCCGATTAAAACGGCAAAAGAATTATGGGAATCATTAGAGAATAAGTATAAGTCTGAAACTGCCGGAGTGAAAAAATTCATCATAGGAAGGTTTTTGGATTTCAAGATGACAGACCTTAAAACTGTCATTAGCCAAGTTCAAGAATTCCAATTAATTTTACAAGAATTAAAGGCAGAAAAATTGGTGATTAGTGAATCATTTCAAGTGGGAGCAATCATTGAAAAATTGCCACCATCTTGGAAAGATTTTAAAAATTACCTTAAGCATAAACGCAAGGAAATGGACTTGGAGGACTTGATTTTAAAATTGAGAGTTGAAGAAGATAGTCGTCTTGCCGAGAAAAAGAATGAGAAGCCTTCGGAAATCTCAAAAGTGAATGTGATTGAAGGGGGACTGAAAAAGAAAAGGAAATTTTCCGGTAAAGAAAAATATCACGGGAACTCTAAGAAGTTCAAGGGAACTTGTTACAATTGCAACAAGAAAGGACATCTTGCCAAAGATTGTCGCTCCAAAACTTGGAAGAAAACTTACAAGAAAAGAAAGACGGAAGACAAAGTGATAGATAACTTGTCTGATGGTGTCAAAGAGATTAATTTATGTGCCGTTATTTCTGAAGTCAACTTGGTAAATAATCCAAGAGAATGGTGGGTAGACACTGGTGCTACTCGTCATATTTGTTCAGATAAAGGAGTATTCTCATCTTATAAAAAGGTAGAAAACGCTGAACCTTTATTTATGGGAAATTCGGCAACATCCAAAGTTGAAGGCACCGGGACAGTCATACTTAAATTCACATCTGGAAAGGAAGTAACTCTGAAAAATGTGCTTCATGTACCCGACATCCGAAAGAATTTAGTTTCTGGTTCTTTATTAAGTAAGAATGGTTTTAAACTTGTATTTGAATCTGATAATTTTATTCTTACTAAGAATGGGATGTACGTGGGAAAGGGGTATTTAAGTGAAGGTCTGTTCAAGATGAATATAATGACCATTATTCCTAAGATTAATAAAATTAATGATTTTGCTTATATTGTTGATTCGTGTATGAAGTGGCATGAGAGGTTAGGACATGTTAATAATGATTCTTTAAGAAGATTAATTAACATGGACCTTATACCTAAATTTGATTTAAATCCCAATCATAAATGTGAAGTTTGTGTCGAATCAAAAATGACTAAGTCGTCTTTCCGTTCAGTTGAAAGAGACACAGAACCGTTAGAACTAATACATAGTGATATATGTGACTTAAAAACGGTTCAGACAAGAGGTGGGAAAAAATACTTCATCACGTTTATAGATGATAGTACCAGATATTGTCATGTTTACTTATTAAGAAGTAAAGATGAGGCCGTAGAAAAATTTAAAATATATAAGAGTGAAGTTGAGAATCAACTCGATAAAAAGATCAAAACTTTACGAAGTGATAGAGGTGGTGAATATGAATCACCATTTGCTGATATTTGTGCTGAAAGTGGTATTATCCATCAAACAACGGCTCCTTATTCGCCTCAGCAAAATGGAGTCGCTGAAAGAAAAAATCGAACTTTAAAAGAAATGATGAACGCATTACTTATAAGTTCAGGATTACCCCAAAATTTGTGGGGGGAAGCTTTGCTTTCAGCAAACTATATTTTGAACAAATTGCCTCATAAGAAAAAGGATAAAACTCCTTATGAGTTATGGAAAGGAAAAAAACCTTCTTATAAATACCTCAAAGTGTGGGGGTGTTTAGCAAAAGTGGCGATTCCTACACCGAAGAAGGTCAAAATTGGACCAAAAACTATCGATTGTATTTTCATAGGATATGCACATAATAGTAGTGCATACAGATTTCTCATATATAAATCTGAAATTCAAGACTTACATGTTAATACGGTAATCGAATCAAGAAATGCTACATTTTTTGAGGACATATTTCCATGTAAATTAGACGATGAGAAAAGTTCCAAAAAGAGGAAATTTGAGTATATTAGTAACAATGAAAATACAAACCAAAATGATAAAGAGAATGTGGTTCAAGAACCACAAGCAGGAGAAAATAAAGAGGAACTCCGAAGAGGCAAGAGACAAAAAATTGCCAAAACATACGGTCCGGATTTCCTCACATATTTGTTAGAACAAGAACCGCAAACATACAAAGAAGCAATGTCTTCTCCTGAATCTCAATTTTGGAAAGAGGCCGTAAATAACGAAATTGAGTCTATCCTTCAGAACCATACATGGGAGTTAGTAGATCTTCCACCGGGGTGTAAACCATTGGGTTATAAATGGATTTTCAAGAGAAAATTAAAAACGGATGGTTCTATAGACAAGTACAAAGCGAGACTTGTCGCAAAAGGATTTAAACAAAAAGAAGGATTAGACTATTTTGATACATATTCTCCTGTTACGAGAATAACATCAATTCGGGTATTAATTGCTATAGCATCTCTATATAATTTAGAGATACATCAAATGGATGTTAAAACTGCTTTCTTGAATGGTGAATTAGAAGAAGAGATCTATATGGAACAACCGGAAGGGTTTATAGTACCCGGTCAAGAAAAGAAAGTTTGTAAATTAGTGAGGTCACTGTATGGGCTGAAACAAGCACCAAAACAGTGGCATGAGAAATTCGACAAAGCCATGTTGTCAAATGGTTTTAGTATTAACGAGTGTGATAAATGTGTCTACACTAAATCTACTACCAACGGAGTTATAATTCTATGCTTGTATGTAGACGATATGTTAATAATGGGTAGCAATTTAGATATGATCAAATCTACGAAGGAAATGCTATCAAAAGTATTTGATATGAAAGATTTAGGTCAAGCAGACTTAATTCTTGGAATCAAGATATGTCGAACTTCTAATGGAATAGTTTTATCTCAATCACATTATATTGAGAAAATTTTAGAGAAATTCAACAAAAATGATAATCAAGTTGTAAAAACTCCAGTAGACCTTAGTCTACATCTAACTAAGAATACGGGTCATAGTACTAACCAATTAGAATATTCTCGGATAATTGGTAGTTTGATGTATCTAATGAATTGTACACGACCTGATATTGCATACTCAGTAAGTAAATTGAGTAGGTTTACGAGCAATCCAAATACAAGTCATTGGAGTGCTCTGATAAGAGCTCTTAGATATTTAAGATATACTAAGGAGTATGGGTTACATTTTACCAAATACCCTGCAGTTCTTGAAGGGTATACTGATGCAAATTGGATTTCAGATACAAACGATTCTAAATCCACAAGCGGTTATGTTTTTACTATAGGTGGTGCATCCGTTTCATGGAAGTCCTCAAAACAAACTTGCATAGCAAGATCAACCATGGAGTCAGAGTTTATTGCTTTAGACAAAGCTGGAGAAGAAGCTGAATGGCTTCGTAATTTTCTAGAGGATATTCCAATTTGGCCAAAACCGGTGTCTGCTATTAAAATACATTGCGATAGTAAATCGGCAATTGGCAAGGCACATAATAAAATGTATAACGGAAAATCTCGACACATACGTCGAAGACACAATACCGTTAAACATTTGCTCTCAAGTGGAATTATAACAATTGATTATATAAAATCAAAGGATAACCTTGCGGATCCGTTTACAAAGGGGTTATCGAAAGAGCAAATGTACAAGTTATCAAGGGGAATGGACTTAAAGCCTAAAGTAAATGAGTAGATCGCAATAGAAACCCAACCTAGTTGACTGGAGATCCCAAGATCTAGGTTCAAAAGGGACAACATAAATGTGAAATACTCGCCAGTAACACTGAAAGAGTCATTCTCTTACCCATTCCTAAGTATCAGTGTTGCCTGTCAGGTGATAGGATAAGCGATGCTTTTAATGATGCCTATATTCTTGTGTAAACAAGTGGGGTACGTCAGGGTACTCTTCATAGGACATCACCTATGTGAGTGTAGAACTGATGCCGGTTCTATGAGAATGTCTTAAGGCGGAATTCTCTAAAGCACTCATGAATCCAGGAGATGTCCAGGGCCGAAAAGGACACAACCAAAGAATCAAATATGTACGGAAGAAGTTGTGTGTTGGCTATTGTATCGACTTACTGCGAAAATTGAATAGTTCAAGACATCATGTTCACTAATCAATTAGTAAGTTCGGTAGTCATACACTAAGGAAGGTTCAATGCCAAAAGCCACCTCTCCTGATGCAACAACTTCCATATGAACTCTCTTAGTCTGTATGCATTGTCAGTTTGCATAGTCTTCATATAGAATAAATTTTAATTCATGTGGGGGATTGTTGGCAATTTGAACCATTGCCTTGATTGAATTAAAATTAAAAGAGACACATCCCTAGGATCATGTCTCTCCATATAGATGTCTCTCCATATAGTCACAATCATCTCTATATATACATAATCCAGATTTCATTATAGGATATAGAAAAATCAATTAGTTTTCTAAATTTAGAGTTTGCATTAGAAGTCTAAGAAGTTAAGAGAGTTCTCTACTTATTTGGTTCGAAGTTTCTTGAAGAACGAAGTGCTGCGCTTCAAGAAGGTAAGACTGTTTTATCCTGGGAGACGATTCGTATATACAACCCGGCTTAGCACCATTGCGGGACGAATAACGTCTTAAGGAGAGAGTATCCAATACTCGACTCAGTCATAAAACTATTACTTGTTATTCTACTTACTTGATTATATAATTTGTCGAGCGGAATCATTATCGAATTGTGTATTCGAGAAGGACAATTAAACTAATTAGTCCAACACAATGTACTTAGTTACACCAGAAAGCTCTCAATGGTGGTACTGAAACTGTTAGCCTAATCTAAAATCATGTTGATCTAAACTCGTATGGGATCAAGTGGCGAAATTGGTGTCAGTCAACACCATAGACAGACCTCACTATAAGATTATATAACAAGTCAAATAATTGTTTAACGTGAAATTAATAAGATAATAATCTTATGGTGTTAAATCTCCATGTGGTCTAGCACTACTTCTCTTGTTGGACCTCATAATCCGCTGACATTTGACTACTTAGTTTGTTCTTTCCCAAATTGATTTATTTCTCTTGATATCAATCCAGAATGATACATACGGCAAAGAATTAACTCATATTTTAATCGCTATCTTATAACTTCGTTGCTTACACGATCATTTTCCTCAAAAAAAAAAAAAAATACTATAACAATTATCAGGCAAGCCACCTCAACAACTGTGGTACTGATCATATATTAAAGTATTATTTGATTTCAATGTAGTTTTAAAAATTAATGTTTGATTATATTATAAAAGTACTTATAAAAAAAAAAATTCTTTTTGTCACAAAAATCTTTGGCTTAATTACTCAGTTAATGGAAACAAGTGATGGGGTAAGAATTTAAGTTAAATCGGTGAACTCCTTTGTAGGACAACAATAATTGGGTTCTTTCTCTTTGTAAACAAGCACCTCTAGTAGCCAAACTATTTTCCTATTTCATTAGGAGCATTTTCGTTAAATAATGCTAATAATCTAGCTGTAATTAACACTAGTTGTCCATTATCATTAAATGTGGTTCCATCAATGAAAATTCAAATACAAGCAAGAATTGCATGTGTATCAATTAAAAACCATGACTTCATAAGTAGAGGTTGAAAGTTGGCACATATAATATTCTACATTTGCTCAAACTATCCCACATGTTCATACATGACTACTTTCCATTGTCAACAAATTAAATGAGTTTCTTTCAACAAAAAATTTGCTTTTTCATCAAAAAAAAAGAAAAACAAAAAATTTGCTCAATGTTTTCATTAGGAAGGATCAACACTAGAGGCAACCCCATCCATGACTCCAACCATACTTACTTGCTTTGGAATATAAGATCCGTATCGAAGTTTTCTTGTTGTTAAAATCTGAATTCAGTCATCCAGAGTTAGTTGTTGAAAATATTCACATATTAGTAGAATCATTTTACATGTACGATATGACCTGCAATTCTTTTGTACTCTTCATAAATTTATACAACATATACCAAATCTATACATGATTACGAGTTTTGACAAATTTACAAATATACCCATTAATAATCCGCTTGAATAAGATTAGCATCAATGCAAGATATCAATGGTGATTATTCGACGGTGGCAGTACTCCTTTTCAAGTATATATAAATGTAGCATTTAACACTCTTCTACATAAACTAATTTATTGAAGGATTTTATTATTATATATACATATATGTAGAAATTCTACATTCACTTCACTTTGATATAGATTCATAATTTTTTGGTGGATGATTACAGCTGAGCTACTTGGTGGTTGTAATAAGCAACCTTCCAAAATTAGACAACAATGGGTCCATAAATAATCTTTATTATACAAACTTTTTGTGTATATGTGAGTCCAAATAGTCAAATTCAGGGGTCCAATACCAATTTAGAGAAGAGAGAAATAAAAGGTATGTAACGTCGGAGTCAATATATAAGCACTACCATAATTTCCGGAGTAGGGCCCTTCTATATCTTTATTGAACAATAAAGTTTATTATATGAAAAGATTCATTATAATAAGAGGGGTTGGGCAAAAGGCCCATTTCTTCTCCCAAAATAAGGAGCAGGCCCACTGCAGAGAGAAAATGAGGGGCAGGTCCAGAGGAGTCAGATTTTAAAATCTGAAAATGAAACAGGCTTGCTTTTTCGTGGAATTACGAAAATGCCATGCACAAAAATCCCGTGCAAATCAGAGGAGGGGGCTAAATTACCGTTTCAAGTTTTGCTTTTCAAAAAATTACAAAATCTGCCCTCCTACAAAACCGTGCAAATTCACGTTCTTCCATTTCTAGCGCGACACGTGTCTTTCTCAATCTTATCTCTTCCCAGATTTAAATTGTGTTTCTCTCTCCTATTATCTCCCGTAAAATCTCCCTCCTTAATTATCTCCCACAAATTCTCACTCTCTCTAACTATTTTAATTGAGATTCTCTCTCCCCTTAATTATCGGTAATTATCTCTCATAAATTCTATCTCTAACTGATTTCTTTACAAACTTGACATATTTGTTTCTTGTTTACAAAGAACGAAAAATAATCTTTTACACAATTTTATTATTTACTGTAAATAATAAAAATTCCTATACATCCATTCCAAAATGTAAAATATTTCACTGAAAATTAATACGACATTTTGTTATATACCGGAATTTTTTTTTATGTACTGGACATTTTGTTATCTACTCGACAATTTTCGAAAAAAAAGTACAGGGAATTTTGTTATGTACAGTACATAATAAAAATTCCTATACATTTCTTCCAATACTTCACTGAAAATTCATAATACACTGGAAATTTTATTATCTCCTGAAAATTCTCTCTCTAACTACTTTATACATCTATCTAACATTAGGTTCTTGATATAAATCGAAATATTTTCTCTCAAATCTTAACTATTTCTTCTCTCACAAATTTTCACTCCTTATATAAATTTTCAACATATTTCTTTCTCTTTTCATTTTTTCTCCAAATTTTCTACTTTTTAAATTTAAATTTTCCTCATTTTTGGTAGTTTTTCATTGATTTGTTTCTATATATTTTTTGGTAGTTTCCTTTTAATTTGTTCTCTCTGTATTTTTTCTTCTTTTTAAACATATTTTCTCTCTCCAATCTTACTTATTTCATTCTCTCAAACATTATCTCCTTATATGATGGACAATTATAGGACATTCCTTCCAAAACATATATTATTTTCAAGGAAAATTTATAGGACATTTTTCTTTGCATTGTACCTTTTTTTTAATAGGACATTCCTTCCAAATTATAAGACATTCCTTCCAAATTATAGGACATGCCTTCCAAATTATAGGACATTCCTTTTTTTTGGTAGTTTTCTTTTAATTTGTTCTCTCTGTATTTTTTCTTCTTTTTAAACATATTTTCTCTCTCCAATCTTACTTATTTCATTCTCTCAAACATTATCTCGTTATATGATGGACAATTATAGGACATTCCTTCCAAAACATATATTATTTTCAAGGAAAATCTATAGGACACTTTTGTACTGGGAATTATCTTGTCTACCGGAAATTATTTTATGTACAAGCCATTAGGTTATGTACTAGACACTTTTGTACTGGGAAGTTTCTTCTGTATTTGGAATTTTTTTATGTACTGGTCATTTGGTTATGTGCTAGACACTTTTGTACTGGGAATTTTCTTGTGTACCGGGAATTGTTCTATGTACTAGCCATTTGGTTATGTACGAGACACTTTTGTACAGGGAATTTTCTTGTGTATAGAGAAAATTGTTTTATTTACCAGCATTTGGTTATGTACTAGACACTTTTTGTACTGGGAATTTTCTTGTGTACAGGGAATTGTTTTATCTACTAGCCGTTTGGTTATGTACGAGACAGTTTTGTACTTGGAGTTTTCTTATGTACTGGGAATTATTTTATGTACTGGCCAGTTGGTTATGTGCTACACCTTTGTACCAGAGCCGTGTTTGAGGGGGGGCTGACAGGGCATTCGCCCTGGGCCCCCACCTCAAAAGAGGCCCACCTCAAATTAAACACTTTGTATACTATATAAGAAGCCAATTGCAAGAATAAAACCAAAAGGGCCTGTGGCTCAATGGTAGGATATCTACCTCGGGAATCAGAGGTCACTGGTTCGACCCTCCCCCATAGCGGCCTTTGAAATTTTGTCATTTCGTTTTTAATTAGTTCAAAACAAATATTAGAGGAGCTTATAATTAGGTTTCTATTATTTAAGAGAAGAAACATTTGGTTTTAATTAGTTCAAAAACAAATATTCTATGAGCTTATAATTAGTTATATTCTTATTTGAAGTTAAAAATATATCAAATTTCCTATCTTTATATTTCTATAAATATTTTAATTTTCGGATAAAATAACAAATGTTTCTATTATTTAAGAGAAGAAATATATCAAGATTAATAACTCTGTCCTTAACAAAAAAAAGATTAATAACTATGTGATTATTTTTATAACGTTAGATTTAGTTTCTAAAGGGAAATTGTCTGGATATGATTTCTTAAGAGAATTAATTCATGAGATGAACTTAATTCACGACATGTTTCGACTATTATCGCTAACACTTATCATGTTTTTTTTATTATCTAAGAATATAATTACTTAGTTGCTATACTTCTTGAATATCAAAGAACTTGGAAAATAATTAAAGCAGTCATTCAGAAACATCATACAATGTATTCGATTTCGTCAAGAATTTAATATCTATATTATTGGATAACTTTGAACTTTTATTTATTGATATATGTAGTACTTTTAACTTTATGTTTTCATACAAGAAGGCCTCTTGTAAAGTTTGGCCATGGGCCCTCAAATTCTCAACCACGGCTCTGCTTTGTACAGAGAATTTTCTTGTGTACTGGAATTGTTATATGTACTACCATTGTACTAGACACTTTTGTACCGAGAATTTTCTTGGTACCGGCCGGGAATTGTTTTATTTATTAACCATTTGGTTACGTGCTAGGCACTTTTGTCCCGAGAGTTTTCTTGTGTACCGGAATTGTTTTATTTACTAGTCATTTGGTTATGTACTACACTTTTTGTACTGAGATTTTTCTTGTGTACCGGGAATTGTTTTATGTACTGGCTATTTGGTTATGTACTAGACACTAGTAAAATATTCGAAAGAAACTTTCACCTTGCAACCTTCACAAAATAAGGAAAAAGATATAAATATAAGACGAAGGAAGCTATAAAATGTACAGTAAACTTCCACATAACAAGGAAACGTGGGAACTGATTGGGAATGATAAAATGTAGCGGGAACTGAGGAATGTACATTACGTTTAAACACGTAAACGTATATCTATGACGTTAAATACAACAAAATATGGTAAATATCTAAGAGAACTGGGAGATCTCACCAAATCCGGATATAGTTGCTTTAGATCCAGATTTGTTGTTTTAGATCTCGTCAAATTCGGATATAAATTCATCAGGGTATAGTTTCTCTAAAACCCATCGATCTCTTTTCAAGAAAAAGATTCTTCCCCATTAAATTTGAAATCGAATCTGACTTCTCCAAAAAGCTAAATCATTCCAAAATATTACCAGACCTGGTTTTTCAAAATATTTCTTCACCACTAAACTTTCACCAATTTTGTTCAAGAAATCAAACCATTCCAATTTCTTCACCAATATTTCTTCACCGAATCTGTCTTCTCCAAAACCCTAAACCATTCCAAAATATTTCTAGATCTGGTTTTTTCAAAATATTTCCTCACCATTAAACTTTACAAAATTTGTTCAAGAAAATCAAACCGAATCTGACTTCTCCAAAACCCTAAACCATTCCAATATTTCTTCACCAAATTTGTTCAAAAAATTTCTTAGAAAGAGAAAGAAGAGAGTTTTTGAAATTTCTTAGAGAGAGAAAGAAGAGATCTCTGAAATTTTTTAAGAGAGAATGTAACAAAATAAAGAGTGTAGAAATGTTTTAGAGAGAGAAAGAAGATAGAACTGTAGAAATTTCTTGTATAATGAATCTCATGTGGTGATTGTTGAGGATGAAAAATATAGAGAGAGAGAAAAAAAATGTTGCAGAGATGAAAAAGGTGAAAGTTTTTAGAGAGAGAAAGGCAAATGGGAATGAGGATATACGTCAAAGTCAGGTACAAAGGGCAGAGAGGGTATTTAAAATTTTTGGCACATTTTTTGTTGCACTTTTTAAATTCGGGCCCACCAGTAGATGGCTCATTGGACCTCATCCTTATTTAATATCCACCCTGGTTCTTAACCACAATAGGGAAGTCCTTTTTGGACCCTTGACTCAAAAAGGCTTATAATAATCCATTTTTTGATACGTTTTAAAAATCAAATAACATACTACCAACTTCAAATCCAAGCATCTCATCAAATTAAGTAAGCTAGGCGGTGCTTAAAATACTATTGTCTTTTAACTCAAGTTTCTAGTTATTATTGGCCCTAAATCACTCAATCAAATTGAAACCTTTTCATGACATTGACCCACACAACACTAGTACTAATTAGTAAAAGGAATGTAGATGGATGGAGAAAGAAATCTAGAGAGACAAAGCATATGACTATTTATCTTCAATCATTCAAAAAAGTACTTCCTAGTAAACTAAGTGAAGATTTAACCGAGAGAAGGTAAATCGTCGGAGTTTTACGTGGAAACAAGTGGTTGTGTGTAAATATATTCCTCTCACATCAGGGTGCATTTAGCGGTTGCTCCCCAATTCAATCCACAAATGCCCTGAGAAGGATGTATCATATGAACAAATGGGCCACTAATCAGTGCATACAAATTCTTTTTAGAACACAAATTATGAAAATTTCAATTCTATTTTCAAACACCAAACCTATTTTCATACAAGTGGTCAATGATCGACAAACACAATAAAAAAGAAAAAGTTCTCTCTATCACTCTATGACCAGCAAAGTTTGCATTATTGTGTACTAAGAATTCAAGCTTAATAATGAATCTGTAGTTAACTGTACTCTACGAAAAATTAAGAAAGATTCATGTTTGCCAGGTTGAGAAAATCATGTAAGCAAGAAATGTGGTGCTTAAATTATAAGTAATAGTTTCCCCAACTGTTTTTAGAAATTTGCATTTGCTGCTTCTCAAATAAACGTATCTCGTTCTCTGGTAGGCATCTAGTTATACCAATCCCATGATGAATCTGCAATATGAAATATGTGTGTGTATATATATTTGGGAGGAGATGTTGACTTAATTTGTGATGGAAAACTAACGAGTTGGTTTTTTTAAATATGTGATTTCCACTTAAGTATCTGCCTGAATATGAAATAAACAACTTTGTGGTTTCATATAATTCCAAAGTCTAAGGAGAAAGAATTTTTATGAGATTAAGGATAACACGAGAAACACGAAAATGTGTAGTACAAAAATGCAGTAAATGAAGAGAAACACGCCAAAACCCAAGGTTGGAATGGTTACGCAGTTTACTTCTACTCTCTAAGTCTCGAGTTCCAGACAAGGAGTCATTAGCTTGAAAATACCTTGACCTTTCCAAAAATAAAACCCATAATTAGCTGAAGAAATCTAGCAAATTCTGTCTTTGAAAAGCATACTTGATATTGGCAGGTGATCTTTCTTAGTGTTAGTGGTGGTACTTTTCGTTAGGACAACAATGTATTCTCCCCTATTCATGAGTATAGGAAGAGGAAATCAAGTGAAAGAAATAAAATTCATGATAACAAGTGGCACCAACAATGGTCCATATCTTTTAGGTCAATTAATGAAAGTTTGCTTCTGCTTTTACATTGAACACTATTGAATTAGTGATGATGATATTTATATTTTTGTATATATAGTTGTACAAATGAATTTAATAAGGTATAGAGAGACATGTAAAGTTAGAGAGAGAGAGAGAGAGGATGACATTGTTTCTCCATGAACTAGCACACTTTAGCTTACCTCCTCTTACAAGCACCAAATTGAAGTATAAGACAATTTAGTGGTTGTTAATTTGCCTCCACAAAATAGATCTTCTCTTTTTCTAAAGAGATTTATAAGAAGATCTTGATGGTGAATCCTTGCTAAAGGTTTCAATTGAGTCAAAAAGTATGAAGTTCTATCTAATAAGTGATTATTTTATTTTTCTATAAAAGTTGGGGCTATATTAAATCTATTTAAAATATTCATACCGACACATAAAAGTCACTCATATAGTGTTCTTAATTTTGTCAAATAACTCATAGCAATATTGATTATGTATATATCTATGAGAGAAGATGCTAGAGTTTAGAAACCCACCACCACTCTTAATCTTTTAGACACTCCTTTTAAGTCACATCTTGTATTTTTTTTTTTTTTTGAAAAAGTCACATCTTGTATGCCCAAGTGAAACCTTTATCATATTGATGGAGACCATCTTCCTATTGGGCCTCACGGCCATGGTGATAGTGGGCCTCACGGTTAAGAAGCTACATTAGCGTAGTTTTTATAATTAAGTATTTAGGGTTTCCATAATTATGAGTCTTAGCAATCAAGGAAAGTATTATTAGTAGTTATCTTATTTCCTTATTTGAGTCTATCTAGGAAAGTACAATCTATATAATAAAAGAGGAGGGTATCTTTTTAGAATATACCCTCCTCCCTTAATGGCTAGGATTTATCCTCACAAATGTGTCTTGGACGGTTCAGATTTAGTTTAAAGATGTTTTTTTTAAACTCCCCCACCCCAAACACTCATTCCCGCTCATTCTTGCCCAAACACACTCTCTCTCATCTTCACGGTCTCTCCCTCCCTCATCTCTGCCTCTTTCTTCTCCCTGAGCATATGATCATCTCATGGTCTCTCTCAACACAACCAGTGCACTATCGATCTCTTTCCATGTCTCTCTTCCTATCTTTCCATGTACCTGAAATCAATTTAGGGTTTCATAATGGAAATACAAGAGAACATCATGAAGCAAAAGAAAATCACGGAATCCCTCACCTCTCAATAAATCAATCTATATAATAAAAGAGGAGGGTATCTTTTTAGAATATACCCTCCTCCCTTAATGGCTAGGATTTATCCTCACAAATGTGTCTTGGACGGTTCAGATTTAGTTTAAAGATGTTTTTTTTAAACTCCTCCACCCCAAACACTCATTCCCGCTCATTCTTGCCCAAACACACTCTCTCTCATCTTCACGGTCTCTCCCTCCCTCATCTCTGCCTCTTTCTTCTCCCTGAGCATATGATCATCTCATGGTCTCTCTCAACACAACCAGTGCACTATCGATCTCTTTCCATGTCTCTCTTCCTATCTTTCCATGTACCTGAAATCAATTTAGGGTTTCATAATGGAAATACAAGAGAACATCATGAAGCAAAAGAAAATCACGGAATCCCTCACCTCTCAGTAAATCAATAAAAATACAAAAGACCACCAGGTAACTCTTTCTCTCTGTCGATCTCTTTCCACGTCTCTCTTTCTATCTCTTGCCCACACAAAAACTCGATTTAGGGCTTCATATTATACTATCTAAAACAATTATGTTTATGGTTAAATTTCTTTTGAGATTTATAGAGATATAACAAAGCACTTCATCTACAATTGAATTCTGGAAATCAATAACAAAAGAGTACCCGAAATCAATTTAGGGTTCATATTTTAGGGTTTCATATATATGATTCCATGTTCATTACCTAGAGTACCTAATATCAATTTAGGGATTCTGATTTTCCTATAATGATTTATTTTCATTCATCATTCTGTTCATTCCTATGCTTTTAGCATTCTTAATTTTCTAATTTGATTAGGATTACGAGGGCAGAACATTTTCAGATTCAGTATAGTGGATTGAGTCGACACCAGGTATCTCATCCTCTCATGTTCTTTCTCATCGTCACCATACACCAGGTATCTCTTTCTCTGTGTATATCTCTGTCCGTCTCTCTCTGTATATCTCACATATACACACACTAAAATTCGACTATATGGTTTTATGTTCTTTCTCATCACCCACTATAAATTTAGGGTTTTGTATTTACAGTCGCGACATCATATGATTGGTATGTTTTAGAAAAAAGGGGTTGAGCATTAGCAAAGGAGAAGAAGTTTTGCTTATGTAAGTGCCGTTCATTTATATGAATTTTGTGAAGTTGTTTCTACTTGATTTTGCTTTGTTTTTGTCTATCTCATTTATCTCTCAAGATGTAGACTAATCTATTTATTAAGTTCAACATTTTTTATTTATCTTCATCTTTCAATATGTCTATCAAACACTACTTCTTACATTTTTCTTTGTTTTATTGGAGTTTAAGCAAGTTTTTTGTGGCAGATTCAAAATATGTTGCCGAAGATTTTGGTGATTTCTATGGCTCTTATGGCGCAAGGTTTGTGGTTTTATCAGTTTTCTACTTCAAAGATTTTTGATGTTTTTGTACTTTGGCTTTTTGGTCCTCCATATAGTTTTTCAATTCGTAACCAATTAAAGTGGAAGTTTATTTGTGCGTGGTAAGTGTCGAAAATGTCAATCGTCTATTTCTGTAACTTAGTGTTGTCTCATCACTCGCTGTATGTCTCTCTCTCTCACGCACAGTCCATCTCATGGTTTGAAGAATCATTTATTTTAGCTTAGCCTGCTGCAAATTTTGTTTACCCTGAGTTTTGCTCCGTTTTGTTTTAGTTTTTTATGAATAATTAAAGCAACTCAATCTATTTTAGTTTACCCTACTGCAAATTTTGTTGACGGTGTTAGTAAGATGTCATTTGATTCATGTTGATTGATGAATAGTTAGGGCTTTGATTTACTTTTAACTTTTAATTTGTTTCAATCTTCTTCTTCTTCTGCTTAGGGCAATATTTAGAGCGCTAGAGTAGGTAAAGTTGTATGTGTATTTTGCATTGAATTACCGAAACTCTCTGTAAATATAGATGGTGATAATGGGTTCATGAGAGATAAAACTACAATCAAGGTAATTTTGAGTTTTAGGGGTTCCTCTCACCACCCCCAGATATCACTTTTCTTCTGCCGCTCTCAATTCGTCTCACCCTCTCACACATACTCACACAAAAACGAATATAGGATTTCCAAATGGATTTCATAACAAATCGATTTTGTGTTATCTATGACTTGAAACAAAAATAGCTTTTTGGTAGGAATTTATGTTAGGCTTTCTTATCTTTTCCCATATTAGGGTTTGACAATGGTTATTTGTCTTCTTATTTAGATTTGTTATTTTTGTTTGATCATGTCAGTTATATAAAGTCAGATTTCTGCGGATATTGACGGATGATAAAGTAAGTTCCTGAGTTTGTTAAAGTTGTCCTTGGTATGGACTCTATTTGTTTCAAATGGGTTGAGAGTCTATGTATTTTTTTCTGATAACTTCGTTATTTCTTGCCTTACAGATAACACGATGCCAACTATCCTGCCAAACATAACTCAGACATTGTTTCTTATAGTCTTTGCTGAAATTCTTAGCCGAACCACTTAGGCTTTCGATATGGTATATATTATGAATGTTTATTGATTTATTTAGGGTTTCAATCTTAAACCCCCAAGTTTTATATGGATCCCACTCTGCTGGAATTTTAAAGCTTCTAATTAGGTTTCCAAATTTGGAATCTTGAAACCTAGGGGTTTTCATGCTTCTATGAAGTTCAACTTTTAGTTCTTCGTTGTGCTTCTACTGGACAGGTTCGTAATTCTTCTCACACGCCACTTATCAAATTTGATATAATTTCATGCATTTAGGTTTATTTGGAGTTCATATATTCTTCAATTGATGAGGAAGAATTTGAAATTTATGACTAAGCTTCTTAACTTTGTTTAAGACCTTAGGTGTTGTAAATGCTCAAGGAATACTTCCTTGATCGAAACCCTAAATTTACAAATTGGCTATCATCTTCCCCTCTTGCTGTTTTCTTCAAATTCGGTTGCAAGGTTCATCTACCCTTCTCTTTACCTAGACTATTTGTTTACTTTCCTTTTAGTTTTGTTTGATAAGTTAACTTAAAGGAACAACATGTATAGTCCGCACTACTATTAGCTCAATTTTACACCGAAAATAAGGTAGAGACGGACGAAATGGATTGTCATTTAGGTTTTCCTTGATAATCTATCGGTTTTGTTAGATTAAACTCTTTACTATTTCTTTTGATTAGTCTTCATTTGTTTCATGTTCATGTTTATATTTGTGAGCTACTAATACATCTTAGTGTTATTAGTGCCAAAACAAGTGGCTTCAGTAGTAGGAGATAGTAGAAGATAACCCATCTTCAAATTATCTTTCAATCACTAAAGTTTTTTCTCTAAATGGTTAATTCACTTTTTGTTACAGGCAAATAAAGCTCCAATGTACCTGTGAGTAACATTTTCGAGAATACTCCATACTATTGCAGATGTGAAACTGATTGTAAGTATACTTGGTGTCAAATTGTTTAGTGTGAGTTCATCGTTCATTACAACTCTAAGCTTACTAAATCTTGCATTTATGATAAATTACTGATTTTTGCGTTTGTGATTGGGTTCTTTTACTCATCTTCGAGCAATTACCAAATGAATTTATTAAAGAAACAACCTCCTGCGGAAGTACTCACTGGGTTCAGTGTTTATCTTAGCGAAGTTCAACAATTAAATATCTTCACAAAGTTATCTACAAAGGTGAAGATTGTACAACTCTGGTGGTAAAAAGAATAACGAAAGGTTTGTCAAGGGAACCTCTTCCAGAAGATCGCCTAATTGTGGTTGTAAAAGTGACAAATGAGATTCAGAGAGTTTTTTCTTCTAATTTGGAATGTTATATGTTTGAACTATTTTTTTTTTGCAGGGATTATATGTTTGAACTTAATAGTTTAAAACTATTTTCAAATTGTAGCTTTTATTTTGAATTTCAATTAGAGATTATTTTGTGCTACTAAGTTTTTGTGGATTTGCAAAACCGAATTACGTTATGCTAAATTGAGTTTTTCTGATGTGTTGATTTTATGTTCTAGGCTAAAATTGATTGCTATTGATTGTTGTGTTGAGTGTGACTATTAGGGTATTCTATCTTATTCGGGGATTTAAATAGAACAACATACTTTTTTTTTTGCGTATATTTGTTGCCAATTCATAACGATAAGGATGAGCATAACGAAGTCGTGTTGTCAATTGATTTCTTTTCGCTAGAAAAGCAGGACAGGGCATGATTAGTGTTCCATTTAAAGTTTCAAAATCTGAAGGAGAAAAAAATCAAGGAGTGGAACAAAGAAGCTTCAAAACTCCAGTACAACCTCAATCTGAGAGACAAAAATACAAGTTCTCGCGTATCATTCGAAAATACTGTCCGTGCCCTAGGGGCACGGGTTACACCCTCGTCTCTATATAAGAGAAGTCTAGTCTGTCTTTGTTAACCAGATCAGAGAATATTATCAACCAAGTTTATTATTAATCAAGTTTATTGTTTATCGTTATTTTATCAGTTTTATTTCGTTAGTTTAGTTTATTAACAATGGTGGATTCCATTACTTTTACGCTTCCGCAACAATCTACATCAGCTGGTATTCAGAGCTTTAAGAATCTGGGAACAGATAATTTTTTTTTAAATACTTCTCATCTTGAATGTTGGAATAATCTTCCGCGTTTAGGTTGGGATCCTTTAAGAGATGCACAACAACTCTATGTTGATCGAAAAGATCAAAACAAAATTAATGTCGATTCCAAAATTCCTATGTTTGATTATCAATATCATATAGATTTTTGGATTCAACAGATGGAAGATTGGTTTATAAACCAAGAAGTCCATGACTAAGATAAGGTTTTTGTCATCGAACAACACTTGTCTAAAAGAGTCTATGAAAAATTCAACGAGATGCAATGGAGACTCATTGATCAAGGAAAAAAATTCGTCGACGATTGGACTACATTGAAAAGCATCTTTAGGTATGTTTTTCTTCCTTTAGATGAACACTTATCTTTTATAGAATCTCAAATCCAATCGAACAAATTATTATCCGAAATTCCTTCGACTACCATGGTCAATATTATTGAAGGAGAGGTTTTTGATAAAAAAAAATCCTAGTTTTTCAATAATGGAGGAAGAAAATTTCGATGAGACAGATCAAGAAGAAGAAATTCAACTGACTATCACAAGCTCGAATAAGTTGTTTGATCCATATATGATTCCGGGAGACGAATTAGTTGTGTCGAATCATAAAATACTTTATCCTCCATTGATTTCTTCATGGCTTTCAACTTCAAAGAATCATACAAACCAATCTTCATGGCCATCCATTGTTTTTCCAAGAACAAGACAGGTTGTATATGTGACCTCTTTCGTTAAACTAAAAGACGACGGGCGATGTCGCAATTTACTAGACGTATCTACGTTGGTATTGCTTTTGCGAGTATCTTGGCAATATATGTTTCACATTATAATTGGTGATATTGTCAATATTTTTCTTCTTCGGATTTTCGGCAATTTTCGTGAAAAGTGGGAACTAAGGATTGCCTTCAAACTCGTCGCCGAAGTTACCTTCAACATCGCTGATATATATCCTCATTACTTGGACGATTCGCTTTATGACAACACCAACTTGGGGGCAAGTTGTTCCGCAGCGGGGGAGTATGATGGAGACCATCTTCCTATTGGGCCTCACGGCCATGGTGATAGTGAGCCTCACGGTTAAGAAGCTACATTAGCGTAGTTTCTATAATTAAGTATTTAGGGTTTCCATAATTATGAGTCTTAGCAATCAAGGAAAGTATTATTAGTAGTTATCTTATTTCCTTATTTGAGTTTATCTAGGAAAGTACAATCTCTATATAAGAGAAGTCTAGTCTGTCATTGTTAACCAGATCAGAGAATATTATCAACCAAGTTTATTATTAATCAAGTTTATTGTTTATCGTTATTTTATCAGTTTTATTTCGTTAGTTTAGTTTATTAACAATGGTGGATTCCATTACTTTTACGCTTCCGCAACAATCTACATCACATATGAAATAGGAACTCTTCAATTTAAGAAATTGTTTTCCTATTATTCAATGGGTTTAAAAAGTTCAACCGGGAAAATCCTATTGTTACAATTGCTTACATTTCAAATTTCGCATCCCCCGAAAATTGAACGAATTAGAATTCTCTTATGGAGGCAAGATTGGGGAAGTACTTATTCAATATGAATAATAGAGTTTCAACCTTAAAAGAAACTAGCTAACTTATCGCTTTATCAGAATCAACTAAAATATCCTCCTTTGACGATATTTTAAGAAGCATCGTTCCTCGTGGGGATAGAAACTCCACGAGGCGTCTTCCTAGGTCGGTTCCGGAATTCTCCGAAACCTTGTATACCAAACAGAGACAGCTTGTCGACAACGCACTCACCACCTGAAACATGCCAAAGACCCCTACAGGATTCATTCACGGGAAGTTTTAAAATCGCCTCCTTTACACATGAACCCCATTAAAATTGGCTTCAAGGGGTGCTGCAGAAGAAAAAAAACTGGGTGCGCCTTTAGAGCTTTTAATGGACCAGCTTTTGGATCGGTGACTCAGCCCATTAAGTTTCAAAACCCCTCTCTCAACGAGTCGGCGAGTTCTAGGGTTTAGAGTTCACGGTTCGACCGACCTATAAAAGCTCTCTCTTCTCATTTCTGAAAAATTTCTCTAATTCTGAATCCTCTCTCGAGGAAAAGTATCTTCAATCACTATGGTTTGTCACTGATTCATCGTTTACTTTGACCTAATTTATATCTTTTTTTTTTCTTCAAATTGATAATCTTCTTCTTCTTCTTCTTGTGTTGTTTTTGGTGGTGATTTCAGCCTCAGGGAGATTATATAGACCTTCATCAGAAGCGATATGGTTATCGCCATGATCACTTCGAGAGAAAACGAAAGAAGGAAGCTCGTGAAGTTCACAAGCGTTCTGCTTATGCCCAGAAGGTCAGCTTTTTCACCTTTTCAATCTGTACTAATCCAAGTTTTCTTACCGATTTAAGATATATGAGTTGAAATTTTGCTATTGGTTTTGTGAAAACAGGCTTTGGGTATTAAGGGTAAGATGTTTGCTAAGAAACGTTATGCTGAGAAGGCTCTAATGAAGAAAACGTATGTGCCCTAACTTACTAATTAATCATCATAGTTTGTTTTTTCACATCTTCTCTTAGTGATTACAACTTTTTAGGAGAATGGGTAATAGAGAAGTTTCACAAATATTTGAGCTTTTTTAAGTTCATAGGTAAACTATTTTGGACAATGTGTGGAAAAATGTATATCGGCAATGCAACAATTCGAGTTTTGATTGGAAGATTGAAAAAATATGCATTTGGGCTCGAAATGTAGAAGCTATATCCCTATTTTGGTAGACAAGGAAACCCCCGAAGGTGGCTGAACGGAAATATTGATGTGTTTCTTCAACCCAATCATATTTGTATACAGAAATGGAAAAATCCCCCTGATCCAAGTCACATGATTCAATGTTAAGCTATATCAATGCAATTTGTTGTCCTTTGCCTACTAGGTCACTTCTTAAGAAATGCTAACATTATGAAGTTCGGTAGTAAGAATTCATTGTATAATTTCACTTTAGATTCTTCCGTATATCAGTGTCAATCCAAGTGGCAGCGCGCGGGCATGGTAGGGTGGTCCGTTAGTACAGGGAGTCCTTGTTCTCGAGTGAGAGTTTCTTCAAGGCCTGAATTCGCCTTTTATTAGTTGTGGGCCTGTTCTGAAAGCGATAGTGTATTCCGGCAACATGGAAACGACCCTATCACGTATGGCAAGACACGATAAACGCCAATTTAGAGGCCTCTGAGAGGGTTTTTAAGATGCAGCTGAGTGGCAGCTTCAAAATTAAGCTATATCAATGCAATTTGTTGTCCTTTGCCTACTAGGCCACTTCTTAAGAAATGCTAACATTATGGAGTTCAGTAGTAAGAATTCATTGTATAATTTCACTTTAGATTCTTCCGTATATCAGTATACCTATGTGAGTTTATTGACAACTCAGACTTAAAGAGCATAATAAGTTGTGAATACTTGTTCTGTTGGTGTTAAGTGGAAAGGCCTGACTTAATTAATTCTTTCTCTACTTTGATCAATTGAAATGGCTTCTGTCTCAACTCAAAAAAATTTCCAAGTTCTAAGTTAGTTCTTACTAGTAGTAGTTAATGATTAGTATGACTCTATTAGCTCAGGAGCATGGTAACTATTGTCTCCCATGTCGTTAATATGTTGGAACTGGGTTGCTCCAGTTTTCTTGTTGTCATTTACATTTATTACAAAACTAGTACTTAGTTATTTCCGTTAATCAGTTCAGAATATAAAAATATTGCAGTTTGACGTTGAGTACATGGATACTCAGTTTGCTTGTCAATTGTTCCTGTTTCATTTTCACAGGTTGGCTATGCATGAAGAATCCTCAAATAGGCGCAAGGTAGATGAAAATGTCGACGAAGGATCAATTCCCGCTTATCTTATTGACCGTGAAAACACTCAACGTGCAAAGGTAGTTTAATCTGGGTATTGTTGCGTTCACATTTTTTGGTTTCTTGATAGCTGTGACATGATTATTGTTCTGTTGGTATATGGTGTACTTGATCTGTGTTTTCATGCAGGTTTTAAGCAATACTATCAAGCAAAAGAGAAAAGAGAAGGCTGGTAAATGGGAGGTTCCTTTGCCTAAGGTAAACTCATTAACATAATTTCTGCATGTACTACTTCTACTACTACCACTCCGGGTTCAGTTTTTTCTAATCGACAAGTAAAAGTCAGCAGTTCACTATAAGCTGCGTTACACATATTTACTCTACATTATACTGAAGAAGTTAAATTTCGTTTTTTTAGGTAAGACCTGTTGCAGAGGATGAAATGTTTCGGGTTATCCGAACGGGTAAAAGAAAAAGTAAGTGTCTCATACATTCTGAACAAGTATTGGTTTTGTTTATGATAAAGATGTTCACGAGTTTCTAAACTGGGTTCATTCTGAGTGTAGTTTTGGGGCTGCATTTAATTTTCTCCGATAATTATGTCTGAATATACATTTTACAATATTTTTTCTTGATTTGCAGCTAAACAATGGAAGCGAATGATAACCAAAGCCACTTTTGTTGGTCCCGGCTTTACAAGAAAGCCTCCCAAGTATGAGAGATTCATTCGTCCATCAGGGTTGCGATTCACCAAGGCCCATGTTACTCACCCGGAACTTAAATGCACCTTTAATCTCGAAATCATCGGAATAAAGAAAAATCCCAACGGTCCAATGTACACTTCTCTTGGTGTTATTACCAAGGGAACCATCATTGAGGTAATAAAATCACCTCAAAACATCTACTCCTTTATCGTTTATAATTTTGTAGGTATTGATCTTAAAAGTTCTCGTTTTCTTGACTTGCGAAATGCAGGTGAATGTGAGTGAACTTGGTTTGGTCACGCCAGCAGGGAAAGTTGTTTGGGGTAAGTAGCTTGCAGTTTGTCTGATTATGAGATTATACTTCTTAAATCTCCTTATTACTCATTCAATTATTTGTCGATGCAGGAAAATATGCTCAAGTTACAAATAACCCTGAGAATGATGGTTGCATAAATGCTGTTTTGCTTGTCTAATGAGTTCCAGAAATGTAATCCGAGTTAGCAACCCGGCTTATCGTCATGTATCAGTTTCTGTCTAATGAGTTCCAGAAATGTAAACAGAGTTAGAAACCCGGCTTAGCGGCATGTATCAATTTCTCGTGGTAACAGGGGTTTTGGCTGTGTGCAACCTACCAATCTGAACAAAGTTCGTTGAACTAGTAGAGTTTATTTGTTAACATAAATCTTTCTTAGACATGAATTTTTAGTGTTTGTTGTGCTTATAGGAGACAGTTGGAGCAAGTTTATGATTTGATAATGGTATGACAATTTACTGGTTTATGAGTTGTGAACTGATACCAAATGGGCTACTCACTAGCCTATCTTGGAGAATATGACATTTTGAACCAAGCACGTGGCTGGAATCAAATTTAATACTATCTGTACATGACTTTATATCGGTCTTATGTGACTTCTCACAACAGGGTAGTTTGGATGTGTGATATGCTTGTGTAGTTAGTTTGGATGTGTGCATTAGGCAGGTTATTCAAGTTGAGTCCCTGTTTTTGTCCATAATTTCTTACCGACTCCTGTTCTTTGTTCCATCCTGTAGGGGTGTGCAAAAATAGACCGAACCAATCAAACCAAACCAATCCAAACCGGTCCAGTCGGTTTTCAAACCAAACCAAACAACGAGTGGTTTGGTACGGTTGTAGATTTCCAAAAACCAACTGGTTTGGTTCGGTAAGTGGATGCACTTTTTAGGAACCATTAAAACCAAACCAAACCAAACCAAACCAATCACGTTCAATTAATATACATAATTATATATTTACATAATTTTTTCTAAAATACATCTATCATATCTCTATAATTTCGTACAAATACATATCTTTCATCAAGTTGCTATAAATAAGAATAACTACTACTCATACAAAACAACAACACTACTACAATATAATGTTACTAGCTAGTATTAGATTAAAACAATTCATGTATCATCAATGTTACTAGCTACTATATAATATTTCAGTGGGGGACCTGCACATGTCTTTCATGTTTCAAATGTTTTTTCGATGCATTATGTTAGTTTGATTATTTCTCCAGATTTTTCAGGAGTGTTGTCTTGATTTTATACGTCAATGTATGAAGAAAGTAACTCGATTCGCCGATTTTCATGGAGAACAAATTGCGTTTTATGGATGGTTTGGTATCCAGTAGTATCCAAACCGCTTATGATGGTTCGGTTAGTAACCGAACCAAACTTTGACCGGTTTGGTAACGGTTTGGAAAATCACTAACCAAACCATGAGTGGTTTGGTAACGGATGACACCAAAATACCGGATACCGAACCAACGAACACCCCTACCATCCTGATGACTTGACTAGAGAGAGAGCGAAGTGAAGAATACAAAGAGTAAAAGTTCACGTGTACCTAAAAACATGGCAACTTCCATTGTAAACTCTTTAACAAATCAAACCCATTGGCATTAATCCCCCCAAAAGACAACCCCTGCCCTTTTCATTTCGTCCTCCCCGATTTGGGGGGCTACATCAGCAACCAGGTGCCGCCCATTTGGCCAAGCACCATTTCTCTTGTGGTTAAATTTGTCGGAGTGGGTTAACACTAGTGTACAAGGCAACATTGTCTGTTTGTGATTGGCTTATTGCCAATATTTTAAAGTTGAACAATTGACTTGTTTTATCAAACAGGAAGCTTATGAGAGAGAAATTCGAAATTTAGGATTCTTCAAACCCTACTTTTTTCGGTTACAATGCCATTATTCAACTCAAGATGAACAAGCAACAAGTGGAGATGATACACATACTGTAATAATACTGCGGTCTTCCTTATGAAAGTATCCATGATTTACCGATCTATTATATTCAAGATTTAACTTTGATATCATTTTAAGTTCGTGTATGTCTAACTCAAAAAATTCTTAGAATCAGAACTGATTTTTGACCGTCAAACTCAGAAATGGAGCATTCCGTCGCGTTTGTCTCGTCGAACTCTTTAATTAGAGCAAAAAATCACTCAAATCCAATTCCGGGTGAATGAGATATTCACTTTTAAAGTTTGGACGGATTTTGGTTATGTTACAAACTAAATTGACCAAGACGAAAAATCAATTTAGGGTGCAAATGGCAATCGAGAAATATCCCGATGAGATGGATCGCGTGTGTCCGGGGCATGCGATTGAACAACCCGCGTTCGTCATTTGGGCGCTTGAGGCACCTTCTAGAAGGGCTAGATTAGTAATCAAATGGCAATCTAATAAAAATATTATTTATTTTGTGGAACTAAGAACTTTTTTTTGTTAGAGAGTGGAAGTAGAACTTTTCTTTTTGTTGAAAAAACACGAACTAGAACTTAGTTTACCAAAAGTTCCAATATCCAAAAGTATATGCTTGTGTAGTAAGAGCAAGTCCAACCCATAGGGCACCTAGGGTCCAACATGTACGATGCTCACCCCAGCGAAGCCCCAGTCGACTCCACCTTGTAGAGTTGACTGAAGGCCTTCCCCACACGACTGTCGGGGTTCCGACGGTCATGTCGGGAAGTCCTCTGGTCGTTGGATTAGCTCCAACGATCCAAATTGGGTTGGTTCCCTACATGCTTAACCATCACCAAACTTTTCTCTCTATAACTTATCTCATTCTCTCTCTTTTTCATTCTATCTCTCCCATAATTTTCTCATTCTCTCTTATTTTATCTATTTCTTCAGATAATAGATCTTCTGGATGTGCAACAAATGTCCGACCGAAAGATTTATGGAATTGATGTCTCTCAATTTCCCATATGTTGAATTAGGGGACAATTTACCGATGAACATCACCACATATTCATTCAACATTTGATGAAACTTTTGATGATTCTTATGACTAGACTACAATTAAAAAAGCTCCACGGATGCCGTATGCACAAGATGAAGATATTTTACTTGTTCATTGTTTTTTGAAATTTATTTATGATGCGGTGACCGGAAATAATAAAAAATATAGTTTATTTGAGAAAAATATCGGATGATTGTAATTTGTAATGTAAAGGCGGTCCTACAACGTACATTGGTGGGGATCACTTTTGTTTCTAAACGAGGAAATATGTCACCCTCTAAGTACCAATTTCTAAGTCACTCTATCATTTCCCTTATTAAAATCCGCAAAATTATAGCTTCTTCTTTTTCGAGAAAATTGGTTTTTCCAGCTGAAAATAAGTTGCAGCTTTTTCGAACCAAATGTGTAAAGATTTCAAGAAGCACTTAAAATAAGCTAAAAACTGGCTTTTAGTTTTAGAGGAACCAAACGAGACCTAAGGGTGGAGCGCCCCTAACAGAACTTGTTCAGTTTAATGGACCAGGTTTTGGAGAGGCGGTTCAGCCCATTCTAGGGTTTATATTTTATGGTTCTCACCCACCTATAAAACTACTTCTTCCCATTTCTGAAAAATTTCTCTTCATTCATAATTCTCTCTCGAGGAAAATTATCTTCACTCACAATGGTTTGTCACTGATTCATCGTTTACTTTTCGACGTAATCTTTTTCTTTGTTTCTTCAAATTGATAATGTTCTTCTTCTTCTTGTGTTGTTTTTGGTGGTGATTTCAGCCGCAGGGAGATTACATAGACCTTCATCAGAAGCGATATGGTTATCGCTATGATCACTTCGAGAGAAAACGAAAGAAGGGAGCTCGTGAAGTTCACAAGCGTTCTGCTTATGCCCAGAAGGTCAACTTTTTTCATCTTTTACTAATCCAAGTTTTCTTACGGTTCTAAGAATTATTAGTTGAAATTTTGGTATTGGTTTTGTGAAACAGGCTTTGGGTATTCAGGGTAAGATGTTTGCTAAGAAACGTTATGATGAGAAGGCCCTAATGAAGAAAACGTATGTGCCCTAACTTACTACTTAATCATCATAATTTGTTTTTTCACCTATGTGCCACGCATCCTGGTAAAGAGACGTAGCTTCAATCTAGCATATTTTAAGACAGTTATAGACTTACAATATTTTAATTCGTTAATGCTTTGGGTCACTTCTAAACTCCAATATGTAAGTTTTGATGCGATACACATATATTTTGCCTCAAGATGTACGCCTCGGTGCGCATCTTATGCGCCTTTTTAAACATTGAGATCACTAGCATGGTAACTATTGTCTCCACTGTTAATATGTTGGAACTGGAAAGCTCCACTTTTCTTATTTTCACGTCCATGACTCACTAGTCACTATTGTATATATGTTCTCCAGTACATGGTGCTGACACTGAGTTTGCCTGTCAATTGTTCCTGTTTCATTTTCACAGGTTGGCTATGCATGAAGAATCCTCAAATAGGCGCAAGACAGATGATGATGTTGAAAAAGGGGCAATTCCCCCTTATCTTATCGATCGTGAAAACACTCGACGTGCAAGGGTAGTTTAATCTAGATATTGTTGTGTTCACATTTTTTGGTTTCTTAATAGCTGTGACATGATTATTCTTCTGTTGGTATATGATGATGTACTTGATATGTGTTTTCATGCAGGTTTTAAGCAATACTATCAAGCAAAAGAGAAAAGAGAAGGCTGGTAAATGGGAGGTTCCTTTGCCTAAGGTAAACTCATTAACATAATTTCTGCATGTACTACTACTATTACTGCTACTACTCCGGGTTCAGTTTTTTCTAATCGACAAGTAAAAGTCAGCAGTTCACTATAAACTGCGCTACACATATTTACTCTACATTATACTGAAGAAGTTAAATTTCGTTTTTTTAGGTAAGACCTGTTGCAGAGGATGAAATGTTTCGGGTTATCCGAACGGGTAAAAGAAAAAGTAAGTGTCTCATACATTCTGATCAAGTACTGGTTTTGTTTAGATAAAGATGTTCACGAGTTTCTAAACCGGGTCCGTTCTGAGTCTAGTTTTGCGGCTGCATTCAGTTCTCTCCAATAATTATGTCTGAAGATACATTTTACGATATTTTTTTCTTGATTCGCAGCTAAACAATGGAAGCGGATGATAACCAAAGTCACTTTTGTTGGTCAGGGCTTTACAAGAAAGCCACCCAAGTATGAGAGATTTATTCGTCCATCAGGGTTGCGATTCACCAAGGCCCATGTTACTCACCCGGAACTTAAATGCACCTTTAATCTTGAAATCATCGGAATAAAGAAAAATCCAAATGGTGCTATGTACTCTTCCCTTGGTGTTATTACCAAGGGAACCATCATTGAGGTATTAACATCGCCTCAAAAACTCTACTCATTTATCGTTTATAATTTATTAGGTATTGATCTTAAAAGTTGTCGTTTTCTTTACTTGCGAAATGCAGGTGAATGTGAGTGAACTTGGTTTGGTCACGCCAGCAGGGAAAGTTGTTTGGGGTAAGTAGCTTGCAGTTTGTCTGATTATGAGATTATACTTCTTAAATCTCCTTAATACTCACTCAATTATTCGTCGATGCAGGAAAATATGCTCAAGTTACAAATAACCCTGAGAACGATGGTTGCATAAATGCCGTTTTGCTTGTCTAATGAGTTCAAGAAATGTAATCCTTAGTTAGGAATCCTGGCTTGTGTGGCATATATCCTTTTCTCGAGGTACCAAGGTTTTGGCTTTCTCTTCCACGTACCAAATCTATGCGAAGGTTGTTGAACTAGTAGAATTTATTTTGTTAACATAAACCTCTCTTATACATGAGTTTTTTAATGTTTATGATTTCATAATGATATGACAATTTTACAAGTTTATGAGTTCTATGCGTTCCCCGCCCATTTACATACGAGTAGTTGGAATCAAAAGCAATTCTCACATTTTGAATATGACCTTATATGCGTCTTATGTCACTTCTCACAAGAAGTAAATGCCTTTATGTGCGTCGTGTTATGTCATATTAGTATTGAAAAACAATCAGACAAACTCAAATGGGAGCATTGAATTCAAAACCAAATTAGTACCCGTTGAAGCAGCTTTCACCCAAACAGTCCCAATTAGTAGGGTTTGGTACTTTGGTGGGAGGGTTTCACCATCAGAGCAATTAGCAATACATCCGTATCTCACGAGTAATTAGCAATACGTCCATATCTCACGAGCTATTAGCAATACGTCCATATCTCACGAGCTATTAGCAATACGTCCATATCTTGCGAGCAATTAGCAATACATCCATATCTCATATCTGGAAGGTGTCCGGGTTGTTTAGAACTGGCGGGACCCAAAACAGAGAGAAAGAGGTTGAGAGAGAAGAAAGTAGAAACATTTAGAACCGTCTCTTAAACTTTTTGTTCCGACTCCTTTTAACTTCTTCTAATTCAGATGTTTCAACTTTTCATATTTGTGGTTAGATTTGTCTGAGTTTATGAGTGTGGAAACACATTAGTACAAGGGAATGTGTCTTGTTCAACAAAAAAAAAGGGAATGTGTCTGTTTTTGATAGGCTTAGTGCCAATTATTTTAAAATAAATTTGCCATTATATTCCAAAGTTTAGATTTGTGGAACTTCAAAGCTTTTTTTTGCTAGTCATAAACTGGAAATATAGGGAGGAAAATTCAATATCTATCTCTACAAATTCGCCCTAGAGAAAAAAAATTCATCATTTACAATTTTGCAAATTTTATTTATATTTTGGTTACAGTGTCAATATTTCACTCGAGATTAATTTATAACAAATATATATAGATATTAGTCTCAGTTTTCACTCAAATTATAAAAAAAAATTTTTAACAAGACTAATGCTTAGAAGCAAAGTAAGATTAGTTTTACTTGAACGAGACAAACACTTCCTGATTAATTAACATTTTGACACCATCTTAAAATGTATGTAGTCGTTGTATAGCAACTAATTGGTGAATGCTTGTGAACAATTGACTTCTAATTCTTGTACTAATGCTTAGAAGCAAAGTAAGATTAGTTTTACTTGAACGAGACAAACACTTCCTGATTAATTAACATTTTGACACCATCTTAAAATGTATGTAGTCGTTGTATAGCAACTAATTGGTGAATGCTTGTGAACAATTGACTTCTAATTCTTGTACTACCAAATGGTGAAATATGTTAATGGTATTTGTCCATAAAAGGATCAAAATTTATTGATTTCTTTACCAAATAGTGAAATTATATTAATGGTATTTGTCCATAAAAGGATCAAAATTTATTGATTTCTTTACCAAATAGTGAAATTGTATTAATGGTATTTGTTCAAATTGTGGAACTAGAAATTAGTTTAAGAAAGATTCAAACATCCAAAAGTATATGCTTGTGAAGAAAGAAGCACTTTCTTGATTTCTTTACCATGTCGGAGAGTCGGTCTTCATCAAATTGGTCCCACAGAATATACGCCAATCGACCAATGAAATTAACCCAGCCACTAAGATTATGCCAGGTAATCAAAATCTCACGTGACTTTATCCCGCGCTAGCATACAGTCCACATCATCTTATCCGACGTGGAATTCATGCTTTTTATGTGGTTCGAGAGAAAAGCTCAAAATCGATAAAATCAAGCCGTTAATTTCTCCACTGTCTCTTCTCTTATCTCCACGTTTCTCCATCCTTCTGTGTTCTTCTCCTCAAAATCACAATAAAATCCCCAAAATCTCAATCAAAACCCTAATTCTGGTTACTGATTGAACTCTCGAAGATGAATTTTGGTGCAGAAGTTAGACCTTCATCTTCTCAAACTTCTGTAGTAACAGCAGAAAGAGCTTTATCTTTTATATCGAAAGGTTGGAGAGAAGTGAAAGATTCAGCAGATGCAGATATCAAGTTAATGAAAGATAGGGCAAACTCTTTCAGAAACCTAGCTACTTCTTTTGATAAAGAACTCGAAAACTTTCTTCATTCCGCTTCAGCTTTCTCCGTTTCTCCTATTAAGTCATCTCCATCGACTGAGATTGATTTTGTCAAGAAATTGCAACCGAAGATATCTGAATTTCGTAGGGTTTATTCTTCACCTGATTTCAGTCGGAAAGTATTGGAGAAATGGAGCCCTAGAGCGAGAATTAGAATCGACCTCTCAGCTATAAGGAATGCTATTGTATCTGAAGTTGAAGATTCGGATAAAATTGTTGAATTTGATGAAAAGGAAAGGCTTTGGCGTGGGAAAAATCTTAAGTTGGATGATTTTTGGTCTGATTGGAAAAGTGAAGAAGAAGGGAGTCATAAGGAGTGGCAGCCAATTCGAGCTCTGAAAACTAGATTGAGGGAATTAGAGGAAAAGAGTACTTCATCAGAGATTTTTGGGAATTTCAAGAGTAATGAGTTTATGGAGAAAGTAAAATCGAGCTTGGTAATTATTTCTTTTCAGAACTCTTGAATTTCTTCTAATTTAGGTGGATTCCTTTCTAGGTTTTTCTGCAAGATTTTACCTTTATGTACCTTAGTTTGCTGTTAATTTGTTCATATTAGGGTTCATTCTTGGAGAATATTTCACAGGAAATAATTTTTTGGGTTAGTAGAAGAAAATTTACACTTCATAGTAACTTATAGTGTCGAATTCGTGTGCAAAATGGGTGCAGATATGCCATAGTCATGCATGCATCATCAATTGGAAAAACACAAACACCTGCACTCATAGAACCCTAAACACCTGATAGTTAGATGATGTGGATGCAATACTATCACCAGTTTAAAAATGGACTCCCATGTGTGTCTGATAGAGAAAGACGATCGAGACCTACAGATTTATATATACTTTTCATGTTATTAGAAATATATGAACTTATGAACTCGTATCAAAATTCCTTGTCCTTCAGTTCTTTGAGTAACTAACACTTGATTGTTGTGTGCTTGTTTTTTTGTAGAAAGCATTCTGCAAGGAGCCGCAAGATTCAAAGGTTTGTCCTATAACCTAATAGTTGTTTTGGTTTATAAAAGCTTTGGTTGCACAGGGCGTTGTTTCTTGTTTTCTTGTAGGTCTGCTAGGAGGAAAGTTAACAATACTGATGTTGCACTACTAATAATTGTTTATACGCTAGATTTAGTATTTAGGTTATACTTACCTGAGAGCTTTGTCTTCTTCATGAAGGAAGTACCGCCACTGGATGTACCTGAACTTTTAGCATATTTGGTTAAGCAGTCAGGGCCCATATTTGATCAACTCGGCTTTAAACAAGGTAATACCTCTACACTTTTCCTCAAGAAAATCTTATGAGTATGTAACTGGATAAAATCTTGTAGGTGAAGACACCTGACCTTTTAAAATTACTTATAATGTTAGATAGTAACGATTGTCATGTCAATCTTTTCGCCTGTAAACATTTCACGGGATGTACTTAGTTCTAGTGTTATGATGTGATGTAATTAAGCGTAAAGCTTCTATTTGCACCTCTGTTTAAAGAAATCACGTTCCTTTGAAGCTTAAACCTTGCAATTACAAAGCTCAACCCATGCACCATATTGGCCTGGTTTCGACATACAGGCTTAAGTCTAAAGCCACTGGTTCTGTTCCTGAATAAGTCACTGGTTTTGTTCCTTAGCTCTAGTGATGAGTTTACATATTTCTCGTTTTCTGGTTCTCTATTGTAAGTCAATGGGTGAAATTTTATGCTATATGACAAGAATAAAATTACAACATTACTTCTAACTACTCGTGTTAATGCTTGCAGATCTATGCCACAAGTTGGTTGAAACTTTTTGCAACAAATATAGGAGCCAACTTATATTGCGCTCCTTGTCATCTGATGAAGCATCCTTTATTGAAAATGAGAACGTTAATGATGAGCTTGATTTAAGGATAGCTAGTGTAATACGTAGTACAGGACACTCTTACGAAGGAGGCCTGTGGTCTGATTCTGTAAAGCGTGCCCCTACAGATGGAAAAAGACATTTTTCAATAGTTACAACTGCCAGTCTTCCTTGGATGACTGGTACTGCTATAAATCCATTATTCCGGGCGGCATATCTAGCAAATTCTGCAAAGCAAAATGTAACACTTTTAGTACCCTGGCTCTGCAAGCCAGACCAGGAACTTGTTTATCCCAATAAACTCACTTTCAGTTCTCCTGATGAGCAAGAAGCTTATATAAGGAAGTGGTTAGAGGAGAGGGTTGGTTTCAAGGCGGATTTTAAAATCTCTTTTTACCCGGGAAAGGTAATTCTCTGTCATGTTGCATTTAGTATTTTTTTTGTTTGATGATACAAACTCTATTGTTGTTTACTACATCTGCTTTCGTTTTTTCAGTTTTCTAAAGAAAGACGTAGTATTATACCAGCTGGGGACACGTCACAGTTCATTTCTTCCAAAGAAGCTGACATTGCTATACTAGAAGAACCAGAACATCTGAACTGGTATCATCATGGTAGGCGCTGGACTGATAAGTTTAATCATGTCGTTGGCGTTGTCCATACAAATTATTTGGAGTATATCAAGAGAGAAAAAAATGGCGCTCTCCAAGCTTTCCTTGTGAAACACATTAATAATTGGGTTACCAGAGCTTACTGCCACAAGGTTTGTGGTCCAATCAGTTAAACATTTCAATACTGAACATGTTGTTGCCATGCACTGCTTGTTTCATCATGCTAGTTTTTCTTTCGGATGTGCTAACCTCTAGAGCTTTAACGAAATTGAAGTTTATCTTCGTGCAGGTTCTTCGTCTTTCTGCAGCAACCCAAGATCTGCCCAAATCTGTCGTGTGCAATGTGCATGGTGTGAATCCCAAGTTTCTAAAGGTTGGAGAAAGGGTAGCAGAAGAAAGGGAACGTGGGCAGCAAGCATTTTCAAAGGGGGCATATTTCTTGGGCAAAATGGTGTGGGCAAAAGGGTACAGAGAATTGATCGATTTGTTATCAAAGCATAAGAATGATCTTGAAGGTTTCAAACTAGATGTGTTCGGTAATGGAGAGGATGCACATGAAGTCCAATCTTCTGCAAAGAAACTTGACTTGAACCTGAACTTTCTTAAAGGGCGAGATCATGCGGATGATTCACTTCATGGGTGAGTTTTACAAACTACAAACTTCGTACTGTATTGTTTGTGTTTCCTTTCTCTCTCTAGGTTCTAAACAAAGTCTTAATGCTTGCAGTTACAAGGTCTTCATAAATCCTAGTGTGAGTGATGTTCTTTGCACGGCAACAGCCGAAGCCCTAGCAATGGGGAAGTTTGTGATCTGTGCAGACCATCCATCAAATGAGTTTTTCAGATCATTCCCCAACTGCTTAACTTACAAAACATCAGAAGATTTTGTGGCTAAAGTAAGAGAAGCACTTGATAATGATCCCCAACCTCTTACTCCCGAGCAAAGATATAACCTTTCATGGGAAGCAGCAACTCAGAGATTCATAGAGTACTCTGAACTAGACAAGATCTTGAATTCTAACACAGCAGAATCAAGTCGAACAAACAAGAAAATGTTGAAATCAGTTTCATTGCCTAACTTATCTGAGATGGTAGACGGGGGGCTGGCTTTCGCTCATTACTGTCTCACGGGGAATGAAATTCTGAGGTTAACGACAGGAGCAATACCTGGAACACGGGAGTACAGCAAACAGCACAGTGAGGATCTCCACCTCTTGCCCCCTCAAGTAGAAAATCCTGTTTACCACTGGTAAGTCGATCGTTTCTGTGCAAGTAGCTCATTTATGTATTATAATTTTGTTGAATACACGTGTCTTAGGTAATTTCTACATATTGTTCTTTTCAGTAGCCTGTTTGTCTAATCGTCCTCATGTTTCTTTAATTATAATGTAACATATATAATTTTGAATGAAAAATAGTTGCCAGAATGATAACCAAGACCAACCATACACTGTTAGAATCTTTACTGTTGTGTTTTTGTTTTGGACTACTAATATGCTACCAAGCCATTTTTCTCTCACTGATTTTAAGTTGTGACAAAATAATCGTCCGTGTAGGTGAAGCTGCAATACTCACATTCTTATCAAAACCTAATTATTCAGGACAATATTTAATAAATTTACTGACGAAAAATATTGTCGAATGGGCTTTACCACAGCCACCACCTTCAGAACTGTTTTCACCAGCAACATCATCACCAACCACCACCTTCATCTCTTCTCCTCACCCAACAGCAGAGGAAGCCTCTGCTGCAGGTACTCCTTCATCACTGACCAAGGGCAAACCCCTTCGTCTGTGACCAATGGCGAGCTTGTTCGATCTCTTTACATATGAGCTTGCGTTTCTCTCTCAAAATTTTATTTTCCTATATTCCCATAAAGTATGGAATAAGCTCATAAAGTATGGAATAAGCTATACATACAAAATTTTAAGTTAGTTGTCCCTAATGCACTTTTACCAAATTCAATGTTGGGTGAGATAATGGTGCTTCATCTTATACATCCCGCTTATTACCTAGTTGATTGCAACTTGCACCGAAAAAAAGAAAGAAAGAAAAACAGACAAACAAAGAAGTTGAAATTCTAATCCAATATGAAGTAGGTCTTATCACTCACGAATATTTAATTTGATGACGAAATTTTCTTTAATTTGATGACAAATAAAAGATAATTAAAGTGCTTTTTGTTAGTAAACTTGAGTTATTTATAGTAAACATGATGTTAACATCTAATTGAATTTTAAAAGATTTTCACCCTAAGTAAAAATAATTTATAGTTGGCTAGATCTATTAGGTCACAAGCCAACAAAACTATGTACTTTGTTCCACTATCTAGATCTCTCTCACGCTCTCTCAATCTCTTTCTAAGATATTACATTCACTTTAATCAAATGTAGATAAAGAGAAAAAGTGATTATATACTTAGAGTCAAAGTAACCAAATTCACCTGTGATGGGTGTCTATATCTACCTCTAGTTGACAATATCAAATAAAAGTTGTACGGTTTATATGTTTTTTTTCTTCACATTGTACTTACTTAAATATCTTTGACATTTTGGTCCATGACACATGCAATTGTGCAAATGGTACGTGGTACAAAACTTCATTTCGTAGTCCGAACTTCTGTTTTCTCAACTAGTGTGCCAGTAAGTTCTCAAGTAGTGACATGGGAAACAAGTTTTAACATTGGAAGAATTTAGATTGTTTAAACGAATGTCATGAGCTAATTCGGTCTCTTGGCTTGCTCTCTAGATCACTAGTTTGTTAACGTTCTTGACGCACTAATTGAAAAGTAGCATTAATGTTAATGCAGTAAGGATGGTGAGTGTGACTTATATCGAGTTTGGTTAAATTCTTGAAAAAGTGAACTCAGAATGATGGAGGAAATCAGAAGTAAACTTCCCCTAAATTCAAAAAAGGTGGAACTACTCCAAGTGGGGAACAACTCAAAACTCCACCTTTGAAATTTAGAATACTCAAAACACTTTTTTGTTCCTTCAATTTTTTTTGTTTTCTAGTGCTTCTCGAAAAAGTCTTTTGATATTGATTTTGATTAGAGTAGTATTCTTTGGATGTTATCTGCATATGCACTATTAAGATTGAGATGTATTTGGGAGAGAATGATGGATATGAAAGAAAAGTAAAGAAGATGACCTAAACTCAAGATAACAACACTAAATTGCATTCTTGATAAAATAACTAAACACTCAATTTTCACATAACTAATTGGTTTTATCACTCTTATTTGGATCAACACGAAATTTATGCCTAAGAATATAATTAATAACATATAAGTACTTTTAAAGTTTAGAAAGTGAAGTAATTGAATGAACATGGTATTAGAATTAACTCCATATCTGATAGGTTCAACAACCACACATGCTCCTAGTCACCCGAAAAAACCTCACGCGTAAACAGGGGTATGAGAACAGACTCACGTAAGAGAAGGGCGATCTTTAACGGGTTGGCTTCAATACCACTTGTCTTATCTCATCTCTCAATGAAAACAAGCTACATAAAATGAGTATGAAAGAAAGAACATAAAGAGATAAAAGAAATATATAAACCTCATATATTATATTTGAGATTAACTGCAAGCTACTTCTACATGAAAAAAATTACAGTAGGAGTTTTATATGTATATAGTTATAAGTTGGTATATAACCTAAATTTACAAAACTCAAACTACTAAACTTAATCTACTAGCCTCTGGTGAATTCCCATTTCCCACTTGAGTTACTTCAGATGTTTCATGAACTACAATTACAATATGGGCCGGGTCGGTATCCATATAAACCTGTTTTGTGGTTATTTCCTGATCAATTATTTGTTTTTCCGCCATTGTTGTAGTAGGAGGACTCACATTCTTGAATTTTGCAGTTTGGGATAGTTCTTGAACAGAATCTGCGATTTTCTCGATACATACTAGTATATCATTTAGTAGAGTAGTAACTGTAGCTGCTGGTATGATTTGTAAGAGATCAGTGTTCTTCAGTTTAGCGTTTTTTAGGGCGGTTTTCAGGTCGTCAGCGGCTGTTTTGGAGTTCAACAAGTGAGTTTCTATAGTATTGGTTTGAGTCATGGTTCTAAGTGATGAAGATAGTTCCATTAAAGCCTTGCTTAATTCCATGCTCATTTTTGTACATGTTTCTTGTATTTTCTTCTTGAACTCTTCTTGTGGTGCCTGCAAAATGCAACACAATATATGGTTAAGTCATGATAATCCATTTCTTGTTGCTTCAAGGGAAATAAAAAAATGGTGGGTACTTGTTATATTACTTGGAGCTTAGAGTTTATGCAGCCATTAAGAGCTTCGATTCGACAAGCACACTGACGAGTTAAAGCTCCAATTTTTAGATATTGTTTCCATGGATGACGGAATCTGAAAATACCGTGTGGTGGCTCCCAACTCGCAAAATTCGCCTACAAAATGAAGAACAAAATCAATAAATATATAAAAAACTAGCTAGTTTTGAATAATGTTTATAAATATATAGTTTTACTCACCAATGCTTCTTCGGTTGACTTAGAATTTAGGATACTTTTATACCCAAGAAAAGATGATTTCTTTTCAGCATTTTCTCCATTTCCTTCATTTTCAAAATATTCTCCTCCAAAACCTATAAGATTATTGTTCTCTTAATTAGTAACTTATCTAAAATGTCTAATTTAAACCCACAATATGAATGGTGAAGTAGAGATTTACCTTGTAAGAAACTTGCAAGCTTTTCAATGTTGAGAGAAATAAGTTTGTGTAAATCTTCACCAGCCCATACGGGGAAGACGAAAATGGAGATGATTACACATGTGGCACTACCGATTATTATTGTCGATAACCTATGATGGGCAAGTTCTATTATCTTCTCAACACGATAACCCGAAACAGACACCAAACTGAATGTCAATATAAATATTAGTACACCATAATCGTATCTCGCTTTAATGCCAGGAAAGAATCGTACAAAAGACGATGTAGCAGCTGCAAAACCATAAGAGAAAAAGTTAAGAACTCTTAAGAAAAAGAAAAAAAATTCTTAATATGAAGTGTTTGTTTGTTAAGATATGTGTTTACTAACCAAGTAGGAAGACAAAGAGACCAAGTAAGATGGGCTCTCCATCTCTTCCAGCCAATGTTGCTAAATGATGAGCTCCAACTCCTAAAGCCCCTGCTAGCATTGTTGCTATTCCTCTATTTAGGCCTTTACCCAAAGTTGCCCCTGGTTTATAAAAGAATTACATAGAAAAAAGTTTAAAATAAACATAATTTGATGTAAATTATTTAGTTATATAAACCACATGACATGGATGATGAAAATTTATTTGGACAGAGCTGATGTCATAAATATTTGTAGGGTCAAGTATAGCATCTTCGTATCTAACGTGTTATGTGAATGTATCATGTGTTCAGAAAATGTGGTCCTTATATATAGTATCGTGGGGTATATAAAAGGTGAATTTGGAGCTTGTATGATTGATGGAAACTTACCGACACTAAACTCAAAAACAACGACGACGGTTAAAACAGCCCACATAGTAGCTACACCAAAACCACCATAAAGAGGTCTAAAGTAGAAGAGTAGAGAAACCAATGAGAGAGCTAAGCCCACTTTGATTGAATGAGTAACTCTTCTTGGGTCATCTTGTCCAAGCTTTTTTACCTTAATTGCTACTTGAACAAATTTGCCCATTACTCTACTAGGCAAGGACATTAGCCACTGCCACCCATTGTAGAAACACCCTAATCTCTCTTGATTTGTTGATTCAATCTCCATCTTTTTTACCTTATTAAGTAATTGAAAAGAACTAAATTAAACTAAAAGCACCTTAAACAAGTATGAAAACCCTTTCAAGTAAGACCTTCTTTTCTTCTCACTGCAATCTAGGGAGAGAAAGAGAGAAGAAAGAAGGAAATGTGCTTGAAGAACACTCATGCATCATTCTCTAAATTTATAGGAATCAAAGTAGGGAGGTATTACTTAATTATTATTACTTTGTTGACTCATATTTGTGTACTATTTTACTTTTACTTTTTGATATGGGTAAAGTGAGAGGACTAAATTAAGATTTTATTTGGTAAAAGGGTTGTAAAATCACCTAACTGCAGAGTATTGGATCCAGACCATTTCTTTAACCAGAAACAGTACATATACTCTGCAATATGAGGAACACAGAAAGTGGGAGAAAATGTAAAAAGGTAAGTTTACCATGGCCATCACTTAAAATAACTTTGCAGTGTTATTCTCAAAAGAGAGAGAAAAATGATCTCAAGGCAAGTGGGGCAAATGAACTGTAGTCCATTATATGATAATCATGTGGTAGCTAGTATATAATATACACCACAAATTAATACTTCTTTGTACAAATGAAAATGTGCTTATATGCCTAAATAATATATGTTATCATCAAACCAAACTAAAAGCAAATGGATTGAACTGGTTTAGGTGGACTTGCAGAATTTAGAAAGAAAAGTAAGATTTATTTATCTTTATCTGTAAATCCTGCTCATTCACCTAAGCTGGTTAGGAGTCACCCGACCTATGGGTAGACGTGTATACTCTGGGTGGAGGGGAGGGGATATGATAGCTTGACCAAAAGAGAGAATTTACGTACATGTGAATCACTAAGATCACGCCTGCGATATGTACACAAACTTATTAGTACTCCTTAGAATTAAGGACTACTAATAAGTTTCACCCATTTAATAACTATTAATCACTAGTTATATAGTGGTGGCCTGGTGGGTACCCACTATTTTAGGTTCTTTTACATAAAAACGTGTATAAGCCTCTGCCTTTTTGTTCTTTAAACCTTGTATAAAATTTGGATCAAGTGGATGTCCAAGCCGCCTAATGTCAAGATTCCGGAATTACGAATGTGCTATGTTAAACTAATACAGTAATTGTGAAGAATTTGTGTACATATCGCATAATAATCCACATAAAGCTATACGAAAACGGTCTGTTTCAATAGCACATTTTGGTGTTCTTATTCAACCTTTATAAAACAGTGTAGCATTTGTTGCACATATGGAAAAATAGGAATTGTTACATACAATTTCATTAAGGGAACAGAAGGTCACCTAATTTTATCCCAAACTCGACGAAGTGATTTCAACGTATGATGTTTGTAGTCTGCTTATACCGTGAATTGTTTCTTCATCCTAAAGTTTTACTCAGTGTCTCAGTAGAGGCTGGTGTTGCACTCTTATGAGAGAAAAAAATATTCCCTTTAGATGGGGCCTCTGAACTCTGAAGGACAAGTAACCCAATTAGGAGCAGAAAATGTTTTTCTTCTTCAATTATATCCTTAATTTGTGTACATTTTCGTAGCAGCTTGACTAGAAATATACCCGCTTTTTCGATTTGATCAATATAATTTTATGACCCATAAGAAAATATCTTGTGATCGAGCCCCATGCACACTGTCCTCTGTTCGGGTGCCATCTCTTTGGCTATTTTGTTGCAAGTATCAGTAGTAAAATATCCCTCCCTGAAGCTTCTCATGATCTTTTAACATTTACAGCGGTTCTTAGTCCACCAAATCTGTCATATAATATCTGATGGATAAAAGTAAAAACTGTAACAAAATTCGATTGTTATACTACTAATTTTCGCTTATGCTCAATCTGAAGAAGGGAAAACACAACAATTTCCATTCATTTACTCTGTTATGTTTAATAATACAAACTATCGATATACAACTTACTGTGCTACAAAATTAGTGTCATAGCTTTGTGTCTGCAGTCTGACTTTAAAGCTCATCCTAGTTTCATGGTTTACAACTCATTTCATTTCGTCCCTTACGAGATGTGGGACTATTTAAGACCACATCCACCGATAACCAATTTATGTTTACTCCGCTGATGGGGTACATGCCCTTTACCCATTTAACTGGTGGCCACTTTCACTGTCTACAAATTGAATGTGAGGAAATTATGTAGAGCATTGTACACTACCCACATACTACGATAACGACGTGGGCTCCTTCCATAGTATTACTCTCCATTGGAAGTGGTCTTACGCTTCCACAATGAAGTAGTTGCTTGGGTTTCAACCCATCCGTCGTTACGGTGGCATCTGCAACTTCAAACTTGGCTAAGCGGGCGAGCTCGTTAACAGACTCCGCAATGATTTCTATGCAACCTACGATCTCAACTAGTAGAGAAGTGACAGTAGCTGCTGGTACAACGTCTAAAATATTCACATTCTCCATTAACGTAGCTGTTTTCAGAAGTGTTCTTAGATTATCAGCAGCATTTTTGAGTTGTTCCTGTACAACTATACCATTAGGTTGTGTCATTGTTTTAATTGCCCTAGATAATTCCATCAAAGCCTTGCTACATTCCATGGTCATTTCTATGCATGAATCTTGAATTATCTTCTTGATTTCTATAGGTGCCTGCATCAATAACAAGAGCAAAAACAACTTTGTTAGGTCAAAGACTAAAAAAAGTAGTTAGAATTTCATTGATATATTATAGATTACAAGTACCAAATGGTGTTGGTCTAATAGCTTACTTGGACTTCAGAGCTTATACAATTACTAAGAGCGTCGATTAGATACGCACATTGTCGAGTTAAGGCACCGATTTTCAAGTATTGTTTCCATGGATGACGATATCTGAATCGCCCATGTGCTGGTTCCCACCTAGCAAAGTTAGCCTACAAAAGGTAATCAGATTTAGAAACTTGTACATTTATGCATGGGAGAGTATCACAAAGGTTTTATTAGGGTTTAGAGATTTCACTTACAAGTGATTCTTCAACTATCTTAGAATTCAAAACACTTTTATATCCTTGAAGAAATGCCTTGTTATTCTGACCAGAACCCACATTTTTATCACCATTATTTCCCTCATTTCCAAAATATTCTCCTCCAAATCCTGTGAAATAAGTAATGTTTTTTTTTGTTAGAAATAAGAAATTTATCATAATTAATTGAAGATTAATGAAAATTAGTAAGTTAATTACCATGTAAGAAATCTCCAAGCTTTTCAATGTTGAGAGAAATCAATTTGTTTAGATCTTCACCAGCCCATACAGGAAATATAGAAATGGATATGATCACACATGAAAGACAACCAATTAAAATTGTTGCTAGTCTTTGGTGGGCTAACTCTAATATCTTGTCAACTCGATAACCCGATATCGATACCAAACTAAATGTCAATATAAATATCAATACCCCATAATCGTATCGAGCCTTGATTTTCGGAAAAAACCTTGAGAATGAAGCCGTTGTCGCTGTAAAAAAAAGACAAAAATGAGCTAAAAAGTTCTGTAAAATAAGAAAACATTAATAAAAAGAAAAAAAAAGAATGTTGAAATGGAAATAATACCTATAAGGAAAACAAAGAGCCAAAGAAGTATTGGTTCAGCTATATCTCCAGCTAGGGTTGTCAAATAATGAGCTCCAACACCTAGAGCACCGGCTAAGAATGTTGCCAATGCTCTGTTAAACCCTTTTCCCAGTGTGGCTCCAACAGTGAATTCGAATACCACAACGACGGTTAAGATAGCCCACATTGTTGAAGCGCCTAAGCCACCATAGATGGGTCTCAACTCTCAAGTAGTAAAGAAGAGAAACTAGAGACAGAGTTAATCCAACCTTGATTGAATGTGTTACTCTTCTTGGGTCATCTTTTCCAAGATTCTTGATCTTGGTTATGAATTTAACTACATTGTTCTTCAAACTCACAGAGAAGGCTTTAATCGAAGAAAAGAAAGTATTGAAAAACCCTAGAAATGTATCGAAGATTCTTGTGCTATTATTGATCTCTGCGGTTCTTGATTCTATATCCATAGTTTAACAATTGTGGGGACAAGAAAGAGATGCCAAGAGAGAGAGAGAGAGATTTTTTGTAATGAAGAGAGAGAGAAGTGATTGGATTTGAATTTATAGGAAGAAGAAAATAGAAAGTCCATGACGAGCATACAAAAATCGTTTCCTCTTTGACACATGTGTGGTTTTCTCGTAAACGCGCTTATAATTCGGGATAAGTCTATTTCGGCCCCCTAAAAGGAACTAATTCACCAAATGGTCCCTAAAGACGACCAACTTCTATTTTGGCCCCTTTTGAGTTATTCCGGTAGTCAATTTCAGTCAACTTTAACAACTGACTCGTTCTTTCCTATTTACCCTTTCTTTCAAATATTTTGCCTTATTTATGTTTTCTCTCTCCGTCATCTAAGAAGGGTCACCGATGATGGTCAGACGATGATCCATCCCCGGGAAAAAAAGAATCTTTTTTTTTTCGTACTTCGTTCCTTTTCTCCTCCCACCACTACCACCACCAATAAAGATTTTTTTTTCTTCTTTCATCAGTTGCACAACCTAATGAAACCTCCGTTAATTTAGTTTTTGAAGCTTCACAAGTAACAACACTAAAAGGACTTTCATTAACATTGTAATCCTGTAATAAACATAAAACCCTTAAACCTTCGATTTTGAAAACCCTTTTTGTACAATCTAATAAACCCTCATAATCAAGCATGCATCACTTGCAACAGTGCACATACACCAGAAGCATGGGCAATTGAATTATTAGGGTTTCCACCTCAAAATTGCTCTTTACAGAACTCAAAAACAACTTTTATGGAACTCATTTCCGCAAAATTACTAAGAGAGAAGCAACGAAGCATCTCAGCCATTGAAATGGCTAATAAGGATTGCAAGGAGAGCTCATCCATAAAGCGAGCAATCGAATCATTAGGATGCAAAGTTCATGTGTCTAATAATGGTGATTGTGCATTGGATTTTGAAAGCAAGCCACAGGACATGCAACAGAAATTACCATATCTTCTTCACGGAGAAACTCATATAGCAATATTTCTTCAAGGGACAAATCTGATGTATCGGTTTCGATCTCAGTAACGAAAGAAGGTGATGATGATCGAAACAATTGAACTAGTCGACCTTGTAAAGCTTTTTGCCCATTACGCATTACAGAAGGTACCTGCAACTGGCCTAATGTTGTCTGTGCTCACGTTGGAAGTCAATTCATTGGATTGAGAGCGAACTTTGATACATTTGATAAACTTTCAATCAATGATTATTATTTCGGGTTGGATTAGATTAGAATAAGCTCATGTAGGTCTATTGGGTTGGATTAGATTAGAATAGGTCCGAGTTGCAACTTTGGAAAAGGGAGTCAAAACATCAAATCAATTACACGAAAGGGGGTCCAAACAACAAATCTTCCAATTTGAAAGGAGGGGCAAAGAGGAAAAGAATTAATCTTCTGTCATAGTTGATTGGAATTGACTGACAAAAAAGATGAAAAAGGGGGCCAAAAAAGTTGATAATCTTTAGGGGACCATTTTAACGAGTTAATCATCTTTAGAGGGTCGAAATCGAATTATCCCTTATAATTTCCATGACCACAGACCAATTCATAATAAGTCTCTCCCTCACTCACTATCTAAAGAAATAACAGTCTCTAACTTAGAGATTAGTGTAGGGTACAAAACTGATAGATGTTAAGTCTATTCGTAAACTCAAAACTCATTGGCAACTATGAAGATTACTCGGACTTTATACTTTTGGCTATTAGATTATGTTTTTAGTATACAGGACTATTCACGTCCTTTCACGTGTGTCATTCTCTAAACTTATCTTTTAGTTTTTAAGGAAAATGAAAAAAGTGCTACCATAGTAGGCTTGCCATATATCTAAATAGCTAGGAATGAACCATCAAAAGAAGATTTCGTGTAGGTGTACAGTACACATTAACATGTGGTCTCTTTTATGATTAGTGGTTTATAAACTTTTCAGGGATGACTACAAAATTTGTAATGTGTCATCATGTATTATGTTTTAGGATTTCCAATGTATTAAATATCAATAAGTTGATTTTTGGAATACCGATTACACCAACTAATAGGCCATAACGTTTTTTTTTATGTACCTTGAGTTTAAACCCATATCCTACAATTTAGTTAGGTGTTAGGAGATGTACAAAATCTTAATATATATATATATATATATATATATATAAAACGAACAAATAAGCCAATTGACTTACTGAAAGCACATTATGCCTATATTTTATATAAGTACTGGAACGCGTACAAGTATTTCGACCATGTGATGTAAATTAGATATATCTACTTTGGGTCTTGGATCTATAACTAAAATATTATTTGCTCTTTCATAATTTCAATTTCACAGAATAATAAAATGAAGTTTTTTTGAAACTTAATGGTAGTTCTTATCAATTTTCTTAATATTATTACTAATATTAATACCAATAATAAATGTCCAGGTATATTTTATTAATTTATTTTTTATTTCTAAAGAAAAAGTGATAATTTTAAAAGAAAAAGAAATTTTAGATAAGCAAGATATCTTATCTTATATAAATTTCTTAAGTGGGTGAGCAGTGTTCAAAGTTCAAACCCCCTCTTATCTGTAAGTTTAATTCAAAACCAAATAATTGAAAACGTGCTCAATTGTTTTATTTTAATTTCATTTTCCTTATATTTTACAGCATATTAATACATATCTCAAGAATGCACCCATTTACTTAACTATGACAAAATCCATGTTTTCACACATAAATTTTATATAAAATTTTACATTGAGATGTCAAATTAATGAAAGAAAACTAGTCATTTAATTATGTGTATAAACGCGTCATGAGTCACTTAGTTTTAACTATATCAAAGAATACAAAATTTGTTCGATCTTACAATATACCAATATACTGTGAGATTGTTAATTGTTGACATCAATACTTGTACTTGTTTTCTGTCTTTCCTTTCTCAATTTTTTTAATTACTCTATCAATTTGGAAATGGTAACAAACTAACAAAGACTATTTTTCTTGTCCTCTTTTGAAATCACAATCTTTTCTTGGTTATCTAGCCTTGAGAACAGTCCCACGTTAAAGAGTGGCTTCTAACCAAAACTATAATATTACCTTTTTTTTTTTATGAGAGAATACTATAATATTACATACATGGTCATATTATAACTAAGGATTTTTGAGCTAGGGGTCCAAAAAGTGGGGGGTAAACCCAAAAAAAATCCACTCTTGCCCAAAAATTAGTTGCAGGTCCAAATGTCAGATTTTTTTTTTATTCCCCTCTTGCCCTTGGACGGGACATGCTGACGTTTTCTTGAAAAAAAAAAAATGTCTGGTAAATAAAATAATTTACCAGTATACGAAAAATTCAAAGTTTCAAAATTTTTTGAAAATTTGAAAACGAAATTTCAAATTCCCGCCCAGCAAACCATCTCTTCCCGGTAAATAAAATAATTTCCCTTACACAAAAAATTCCAATTTTCAAATTTTTTTGAAATTTTCAAACGAAATCTTTTTTTCGAAATTTTCAAATTCCCGGGCAAATTTTGAAATTTTTTTGAAAATTTTAAATTCCCGCCCAGCAAAAGTGTCTAGTACAGAAAAAAATTTCCAGTAAATAAAATAATTTCCCGGTCTCAAATTTTTTTTTTCGAACTTTTGAAATTTTCAAACGAAATTTCAAATTCCCGCCCAAATTTTTTTTACGAATTTTCAAATTCCCGCCCAAAATTTCAAAATTTTTTGAAAATTTTAAATTTCCGGGCAAATTTTGAAATTTTTTTGAAAATTTTAAATTCCCGCCCAGCAAAAGTGTCTAGTACAGAAAAAAATTTCCAGTAAATAAAATAATTTCCCGGTCACAAATTTTTTTTTCGAAGTTTTGAAATTTTCAAACGAAATTTCAAATTCCCGCCCAAATTTTCAAATTTTTTTACGAAATTTCAAATTCCCGCCCAGCAAAAATGTCTAGTACAGAAAAAAATTTCCAGTAAATAAAATAATTTCCCGAAAATTTCCAGTAAATAAAATAATTTCCCGCCCAAATTTTCAAATTTTGTAATTTCCAGTAAATAAAATAATCTCCCGAAAATTTCAAATTTCCAGTAAATAAAATAATTTTCAGAAAAAAAAATCGTTTCCCGAGATTTTTCGATGGCAATTTTGTAATTTTCGATAGCATGAACGGTAAATACTTTATTTTCTAAGGGCCCTTTACGTAATTTTGACCCCCAAACTGACACATTGGACCTCCCTTTCATTTTTAGGCAACTTTGGGTGAAATTTTCATTTTTGCCCCCTTTTTGGACCAATGGCTCAATCCCTCTATAACTAATGGTCTGGCCATTTTAATTTAGACGAGTGCCCATAAACGCAACGTAGTTCTAAGACTATACCTACATGTGATAGACACAATGGTCGTCAACTCGTCATTCACTGCACTTCACCCCAACAAACAAGAAAAACACATCTTTGTCTTAAAAAGAATTTGACATAAGAGGCTACGTGTGAGAATATTCTCAAATGATCAACATACATCTCATAACCAACAATCTAATGCTGGCCATTTCAGTCGTTACCAAATGATGCAGAGTTTAGATTCAAAATCATCGTCGCAAAAGTAATGCATTCTTTTTATATCAGAATCTAAATTTGTTGAATCTGAATTGGATAGATCGTTTTACAAGTTAATTAGAGTGTCTGTTTTCTAATCTACATTATTATGTTTGATTTTTTCTTTTTAACTTTGAGGTTTACATCCTCAGCTATGAGTCTATAACCGAAAATCAAATACCTAAGTCATTTTTATTCAGTACCAATTGTTTTATTGAGTCATATCCTTCGTAGAAAAAGAAAGTAAGAGGTCATATTAAATTCAATCAAGTATGAATGAACTTCTTTAAGATTTCCAATTGATGAGCTTAATTAGTTATAATCAGCACTGTAAACACAAATTGTTCTCAGACTGTAATGATCATCAATAAAGCTCTTATATCAAACTAATATGAGATTTGGGAGAAACTAATATAAATTAATAACTAATTATACAAAAGTAAGGGCTGCAAGCTTTAAAGTTAATTGGCTCTAAAAATTTAGACTAATAATAAAAAGAGTTAATTCTTATATGGCCCCCTACTTTGTAACCAGCTTCCTTTATGGCCCCCTTTTTTTCGTAAATTCAAATATGACCCCCTTTTTTGATGTAATTGTCCTAACTACCCTTCCTTAAAATCTTTTTTCAAAATTAAAAATAAAAATAAAATTAATATTCCACCTCATTTCCTCTCCACCACACATCTCTCTCCATGTCAACTCTCTCTCTCCACATCACCTCTCTTTCCAACTCACCCCTCTCTCTCCAACTCACCCCTCTCTCTCTCCAACTCACCTTCATCTTCTCCGATTGAAGTCGCCGGCCGGAGATTTTCCGGCCAGCGACTTCCCAAAAAAAAAAAAAAATTTTTTTTTTCTCTCATCTCTCTCTCTCTCTAAAAATCCGGCGAAGGGGGTTTCCCTTCGCCGGATTTTTAGAGAGAGAGAGATGAGAGAAATTTTTTTTTTTTTTTTGGAAGTCGCCGGCCGGAAAAATCTCCGGCCGGCGACTTCAATCGGAGAAGATGAAGGTGAGTTGGAGAGAGAGAGGGGTGAGTTGGAGAGAGAGAGAGAGAGGTGAGTTGGAAAGAGAGAGGGGTGAGTTGTAGAGAAAGATGAGGTGGAGAGAGAGAGAGGGGTGAGGTGGAAATAACTTTTTTTAAATGTTTTAAATTTAGAATTAAGAAGGGTAGTAATGACATTTACTTGAAAATAGGGGGCTATATTTGAATTTACGAAAAAAAGGGGACATAAAGGAAGCTGGTCACAAAGTAGGGGGCCATATAGGAATTAACTCTAATAAAAATTATATATTAAAAAGGTTTCCAAGTGGGAAACACATCACCCTCCACTTCTCTTAAACTTTGAGATTCTTATGATGATAATTAAATGTAGATAACTCTTATCACCACCTTTTCTTAATCACCTCGGTTGCTTATCTCTTTCTTACTTGATTAATTATATTAGTTAATTACGAAATCAAATATTTATCGACCTAGCTAATTGAAGTGCAAGATAACTTTTTATGTAACAAAAGGGGATTATTAGTTTAATAAGTGATGAATTTAAATAAAAAATATAGTGTGCTAATATTGTAAAAACAATTTGACAGCAAGGTAGAGTGAACCTAGCCTAAATCAAGAACTTAACATAAAACACAAGAATTTTGAGAACTAAGAAGGTCCAAGATTAGGTCGGTTGTCTATAAAGAAGGCTTTGTTCTAATTATGTAACATCTATTATATTAAAACAACTCAGTCGGTTATCATGGGGATAAGTCTGATCGTCCATTTTTATTGGGATTTTCATAAAGATCACATCTGACGGCTGTTATAAAATCTCTTTTCGTGTAAATCCAGTCAAAATAGAAGGGCAATAGTGTTAATCAACCAAAATCGGTTAGGATGTCCCTACAATAATTACCCACGTATTTCTCTCCCCCAACTTTTCCTCACGATTCAAAATTCTGCCTCCTATATTGTCTAGAAGCCCTTTCCTAATATTACAATATAGCCCTTCTAAATAAAATAACCTATCTAAAAAATAAGTTACATAAAGAAAAAAAAGATTCTCGGGTTTAGAAATAAAATAACCCATGTAAAATAATTATTTCTTGCACAACACATGTTTAGAAATAAAATAACCTATTTCCTTTTTCTTTTTTCTCATAATATCCGTTGCAAAATAACCTATGAAATTGAAAAATAACAGGTTCTAGGATAGTACTCATATCGTTCAGTTTGATTTCTTGGTAATATGCGTTTATGACAACTTGATGTTCATTTGATTTCTTCAATAATTTCGTTGAATGTTGATTGATATAACTGTCTGTGCCCTCGGGCACGGGCTATACCCTAGTTGTTGAAATTTCATATGGGTTCCACTTGTTTGCTTGGTGGGCTCATAGTGCTTTTTTACAATCTAACTTTCGTTTTGCTTATGAGGGTATGCTTTCCAATAGTTGCAATTTTTTACACTTAAAAGTTAATTGTCGTGACAATGCAACGTCTGCATCTAAGTCAAACTTTGAGTAAGGTAGTTGTTTGATATCTTTAGTTTAAAGGAGTACAACCCAAAAGAAACAAAAATACAAAGGAAAGTTTTAAAGGCGCCCCTTTAAGTGTTTAAGACGTGTCCCTCAAGGCCAATTTGAGAAAGAGTTTGTGAGGGAAAGAGACGCCTTTAATATTTACTAGGGTGACTTTAAAACCTACCAAAGAAAATTTCTAAATGATCTTCTCTTCCATTTCAAATTTGTACAAAGTTTGTTTCTTCTCCCTGACTCGCTTTCCTCTTTCCTTCGAAGTTTTCTTCTCTAGCCTTTGTCTTTTACTCATGGGGCATGAGAGCTACACTGCCTCAAGCAAATATGATTTAGGACGCAACAAAGTTTTGTTGACTACGAAAATGTGGATGCCCCTAAAATTTTTGAAGTGAAATAATTGATTAATTATGGAAACTAGCTAGGACCAAGCTGAAACCCAAGCCTAAAAGTACTCAATCTATATATAAATGAGAAGGGACATTGTATATGCGCTCACCATTTTTGTTATGTGCACACATATTGAAGGAGATGCCCTCCGACTAAGATGACAATGCATTCAATTTGTCAGATATGATAATGATGACTTTATCCAAAAGATCGTAAAGTCCGGCCAATTTAGAAATAATGCTTAGCGAGAAGCCAAGTAGCCAACTACGATCGTCAAATCAACCTTAATGATTTGCAGCTAAGTTCGACTGGATCTTACAATGTGTTGCATCAAAGAGTGACGATTTGATCGAAAAAATATGGCTCGAGGATCAGGATAAAAAGTTGGATTAGATCCAATTTGATAGACCCAAAAAGTCCGGACAGTATCTGGACAAATATAGAAACAACCAGGCTCAAAAGGGAGGCTTGGAAATGTAGAAAGGGGCCATCATGGCTACGGACCACCCAGGCCCTGCCCACTAAAGGGGCTGTCGTGGCCGGCTACATAAAGGGATGCCCCAGATGAGACAAACTCCCATCTGGGAATCCCAGTCAGATTAGAATTTCGAGTCTTATATTTTTTATGATCCTTATTGAATCATGTTTTGTATAAGACTCTGACTTTATGGTTTCCATATAAGGACCATTATAGAACGGAAAATGTGTGGAATTTTCTATAGAGAAAATCTATCTCTCATCTCAAGTGAGAGAGAGATTTAGAGAAAAAAAACTCCCACACTATCTATCTAGTCTGAAGGATAAATGTTCTTCATCTTAACCTCTCAATAAGGTCGTAGCTGACTCTAAAGGAAGGAGATCAAGTTGGTTGCTCCGATGTCTGAAGTAGAGGAGCTGCGATTTGGAGTTCTGATCTTCAAGATAAAGGCAATCAGTTTAGTCTGCGGAAAAACGATTCAGGTAATTCTATCCTTAATCTAGTTTATCTTTAGTTCATGCATGAGATCATGAGAAACTAGTGTTAGACGTATGAGATTCTGCTTAAAACACTAGGTGACTACATAACCAAACACATAATAAAAATGGTAAGTGCATTTTTTTTTTTTGGAATCAAACTTCATTAATAGGCCAAAAGGCTAACGAGAATTACATCACGAAGTTGAAAATCAAATGACACAAACCAGAACAGACAAACAAGTCAAGTTATGCCCACTTGGGGTGCCTCTAGAGCTGCCTGATCTAACTGGTGGGCTACTTTTCTGGTGCAGTCACCACTAGCCATTGTGGGTAGTTTTGTAACCGTTACTTCTTCAACCTTCTTCTCTTCTCACCGTCAACCTTCGGCGTACAGATATCTGGTCTGCGCCTCTTATTCTTCAGCCAGATTCAACTTGAGTCTTCTATTACAAATTGTTACGATGTGTCCCAAAAAACCACAATATCTATAGTTTACGGATTGAACTTCTTAGGATGAACTTTGGGTTATGACTAATTCCGCAACATCAGTGAAGAGAGTTATAAGTTGTTGAAGAAACTCCCAATGGTTGTCCATGATCAAACACTCGATCCTGACTAAATACGAAAACAACAAAAAGATCTTAAATATCAACATAAACAGACCCTAAAGACCAACAAAGAAAATAACCTTTATTTAGAAACGAAAAAAGGAATCCGGAGAAGAGAAGACCCTTCGCCGGAGAAATAATGTAATTCCCTGAAAGGTTTACTCTGGACAAGCGGCTATGGAGAGATAGGAGAGGTTTTGGGGAGATAGGGGAGGGGATTATGGTAAGTGCATTTAAAATGTCTCAAATTAGAAACTCAATCGTGCTTCCTAGCCCATTACTGAATTTGCAGTGGCCCTTTTCCACTCAATTTCATGAGTGCCCTTTTTATGATTTCTCTCTACTCTTTCTCTCCAAAGTTTTGTAATCTTCTATGATGATGAGTTCAATGGCAGATGACAGAAACAAGCCACCATCGTTAACAAACTTCAATAATCACAAACATCAAACTATCTTCCACATCTTGTACACATCTAACCACTTTGACCAATCTTCCTTCGTGTTGGTGAAGTGGTATTTTAACTTGAAACAGATTGGTTTGCATTGAAATAACGTTATAATTGGCAGAGATGATGGTATTTGACAAGAGTGGTAATTCAATGAGCTCAAGCTCATACTTAACTATATGAGTTTGAGAAGATAACATTGGATCTTAAAGATGTTTTAAAAATATTTTAAAAGATAAAAAGTACAGCTGTACTATTCCTAAATTTAAGGGATGATTAAAATATCAAAGTTATTAGCCTCATAGTTAAATATAATTATGAATTTCCATTTAGTTTTACACTTAATAAATAGCCAACGAATTTTGAGGTTCTCCTCCCCACGGCGTTATCAATGTAACTTCCACTATTTTTTTTTTTGCTTACCTCTCTACCTTTACTACCAAAAATTTTTGGGATGGATATTTAATCTCGTTGGGATATTTAAATTCAATTCTATATTTCACAAATAGTTATTACTTGTACTCTTACTTCACCATTCTAATGTCCAAGGTCTAAATATTTAAATTCAATTCTATATTTCAGAAATGGTTATTACATTAAAAGATTTTATATTATTCGTCGGATCTATTTCCAACAAAATCTCTAAAATAAAATGGTCGGCCAGACTTATCTCCTAGATAACCGACTGATATGTTTTAATATAATAGATTGTTAATAAATTACAGTTTTACAAATATTACATTACATGTGTTTTGAGTGGAGGAAGTTTGATTTCTAGTAATTTTAGTTTAACCTCTACTCATTTAGAATCCTGGTTCCGCCCTTAGTCATACATATAATTTTCGCAACATTCATCATGAGCCGATTCAACATACTTCATCAATCTTCTTGTTTGTAATTTATCTAAAGATAATTTTTTGTTTGATTTTTTTCTTTTTTTAAATCTGGAAAATTAAATTTATCTAATGAGATTGTAGGAAGATATAAAAAAAAAAGTGTTTGAAATGCTTAGACTTTGCCCATTAGAATTGTGAAATAAAAGTATAAGTTAATTACTATTTCTCAAGTATAGAATTGAATTTTAAATATCGCAAAGAAATTAAATATGCAGAACCAATTTTGTAATGGTTTTAGATTCATTGGTTACTACTAAACATATCCAGTAATAGAATTCATTATATCCTAGTTACTGTGAATTGGAAACCGATTACATTGTCGTACAATTGGCATTGAATATATCAAAGATGTGATAAGCTAGCTACCCGCCCACTCAAATTCTAACATGACCTGGCCTATAGCCCACTCAAACTCTTAAGGCCTATAGCTCAACTAAATAAAGGCCTAAAGTCCAACTACACTACATTATTTATACTCTAATAATCTCCATTCAAATAACCAAAGATTCCACCTTCGGATTCGAAGGTGGGACCTCCAGGAGTTTCTGGAGTTTATGTCCGCACCTTGGAACCACTTGGGCTACCAACTGTTGACAATGACGTGATTTCAATTGGTTTATAATATGGGGATGAGAGTCCATAGGAGGATAAAAGTTGAGAGGAGGATGATGAAGAGATTGAAAAAGATGCTAGTGCTAATGAAAAAATCCCATTGAATCAAGCTCAAAATTTGCGATGGTCATGAGCTTAAGCTCATTAAATCAAGCTCAAAACAAAGAAAGAAAACATAAAGAGGAAGGATGGAGAAAATGGAAAGGATGGTAATATAGTAATTACGAAAATATTTATGGTATAATCTCCAGTGATCTAACGAAAATATTTCTTTGTTTAACTTAATCCTTAAATCAAGGAAACAACTAGATATTACTATTTCAACTGAGATCCTACTATATATATATACTTTTTTTTTTGTTAAGATACTATATATATATATATATATATTAATCAAATATCAGAAGCAACATTAATAAACTTCTTCTATACCAGCAGCTAGCAGGCTCTTCGGTTTCTTCTCTATCTAAAGTCCACCCTATTTTTTCGTTTTGAAGGAATTAACCAATGGCGCATCACAATCATAATAATCCACAAAATCATGTCGTAACAGGTTACCCAATACCATCAGAAAGCTACCCACCACCCCAATCTACAAGAGTAGGATTCTCACGTCCCCCCGGAAAGTTCGAGGCTGTTGTAGTAGTCGGATGTATGTTTTCTATTACCATGTTACTTATCTTTTCGGCCTGGCTAGTTATTGACATGGCCCCTCCTAGCCTTCCGGAATTCCGAGTCAACAATGCTTCAGTTTCCAACTTCAACGTTTCTTCCATAGAGTTGAAATCAAACTGGGAATTCCATCTCCTTGTTCGAAACCCTGACATTATGCACAAATTCAATTACGAACAAATCAATGGTTCTGTTTTTTTCAGAGACAAACTTGTCACACAAAAATTACTTCCACCGTTCTATCAAAAAAAGAAAACCAACAAGGATATTACTTTCTCCTTCTCCACGGATTCTTCCACATACCTTGATGAAGCAGCAGGGAGAGAAATTGTTTGGGAACGTAATAATAATGTGGTGAGTTTCGATCTGAGGATGTCGATTTCAATAATATATGGGGGTTTCAATGAAGCGAAAATGGTGATCAATGTTTTATGTGAGGATATAAAGTTCAAACTTTCATCAAATAGTAGTAGTCCCGATGGAATAATGTTGGGTGGAACATATGAATGCCAAGTTAAAAGTGACAAAGAAGAGGATGAAAGTGAACCTTAGTTGGATATTTTATGGTTATTTTATGTGAAGCGAAAATGGTGATCAATGTTTTATGTGAGGATATAAAGTTCAAACTTTCATCAAATAGTAGTAGTCCCGATGGAATAATGTGGGTGGAACATATGAATGCCAAGTTAAAAGTGACAAAGAAGAGGATGAAAGTGAACCTTAGTTGGATATTTTATGGTTATTTTTTTTATTACTCTTCTTTATTGCTTTCTATATGTAAGTATGTTTGATACTCTATAGTTCTAGTAGAGATAATTACCTAGGTTTACTATCAATGACCAATTTACGAATTACGTTTTACTCCCACGGGAGGAAAAGAAATGACAACGACTATGCAAAAGTTACAACCGATACCAAATAAAAAGTAGGGGTACATAAAAATATGTAGTAATGGTGTAAAAAAGTATGGTGGTGGTTGGGATGATAATGTATGTAGTAATGGTGTAAAAAAATATGGTGGTGGTTAAGGGGTGGTGGTTGAGGTGTGATGGCGGCAATGGCTGAAGTGTACTGGCATGAAGGTTGAACCGTTGAAGCGTGGTGGCTGGGGTATGGCCATTGTGGAAATGGTGGAGGTACAATGGTGGTGGTTGTGGTGGAGGATTTGTTATGATAGTAGAAACAAAAAATTAGATCAAGTAAAATTCATGTTTATTCAAGTAACTTAACATTAAAGTCAAAAGGCTATAATGAGTAAATTTTTAAATGAAAGTCAAATCTTAACTTAATTAAAGTCAGAAGTTTTTTGCATTACTATATTAATTTTCCTTTTTAACTATTCTACTAAAAATAAGTAAACGGATTAAATATTTTTTAGTTGCCAAACGACACCTAAGAGGGAGAACATCCTGAGCTTTTTTGGGTTTTGGTATAGGAAGAGCACTTTTTAGCAAAGGCAGTGCATTAGATATGGAGAGCATTTTTTTTAGAATAGGGAGGGATAAACATTTTTTTTAAATATCTCAAATTTATACTTTGGTCCCTCCTATCAGACTATTTTCAGCAATCTCAACCGAAAGTTATTACTATTTTCAGCCGGACCGGCCGAAATTTGTTATCTTTTTCAATCGCCCAACCAAAATTTCTCTACGTTTAAGTTCTTTCTTGATGTAGGCTGCCTCCTTCATTAATGGTGGTTCCTAATCCATGAGATCTTGAGGCATCATTAAAAGCTCGAAACTAAGACTATAGTGATAGTAAACTTTGCAAGTTTTTTAATACTAATGGTGATGTTGATAGTAGTGGCGATATTAGGGTTTTGGTTGCTATGTGAGAGAAACTACAAGTGAAAAAAATATTAGATTTATTATTAATTTTTATCTAAGTCCTTCTATTTTGGCACTATTTATTAAATGATCTTTATAACGCCCTCCTTAAACTAATTTGGTAAAGGAAGAGCAAATACATAAATTAACCTTTCTAACGCACTGCCTTTACTAAATAGTGCTCTTCCTATACCAAAAGACGCTTTTTTAGATATACCACAATAGTCATTACAAAGATATTGATACAACAATACTATATAATAAGTACAATAACTGCCGAATTAAAATCTTATAGAAACTATTGGCCTAAAGCCCAACAAAATTAATGACGTCAATCTAACTACTTTATTTATACCCAAATTCAATAATCTTAGATTTCCTCTTCTATGAGATCGAACATGAAATGCAGCGGGTGAAGATAGAAAAGAGGGGCGCCTATAAAGGCCCCCTTTGTTCTAATAGGCACTTATATGAAAACCAGTTTGGAAATAAAACCACATTTTTATGTTAATTAATTTTTGTGAGGGTTTGATAAGGTTGTAAGAAAATGGTGGGTGCTTTTAAAAAGTCATGCTCTTTTGTTTTCTTCACCAATTCTTTCTGAGGTGCCTTTAGAAATTGCTTTTATTCATCTTCTTCATGTTGGACGGATGCCAATTTTAAAGATAAGTTTCCCCATCCATGAATGTCGGAATTTCAGGAATAAAATTCAATTGAGAATCTACTACGTATAACTTTAACCTAGCCGCCTTCCTTCTATATTTTACTAATCACAAATATCTTAACAGTTACTCCTTCTGTACCAAGTCTAGCTCTTCGGTTTCTTTATCTCTCTAACTAAAGTCTCTGCTTTTCGTTTTGAAGGAATTAAGCAATGCCCCGAAAAAACCTCGCATCGTCCTCCGAAGGTGCAATGGTGAACCGTTTACTTCCCGCGAAATTGCACTGATCGTAGTAATAGTCTTCATCATCATCCTTATGTGCATAGTACTAAATTGTAAGCCCTAGCTTTCCGGAATTCCGAATCAACAATGCTTCAGTTTCCAACTTGAGCGTTTCGCCCTAGCTTTCCGGAATTCCGAATCAACAATGCTTCAGTTTCCAACTTGAGCGTTTCTTTTCTTTCAATAAGTTCGCATTAGGGGGGGGGGGGGGGGGGGGGGGGGGGGGTTGTGGATCAAGACATTAGGGGACAATCAGAGACAAAATGTTCCGTGGACATTTCAAGACATTTGGGACATTTGTCTGTAGACAAAATGTCTCTATGGACATTTTAAGACATTTGATTCGTAGACAAAATGTCTTTATGGACGGGGGGAGGGGGTTGTGGATCAAGACATTAAGGGACAATCAGAGACAAAATGTTCCGTGGACATTTCAAGACATTTGGGACATTTGTCTGTAGACAAAATGTCTTTATGGACATTTTAAGACAATTGATTCGTAGACAAAATGTCTTTATGGACATTTCAAGACATTTGATTCATAGACAAAATGTCTTGGAGACATTTCAAGACATTTGGTTCACGGACAAAATGTTCCGAAGACATTTCAACATACTGAATCCATGGACAAAATGTGTAGTGGACATTATTATTATTATTATTATTATTATTATTATTATTATTATTATCATCATCATTGAATGACAATTGGTATAAACTCTTACTCCATTACTGAACTAGAAAATAAAATCTAGTATAGAATTTCAATGAAAACAGACCAACCCAATTCAAATCTTACTCTTAAAATCCTTCAGAACCCTAAATCTTCACTTCTTTAGCGTCAACCCAATTGAAGATTGGAGATCAGATGCTATGTAGATATTGTGATATATATATATATATATATATATATATATATATATATATATATATGTATATATATAGAGAGAGAGAGAAAAAAAGAAAGTAACAGATTAGAAAAGGTTGGTTTCTCTCTCTTCTCCCTAGCGGGAGGAGAAAGAGTGCGTTTTGTTAAGGGTGGGAAATCCCTTTTTCCATGTTTTTTGTGAGAAAAATTTTGGACCTATTTTCTAACTTTTTTTTCCAACTGAAAACGGCTTTCTCACGTTTTTACACTTACCAAACAGTGGAAAATTGATTTTCATACGAAAATCGATTTTCTCACATGATTTTCACACGTATCAAACAGACCCTAAATATTAAATATCATATTTTTTGTAGAGGGTGTGTAGTGAAAGAGAGAATGAGAGAGAGAGAGAGAGAGAGTTAGAAAACCATCAACTTTGATAAATAGCCAACAACCCTTGGTTGGTGTGGTAAGAGGTATAATCTTCCACCTAGAGGTCAAGGGTTCGAGGCACACGCTGAATAATTTAAAAAAAACTTTGATAAATAGTTTTATTTGGTGTATATTGTGACGACTCAACTGTTGTCTTCACAATATACTAAAGACTGTCCAAAAACTTATGTACTAAAAGAGAAATCAACTTGAATATTTATAGAGTTAATGGCGACTCTACAAGATCCATAAGATGCATCTCTATTGGGTTGTGGCTACCCATAACTTGTGATTTTTCGCAACTACTTATTTGATATAATTACAATCGACTAAAAAATTATTTATATAATAAACAATTTTCCAACAATACTTAAGGGGCAGTGTTGAAGTATGGTGGCATAGAAGTTGAACTTGTGGTTGAGGTATAGTGATGTGGAAATGGTAGGTGCAATTGTGGTGATTGTGGTGCAGGTTTCGTTACGACGGTAGAAATAAAAAAATTAGATAAAGTAAAATTCATGTTTATATAACTATAGCAACTTGACTTCAAAGTATACGCAAAAATATGAACTTTTAGTTTTTTTTTTTTTTTTTTTGTTGAAAGGTAAATATGAACTTTTAGTTGAAGCCAAATTTTTACTTAATTGAAGTTAGATGTTTTTTCATTACCAATCCATCTTTTTTAGATTTTCTATTAAAAATAAGTCAAAAAGTTGCATATTTTTTAGTTGTCAAAGTACACTTAAGCGGGAGAATTTTATTCGAGTTTTTTAGATGTTGACTACGATAGTCACTACAGATGCATTGCTACATGAATACGATGTAATAAGTACAATAACTGTCGAATTTAAACCTTACAAAAATTATCAGCCTATAGTACATCTAACTATTGTATTTATACTCAAGTTCAACAATCCTAGACAAGGGCGGAATTAGGGGGTGACAGGGGAGGGCAACGGCCCTCCCTGGAATTTGACTTCTAATAATAATTTTGACTCTGACAAATCTTTTATGTATGATTTGTTCTATTAGATTTCATTTTTGCTCTCCCTCGCACTATTTTCTGGTTCCGCCCCTGACCCTAGATTTGAACTTGCATGGATGGAACGTGAGGACGCCAATAATGAAGGACTGAAGGCAGACGGTATGGGAGGCCCCATTTGTTGTAATAGGCCGACACTTATGTTGGGGTCTTCCTAAAGAGACAACCTAAACACAATTAGATTCACTAATGACGTGTTTGGACGGCGGAATCATTAATCTGCGGATTCATGAGTCCTTCGGATTCATGAGTCCTTCGGATTCATGAGTCCTTCGGATTCATGATCCACGGATTCATGAATTCAAGTAACATTTTTTGGTTTGTTTGGCAATTAATAAGAATCCTAGGATTTATTATTATTTGAGTATTTTCAAACGCTTCTTTAAAAAAACTACGTTCCCTCCCCGTCCTACGGACGGGGAATATCCCTCTTGGCTAACGCTTTTGAGGAAGATAAAAATAAATTTAAATTACAACATAAATTACATTAAAGATGAGAGACGGAAAACTGTAGTTATGGAAGAAATATCACTAACAGAAGAGATTTGATAAAAAAAAAAATTAAGAGATTTAATTTCAATTTTAAGTGAAATAGTTAGGAGAGAAATTAGGAAGATATGGGGAGAGTGGGTTTTATTTAGATCTCTTCCACAAATTCTACTGTAAAGTTGGTAGTTTCTAAGATGGAATCCGTGGGAGAAAAAAATAGGGAGAGAAATATGTGGGTAGTTATTCTAACCAATTTTGACTGATTTACATAGATACCCTTCTTTTTTTAGTGTATTTACACAAAAAGATTTTATATTATCCGTCGGATGTGTTCGCAACTAAATCTTTAAAATAAAATGGACGGTCAGACTTATCCCCTGGATAACCGACTGATCTGTTTTAATATAATAGATATTGAATCAACCTTGTTTTCGAAACTCGATTTTTTAAATATCGTTTCATTCGAGAACTCTCCTTTTTCTTCGTAAATTTTTTTTTAGAACCGTTTTTTTTTAACTTTTTTCATGAACAACTTTTTTTCCAAAAATAGTTTTTCCCGAAAGGCGTTTTTCTCAAAAAAAAATAATTCCCCGATTTTTTTTCAAAAACTATTGTTTTCGGTAACTGATATTTCATGAAAGCTATTTTTTTTTACGAAAATCATTTTTAAAAAACATGTTTGGAGGAAAAATTGTTTTCAAAGAAAATATATGTTTTCTGGAAAAAATCGGATCTCTGGAAGAAAATAAAAAAATGATTTTTGGAAGAAAAAGGCGGTTGTCGATAAAATCGGATTTTGATAAAAAAATAATTTTTGGAGAAAAACGATTTTTTGAAGAAAAAAATGATTTTCGGGGAAAAAATGATTTTTGGGAAAAAAAAAAGATTTTCGGGTAAAGAATTTTGAGAAGAGTTTGATAATTAGGTTTTTCTCATATTCGATAATGAAGAAGGCAATGCCTTATATAGTACATATAGGAGATTTCAGATTACTAAGAATCTGAACCATAACAGATTAGATAACAACAATCTAACAGAGTAGTTATCCAATCTGTTTATTTTATCTGATTACGACCAAGTATGTATAGGTACACATTGCACTCTAAAACACCATTGACTGTAGCAACATTTATCTTCAATATACCCCCCCCCTCAAAGTGATGTCGAGCTCAAGGCATCAATTTGCTCCGTAATGTGAGAAAGGCAGGGGGGGCACCGAGTCCTTTAGTGAAAATATCAGCAAGTTGACACTGAGAAGGAACAAAGGCGAGCTGTAAATTTCCTTTAGCAACAAGTTCCCTGATGAAGTGATGATCAATCTCAATGTGTTTGGATCTACTGTGAAAGACTGGATTTCGAGCTAAACATTGTGCACTAATGTTGTCCGAGAAGAGGCGAAATGGCTGCACTTGAAGACCCAATTCTCGAAGTAGATAGGACAACCAAAGTAATTCAGATACAGCTGTGGACATGGCTCGATATTCTGCTTCTGAAGATGACTTAGAAACAGTAGGTTGTTTGCGAGAACTCCAGGAGATCAAATTGGAACCAATAAATGTGCAGTACCCTGTAGTAGATCGTCGAGAGTCAGGGCAACCAGCCCAATCCGCATCACAATAAGCAACCACAGAGGTAAGAGAAGACAAAGAACTTGCTTGAAGATTGACACCTTGACCAAGAGAACCCCTAAGATAACGCAAGATTCGTTTAACTGCCTTCCAATGAAGAAGAGAAGGAGTTTGCATAAATTGGCATACATAATTTACAGCAAATGTGATATCAGGTCTTGTGAGTGTCAAGTACTGAAGAGAGCCAACCGTGCTTCTATAAAGAGTGACATCGTCAAAGGGATCCCCATCTTGCACTGAAAGCCTTGAACCAGAGGCTACAGGAGTGTCAATCGGTTTACAATCGAGCATATTAGTCTTCTGTAACAAATCATAAGTGTATTTATTTTGAGTGAGCATGAGAGAACACTTAGTGGGCGAAAAGACAGCTTCAATACCAAGAAAGTAATGGAGAGGACCCAAGTCTTTCATTGCAAAAACAGTTTGTAAGGCTTCAAGTAAAGAATGAAGTAAGGATTGAGATGAACCTGTCAATATGATGTCATCGACATACAAAAGAAGAATCATGGTACCATGAGAAGAAGACCAAGTGAACATAGAATTGTCTGCCATACTCCTTTTAAAGCCATATTGCATAAGAAACCCACTAAACTTAGCAAACCATGCTCTAGGGGCCTGTTTCAGCCCATAAAGAGCTTTTTGGAGTAGACACACATGAGAAGGTTTAGACTTGTCAATGAAGCCAGGTGGTTGACACATGAAAACCTGTTCTTGAAGTTCACCATGGAGGAAAGCATTAGAGACGTCCAACTGCCTTATAGGCCATTTATTAGAAAGAGCAAGAGACAATACAGTCCTCATTGTTGCAATCTTCACAACTGGACTAAAAGTCTCAGTATAGTCAATCCCATCTTGTTGTTGAAATCCCTTCGCCACCAACCTAGCTTTATACCTCTCCACAGACCCATCAGCCCTATGTTTCAGCTTAAATACCCATTTGCAGCCTAAAATATTCATGGAAGGATGAGCAGGCACCAATGTCCAAATGTTATTCTTTTGTAAGGCCATAAACTCATCTTTCATGGCAGACCACCATTCAGGATGAGACATGGCTTGTTTCACAGTTTTAGGTTCATTTGAATAAGAGGCAAAGTGACAAACAAATTCAGGAAATAGTTTAGGACGAGTGGAGCCAGTTTTGTTCCGTGTGGTCATGGAATGAGTAGGACGAGGTTGGGGGGCAGGGACTAAGGTAGGTGGAGAAGTTAACGGTTCAGCCTGACTAGTTAATGAAGGAATCGACAGATGGGGAGGGGAGGAGGGACAAGAGGAAGAAGCAGACGGTGAAGGATTGGGTGAAGGTGGGGAGGTAAAAGAAGAGTTTTGGATGGATGGGAAGGTGTGGAGGAAGAAGATGATTTTAAAGAAGCAAAAGGAAAGACAGTTTCATTGAAAATCACATGCCTATTGACATAAGTGGTGTGGGTAATTGGTTCATAACATTTGTAACCATGATGGAGATTACTGTATCCTAAGAAAACGCATGAAACTGACTTTGGAGCCAACTTGTGAGGTCTGTAAGGGCCGAGATAAGGGAAACATTGGCAACCAAAAACCTTGAGAGAGGAATAGTCAGGAGGTCTATTGAATAGAACCTGAAATGGGGAAACTGAAGACAGTACAGGGGTAGGCAACCTATTAATAAGAAAGGAGGCAGTAGAGAAGGCTTCTACCCAGAATTCTAAGGGGACAGAGGCATGATATAAGAGAGAAAGACCAACTTCGGTAATATGTCTGTGTTTCCTCTCAGCAAGCCCATTTTGCTGAGGGGTATGAGGGCAAGAAATTCTAAGAGAAATGCCATTATCATCTAAAAATGTTTTAAAATTTCCCATCACCAATTCTCTAGCACCATCACACTGAAAGGACTTAATTGAACAAGAAAGAAGATTTTCATTAAGAGACTTAAAATGTTTGAAACAAGACACACTCTCAGACTTACATCTCATGGGATAAAACCAATGATATCTTGAAAAATCATCAACAAAGATTATATAATATCTATAACCAGCTGAAGATGTGATGGGAGATGGCCCCCAAACATCACAATGAACCAATTGAAGAGGTTGAGAAGTAACTCTGGAGCTCCTAGTGAATGGCAATCTATGACTCCTTCCGAGCTGACAAGAGGTGCAAACTTGAGGTTGCGAGGAAGAAAGAGTAATCTGCCTTGAAGAGTGAAGTTCTGAAGTAGTACGTGTTGATGGATGACCTAAACGGAAGTGCCAAATATCAGGTGGATGGCTGGAGAAGAAGGTGCAGGAGAAGGCTGAAGGATTGATGTGAATGGAGGTGGAAATAGGGTAGAGATTGTCTCTAACCTTTCCCTCAAGCAGAACCTGTCCTGTTAGAAGGGACTTCACATGATATCCCCAAGGAAGAAAAGTAAAAGAACAATTATTTTCTTTGGTGAACTGAGCAATAGACAAGAGATTCTTTTTAATTCGAGGAACACACAAAACATGGGACAATTTAAAAGTATGATGAGAAGTTTGAATTTGGGTGTTACCTAGATGACTAATAGGGACATGGGTTCCTTCTCCTACCATGACTGATCCACGGTGTTGCTGAACCTGTTGGAGAGCACTTGGATCAGAAACCATGTGATTGGAGGCTCCTGAATCTCCAATCCATTCAATTGGTCGCTGCGGAGGCATAGCTATACTGGTGAAGGCTTCTCCTGTTGGATAGTCAGTAGGAGCAGTGTAACCAGGTGGAATGTATCCAGTTGAAATGTAACCAGGTTGAATGTGTCCAGGTGGATAGTATTGGTGAGCATGAGCTGCATAAGGTGTGATAGGAGATTGGGTAGGATTAAACGATGTAAGATAAGCTTGTTGGTGTTGGGGTTGCTGGTGGTAGCCTCTATTATTAGGCCGATTTTGGTGAAAGTTGGTTGACTTTTTATACCTAAATCGACATCTATCACCAGTATGCCCAAACCTTTTGCAAATCTGACATTGTACACCTCCAATTTGGCCTGGTTCTTGTGAATTATGTGTTGGTGCTTGTCTCTGATCATATAAAGCACCTTGTTTCCCGGTGTTATATGGTACTGCTTCTTTGAACCTAGGAGAAAACTTAGCATTACTGCTACGTTTCCCACCTTGGATAAAGAAAGCAGCAGTAGCATTATCCTCAACTTCTTCCTGTGCAAGCTCTTGTTCATATTGCAACAACTTTGATTTTACTTCAGAATAAGAGATATCCGTTGTTCTGTTCTTTATTAATACTGAGAGATACTTGTACTCCTTACCTACACCATTCAAGGTGTGCATAATGAGATCTTCGTCGGAAATTTTGCAGTTGATTGCAGATAAAGCATCAGCTAAGACTTTGATTCGTTGAAGGTACATTGAGATTGAATCATTGCCCCTCTTGATAGTCTGGATCTGTGATTTGAGGAGTGATTTCTTCGCGTGGGATTCTTGGAAGAATAAGGTCTCCAATGTTTCCCATATTGCAGCAGCAGTAGAAAGTCCTAAGACCTCTTGTCCAGCAGTCTGAGAAAGAGTTGCCTTGATGCAGCTCATGACAAAATGATCAACCTTTCTCCAACTAGCATATTCAGGGTTGATGCAAACTTCATCATCAATTTCAATAGTTTTCTGAGGTGCAGGGAGTGAACCATCAACATGATCATAAAGATCAGTAGAAATGAGGATAGATTCGAATTGATCTTTCCAAAGAAGATAGTTAGTGTTGTCAAGACGATGAGAAACATAATTGGTAATATTCGAAATTGGCGGAGATGAAAAATTTTTGTTCAGAGTTCTTGACTCTACCTCTGAGTTGGTGTTGGTTGATTCAGCCATTTGATCAACCTTGATTCTGTTGGTTAAAGAGGGTGATTTTCTTCAAAGGTTTTGTTTCTTCTATTTGCCTATGGCTCTGATACCATAAACAATTTTGAGAAGAGTTTGATAATTAGGTTTTTCTCATATTCGATAATGAAGAAGGCAATGCCTTATATAGTACATATAGGAGATTTCAGATTACTAAGAATCTGAACCATAACGGATTAGATAACAACAATCTAACAGAGTAGTTATCCAATCTGTTTATTTTATCTGATTACGACCAAGTATGTATAGGTACACATTGCACTCTAAAACACCATTGACTGTAGCAGCATTTATCTTCAATATCGGGAAAAAAGATTTTTGCGGAAAGAATGATTTTTGGAAAAAAAATATTTAAAATAATTATTTTGTATAAGAAAGTATTTTTTTGTTGTTTTAAATTTATTAATCCAAAATCCAATGAGGTAGGGTGAGATTTTGGTCCAATAAAAATTTTGGAATTAGGAATCCTTAGGATTCAAGAGTCCTAAAATTCTTGGTAACCAAACAGACAAATGATTCATGATTCCTACCAAATCCCACTTTTGATACGAATCCTGCAACCAAACACACCATAATTAAATTGAGATTCTACTCTACTTGTAACCTAGCTAGCCGCCTTCATTCTCTATATGTTGTACTACTAATTACAAACATCTTAACAGTCATCACTTACTTCTTTTATACTAGCAGCAGGGCGCATGCTCTTAGTTTTCTCTTTTTAAAGTCTTTGCTTTTGGTTTTGAAGGAATTAAATAATGGCGCAAAAACCATACTATAATCATGTAGTAACAGGTTACCCAATACTACCAAGCTACCAACCACCACAATCTGTCTCAAACTCACCTTTCATCGCCCGAAAGTGCAATGGTGAACCGTTAACTGCCCGCGATATTGCAAAAGTTGCAGTACTAGTCTTCATAGTCACCATCCTCATCCTTTGGTGCATATTAGCATTGGCAATTGGAAGCCCTAGCTCTCCGGAATTTCGAGTTAACAATGCTACAATTTCCAACTTCAGCGTTTCTTCCTTAGAGTTGATATCAAACTGGGAATTCAATCTCCACGTTCAAAACCCTAACAATAAGTTCGCATTAAATTATGAACGAATCAATGGTTCTGTTCTTTACAAAGAGAAACTTGTCACACAAAAATTACTTCCACCATTCTATCAGAAAAAGAAAACCAACAACAATATTACTCTCTCCTTCTCCATGGATTCTTCGGTGTACCTTGACGAAGCAATTGGGAGAGAAATTGTTTGGGATCGCAATAATAATGTTTTGGGTTTCAATCTGAGGATGTCGATTTTGGAAAGATATAAGGATTTGTTTTGGAAGGAAAGGAAAGAGGTGAGTGTTTTATGTGAGGATATCAAGTTCAAATTTTCATCAAATACTAGTAGTACTACTTCTCAGGGAATAATGTTGGGTGGAACGAATCAATGCCATGTTAAAAGCAAATACTTGTAACTTGTCCCACAGATAATTAACTAGGTTTACTATTAATAAAAGGGTGATTCTTTTTTTCAAATTAATTACTGTATGTCTTAATCTAGGTTTTCTTTTCTCAATCTCTCTTTGCTTGTTAACTATAAAAAGAGAGATTTGTAGTGAAAATCTGAGAGAGAGAGAGAGAGACATGTATCAACCTTTTGTTAGGTCAGGTCATTCTAATTTGGTTTTCTATACCAACAGAGCAAGAAAGAAAAATCAATGGAATCTTTTGTTTGATTTGTTTGACTAGCTCAAGTACAATAACTTCTACATCCTATCTTATAAGCTAATCAAGTTTATGAAATACTATGAGACCAAAGGGCTATTAACCGGCTGTCTAAATTTACGAAATTCAATAGGCTCTTTTTTATACTAAGCGCCCAGCAGGATCTCTCGGCAAAACGACCACAAAACAACCACCACCACCACCACAGAATACCACAACCACAAAACACCACCAAAACGCTCTCTCTAATCATGTGACTTTCTACCCGTCCTACTTGAAAGCCCGAAGTCTAGTTGTTGATGGACACCTAACGATCTCTCTAATCGGGTGATTTTCTACCCGTCTACTTGAAGCCCAAGTCTAGTTGTTGGTGCCCACATACGATCTCTCTAACCGCGTGGCTTTCTACCTGTTCACATGGGCGAACTTCACAATTTTTTGGAATTAAAGCAACTTATAGTTCTAAAAGTTTTGTTCTGACTCAATCTATGTCAGCTTTTGACATTCTCAATATTCTCAACTCAAAAGAAGTTGTGAAGCCTGCTCCCACGCCTCTGTCTCCTGGTTCTCACTTGTTGTTGGCCTATGGTTTCTCATTTTTTTTGTTGTTAAACGTATTTTTTTGGTATATCAAAGGTTCAATACTGATGGGTTTGCAACTTTATCAGGATTCCTCAATTTCTACCTTGTTGCCTATTCTGATGTTTGATTGGGTGGGCAGACACCCGATGTTGTACTATTGGCTTCTCCATCTTCTTAGGCTCTAATTTGATTGCTTAGAGTGCTAAGGAGTAACCCACGGTCTCTCGGTCAAGTATGGAGGCTATGTATCGGGTTATTGCTATTGTTGTTGCTGATGCTACATGGATCTCTTTTATTCTTACAGAGCCCATTTCTTTCCCTCAGTTTGCTTGTAATCTGTGTGAGAATAAAAATGTAATCCTTCTTATTGCTAATCCAGTGTTTCTTGGTCGCGCTAAGCGTTGTTTTAGATTATCACTTTGTTAGAGAAAAGGTTGTGGCTGGTCATCTCAAAGTTACATTTGTTCCGACTGAGGTTTTAACTAAATAGGTCAAAACAATATTGAAAATATGTAAAAGAAACACAAAATATTTATAATTATTATTCAGGTAAAAAAAGAGTAAAATACCCTTTTGTCATTTTGTGTAACTAATTTTTTTACTTAGTCTTTAAACTTCAAATCTATATAACTTTTTCCATAGATGCGAGATTTCCATGAAACTCATATATCTAGAAAAAGAAATTTTATTAGCTTTCTAACAAGATAATATATTTCGAAACTTTTTGTAAAAAAAAAAAAAAAAAATCAGAAAAGACGCCATTCAGAAAAAAAAAATCAGAAAAAACAATACTTTTTTTTTGCAAACTGGGTTTGCAATTCTGGCAAACAAGATTTGCAAAATGAAACATGCTAACTGGGTTCAAAATGTAAACTGCAAATTAGGTTGTAAAATGTAGACCACAAACTTGATTTGCAAGCTTTTTAGAATGTAATCTCGGGTTGCTTATCTTGCAAACTCGATTTGCAAATCGAGGACAAAATTTCATCTTCTTCAAATTTGAAAATTCTTCTTCATCATTATCAAATGAATTACGGGTTCAGATCTGGTTGCACATCATCATCATCATTAACACCAATATCATATTCATCATCCTCATCAGATTACGGTACCAACATCAACATCAGATTAGGGTATCAACATCAACATCAAATTAATCACCTCAGATGTTTTAAGCCTTTTTTTCGTGAGATCTTTGTAGGTGAAGATGCAAAATCGATTAGCTACTTTTTTTTTTCTTTATTTTACAGCTAAAGTTAAAGAAAAGATCAGGTAAAGAGAAACTTGTATCTTTGAGTTGTCTTTCACAAGAAGTAGAGATAGATGAAGTGAATAAATTGGTCTGGAGAGAGAAAATAGTCACAACAACGACATTTTCTGACTTTTCTTTTCTCTTTACATGTACACGATTACTAATTAGAATGAAAAGCCCTAAATCTAACTGATTCTAAATCGCTTCAAATGATTAGCTCGATCTTACATTTTGTTGTTTTATGTCGATATTTATCTCAAAATAATGCTCATGCTCACAGAAAAGAAGAATCGAGAAGAAGAAATAAAACACTACAATTTTATGGGTTCCTTGAGGGAGTAAATAATAAATTCTAGACAAGGTATTTTGGAAACCAAACAATTAGAAAATAAACTGAATATTAATTATCGATATTGTTTTAAACTTGACCTATTACTACCCATAAAGTGTTTGGTAACTTCAACTTAATATAAAATAATTAAACTTTTTTTTTTTAGTTATTGTGATAATTTTTTCTATCCAAACAACCCATTTTCTACTTCCAATTTGGAAGGAAATCTTGTTTTAACAGACGCTTTTGTTAGGTCATCCAAAATATTAAATATCATATTTTTTGTAGAGGGTGTGTAGTGAAAGAGAGAGAGAGAGAGTGAGAGAGAGAGAGAGTTAGAAACCCATCAACTTTGATAAATAATCAACAATCCTTGGTTGGTGTGGTAAGAGGTACAATCTTCCACCTAGAGGTCAAGGGTTCGAGGCACACGCTGAATAATTTAAAAAAAAAACTTTGAGAAATAGTTTTATTTGGTGTATATTGTGACGACTCAACTTTTGTCTTCACAATATTACTAAAGGCTGTCCAAAAACTTATATACTAAAAGAGAAATCAACTTGAATATTTATAGAGTTAATGGCGACTCTACAAAATCCATAAGATGCCTCTCTATTAGGTTGTGGCTACCCATAACTTGTGATTTTTCGCAACTACTTATTTGATATAATTTCAGTCAACTAAAAAATTATTTATATAATAAATAATTTTCCAACCGTACTTAAGGGGCGGTGTTGAAGTATGGTGGCATAGAAGCTGAACTTGTGGTTGAGGTATAGTGATGTGGGAATGGTAGAGGTGCAATTGTGGTGATTGTGGTGGAGGTTTCGTTACCACGGTAGAAATAAAAAAATTAGATAAAGTAAAATTCATGTTTATATACTATAGCAACTTCACTTCAAAGTATAAGCGAAAATATAAACTTTTAGTTGAAGCCAAATTTTAACTTAATTGAAGTTAGAAATTTTTTCATTACCAATCTATCTTTTTTAGATTTTCTATTAAAAATAAGTCAAAAAGTTGCATATTTTTTAGTTGTCAAACTACACTTAAGAGGGAGAATTTTATTCCGAGTTTTTTTAGATATTGACTACGATAGTCACTACAGAGGCATTGCTACATTTATACGATGTAATAAGTACAATTACAATAACTGTCGAATTTAAACCATACAAAAATTATCAGCCTATAGTACATCTAACTATTGTATTTATACTCAAGTTCAACAATCCTAGACAAGGGCGGAATTAGGGGGTGACAGGGGAGGGCAATGGCCCTCCCTGGAATTTGACTTCTAATAATAATTTTGAGTTTGACAAATTTTTTATCTATGATTCGTCCTATTAGATTTCATCTTTGCTCCCCCTCACACTATTTTCTGGTTCCGCCCCTGATTCTAGATTTGAACTTGCATGGATGGAACGTGAGGATGCCAATAATGAAGGACAGAAGGCAGACGGGCTGGGAGGCCCTATTTGTTCTAATATGCCGGCACCTTTTTTTTGTTCCAATAGGCCGACACTTATGTTGGGGTCTTCCTAAAGAGACAACCTAAAAACAATTAGATTCACTAATGGTGTGTTTGGATGGCGGAATCATGAGTCCTTCGGATTCATGATTCCACGGATTCATGAGTCCTTCGGATTCATGATTCCACGGATTCATGAATTCAAGTAACATTTTTTGGTTTGTTTGGCCACTAATAGGAATCCTAGGATTTATTATTATTTGAGTATTTTCAAACGCTTCTTTAAGAAAAATATTGAATCAACCTTGTTTTCGAAACTCGTTTTTTTAAATATCGTTTCATTCGAGAACTCTTATTTTTCTTCGTAAATTATTTTTGAGAACCGTTTTTTAACTTTTTTCATGAACAATTTTTTTCCAAAAATAGTTTTTCCCGAAAGACGTTTTTTCTCAAAAAAAAAATTCCCCAATTTTTTTTTCAAAAACTATTGTTTTCGGTAACCGATATTTCATGAAACCTATTTTTTTTTTTTTTACGAAAATCATTTTTAAAAAACATGTTTGGAGGAAAAAATGTTTTCAAAGAAAATATATGTTTTATGGAAAAAATCGGATCTCGAAAAAAATAATTTGGGGAAGAATCGGTTTTCGGGAAAAAGGGGGTTGTCGAAAAAATCGGATTTTAAAAAAAAATATAATGTTTGGAGAAAAACAATTTTTTGAAGAAAAAAATGATTTTCGGGAAAAAATTATTTTTGTGGAAAAAATGATTTTGGGAAAAAAAAATGATTTTCGGGAAAAAAATGATTTTTGCGGAAAAAATTATTTTTGGGGGAAAAAATGATTTTGGGCAAAAAAAATGATTTTCGGGAAAAAAATGATTTTTGCGGAAAGAATGATTTTTGAAAAAAAATTATTTTATGTAAGAAAGTATTTTTTTGTTGCTTTAAGTTTATTAATCCAAAATCCTAGCAAATCCTAGGAGGTAGGGTGAGATTTTGGTCCAATACAAATTTTGGAATTAGGAATACTTAGGATTCAAGAGTCCTAGGATTCTTGGTAACCAAACAGACAAAGGATTCATGATTCCTACCAATCCCACTTTTGATAGGAATCCTTGCAACCAAACACATCATAATTAAATTGAAATTCTACTATAACCTAGCTAGCCGCCTTCATTCTCTTTATATTGTACTACTAATTACAAACATCTTAACAGTCATCAATTACTTCTTTTATGCCAGCAGCAGGGCGCAAGCTCTTAGTTTTCTTTTTTTAGAGTCTTTGCTTTTGGTTTTGAAGGAATTAAACAATGGCGCAAAAACCATACTATAATCATGTAGTAACAGGTTACCCAATACTACCAAGCTACCAACCACCACAATCTGTCTCAAACTCACCTTTCATCGCTCGAAAGTGCAATGGTGAACCGTTAACTGCCCGCGATATTGCAGAAGTGTCAGTACCAGTCTTCATAGTCACCATCTTCATCCTTTGGTGCATATTAGGATTGGCAATTGGAAGCCCTAGCTCTCCGGAATTCCGAGTTAACAATGCTACAATTTCCAACTTCAGCGTTTCTTCCTTCGAGTTGATATCAAACTGGGAATTCAATCTCCACGTTCAAAACCCTAACAATAAGTTCGCATTAAATTATGAACGAATCAATGGTTCTGTTCTTTACAAAGAGAAACTTGTCACACAAAAATTACTTCCACCATTCTATCAGAAAAAGAAAACCAACAACAATATTACTCTCTCCTTCTCCATGGATTCTTCGGTGTACCTTGACGAAGCAATTGGGAGAGAAATTGTTTGGGAGCGTAATAATAATGTTTTGGGTTTCAATCTGAGGATGTCGATTTTGGAAAGACATAAGTATTTGTTTTGGAAGGAAAGGAAAGAGGTGAGTGTTTTATGTGAGGATATCAAGTTCAAATTTTCATCAAATACTAGTAGTACTACTTCTCAAGGAATAATGTTGGGTGGAACGAATCAATGCCAAGTTAAACCCAAATACTTGTAACTTGTCCCACAGATAATTAACTAGGTTTACTATTAATAAAAGGGTGTTTTTTTTTTCAAATTTATTACTGTACGTCTTAATCTAGGTTTTCTTTTCTCAATCTCTCTTTGCTTCTTAACTATAAAAAGAGAGATTTGTAGTGAAAATCTGAAAGAGAGAGAGAGAGAGACATGTATCAACCTTTTGTTTGGTCTGGTCATTCTAATTTGGTTTTCTATACCAACAGAGAAAGAAAGAAAAATCAATGGAATCTTTTGTTTGATTTGTTTGACTAGCTCAAGTACAATAACTTCTACATCCTATCTTATAAGCTAATCAAGTTTATGAAATACTATGAGACCAAAGGGCTATTAACCGGCTGTCTAAATTTACGAAATTCAATAGGCTCTTTTTTATACTAAGCGCCCAGCAGGATCTCTCGGCAAAACGACCACAAAACAACCACCACAGAATACCACAACCACAAAACACCACCACAACGCTCTCTCTAATCATGTGACTTTCTACCCGTCTACTTGAAGGCCCGAAGTCTAGTTGCTGATGGCCACCTAACGATCTCTCTAATCAGGTGATTTTCTACCCGTCTACTTGAAGCCCAAGTCTAGTTGTTGGTGCCCACCTACGATCTCTCTAACCGTGTGGCTTTCTACCTGTTCACATGGGCGAACTTCACAATTTTTTGGAATTAAAGCAACTTATAGTTCTAAAAGTTTTGTTCTGACCCAATCTATGTAAGCTTTTGACATTCTCAATATTCTCAACTCGAAAGAAGTTGTGAAGCCTGCTCCCACGCCTCGGTCTTCTGGTTCTCACTTGTTGTTGGCCTATGGTTTCTCATTTTTTTTTTGTTGTTAAACGTATTTTTTGGGTATATCAAAGGTTCAATACTCATGGGTTTGCTACTTTATCAGGATTCCTCAATTTTTACCTTGTTGCCTATTCTGATGTTTGATTGGGTGGGCAGACACCCGACGTTGTACCATTGGCTTCTCCATCTTCTTAGGCTCTAATTTGATTGCTTAGAGTGCTAAGGAGTAACCCACGGTCTCTCGGTCAAGTATGGAGGCTATGTACGAGTTATAGCTATTGATGTTGCTGATGCTACATGGATCTCTTTTATTCTTACAGAGCCCATTTCTTTCCCTCAGTTTGCTTGTAATCTGTGTGAGAATAAAAATGTAATCCTTCTTATTGCTAATCCAGTGTTTCTTGATCGCGCTAAGCGTTGTTTTAGATTATCACTTTGTTAGAGAAAAGGTTGTGGCTGGTCATCTCAAAGTTACATTTGTTCCGATTGAGGTTTTAACTAAATATGTCAAAATAATATTGAAAATATGTAAAAAAACACAAAATATTTATAATTATTATTCAGGTAAAAAAAGAGTAAAATACCCTTTTGTCATTTTGTGTAACTAATTTTTTTACTTAGTCTTTAAACTTCAAATCTATACAACTTTTTCCATAGATGCGAGATTTCCACGAAACTCATATATCTAGAAAAAAAAAATCAGAAAAAACAATACTTTTTTTTTGCAAACTGGGTTTGCAATTCTGGCAAACAAGATTTGCAAAATGAAACATGCTAACTGGGTTCAAAATGTAAACTGCAAATTAGGTTGTAAAATGTAGACCACAAACTTGATTTGCAAGCTTTTTAGAATGTAATCTCGGGTTGCTTATCTTGCAAACTCGATTTGCAAATCGAGGACAAAATTTCTTATCTTCAAATTTGAAAATTCTTCTTCATCATTATCAAATGAATTAGGGTTTCTGATCTGGTTACACATCATCATCATCATTAACACCAATATCAAATTCATTATCCTCATCAGATTAGGGTATCAACATCAACATCAGATTAGGGTATCAACATCAACATCAAATTAATCACCTCATATGTTTTAAGTCTTTTTTCTTGAGATCTTTGTAGGTGAAGATGCAAAATCGATTAGCTATGTTTTTTTTCTTTATTTTACAGCTAAAGTTAAAGAAAAGATCAGGTAAAGAGAAACTTGTATCTCTGAATTGTCTTTCACAAGAAGTAGAGAGAGATGAAGTGAATAAATTAGTCTAGAGAGAGAAAATAGTCACAACAACGACATTTTCTGACTTTTCTGTTCTCTTTACATGTACACGATTACTAATTAGAATGAAAAGCCCTAAATCTAACTGATTCTAGATCGCTTCAAATGATTAGCTCGATCTTACCTTTTGTTGTTTTATGTCGATATTTATCTCAAAATAATGCTCATGTTCACAGAAACGAAGAATCGAGAAGAAGAAAAAAAAAGACTACAATTTTTTGGGTTTCTTGAGAGAGTAAATAATAAATTCTAGACAAGGTATTTTGGAAATCTACCCATAAAGTGTTTGGTAACTTCAACTTAATAGAAAATAATTTAACTTTTTTTTTTTTTTTTTGTTATTGTGATCATTTTTTCTATCCAAACAACCCATTTTCTACTTCCAATTTGGAAGGAAATCTTGTTTTATCACACACTTTTGTTAGGGTCATCCAAAAGAGTCTTTCCTTCTTTAACAAAAAATAGAAAGAAAATAGTCTTTCCTAAAGTAAACAGTAAACAAGTAGAGTTACTATTTTTTTTTTTTGTTGAACTAACAACTAGAGTTACTCAGCCGCCTTACTTACTACTCTTTATATTTATATATATGATAAGAAGAAGCATCTTAACAGTGCAACTTGCTTCTTCCAAACAGAAGGCTCTTCTAACTCTTCTCTATCTAAAGGTCCCTAGCTAGCTTTTCGTTTTGAAGGAATTAAGAGATGGAGAATAATAATCCACAAAATCATGTAATAAGAGTTTACCCAATACTATCAGAAAGCAACCCACCACCCCAATCTACCCGAGGAAACTCAGACCCCGCCCAAAACCAAAAGGATGACTGTATTCTAATTGTCAAAGCATTGTCCTTATCTTTCATCGTGGTCTCTTTGATCTGGCTAGGAATTTTCTTGAGCGACTCTCATAGCCTTCCCGTACTTCGAGTCAACAATGCTTCACTTTCTAACTTCAACGTTTCTTCCACAAAGTTGAGATCATCAAACTGGGAATTCGATCTTTTTGTTCGAAATCATGACAATATGTTCACATTCAATTATGAACGAATCAATGGTTCTGTTTTTTACGGAGACAAACTTGTCGCTCAAAAATTACTTCCACCATTCCATCAAAAAAAGAAAACCAACAACAATGTTACTTTCTCCTTCTCCATGGATTCTTCCGTATACCTTGATGAAGCAGCAAGGAGAGAAATTGTTCGGGATCGTAATAATAGTGTGGTGAGTTTCGATCTGAGAATGTCGATTTTGGAAAGACATAAGCTTGGGATTTTCAAGGGAACAAAAGTGATTAATGTTTTATGTGAAGATATCAAGTTCCAATTTTCATCAAATAGTACTAGTAGTTCTGATGGAATAATGTTGGGTGGATCGAATGAATGCCAAGTATCTAACCGTGACGCAGGCGATGAACCGTGGCGTATTCAGAATTGTCTTTGAGGGGGGTCTGACAAATTTATTTTCAATTGCTTTTGTTTCTTTAGAGAAGAATCATCATAGTTCTTTGTAAGTGGTGATTTTCTTATCTTAAATTCTCATATTTTATAGTTATTTTTTGTTTTCATTCCTCTTGTTTATTGCTTCCTATTTGTTTGTAAGTAATTTTGTGACTCTAGTGTTCTACTAGAGATAATTAACTAGGTTTACATTAAGAAAAGGGTGATTGTTTTTAGGCCGCCGATTCAATGAGCTCAAGCTCATAAACCAGAATATGAGCTTGAGCTCCTATTGGTTGATATTTTTGAGAACATCTCCCACGTCAAATAATCAGCCACAATTTAAGGGATCCTTATGTGTTAGCAAATAACATATAATATCTTCCATATGTACATATTATATCTTCAATCCTTATTCTCTCATCTTCCATTTCTTTAGAGAGAGAAAGTAAGAAGAAGAAGAACCTTTACTTCCTCTGTTTGTCGCTCATCTTTCATTGAAGAGCATGATCCTCTCTGCAATTTCCCCCAAAATCACTACTACCCATAACCATTATAATATGATCTCTTTCACTCTCGCAACAAATTTATTCTTCCATCTAGTTACTTTTGTACACAGAGAACAACTATTCTACCTCTCTTGATTAAATGAAAATGAATGTAACTACTTCATTTTTCTATTATTCTTGGTTGTTTTAATTATTTTGTTGTGAGTTTCTCCTGTCTAACAAAGACGTTGATTAAGAAGATGAAAAAGAAGATTATGAACCATGCGAGTAGAAAAGACAAGATTATGAACCATGGTAGGTAGTGAAATCCAACTATTCAAGAGTTGATGATGGCGGTTTTTTTCTAGAGTTAATTCCTATATGGCCCCCTACTTTGTGACCAGCTTCCTTTATGGCCCCCAAATTTCTGTAAATTCAAATATGACCCCCTATTTTCATGGAAATGTCATAACTACCCTTCCCAATTAATATATTTTCAAAATAAAATTAAAAACAAAATTAAAAACAAAATCCTAAATTCCACCTCACTTCCCTCTCCACCACTCATCTCTCTCCACTTCACCTATCTCTCCAACTCACCTCTCTCTCTCCAAGTCAGCACTCTCATGAAGGTCGCCGGCCGGAAAATTTTCCGGTCGGCGACCTTCAAACTTAAAAAAAAAAAAAAAAAAATTTTCACTCACCTCTCTCTCTCTCCAAGTCAGCACTCACATGAAGGTCGCCGGAATTTTCCGGCCGGCGACCTTCAAACTTCAAAAAAAAAAAAAAAAAAAAATTTTTTTTCCCTCATCTCTCTCTCTCTAAAAATTCCGGCGAAGGGGGTTTCCCTTCGCCGGCCCCTTCGCCGGAATCTGGTCTGTTGAAGAACAGACCGATTTGGTCAGTTCTTCAACAGATCCGGTCTGTTCTGTTGAAGAACAGACAAAGAGACTTCTGATGAATCGATGGATTCAATTTATTCCAAAAACTCTTTGTTTAATCTGGTTATACAATTTTGACGATTAGGTGTTGGAAGATTCTTGAACAATTTTGATGTAGAGTTCAATTGAATCTCTTGATGGGTTAGAGTAAATCGCTGTAAATTACTACTTACTTTTTTCATTACCAAACTTCAATCAAAATTCAACAAGTTCTAAAATCCTCTATAAAAACAAAGATGAGTTCAACAAGCAAAGCTTGGATGGTTGCAGCTAGTGTGGGTGTTGTTGAAGCATTAAAAGATCAAGTTGGAATGTGTAGATGGAATTATGCTCTAAGATCAATTCATCAACACACCAAGAACAACATCAGATCTTATACTCAGGCCAAGAAACTCTCTTCTTCTTCTTCTTCTTCCTCTGTTATTTCAAATAAGAAGAAGATGATGAGTGAGAAAGAAGAAGAGAAATTGAAGAAATCAGCAGAAGAATCACTCAGAAAAGTTATGTACTTGAGCTGTTGGGGACCTAATTGATGATCAATATTTTTACACTCATCAATTGATTCAACATCTCTTTATCATCACTGTAAATGCTATTATCATCAATAGAAATTTCTTAGTTTGATTTCTATGTTTCTTTATGTTTATTTTATGATCTATTGAGTTAATTTTTGATTTGTTGGGCAGAAGCTCGATTTTTTCTTAATTGAGCTTAGAAGTTGCAAGTAAGCAAGCAAGCGGCAGATGCTATTTGGCCCGGGCAGACTATAACTCGATCGGCCCCATCAACTTCTAGGCTGTTGAAGAACAGACGGTCTGTTCTTCAACAGAACAGACCGGATCTGTTGAAGAACAGACCAAATCGGTCTGTTCTTCAACAGACCAGATTCCGGCGAAGGGAAACCCCCTTCGCCGGAATTTTTAGAGAGAGAGAGATGAGTGAAAAAAAAAAAAAAAAATTTTGAAGTTTGAAGGTCGCCGGCCGGAAAATTTTCCGGCCGGCGACCTTCATGTGAGTGCTGACTTGGAGAGAGAGAGGTGAGTTGGAGAGATAGGTGAAGTGGAGAGAGATGAGTGGTGGAGAGGGAAGTGAGGTGGAATTTAGGATTTTGTTTTTAATTTTATTTTGAAAATATATTAATTGGGAAGGGTAGGTATGACATTTCCATGAAAATAGGGGGTCATATTTGAATTTACAGAAATTTGGGGGCCATAAAGGAAGCTGGTCACAAAGTAGGGGGCCATATAGGAATTAACTCTTTTTTCTATGGTGGTGACGGTTTTCCGGTGATGACGACGGTTTTCCGGCGACGGTTTCCGGCGACAATGGCGGTTTGCCGGCGAATGTGACGGAGATTTAAATTAGTTTTTCTTTATTCTGTATTATTTTATGTTTTGTTGACCTTTAGGGTCCTTTTATTCGTGATCTTTAGGATCCTTTCATCTTTTTCTTTCTTTTTCGTCAGAGTCTAGTCCAATTTCTTTCTTATTCACGAGGTACTTTGCACTTAAAGGTATGCAACTCTCATGAAGTTGGAAGAGAGAAATAACAATTTCATCCATGTAAACATTGTGATTGTATCACTTATGAATGGAAATCGATTCCCGTGGCTTCAAAAAAAAAAAAAAAAGAAAGCAAATAACAACCCATGTTATCCTTGAGGAATTACAAGACTGCCATATTTCCACCACAACCCATATTAGCAACACAAATTATCTCATTTGCCCATTTTTTCACCCATCATATTTTATTTCTCCTCAATACATGGATTTATAATCAACAAATATCAATTCTTTAAATTCTCTAGTTAATTTTTTTCTCATCTTATGGCCTATTTAGTTATTGGACGGATTGAAATAGAAAAAAAAATGTATCAAAATAGTGGTGGAGGTGGTGTTCGGATTTGGTGGTAGTGGTGGTAGGAGATGAGGAAAAAGAAGGATTTTGTTTCCAGCTAAAATTCTACACTCAGAAAATTAGTTAAAATTCACATTTCTCTTAAAAAATTTCTATTCCAATTTTTTTTCTTATTTTGCCATAGCGTCAGTCTTTAGTAATTTTAATGGGCCAGCGCTTTGGGGAAATCAAAATAATTCCCGGGTGTGAAGACTTTGTCAAAAACTGGTCAACTTTAGTTAGATTCTTAAAATCAGAAACTATTTTGCTTTCCCTAAAGCGCTGGCCTTTTAATGTAAAACTATATACTTAAGAACTGGCCAGCGCTTTCGGGAAAGCTAAATATGTTCCGGGGTGTGAAATTTTAATGGGAATATATAGAATTTTAGAAATTTTCTGGTGAAATAAATTTTAAGGGGAAATAAAAAAAACACTCCACCTCACCTCACTTTCTCTCCACCTCACTTCTCTCTCTCCTCCTCATCTTCTCTCTCCCCACCACTCTCTGTCTTCTCCGACAGGTCGGCGGCCGGAAAATTTTTCGGCGGGCGACCATGAAAAAAAAACAAAATTCACTCTCTCTCTCTCTCTAGAAACTCCGGCGAATTTCCCTTCGCCGGAGTTTCTAGAGAGATAGTGAAACTTTTTATTTTTATTTTTCATGGTCGTCGGCCGGAAAATTTTCCGGTCGGCGACTTGGAGAAGACAGAGAGTGGTGGGGAGAGAGAAGATGAGGAGAGAGAGACGTGAGGTGGAGAGAGAGAGAGACGTGAGGTGGAGAGAGAGAGAGCTGAGGTGGAGAAGTTATTTTGTTTTCCCCAAAAAAAATTGTCAAACAAAATTGACCAAGTCTTCAAACCCCGAAAACTATTTTGCTTCCCCAAAGCGCTGACCTAAAAACTCGACCGTTTGGTTAGTTTCTTGTTGGCGGACTAAAATAAATAGTCAATTAACCGTTTGAAAATATTATTCAGAATATCTAGTAGGGAGGAGAAGAAAAAGTCACACGTGAAAAATATTTTCAAACGGTTAATTGACTATTTATTTTACGTTGAAGCCAAATTTTAATTTAATTGAAGTTGGATGTTTTTTAATTTAATGAGATCCGGGCGGAGCGATTGTAGGGGTTAGGTGGCGCCTCCTCTTTAGGACGGTTACCGATTAGATTTTCAAAATCTAATCAGTTTCTGAGGTGGTTACAGGCAGTTATCGACTTTATTTTCTTTGTTTCTGGGTTATAGTTTCTCTTTAGGAGAATTTTATTGTAGAGATTAGTCTCTTTTCATCCTCTTCTTCTTTAATCTTCTCTTCTGTCTTACCATTATCTACCGATTATGTCTACTTCTAATGAACTTTTCTATCAACAATTTGCTGCCCTGTCTACAGAGGATATACCTCCGGCAATGGCGGAAGGAACTGACTTAGTTAGTTCCTTCGCCCAAAATAACAAGAGAGGGGTTCTCAAGTTTATGAGTTCTAGACGAATTGATATTAGTCAAGCAATGATGCGACTTGCTCGAGTCATCAATGGTCCGAATAAGTTCAATCTCACTGAATTACAGGATAATAAATTCCTAATTCGGTTTGAAACTTCTAGTGAACTCGGCCTGGCACTAGACAGTTCGCCTTGGACTATTGCGGAAGAATTAGTCATCCTGAAAGAATGTAACATTGATTTGGCTCCGGAAGAACACACATTCGACTCGGCCAATTTTTGGGTACAAATGCATGGAATTCCACTAGGTTTTCTCAATTCCGAAACGGTGAACAGATTGGCTTCAAAGATCGGGAACTTTATTCCTACTACCCCGGCAGATGAATCCAAATGGAGTGTGTTTGGGCGTGTGAAAGTTGAAGTTAATCTTTCGGAGCGTTTTCCCATGGGAGTATATCTTAAACTTTCGGAATATAAAATTATTCTTATTGAATTACGTTTTGAACGCCTACCTCGTTTCTGTGTTTCTTGTGGGAAAGTGGGACACTCTATGAAATTCTGTCCCATTGTTCTTCGTTTTAATGATTTATTAAAATGGAATCTAAGCGACGAGCAACGTTCTTTGGTCATGAAGGCTATTCAGCCAAAATATTCTGACTTGTTTCGAGTTCCTTTTTCTTCCAGGGGTCCAGGTAAAGCATTGGAATCATTCAATACAATCTCCTCTATTGTAGGAGTAGACCAGAAAGGAAAAGGAGTTCTTCCTATACGTGAAGACCCACCTAATGTTACTCCCATTACAGATTCATTCGGAGATCTCCTAGACCATCTTAATCAAACCAAGAGGTCTAAAGTCATCACACATGAAGGAACGGTGAAAGGTATCAAAACAGGGACCTCCATTTCCGCCGAGTTTGGGACGGATCTAGAAGATTCTCCTAAAGACACTGATGAGCATTCAAACTTGATTATGCCGGATCGTACTAGGCGGAGTTTCAAAAGAACATCAAGATTAAGTATTCCTGACTTATCTACTGAAAGGGCTGCGGCACCCGTAATGCCGAAAGCACCATGAGTTGTTTTGCTTGGAATTGTCGGGGATTAGGGAACACCCCGACAAGGAATACATTATATCAGTTCCTTAGGTCTATCCGACCCTCTTTGGTTTTTTTATCTGAAACTCGTATTTCCTCTTCTAGTAATATTCCTCTTCTTGCTAATTTTGGTCTTACTAATTATCTCCCTATTTTTTCTTGTGGTCGTAGTGGAGGTCTTCTCTTATATTGGAGTGATGATATGTCCGTTAATATTAATTTTACCTCTAATAATCTTATACATATTACTATCTCTGACTTTAATAACTCCCCTACTTGGGATCTGTTTTGTATCTACGGTCCTCCTCGTGTGACGGATCGTCGTACCTTCTGGAATGACCTATTGCCCCTTGTTATTAATAATAACAATCCAGTATGCTGTATTGGAGACCTGAATAATATTATGTCTCCCTCGGAAAAATGGGGTGGGAGTTCGTATACTCCTTTTACTCAAACTTTTAAGGACTTCGTTACTCAATCGGGTCTAATTGATATTGGGTTTAACGGCCAGGCGTTCACTTGGACTAATAATAGATCTTCCTTTCATTTAACTCGTGAGCGTCTAGACAGGACCCTTTGCTCATATTCCTGGTTAATGGACCACCCATATTCCGGCCTCTTTCACCTCCCTAGATATAATAGTGACCATGCCCCCATATTACTTAAATTTCATGTCGAAGGCAAAATTCTGAATACTATTTCTAGATATGAGACTTTCTGGACTAAGCATGATCAATTTTTTGATACTTTAAAAAACAGTTGGGAGGAAACTTCTGGCCCTTTCCATGAAAGAGTCTGCCTAGTAAAGAATGATCTTTCTGTTTGGAGTAAAAAGGCTTTCGGAGTTCTCTCGAGTAGACTCAACATTCTTCGAAAGCGTTTACTAGATATACAGTCTTTTCCTCCTATAGACGAATCCCTGGCTATAGAAAGTGAGCTCCAAGAACAACTCCTTTTTTTGGAGGATGTTCATCGGACTAAACTAGAACAAAGGTCTAAACAACATTGGACTCATAATGCTGATCGAAATACTAATGCGTTTCATAGGTCGATGTCTAATCGTCGACAGAAGAATAAAATCGCCCAGCTAAAATTATCTAATGGTAATGTTTCAATTAATGAGCAAGAAATTACTAATGAATTGATTTCTTTTTTTCAGAATTTATTTCAAGCAGAGTCAGTGACACAAGCTCCAATTGAGATTTTAAATGCATATCATGTGATCCCGGATTCTGAAATGGGCTACATCTCGAGGGTGCCTGATTACGAGGAAATTAAGGGAGTAGTAATGAAAATGGGAGCTATCAAGAGTCCTGGTCCAGATGGATTGCCAGTTCACTTTTATCAACATTGTTGGGACATTATAGGGCCGGATCTCGTTTCTTATATTCAGGATGTTTTTTCCTCGGGACAGATAGATCCAGCTATCAACACTACTACTATTGCCCTCATTCCCAAAATCAGACAACCGAGTATGGCCACGGATTTCAGGCCGATCTCACTATGCAACTCAATATATAAATTCATCACGAAAATATTGGCGAACAGGATCAGCCCCTATTTGGATCAATGCATCATGTGGACTCAGAATGCCTTTGTCCCATCAAGACAAATTATGGACAATATTGTAATGTCCCAAGAAATCATTCATTCAATGCATAATTCGAAGGCTCGAAATGGTGGGTTTTCACTCAAGATTGATATGGCCAAGGCCTATGATAGGGTCAACTGGGACTTCTTGCATCAAGTCCTTCGGTCTATCGGTCTTTCAGGTAACTTTCTTCGCCTTATTTTGTCGTGTATTTCTACTCCTCAGTTTTCCATTCAGATAAATGGCTCACTTCATGGGAGTATTGTTGCTTCTAGGGGAATCAGGCAGGGTTGTCCTTTATCACCCTACCTGTTCTTCCTAATATCTCAGTCGCTCTCCCTTCTCATTTCTTATTATGAAGCAAACAGTTTGTACAGTGGTTACAAGATTAATAAGAATAGCCCCTCTATATCTCACCTACTATTTGCGGATGACCTAATCCTCTTTGGGAGGGCTAATACCACTCAGCTTAACATCATCATGGAGATCCTTGACACCTACTCCAACTTCTCTGGTCAGCGAGTTAATTTTAACAAATCCTCCATTTACTTTGGCAAAAGGGTTCCTCAAACAGTTCGATCTCAATTTATAAGTTCCCTTCAAGCTCCTATTATGACCAATCAAGCAAAATACTTGGGTTCCTTTCTCCTGAAACCTGGTCACAGAATTGACAGTTACTCCTGGTTAACAGAGAAATTCAAAAATACTCTATCAAATTGGAAGTCAAAACTAATATCTCAAGCGGGTAAGACAGTATTAATTAAATCTATTTTGGGAGCATATGGTACATACACATTTAGTTATCAAAAAGTACCTAAAACAATTATTCAGAGATTAGAACAAGTGGAAAGGAGCTTCTGGTGGGGTCATTCAACCTTAGAAAAGAAGTTACATTTTATTAACTGGCAGACCATTTGTTCTCCTAAGAAGAGTGGTGGTTTAGGGATTCGATCTCTCGAGGAAGTTAATGATTCCCTTATAGCAAAGATGACATGGAGAATTCTCTCGGACTCAACTCAACAGTGGGTACAACTACTTCAGACTAAATACATAAAGTCAGGTACATTTTGGACTGTTGATATTCCTAATCATTCTACTTCCTTTTGGAAATCAATTCTTCATTCTAGAGATTTTATTTGGAATCATATTATTTGGTCAATAGGTGATGGTAACACTGTTAATATAGTCTCGGATCCCTGGCTCTTAACTATGCCTAATAAGATCCCTATAACCATACAGAATCTCCCTAGTAATATCCATAAGGTTAGGCATCTTAGAAATATGGACAATACTGATTGGGATTACAGTATTCTGCATACTTATTTTGAGCCAAACTCTATTGAAGCTATAGTATCTGTCTATATAGATCATTTATCCAATCAAGATAAACTTATTTGGACCCCAACAGACCATGGTCGATTCACCACCAAATCATGTTATCAACAACTTAGGGTTACACCTAATCTTTCTAATAATATTCATGATTTTCCTTGGTCTAAACTTTGGAAAAACCCGAACATGAACCCTAGGATTCAACAGTTTATCTGGAAGCTAATACATAATGGGATAGCTACTTTAGGCAATATTGGTAAATTTAATCTTTCTGTTATTCCTATTTGCAAGCTTTGTAATTCGAATGAAATCGAAACTATCATGCATTTATTCGGATCATGCCCAAAATTTAAAGAACTTATCATGATTTCTAATAATAATAAACTACTAGCTCTTTCGGATGATCCGATCTTTAACTTGAAAAAGATTTTAAGTAATGAAGGTAGTAGATCTTTAGATTGGATGTTATATACTCATCTGATTTGGGGTTGGTGGAAAGCTCGCAATGAAATGATATTCAGCTCGAAATCTCCTGATCTATTGAGATGCTGGTGGATGATTAACCAAGAGGTAAGTACTAACTCCTTAAACCTTCCTTCATCAATGGATTTAGTTCACATGCAGGATGATCTTTGGATGCCTCCTCCTCGATCGATAGTTAAAATCAATGTAGAAGGAGCCTACAAACCTCCATCGGCGGCGGCAGGAGCTATTGCGAGGGATAGTGACGGTGGGATTTTAGGGACAAGATCACTAAGATTTCCGGCGACTTCAGCTCTTCACAGCGAGATGATGAGCTTCGGTTTAGGGTTGGATTTAATAGAAGAGTTGGGGGAAGGATCATATATTATTGAAGGTGATTCGAAGATAATGGTTGATCTTCTATCAGACAGCTCTCTTGAGATCCCGTGGAGACTGCTGGGAGAAATTAGGACCCTAAATACTAGGGTTTCTCAAGCTCGTGTGAAAATACAGTTCTGCCCCCGTTATTCTAACGTTGAGGCACATAAACTGGCGCAGTTGGCTATTTAGTCCTTTTTAGATGGAAGTTAGTTACTTCTGTCCTTTCAGATAACTTATTGTATTTGGTTTCTTTCTCTGTTTGGTCCTTTCGGTTGCATACTTTGTAAGAAACCTTATTCTATTTTTATTGAAAGCTTGATTCAAAAAAAAATCTATCTTTTTTAGATTTTCTATTAAAAATAAGTCAAAAAGTTGCATATTTTTTAGTTGTCAAAGTACACTTAAGAGGGAGAATTTTATTCCGAGTTTTTTTAGATGTTGACTACGATAGTCACTACAGAGGCATTGCTACATGAATACGATGTAATAAGTACAATAATTGTCGAATTTAAACCTTACAAAAGTTATCAGCCTATAGTACATATAACTATTGTATTTATACTCAAGTTCAACAATCCTAGACAAGGGCGGAATTAGGGGGTGACAGGGGAGGGCAACGACCCTCCCTGGAATTTGACTTCTAATAATAATTTTGACTCTGACAAATTTTTTATGTATGATTTGTTCTATTAGATTTCATCTTTGCTCTCCCTCGCACTATTTTCTGGTTCCACCCTGATCCTAGATTTGAACTTGCATGGATGGAATGTGAGGACGCCAATAATGAAGGACTGAAGGCAGACGGGCTGGGAGGCCCCATTTGTTCTAATAGGCCGGCACTTATGTTGGGGTCTTCCTAAAGAGACAACCTAAAAACAATTAGATTCACTAATGGTGTGTTTGGATGGCGGAATCATGAGTCCTTCGGATTCATGATTCCACGGATTCGTGAATTTAAGTAACATTTTTTGGTTTGTTTGGCAACTAATAGAATCCTATGATTTATTATTATTTGAGTATTTTCAAACGCTTCTTTAAAACAAATATTGAATCAACCTTGTTTTCGAAACTCGTTTTTTTTAAATATCGTTTCATTCGAGAACTTTCCTTTTTCTTCGTAATTTTTTTTGAGAACCGTTTTTTTAACTTTTTTCATGAACAACTTTTTTTCCAAAAATTGTTTTTCGCGAAAGGCGTTTTTCTCAAAAAAAAATTCCCCGATTTTTTTTTCAAAAACTATTGTTTTCGGTAACCGATATTTCGTGAAACCTTTTTTTTTACGAAAATCATTTTTAAAAAACATGTTTGGAGGAAAAATTGTTTTCAAAGAAAATATATGTTTTCTGGAAAAAATCGGATCTCTGGAAGAAAATAATTTGGGGAAGATTCGATTTTCGGGAAAAAGGCGGTTGTCGAAAAAATTGGATTTTGATAAAAAAAAATAATTTTTTGGAGAAAAACGATTTTTTGAAGAAAAAAAACGATTTTCGGGGGAAAAATGATTTTTGGGGAAAAAATGATTTTTGGGAAAAAAATGATTTTCGGGAAAAAAATGATTTTTGCGGAAAAAAAGATTTTTGGTAAAGAAAATATTTAAAATAATTATTTTGTATAAGAAAGTATTTTTTGTTGTTTTAAGTTTATTAATCCAAAATCCTAGGAGGTAGGGTGGGATTTTGGTCCAATAAAAATTTTAGAATTAGGAATCCTTAGAATTCAAGAGTCCTAAGATTCTTGGTAACCAAACAGACAAAGGATTCATGATTCCTACCAAATCCCACTGTTAATAGGAATCCTGCAACCAAACGCACCATAATTAAATTGAGATTCTACTCTACTTGTAATTTAGCTAGCCGCCTTCATTCTCTATATATTGTACTACTAATTACAAACATCTTAACAGTCATCAATTACTTCTTTTATACCAGCAGCAGGGCGCATGCTCTTAGTTTTCTCTTTTTAAAGTCTTTGCTTTTGGTTTTGAAGGAATTTCGAGTTAACAATGCTACAATTTCCAACTTCAGCGTTTCTTCCTTAGAGTTGATATCAAACTGGGAATTCAATCTCCACGTTCAAAACCCTAACAATAAGTTCGCATTAAATTATGAACGAATCAATGGTTCTGTTCTTTACAAAGAGAAACTTGTCACACAAAAATTACTTCCACCATTCTATCAGAAAAAGAAAACCAACAACAATATTACTCTCTCCTTCTCCATGGATTCTTCGGTGTACCTTGACGAAGCAATTGGGAGAGAAATTGTTTGGGATCGTAATAATAATGTTTTGGGTTTCAATCTGAGGATGTCGATTTTGGAAAGATATAAGTATTTGTTTTGGAAGGAAAGGAAAGAGGTGAGTGTTTTATGTGAGGATATCAAGTTCAAATTTTCATCAAATACTAGTAGTACTACTTCTCAAGGAATAATGTTGGGTGGAACGAATCAATGCGAAGTTAAAACCAAATACTTGTAACTTGTCCCACAAATAATTAACTAGGTTTACTATTAATAAAAGGGTGATTCTTTTTTTCAAATTTATTACTGTATGTCTTAATCTAGGTTTTCTTTTCTCAATCTCTTTGCTTGTTAACTATAAAAAGAGAGATTTGTAGTGAAAATCTGAGAGAGAGAGAGAGACACATTATCCACCTTTTGTTTGGTCTGGTCATTCTAATTTGGTTTTCTATACCAACAGAGAAAGAAAGAAAAATCAATGGAATCTTTTGTTTGATTTGTTTGACTAGCTCAAGTACAATAACTTCTACATCCTATCATATAAGCTAATCAAGTTTGTGAAATACTATGAGCCGAAAGGGCTATTAACCGGCTGTCTAAATTTACAAAATTCAATAGGCTGTTCTGTATACTAAGCGCCCAGCAGGATCTCTCGGCAAAACGACCACAAAACAACCACAAAACAACCACCACCACCACAGAATACCACAACCACAAAACTGTTAGAATCGGAGTCGATTTTGGATCGGTTAAAGTCGTCAAACCCAGAAGCGAAACATGCAATTGCGTTCGTCTCGTCGAGCTCTTAAGTTTGGACTCAAGAATCACTCAAATCTGTGAATGAGATATTCAAGTTTGATGTTTGATCGATTTTTGGTTAATTTAGGGACTAAATCGCAATAAGGAAACGTTGGTTTGGGGACCATTTACGCAAAGCAAACACGCCTAGATCAGATGGCTGGCGTTCGCTCCGCGCAAATGCGCAAGATCCAACGGATCTGGTTAAGCCCGTGTCGGGCACGAATGGGGACATCTCCCGAACCTCAATCCAACGGTTGTTTTCCTTCAGATGTCGGGCTTCCTTAGGTATACGTCTCAAGATCCAATGAATTCCGTTGCTTCCGTGTTTTTGAGAGCGATCTGATGGTCCAAATCTCAACTGACACGAACTGTAGGGAATGAAGTGATGCGTCACTTTTAGTTCTCAACAGATGTGTCCCTTAACCAACAGAAATGTCCCAAATGCATGTGTCTATTCGAAACCTATTTATAGGACCCAAATGAACTCCAAATTTCAATCCGTTTTTTTCCAGAGCATCAAGCATTGTTAGAAGATCATATTAGAGAGTCTAAGATAAATATTTAGCAGAATTTTGAAGGAGTTTCATAAGCAAGAAGTTTGGTCCATTTGCATAAGTCAGAGGTTAGTATACTTTCAAGTTCGACTGCTTTCTGATTTGAAGTACCATTGAATCGAAAGATAATCGTTGTATCTTGGGAGACAAACGCCGGTAACTGTTTGGTACTATACAGGGCGTCAATTGTCTTAAGGAAAGAGGAATACCTCGCCTCGATTAAAAAAAAATATTCTTCTTCTTATCCTCCGATTTTTCTTTTTCTTTTTAGTCTATCTGATTTCTTAATCAAAGACATTCTGATTTTCCAAATCAGAAGTATGTTGATTTTTTAAAGTAATAAATCAGTAAACACAGAAGGATACAATTCTTCTTTCCGATCTTAAATCGATAGTGAGATTCGACTACGAATCATCTGTTCTGGATAACAGACATTATCGGTTAGAAATACGAAAGATATTGAGTTGTTTTATTCCTTAGTTTTTCTCCATTAATTTGGAAAGAAAGTGTTTTTGATTAATTTACAAATAATATCAAAGTAGTAACCCGTTTCACCAGTGATCCGGTTAGAGACTCGTTGAATCGGTACACCGAGACCGACAAAAACACCACCACAACGCTCTCTCTAATCATGTGACTTTCTACCCGTCTACTTGAAGGCCCGAAGTCTAGTTGTTGATGGCCACCTAACGATCTGATGCAGGCGCATAACACGTGGGCCCACGTCTACGCGTGCCCACGTCCCAGTCGGCCATAATAGTGGTCCTAATTAGTATAGGATTAGGAAGTTACTTTAAATTGGTATTTCTTTATTTTTAAGTTTCTATGTTTTGAGTATTTTATTATTTAGGAATCCTAGTTTGAGTCTATCTAGGAAAGTTTGTTATCCTATAAAAGGAGGTCTAGTCTATTTTATTATTGGCCTTGAAGAGAAAAAAACCATTGAAGTTATTAAGAATTTAAGTTTATTTTATCGTTTCTTATCGTTTTCTTTATTGTTCTTAGTTTATTTTATTGTTCTTCGTTAATTCCGCTGCGTCTAAATCACGATCTCTCTAATCGGGTGACTTTCTACCTGTCTACTTGAAGCCCAAGTCTAGTTGTTGGTGCCCACCTACGATCTCTCTAACCGTATGGCTTTCTACCTGTTCACATGGACTAACTTCACGATTTTTTGGAATTAAAACAACTTATAGTTCTAAAAGTTTTGTTCGGACCCAATCTATGTAAGCTTTTGACATTCTCAATATTCTCAACTCAAAAGAAGTTGTGAGGCCTGCTCCCACGCCTCTGTCTCCTGGTTCTCACTTGTTGTTGGCCTATGGTTTCTCATTTTTTTTGTTGTTAAACGTATTTTTTGGTATATCAAAGGTTCAATACTCATGGGTTTGCAAGTTTATCAGGATTCCTCAAATTCTACCGTGTTGCCTATTCTGATGTTTGATTGGGTGGGCAGACACCCGACGTTGTACTACTGGCTTCTCCATCTTCTTAGGCTCTAATTTGATTGCTTATTAGAGTGCTAAGGAGTAACCCACGGTCTCTCGGTCAAGTATGGAGGCTATGTATCGGGTTATTGCTATTACTGTTGTTGATGCTACATGGATCTCTTTTATTCTTACAGAATTGCCCATTTATTTCCCTCAGCTTGCTTGTAATCTGTGTGAGAATAAAAATGTAATCCTTCTTATTTCTAATCCAGTGTTTCCTGGTCGCGCTAAGCGTTGTTTTAGATTATCACTTTGTTAGAGAAAAGGTTGTGGCTGGTCATCTCAAAGTTACATTTGTTCCGATTGAGGTTTTAACTAAATAGGTCAAAATAATATTGAAAATAGGTAAAAAAAAACACAAAATATTTATAATTATTATTCAGGTAAAAAAAGAGTAAAATACCCTTTTGTCATTTTGTGTAACTAATTTTTTTACTTAGTCTTTGAACTTCAAATCTATATAACTTTTTCCATAGACGCGAGATTTCCATGAAACTCATATATCTAGAAAAAGAAATTTTATTAGCTTTCTAACAAGATAATATATTTCGACACTTTTTGTAAAAAAAAAAAAAAAATCAGAAAAGACGCCATTCAGAAAAAAAAAATCAGAAAAAACAATACTTTTTTTTTGCAAACTGGGTTTGCAATTCTGGCAAACAAGATTTGCAAAATGAAACATGCTAACTGGGTTCAAAATGTAAACTGCAAATTAGGTTGTAAAATGTAGACCACAAACTTGATTTGCAAGCTTTTTAGAATGTAATCTCGGGTTGCTTATCTTGCAAACTCGATTTGCAAATCGAGGACAAAATTTCTTATCTTCAAATTTGAAAATTCTTCTTCATCATTATCAAATGAATTAGGGTTTCTGATCTGGTTACACATCATCATCATCATTAACACCAATATCAAATTCATTATCCTCATCAGATTAGGGTATCAACATCAACATCAGATTAGGGTATCAACATCAACATCAAATTAATCACCTCATATGTTTTAAGTCTTTTTTCTTGAGATCTTTGTAGGTGAAGATGCAAAATCGATTAGCTATGTTTTTTTTCTTTATTTTACAGCTAAAGTTAAAGAAAAGATCAGGTAAAGAGAAACTTGTATCTCTGAATTGTCTTTCACAAGAAGTAGAGAGAGATGAAGTGAATAAATTAGTCTAGAGAGAGAAAATAGTCACAACAACGACATTTTCTGACTTTTCTGTTCTCTTTACATGTACACGATTACTAATTAGAATGAAAAGCCCTAAATCTAACTGATTCTAGATCGCTTCAAATGATTAGCTCGATCTTACCTTTTGTTGTTTTATGTCGATATTTATCTCAAAATAATGCTCATGTTCACAGAAACGAAGAATCGAGAAGAAGAAAAAAAAAGACTACAATTTTTTGGGTTTCTTGAGAGAGTAAATAATAAATTCTAGACAAGGTATTTTGGAAATCTACCCATAAAGTGTTTGGTAACTTCAACTTAATAGAAAATAATTTAACTTTTTTTTTTTTTTTTGTTATTGTGATCATTTTTTCTATCCAAACAACCCATTTTCTACTTCCAATTTGGAAGGAAATCTTGTTTTATCACACACTTTTGTTAGGGTCATCCAAAAGAGTCTTTCCTTCTTTAACAAAAAATAGAAAGAAAATAGTCTTTCCTAAAGTAAACAGTAAACAAGTAGAGTTACTATTTTTTTTTTTTTTGTTGAACTAACAACTAGAGTTACTCAGCCGCCTTACTTACTACTCTTTATATTTATATATATGATAAGAAGAAGCATCTTAACAGTGCAACTTGCTTCTTCCAAACAGAAGGCTCTTCTAACTCTTCTCTATCTAAAGGTCCCTAGCTAGCTTTTCGTTTTGAAGGAATTAAGAGATGGAGAATAATAATCCACAAAATCATGTAATAAGAGTTTACCCAATACTATCAGAAAGCAACCCACCACCCCAATCTACCCGAGGAAACTCAGACCCCGCCCAAAACCAAAAGGATGACTGTATTCTAATTGTCAAAGCATTGTCCTTATCTTTCATCGTGGTCTCTTTGATCTGGCTAGGAATTTTCTTGAGCGACTCTCATAGCCTTCCCGTACTTCGAGTCAACAATGCTTCACTTTCTAACTTCAACGTTTCTTCCACAAAGTTGAGATCATCAAACTGGGAATTCGATCTTTTTGTTCGAAATCATGACAATATGTTCACATTCAATTATGAACGAATCAATGGTTCTGTTTTTTACGGAGACAAACTTGTCGCTCAAAAATTACTTCCACCATTCCATCAAAAAAAGAAAACCAACAACAATGTTACTTTCTCCTTCTCCATGGATTCTTCCGTATACCTTGATGAAGCAGCAAGGAGAGAAATTGTTCGGGATCGTAATAATAGTGTGGTGAGTTTCGATCTGAGAATGTCGATTTTGGAAAGACATAAGCTTGGGATTTTCAAGGGAACAAAAGTGATTAATGTTTTATGTGAAGATATCAAGTTCCAATTTTCATCAAATAGTACTAGTAGTTCTGATGGAATAATGTTGGGTGGATCGAATGAATGCCAAGTATCTAACCGTGACGCAGGCGATGAACCGTGGCGTATTCATAATTGTCTTTGAGGGGGGTCTGACAAATTTATTTTCAATTGCTCTTGTTTCTTTAGAGAAGAATCATCATCGTTCTTTGTAAGTGGTGATTTTCTTATATTAAATTCTCGTATTTTATGGTTATTTTTTGTTTTCATTCCTCTTCTTTATTGCTTCCTATTTGCTTGTAAGTAATTTTGTGACTCTATTGTTCTACTAGAGATAATTAACTAGGTTTACATTAAGAAAAGAGTGGTTGTTTTTATTTATTATGTCTTATTCTTGGTTTTATTATTTTATTGGCTTGTTAAGTAAATATTTAAATACCTCAACAAAAAAAAAAAAGTAAATATTTAAATACGGTGCATATTTCTCATAGACAATTTGAAGTGAGAGCAGAGAGAGTTAGAAATCCAGCCACCTTTTGTTAATTTAATTAGTCTGGTTAGAAGAATGATTCGAAAATGTTATTTGTCCTGAAAATATAGTTATAAACTTGTAAAATTAGATTCAAAAATGTTATTCAAATCGAATATAGAATAAAAAACGTGTAAAACTTCTTACGATATTTAAATTCTTGTGTTTTAGTTGAAGAGGTGATTGTTGCTGCAACGAAAATTAAAAACAAAGTTTAGAGATCGTTCTTAATTGGTTGTTATCTGTTTGCTATCTTTATGGACTCTTTCGTTGGAGAGGAATTATAAGATCATCAATGTATAGTGCAAATATCCCGAGCAGTTAATAGTTTTTTCTATTGGAGTTCTCCGTTGAATTGGATAAAGACTATTTCATCTTCGGATTTGGATTTTAAATGGCTTTTGTGTTTGGATCATCCAATCCAATTAAAAGAGTCTTTCCGAAATAGAAAACAACTACATTTTCTAATTCAATTGAGATTCTACGTTAACACCTAGCCGCCTTTCTTCTCTTTACATTATTAATATGATACATCTTAACAGTCAAGTCATCACTTACTTCTTCTATACCAGCAGCAGGCTCTTCTTTTTCACTATCTTGATTCTTGAGTCCAACCTATTGTAATAATAATAATCCACACAATGATGTAGTAACGGGTCACCCACAAAACCAATCCTCCCCACACTCATCTCCGGACCGAAAGTGAAATGGTATTATGATACTCAGAGTAATGTTCTTCGTTCTCTTTATCATTTTCTTTTACGGCTGCCTAACAACTATCAGAAGGTCTAACCTTCCGGAATTCCGAGTCAACAATGATTCAGTTTCCAACTTCAACGTTTCTTCCTTAGAGTGGATATCAAACTGGGAATTCCATCTCATTGTTCGGAACCCTGACAATATATGTTCACATTCAATGACGAACAATTCAATGGTTCTGTTTTTTCATAGAGAAACTTGTCACACAAAAATTACTTCCACCATTCTCTAAAAAAGTAAAACCAACAACAATATTACTTTCTCCTTCTCCATGGATTCTTCGGTGTACCTTGACTAAGCTATAGGGAGAAAAATTTATCGGGATCGTAATAATAATAATAATAATAATAATGTGGTGAGTGTCCATCTGAGGATGTCTATTTCGGAAAGGCATAAGCTTTGGACTTTCATGTTCAAGATTTCATCAATTACTAGTAGTTCTCGTGGAATAATGTTGGGTGGAAATAATGACTGCCAAGTTATTGAAAAGTGACAAAACTGATACAAGTGAACCTTAGTTGCATATTTTATGATTATTTATTTTTTATTCATTGCTCTTCTTTATTGCTATTCCTATTTGTATTTTTGATACTCTACTGCTTTAATAGAGATACTTAACTAGGTTTACTGTTAATAAAACGGTGATTTTTTATTCAAATCCTGCAAAAAAAAGCAAAGTATAAATTTGTAACTCTTCGCTAAAGTCCTAATTTTGAAACTCGTCAATGAAAATAGCAAAAGTATTTGTTTGTAATGATAGGAATTAGGATTAAGAATACCTTCTAAGTGCAAGTTTTTCTAATTTGCATACGTGCATGAAACAAATTTGTGAAGATCTTTGTTGACCCAAATTGGACATATAAATATAGAGATGATTACACACATAAAATATCATAGTAAAACCTCATAGGAGGATCCTTGATATCCTTTGTTCAGATATTGCTAATATTTTCTCCATTCACCGAGAATAATTACTTTATTAATAATCACCAAGGCCGTGCGGTGCCCAGTGCGTCAGAGCGGGCAAGGCGCCCGCACTGGCCCCCGACTCACGTTGGCCCCAAAGTTGTAATATGTAGTGCCTAGGTTTGAAAGTCAAAGGTAAAAAGGAACTTAAACTAAAGCAATTCGGGTAACTCACGTGGGCCCCCAACTTTACGATAAAGTAATTGTGTGTGGCGGTGCTTTTCAGAAAATTTCTCTCTCTACTCTATGTTTAGGGTAAACTGACGCGAACCTATTAATTTTTTTCTCTTTCTATTTTGCTTTGGTGATTAAATTTCTCTCTCTAGCAACTTTTCATAGGCGATTGGTAAAGAGAGCTGAAGATTTTTGTTGGGGAGCTGTACTACAAAATCAATTTTTTGTACTACAGCTCCTTATACCAATTTGGTATTATGAGCTATTTTTTTGGATTTGGAACTAAATAATGAAACATAAATGGATTAGAAAAAAAAAATTATATAATTCAAAATTTTAAAAATTTTGATTGTAATTTTTCTTTTCTATTCTTCCTTAAACCCTAAATATTTCAATAACAATAGCTCTTTTTCTTCTCCACAATCAAGTTATACAAGAACCATTATCGATAAGCAACTAGTTGATTGATTCTCACTCTCTTCTCTATTGGATACTAATGTTTATTATGTCTCACGATCAAGGGCGGAGTCAGGTTTTCATTTTAGGCAGGGCTGACTCAAGTAGAGTTTTGTGTATGAAATTTTTAAGGCATTACCACTTCCGAAAGATAATGGCTCTTTTTTTCGATTACAATTGTTGCATTTTAATTGTTTTACAATAAAATTTCTATTTTCTACCATTAGACATACAAAAAATTTGGAAAGCGGAGAAATATTTTGAAATTAGATTCGCGATAAAACACAAAAATAACACATAAACTCTTTTGTCTTACCGAGTAAATTAGACAAAATATGGTAAAATACTAAGTTGTCGTGTATGAAAAGAAAAGACTCTGACTCTTCCCTTCACTACAACAACTAATAAAAAGAGAAAAGATGAGAGACGAAGAAGAGAGAAAGATGAAATCTAGAAGAGGAAAGATGAAGTGAAGGGAGATAAAAGATAATAAAAAATATTAGAACAACAAGAAAATGAAAGTAAAACAAAATAAGTGCAAAATATATGGGGGTAAAACGGCAGTTAGTTATGAGTTAAGGGTGAAATTAAGATTTCGTTATAAATTGAGGGTCAAACAAGGATTATTCCTAAATAAAAGAACTTCCCTAAAAAAAGATTGAAAACATACTTATTGGTGAACTTGAACCAATGACCTAAGATGCATTAAGTAAGCTTTCTACCAACCAGGCCATCTCTAATACTTGATATCATTATGGTGCGGAAGCTTTAAGTCCTAACCCAGGCTATAGCCTGGGTTAGTCTATACATGCCTCCGCCTCTGTTCACGATATTTATGATGTTGCTTCTTTAATAGAGGAAGAACATATTTTTAAATTGAATCAACAACCACCAACTCAATCAAACAGCGTTATTATAGATGAAGATCTATCTCAAGATGTAAGAAATTTCAAAGACAAATGTTTTCAGTTAAATTTTATTTTGCTTTCTTCCTTCAACTTTAAAAATTTGCCCAAAAAGAGGCAGAATCGTTCGTTCAGACATTTCTCTGGGGAAATTTTTGAAACATTTCCTCCCAGCTAAGGGAAATTAGGCAAACAAAAGTGAAAACAGTAAGTTTTCCCTAAAGAACCACATATTCATGATATTTTCTTTAACAAATTTCCCCCCAGTTGAGGGAAATTAGACAAAAAAAAAGGTAAAAACAGACTAGGGAACCACATATTCATGATTTCGTCATTGTAATAACAAAACCTCAAAAAATGAAAAAACTAGGTACAATACTAAAGTTTCTTACCATTTCTGAAATTTAGTGAATAATATGATTACATTACAGATATAACATATCAATTCTCTTTACAAAATAGTCACAAAAAGATTCATCAAATTATACTATTGCCAATTTTACTCATAATCTTCATCCCCATCGCTTGAATCGCCCTCATCGACTGGATCACCCTCATGTTCTTCGTCTAAGACTTGATTTCCCTTTTCAGCAGAATCTTGATATATGCTTTCGAGGGTGTCTTGCATTTTCTTCCTCGATTTCGGACTTATCGGTTTGTTTGCTTCTCCGCCACCATAAGCTTTCATGTTATCTAAAAGTTTATCAATTCGCTTGTTTTGCAAAAAACAAACATAAAAATTCTAAGTGCATAACATGTTGTAGTACTCTACATTTGTTTACAGTAGTTGATAAAAGATTTAGCTTACCAAACGCCTAAGTACCAGAGCCAAATCAAAGAACATATTGCAATAACAAGTGATGAAGGTGAAGATAATCAAAGAACCTAGAAATTATACAGAAATTGCATGGTAAAATTTGTGATAAACTCCCACCAAAATCCTAGATATAGTTTTGAAACTAACACAACAATCTTAAGTATAACAAAAGGGGGAAAACAAATAAGCAACTAATATCATCTTATGACAAATTCTCAGCAAAATCCTAGGTGTAAAACTCACTAAAACCCTAGATATAAAACTTTGAAAATCCCTAGAAATTAAAAGGGGAAGAAAAACTCACAAGATTTTGGTTGATGTCTTCTTCATTAGAGAAAATACTTAGGTAAAATTAGCCAAGATTTTGTAGTTGATGACCGGAAAAGATTGAAGAGAAGTCGGATAGAGATTAGGAGAGACGATTTGAAGAGAGATCGAGTGAAAGAAGAAGACATCGTTTTTTTTCTTTAATTCTGGTATATTTGCATATATTACACTTGAGTCCCTTAAATTGTGAATCTTAGAAGGTCTTTAAAATAATAACTCCAAACTTACATCTCCCTTTACTAATCTTGGCAGCTCCAACCATAGTAGTTCCCCAACAACAATCCTTAGCTCCCCTTACCATTCTCCTTTTCATATTACACTTTCTCTCTCTACTTTCTTTTTTGGCACTTTCTTTATTAGTCAAACAGTATTTTGATTTCTAGCTATCTTTTATTAAACATTACACAACTCATTTTTCTTATCTCCTTTTCGTATTACAAATCATCTTTTCTTATTACAAATCATCTTTTTACTGAGGACTAAATTTCTTATCAAATTGATTAGCTGTTAGAGTTCGTATTAGTTAATTTTTTTTTTTTATAAATTGTGAGTGCAACAATTTTTTCATTAGTTTTGCTCAATATTGAAAGTGGGTTCTCAGACAAAATTGATTACAGACCGTCAATTGATGATTTCGCTTCAAGAAATACGAGAAAAAATTTCAAGTAAACTTTTCTTGCTTCGAATGACTTTTATACATTTTGAGTTAATAAATAAACAATCAACTATCTTGTTATGGTCAAATTATTTTGAACGTGTTTATTATTTTGTGTATAATTTTTTTATTTTGATTACATAAAGGACCCAAACCAAATTTTGGCACTGGGCTTTCAAATTCTCAAGCACGGCCCTGATAATCACCACATACAATTGTGGGGTTATTCGGTCATATTGGTCATACATAACTCGATAATCTAATTCCTAGAACCCTCGATTATTTGGACATAAATTAAGGTTTAGGATTTCCTAGTTTCTCCTAACTAAACTAGGAAATGATATAAAATCTATCTAATATTACCTGGAATCCGACCCGATATGACCAGTTACTAAGCATTCGTTATAGTCGGGCCAAGATATTCGCCCGAGAGACTGACTGTTTGAAGACCCGCCAGATAGAGCCATGTTGCCCACTTGCCTTATATAATTGATCCAACGACTGAAATTACTTCTCTTTAAGAGCTAATCTCAATTTTTGGATCAGAAGGGATGTCCCCTTAAAGCCATCCTCTCTTCAGACTCCCCCTTTCATCTTCTCCCACCTTCTACCCTTCACTTCAGACTTTTTCTTCCATCTTCTCGCACCTTTTGTTGATTCTTCACCTCCTCCTCATCATCTTCTTGCACCTTCTTATCAGTAAGGATCGTCTTCTATGGTGTTATTTCTATATATTCATTATGGTAGTTTTTGTTCATCTTATCTGATAAAAAAACAGTAAGATCATTAAATCTTTTAAACCCTCTTTATCTATGTTTTATTTTTTGAAAGGTTGTAGATCTTCTACTGGTTTATCCTTGAAACTAATAACCTTATAACTTTTTATAAAAATATCTTAGTTTATTATCTTTCTGAAACGCGGATAATCTACTGATCTGATGATGCATTCCAAGGATTAACTCTACAACTATTACTTCTGATGAATCATATTTGTTTGTTTTTCTTATGATGTAAACCTTCATGAAATAGATCTATTCTCTGATGAAAAAGTTTTGTCTGGTCAAACAGATCTAACCGAGGATATGTTAGATCAAATAGATCACTTATTTGTTTTAGAAAGGTCTTAGGCAGATGACGTAACATTTTATTTTTATTTTTGCGATGATGTGAGATATGTGTTTTTTTTACGGTGATAATGTAAACCATTCTGAATAAGATTTATATTATGATGAAATCACATATGTTTGATCAAGCAGATCTAACCGATTATTTGTTTAATCAAGTAGACCACCTATCTGTTTCAGGAAGGTCCTCTAATGATGACGTAACATTTTGTTTTTGTGTTTGTGATGATGTGAATATGTGATTTTTTTTTAATAATCGAAGTCTTTCTTTGATGCAACTAACTTCATTTTTCAAGTCAGTATGTTACATCAAATTCTATTATTGAGTATTTGGTTGATATCAGAATGGTGTATCTTGATAATTGAAATCATCCGATTTTTCTGAAATTATTTTGTGTATGAAGTTGAAAATTTGCAAGTATTGGGGAGAGCCCCCTGCTTTATTTGGAGTTGTCTGCATTCTTGATCCTCATATTAAGATGAAAGTTGATATGGTGTTATCCGAACTTGAGAATAGTTTTGAAAGTTTTACCCATGCCATAAAGTGTTTTTCATCTCAGTCTTTTACAATGGTAAGTAAATTACGTGAACTTTTTTCTAAGTACACGACCACTTTGAATGTCTCTGCTCTTGTATCTTCCTCTTCTATTGATGGTCTTCCTGAGCCCCTAGAATCTTCAAACCAATGTGTGTTTTGGAGAAGTAACAAAAATGCTAGAAGGAATCCTTTGGCTATTGCTTCTGAAGAGACATCTCCGTATGATTCTGAGCCTGATCTTTCTATCGATGATCTTGAGAAATTTGATCTTTTGTGTTAGTGGAGTGAAAATGAGAAAAGGTACCATGTTTTATTCCGGATATCACTTGATGTTCTTACTGTCACGGTTTCGACTGTTGCTTTCAGGTCTGCGTTTTCTTTGTGTAAGAAACTTTTGGGTGATTATAGGAGCAGTCTTACTCTGGAAATGTTGGAACGTTGTGTTTTCAAAGATTGATGGTAACACCAACTTAATGTTAGTATGATGTAGTTTGCTCCGCTGAACGACAAAGTTCCCGAGCCAGTCTCGACAACACGTCCTCTCAAGTTCAATATCTTATTTGAACATCAGTAAGTTGGTTATATTATAATTTATATGTAATTTTTTGTTACATAATTTTTTCGTACTTAATTTTTTTTTTTTACTTACAGATGAAAGTTGGGATTTGGAGATTTAAGGAGATGCAATTTTTTTGTTATATAATTTTACCTTTCCCGTATTATATTTATGTAACATATTTTGATGAAATTCTTTTTTCCGTACTTTTTTGTTTTAAATTTACAAATGAAATTCAGGAGTTTTTGTATTATAGTGTTTATCTATGGAGTAACTTGGAGCTCGTTCGACCCGTGACCGTCAAAGCCTGATTGGTGTGACGAGCACTAACAGGTCGCTAGCACCTCAAAGGTGAAAAATGTTTGGCTCCACGACCCCGAAGATCTTTAGCGGGCTTAAGACATTTAAGCCTGCCAACCCCGAGTCGATAAAGCGACTGCCTGAGCCTAAACAAACCTGCTTGTTTCCCGCCACTACATGCAAGTACATTAATCATCAAAAGGTTAAGATAATAAGATGACAGTGAAAATAGCCCAAACACCAGCACGACCAAAACCATCAGAGAGAGAGAGGCTTATGATAGTAAATTAGAGAAAGAAACTAAAGAGAGAAAGTCGTCCTTTTATGGCATTTGATATATGCCCCAACCCAATAATATCTTCACCGAAAACATGCCTTTAAATTAGTTTACAAATACATATACCTAACAAGTGAAAGTTTACTGTTTATAAAAAAAAAAAACAAGTGAAAGTTTACTCCAAATAACTAACTGGAAACCCTCGTAAGGGGTGTAACTTCTCTTTCCCTTTCAATTATATCATCTTACTAATTAAAAAAGAACTAACCCGATTTGGATTGATTTTTCTTTTTTATTAATAGAAACTTTAGTACCTAGCCGCCTTCCTTCTCTTTATATTAATATGATCATAACTAAGAAGAAACATCTTAACAGTCATCAATTACTTATTCTAAACAATGGCCAATAATAATCCACAAAATCATGTAGTAACAGGTTACCCGATAATACCAGCATTCTACCGACCACCACAATCTACCGGAGGATACTTACGACGTCCCGTCGGAAGGTGTGAGGCTATTGTAGCAATCGGAGCCGCGTTGATCGCTTTAATGCTCGTTATCTTTTTCGTCATGCTATTTATTGTCACCGGTACCCATCATAGCCTTCCCGTATTTCGAGTCAACAATGCTTCACTTTCCAACTTCAATGTTTCTTCCACAGAGTTGAGATCAAACTGGGAATTCGATCTGCTTGTTGGAAACCCTAACCATAAGTTCACATTCAATTATGATCAAATCAATGTTTCGGTTTTTTTCAGAGACAAACTTGTCACACAAAAATTACTTCCACCATTCTATCAAAACAAGAAAACCAACAACAATATTACTTTCTCCTTCGACATGGATTCTTCTGTAGACCTTGATGAAGCAGGAGGGAGAGAAATTATTTGGGCTCGTGGTAATAATGTGGTGAGTTTTGATCTTAGGATGTCAATTAGGGAAAGATATAAGTATATGTTTTGGAAGAAAAGGGAAGTGGTGAATGTTTTGTGTGAGAATATCAAGTTCAAATTTTCATCAATTAATAGTTATGATGGAATAATGTTGGGTAAAACAAACGAATGCCAAGTTAAAAGTGACAGCTAGGATCAAAGTGAACCTTAGTTACATATATTTTTATTGAAATTTTTTTTATTGATTCCTCCTTTTTTTATTGATTTCTATTCGTAAGTGATTTTGATACTCTATTGTTCTAGCACAGAAAATTCAACACGTTTAAAGGTATGCAACTCTCATGGAGTTTGAAGAGAGAAATAACAATTATATCCATGTAAACATTGTGATTTTATCACTTATGAATGGAAATCGATTCCCATGGCTTCAAAAAAAAGGGTGATTTTTCTTGAGTTTATTATGTTTTATCCTTGGTTTTTATTATTTTTATTGGCTTGTTAAGTAAATATCAAATATTGTGCATATATATCGTGGGCAAATTGATGTGAGAGTGTTACAAACTCATTGTAGTGGCCCTATCTAATTAATGGTTGACTATAGCACCAACCCTTTTAAACCTCATTTACAGAAAACCCTACTGTCTACATTTTTCTCATTTAAGATTACCTTCTAAAAAATCTGCATGATTTTTTACATACTTGCATGAAACAAATTTGTGAAGATCTTTGCTCCCCCAAATTGGACATATAAATATAAGGGTTATTTTCCAAATAGCGCACGACTTTATGACTAGCTTCCTGTCTAGACCCTTACTTTATAAAAAATACTCAGATGACCTCATTTTTCAGTTACTGTTATAACAATGTTACCTAGTCATCACCCGTCTCTCCTCCATCTCATCACCTCTCTCTGCCACCTCGTCATCTTCACCGGCGAAGGTCGTCGTCCGGCCAATTTCCCGGTCGGCGACTTTCAAACATTAAAAAAAATAAAATAAAAATCCTCGCTCTTTCCTCTCTCTAAAAAAAGTAATCTCCCTCCTCTCTCTCTATAGACACTCCGGTGAAGAGGTTTCTCTTCGTCGGAGGACTGGTTCACCAGATCCAAGTTGAAGAAGAAGATGGACTGGAAAACAAAACCATTTTTCTAATGAAGTAATCCTGCATCTCGTTAAAACTATAAGTATAGGGATCACCAGAAGAATCAATAACAGTGAATTCTTCATCAACAAATGAAGAATCAAATTCTCTGCAAAACCTAGCTTGATCGTTTGTTGAAGTTGGAATTCGCCAAAAAGCAAATAATTCTCCTTTGAATTCTCACCCAAAACATCATGTCTTGAGGTTACTCGGTTCATGTCTAACCCTCTTGAAGAACTTACTAACAGCAAAGGAGCAGATATTTTATCTCTCTTCATTTCTGCCGAAATTCATTTTAAGTCCTCAAGGAGCCCCCTGATTTAACTTAACTTGTTTCCAAAACAGTCCCTATTGTAGTTATTCCTTCCATCCTTTCATTGAAAACCCGAGTTTTTACACTGCAAGCACCTCAAAGGTGAAAAATGTCCTGCCGACGACCCAGAAAATCTTTAGCGGGCTTAAATCTTAAGCCTGCCCACCCCGAGTCGATAATGCGACTGCCTGAGCCTGAACATACCTGCCTATTTCTCGCCACTACATGCAACTACACTAATCATCAAAAGGTTGGATTATTGATTTATTGGACATGATTAGCTTACCTACACTAAACTAGAAGGTGAAGACGACAGTTAAAATAGCCCAAACACCGCCATCACCAAAACCATCATAGAGAGGCTTATGATAGTAAATCGAAGAAAGAAACTAAAGAAAATCATCCTTGTATCGCATTTGATGTATGCCCCAAATAACATCTTCACCGAAAATATGCCTCAAGTTATGCAGTAGTTTACAAAGAAAATTTACTTTTTGTAATTTTAGGCTTGTCCGCCCATGATTGAAACCGGATGGGTGATACGAAGAAGGATAATTTCATCATGAGTTGTGTGTTTCATTAGCCCAAACACAACTTAACTGGGATTAGATAGAAAAGTTCCAACCGGGGTGTATATCAGTCATTATAAAATATACAGGTGAACACCAGACATCTCAAATTAGTTGGGGATCTACTTAAAGCTAACCCGATTTGAATTGATTTTCTTTTTTTTTTTTGTTAATAGAACTTTTGTTTGGGTCATCGGAAAGAGCCTTCCCCAAACAAAAAAACCACTAGATTTCCTAATTCAACTCTGATTCTACTCTACCTAGCCGCCTTCCCTCTCTTTATATTAATATGACCAGAACTCAGAAGACACATCTTAACAGTCATCAATTACTTCTTCTAAACAATGGCGAATAATAATCCACAATTTACCGGAGGATACTCACGATGTACCATCGGAACGTGGGAGGCTATTGCAGCAGTGTTGATCTTTTTAATGTTCGTTATCTTTTTCTTGTTGGTGACTATTATCGCGTTTACCCCTCATAGCCTTCCCGTATTTCGAGTCAACAATGCTTTGTAAACATGGGCTATGTTCATGCAAGGCCCATTCGCCAATTTTCATGAACAAGGCCCATTAGTATGTCCCATACAATAAGACCATGTATAAATTTATTGGGCTAAAGGTTTGTTGGGCTCATAAAACTCATTCATGTATTGAATTTATGGACACTAACTATGTGTTGACAACAAGGCCCATCTATAACCATGAGGTGTATAGACTAATGAGGTGTGTTGTCTTGTCTTGTGTCTTGACACTTAATGGTCTAGTTGTTTGACACATAAGGGACACTTGTCTTGTGTCTTGACACCTAATGGTCTTGTGGCTTGACACATAAGGGACACTTGTCTTGTTTCATGACACCTAATGACACCTAATAGACTTGTTGCTTGACACATAAGGGGACACATGACACCCATGTAGTAACTTGTACAAACTCTATGATGGATTAGAGAATTGTATAAATAGAGATGGAGAATGAGATGGAAAGCTATGCTCTTGCTCATTAACTCAAGCTAGTATCTCCATCACTAGTGCTTGAAGAATAGAAGAGAAAAGAGTATACAAGTTCATCTTCTAGTAAGTAGAGAATTAAGGAGTTAATCTTATACAAGAAAGGAGCTTATATTGGTTCAAGTTAAAAGTTATTTCTAATCTCTACAATGGAGAAAGGTATGTAATTATTTCATGTTAATAATTACCTAATGTTCATATTTCCATATTGATTTTGTGACAAACATGAGTCCCTAGATTCTTGTGTGTTCATGAGAAGATTTTGAATTGCTAACTTGTCTCATGAACACTACTTATTGAATGTATAACATGTGGTATCAGAGCTATGGGTGTGGACTTCATGTTTGTTCAAAATCGTTTTGGCAAATTATCGAATTTTAATCTATGTTTAGTTGCCATATTGGAAATATATTTTTAGAAGCTATATGAGTTGATTTTGAAACTTAAAATATTTTGTATTAAGGAACTCATGTAGTTTCATAAAAGTTCTTTTAATTGAATTAAAAGTTATTAAAAACCACTAATGAATTTTGGTTTGATTTAAGAGTACCTTTCTTTATGTGTTTTATCGCCTTATAAATTTTCGATAAAAACTAGCAAAGGTTAATTTTAGAACTTGTAAGGAGACAATATTAAAGTTCATTATGTTGACTAATTAAAGTTTGGTTATAGTCAAATAATTGAAGTATATGAAAATTGTCTTTTATAAAAGTTTTAAATGAAAATTTGACATAAGAATAAAAGTTTAACCATGATATGTATAATTAGTGAAAAGGTTGCCAAAGTGACTTTTGAACTAATCTTACATATCTAAGAAGGTTAATTAATGTTCAAACTTATGTTGGATAATTTGCATTAAACGATTTCGATAACGTGTAATTTTTCCAAAGAAGAATTATAAGTTGATTGAATATTATTGTTAATGCTTTGTACCATCTAATCAACTTGGTTCTTTTGCCCAAAGGTGATGAACTCTTTTGTGGTTAGACGATACACTAGTGGACTCATTTATGTATGATATTTAAATGATGAACGGTATGGTATATATCTTAATTTAGACCCAAAGGATAAATTTTGATATAGTTAACTTGCTTATAGTATATTGTCTAAATGTTTGCAGTATCTGCGCCGATATCCCTACATTCGCAAGCTGCGTCTGTTCCCTTGCTTACTGGCTCAAAATTTTCAGAATGGAGCGAACATGTCAAGTTCACTTTAGGTGTTCTTGATATGGATCGAGCCCTTATGTCTGATAGACCTGCTACTCTAAATGTATCAAGTAGCACTGATGAGAAAAATTTGTTTGACGCTTGGGAAAAATCAAACAGACTAAGCATGATGTTTATGCGAATGACTATTGCAAGCAATATATAGTCATCGCTTCCTCAAACTGATAATGCTAAAGACTTCATTAATGCAGTTGAGGAGAGATTTCGTGCAGCCGATAAGTCTCTAGCTGGCACGCTAATGGCTCAACTCACTACCATAAAGTATGACGGTGTGAGAGGTATGCAAGAGCACTTAATTGAAATGACTAACATTGCGGCGAGACTTAATGGACTTGGTATGAATGTAGAGGAGCCTTTTCTTGTTCGTTTTATTATGAATTCCTTGCCTCCTCAGTATGGACCATTCTAGATGAATTACAATTCACTTAAGGAACAATGGAATGTGAATGAACTATCTAGTATGTTAGTTCAAGAGGAGACAAGGTTAAGACAACAAGAAAGTTTCTCTACTAATCTTGTTACTCAAGAAGTGAAAAGAAAGAATTGGAAGCCCAAGAAAGGTAAGAAAGTTGTCGCACCAAAGAACCATGAACCTGCTTTAGCTCCCCAGGTTCATATTAAGAAGAAGGAATTCAGATGTCATTTTTGTAGAAAGATTGGACACTTTCAGGCAGATTGTCCAAAGCGTAAGGCTTGGTTCGAAAAGAAAGGTGAGCAGTTAGCTCTTGTATGTTTCGAATCAAATCTTGTTGAAATTCCTTCTAATACTTGGTGGCTCGACACGGGCGCTAATGTTCATGTTTCTAAAACGATGCAGGGCTTTGTTTCAAGCCGAAACCCAAGTCAGACTGAACGTTTCATTTTTATGGCAAACCAGATTTCCTCTGAAGTTTTATCTGTTGGAACCTATCGTTTAAAACTTGATACTGGTTGTTTTTTGGATTTGTATAATACTCTTTTTGTTCCAACCATATCTCGTAATCTAGTTTCTATGTTTCAACTAGATCTTTTGGGTTATAAACTGTCTTTAGGAGATCAACGTTTTGAATTGTATAAAAATAAATGTGTTATAGGTTCTGGCGTTTTATATAATAAACTTTATAAAATCAGTCTTGATAATCAGTTTGCTGAATCTATTTTAAGCCTGCATCCTAATGTAAGTTTTGGAATTGAGCATAAAATAAATGAGAACTCTAGCAACTTGTGGCATAAAAGATTGGGGCATGTCTCTAAAGAAAGAATGATGAGATTAGTGAAGGATGGGATTTTGTCAAACCTAGACTTCACCGATTTCGGGATGTGTGTCGATTGTATAAAAGGAAAGACAACAACACACACCAAGAAAGGAGCCACAAGGAGCAGAGAACTTCTTGAGATCATCCATACTGATATTTGTGGACCTCTCTCCACTGCATGTATTGGTGGAGAGAAATATTTCATCACATTTATAGATGATTTTTCACGTTATGGGTATATCTATTTGTTACATGATAAATCTCAGGCAGTAACTGTTGTTGAGATTTTTATCACTGAGGTTGAAAGACAATTAGATAAAAAGGTGAAAATCATCAGGTCAGACAGAGGTGGTGAATATTATGGAAGGTATGACGAATCGGGACAACATCCTGGTCCGTTTGCTAAACTCCTAGAAAAACTTGGCATTTGTGCACAGTATACAATGCCAGGAACGCCTCAGCAGAACGGTGTTGTTGAAAGGCGTAATAGAACTCTAATGGATATGGTTAGGAGCATGATGAGCAACTCTACTTTACCCATTATGTTATGGGGTGAAGCTCTTAAAACTGTTGCATATGTCTTAAACCGAGTTCCTAGTAAGTCAGTTCCTAAAACTCCTTTTGAGTTATGGACTGGTAGGAAACCCAGTTTAAGGCACTTTCGTGTTTGGGGTTGCGCAGCAGAAGCTAGAATCTATAACTCACAAGAAAAGAAATTGGACTCAAGAACTATCAGTGGGTTCTTTATTGGATACCCTGATAAATCCAAAGGGTATAGATTTTATTGTCCTAACCATACCACTAGAATTGTTGAAACTGGCAATGCAAGATTCCTTGAGAATCATGAGAATAGTGGGAGTTCTGAACCACGAAATGTGGTTATTAAAGAAGTAAGGGTAACTGTTCCCATACCCTTACCTATTGAAAATATTGTTGTTCTTCATGAAAACTATCCAACTGTTGATAGTGAACAACAATTGATGGACCCACAATCTCATGATCCAGTAGAGTTACGCAGATCTCAGAGAATAAAGAAGTCTGCGATCTCTTCTGATTATTTAGTATATCTTCAGGAATCTGAATATGACATTGGGACAAGTAAGGAAGATCCAGTTTCATTTTCACAAGCAGTAAATAGCAATAATTCTTCTAAATGGATTGATGTAATGAATGAAGAGTTGAAATCTATGAAACAGAACAAAGTCTGGGATCTGGTTCAATTGCCTGAAGGGTGTAAGAAAATCGGGTGTAAATGGGTCTTCAAGACCAAACTCGACTCTAAAGGCAAAGTTGAACGATATAAAGCCAGACTTGTTGCAAAAGGTTTCACTCAGAAAGAAGGCATTGATTATCATGATACATTTTCGCCTGTATCAAGAAAAGACTCATTTAGAATCATTATGGCTTTGGTGGCTCATTATGATCTAGAGCTTCACCAAATGGATGTGAAAACAGCTTTTCTAAATGGGAGTTTAGAAGAAGAGGTCTACATGGAGCAACCAGAAGGTTACTCAGAAATGAGTATGGAACATATGGTGTGTAAATTGAATAAGTCAATATATGGACTTAAGCAAGCCTCCAGACAATGGTTCCTTAAGTTTAATGATACCATTGTGACCTTCGGATTTAAAGAAAACATTGTTGATCAATGTATATATCAGAAGGTCAGTGGGAGTAAGTTCATATTTTTGATTTTATATGTGGATGACATACTCCTAGCCACTAATGATCTTGGTCTACTGTATGAAACCAAGAAATTTCTCTCTAAGAACTTTGAAATGAAAGATATGAATGAGGCAAAATTTGTGATCGGGATTGAAATTTTTCGAGATCGAAAACAAGGTCTACTTGGTTTGTCTCAGAAGAGCTATATCGAAAAAGTTTTAGAGAGATTTGGCATGAAGGATTGTGCACCGACTGATACACCAATTCAGAAAGGAGATAAGTTAAGTCTCATGCAATGTCCTAAGAATGACTTGGAAAGAAAAGGAATGGAAAGTATTCCTTATGCTTCTGCAGTAGGAAGTCTTATGTATGCGCAAGTTTGTACCCGTCCAGACATTAGCTTCGCAGTAGGAATGCTTGGTCGTTACCAAAGTAACCCAGGGATGACTCACTGGAAAGCAGCAAAGAAGGTGATGCGGTACTTACAAGGAACGAAAGACTATAAGCTTACTTTCAGAAGAGAAGATAATCTGGAAGTAATAGGTTACTCAGACTCCGACTTTGCTGGATGTACTGATAGTAGAAAATCCACTTCTGGATATGTGTTCCTATTAGCTGGAGGAACGATATCATGGAGAAGCATTAAGCAAAGTATTTATGCATCTTGCACAATGGAGTCTGAGTTTGTGGCATGTTATGAAGCCACAATTCATGCTTTATGGCTGCGGAATTTTATCTCAGGACTTGGACTTGTCGACTCTATTGCCAAGCCGCTGAGAATTTATTGTGATAATACTGCCGCAGTATACTTCTCTAAAAATGATAAGTATTCGAACTCACGAGGAAGCAAACACCTTGAGCTCAAATATCTTATTGTAAAAGAGGAGGTTCGGAAACATACAGTAATTGTAGAACATATTAGTACCATGTGTATGGTAGCTGATCCACTAACTAAGGGTTTGGTATCTAAGACCTTTAAGGAACATGTTGCAACGATGGATCTTAGTAATCCTTGTATCGTAGTGGATTGATATGTATGTAAGTTTCTACAAATACTAATTGAGATCTCATGAATGATATGCTTCCAAATTCTTGTTTACTCATATGTGCATAATCGAAATGAGTGAAAGTGACAAGAATAGTCTTGATTAGACAGGAATAGTCTTAATCAGACATAGCTGAATTGAAACAAAACCACTTGTGTACTTTGTTTTGTATCTAATCTCCAATGAATGGTAATGTTAGGAAGTTGCTAATGTCGTAGTACATGGAAGGAAATATGTCGCTTTAAGATATATAACCGCTATGACTCGCACTAGTAGCCTACCTGTTAATGAGATTGTGTTCACTAGATATGAATGGAGTTATTTTTTAAAATGCGCGCATATATGTTTTTGAGCCTAAGCCTTAACCAATACATTTACTAAAAGTTTTAAATGATCTTTGAAAACCTAAAATTTTGTTTTCAATTGTATGGTCCAAGTGGGAGAATGTAAACATGGGCTATGTTCATGCAAGGCCCATTCGCCAATTTTCATGAACAAGGCCCATTAGTATGTCCCATACAATAAGACCATGTATAAACTTATTGGGCTAAAGGTTTGTTGGGCTCATAAAACTCATTCATGTATTGAATCTATGGACACTAACTATGTGTTGACAACAAGGCCCATCTATAACCATGAGGTGTATAGACTAATGAGGTGTGTTGTCTTGTCTTGTGTCTTGACACTTAATGGTCTAGTTGTTTGACACATAAGGGACACTTGTCTTGTGTCTTGACACCTAATGGTCTTGTGGCTTGACACATAAGGGACACTTGTCTTGTTTCATGACACCTAATGACACCTAATAGACTTGTTGCTTGACACATAAGGGGACACATGACACCCATGTAGTAACTTGTACAAACTCTATGATGGATTAGAGAATTGTATAAATAGAGATGGAGAATGAGATGGAAAGCTATGCTCTTGCTCATTAACTCAAGCTAGTATCTCCATCACTAGTGCTTGAAGAATAGAAGAGAAAAGAGTATACAAGTTCATCTTCTAGTAAGTAGAGAATTAAGGAGTTAAATCTTATACAAGAAAGGAGCTTATATTGGTTCAAGTTAAAAGTTATTTCTAATCTCTACAATGGAGAAAGGTATGTAATTATTACATGTTAATAATTACCTAATGTTCATATTTCCATATTGATTTTGTGACAAACATGAGTCCCTAGATTCTTGTGTGTTCATGAGAAGATTTTGAATTGCTAACTTGTCTCATGAACACTACTTATTGAATGTATAACATGCTTCACTTTCCAACTTCAACGTTTCTTCACTAGAGTTGAGATCAAACTGGGAATTCGATCTCCTTGTTCGAAACCCTAACAGTAAGTTCAAATTCAATTATGAACAAATCAATGCTTCGGTTTTTTTCAGAGACAAACTTGTCACACAAAAATTACTTCCACCATTCCATCAGAAAAAGAAAACTAACAACAATGTTACTTTCTCTTTCTCCATGGATTCTTCTGTTTACCTTGATGAAGCAAGAGGGAGAGAAATTATTTCTGAACTTGATAATAATGTGGTGAGTTTTGATCTTCGGATGTCGATTAGGGAAACCTATAAGTATATCAAGTTCAAACTTTCATCAAATAGTACTAGTAGTTCTGATGGAATAATGTTGGGTGAAACGAATGAATGCCAAGTTAAAAGTGATGAAGATGATGATTCTGACTACGATTACTATTACGGTCAGGGCCGTGGTCAGGGCCGTGGATGGGCCCATTAAGTTCTTTATATTTCGTTTGTTCAAAGTATTTATTGAAGCAAGACTAACAATAAAACATTCAATTGTTACCAGCTCAGTTGGTATTCAACCCCCAGTGAGAACTTCTTTTTAATTTTTTGGAAGTGGTAAACAACCAACTCTGTCTCTAGGCCTCTTCCGCTTTCAAATCCTTCTGTAATTTTTTTCTTTTGCAATTTTCTCTATTACCTTATCTTTCAAACCTTAATTTTACAATTTTTTTCTATTAACCTATCTTTTCAAACCTTAATTTTACAATTTTTCTCTATCAACCTATCTTTCAAATCTCTCAACAAAAAAAACTGATATTTCAAACCTTAATTTCAAATTGCATTAAAAAAATGGAAACTCTAATTTTAGTAAAATCTATACAAATTAGGATAAGTTGGTTAGGACAATCACATAGCAACACCACCTCGGCTCCTATCTCCTTCCCTTGGATATTTTGGTGCTCCTTCAAGGCTCTCTTTCGCCTTTGGTTGAGACGCTTCCGTGCATTCATTTGGGCTCATCAGTGATTTATTATAACGTTTTACTGATAAACTATTTCAAATTTGTTTCATTACTTTGTGTGTACAAATTTTTTTTACTTCGAATTTGTATGAAAGAGCACCAATTAAAATTTGGCACTGGGTCCCAAAAATGATCAGCCACGACCCTGATTACGGTTAGTTTCATATTTCATTGGCTTTGGCTTCAGATTCCTCTTTTTTATTGCTTTCTATTTGTAAGTATTTTTGATACTCTATTGTTCTAGTACAGATAATTGAACAGGTTTACTACTAATAAAACGATGTTTTTTCTTGAATTTACTATGTTTTATCCTTGGTTTTTATTATTTTTAGGGTTATTTTCCTAATATACCTCAACTTCATGACCAGTTTCCTGCCTAGCCCCCTACTTCATCGAAAATACCCAGATGGCCCCATTTTTCAGTTACCGTTATATTCCGTTAACTAGTCATCATCTCTCTGCTCCATCTCATCACCTCTCTCTGCTCCATCTCATCACCTCTCTCTGCCACCTCATCATCTTCACTGGGGAAGGTCGTCGGCCGACCAATTTTCCGGTCGGCGACCTTCAAACATAAAAAAAAAACTCTCTTCTTATTCCTCTCTCTTCTCTCTCCTTTTCTCTCTCTTCCTCTCATTTTCTCACTCTCTCTATCTCCGTAGATCTCTAAACTTTTCTCTCTGTATATAGATCTCTAAATTTTTCTCTCTTTATAGATCATTCTTTGAAGTAGTCTTTCTTTAGTTAGATCTTGAAATAAAATGGGTAGAATATAAGTCTCAGATGATCCAAGACGAGTATTCGAAAATAAACCCGATGATGATGAAAAGTTTCCAAAGAATGATCAATTCAATCCATGGAAATGAAAGAGTTACAAAAGCCAAAAGAACAGATTTTGCAGTAAGCTTTAAACCCCTAGAAATAGGTTATTTTATAATCAATTGATCATCAGAAAGTAAATACAAATTCATCTTTAATCAAAAAAAAAAATTTCAAATTCATCTTGTTGGGAAGAAGAACCCAAAATAAAAATCCAATTATCCTTAATAAGAAGTAGAAAACTTACAAAAAATAAATAAAAAAATTGAAAACATCAATTGAGTAGTTGCTCAAGAAAAATAAACCTTAGCTACATCAAGTGGGTTATAAAATATAGGATTTTTTAGTTTAAGTCCAAAAATAAGGGGGTAATTAGTATACTATTAATAATATAAAACCAAAATAAACAAAAAAAAAATAGAAAATAAGGTGCTGTTTGTTTTTTGAAATTTTCAGATCTGAAATCTGAATTGGATCCCAATTCAGATCCAATTCAGATTTCAGATGTTTGTTTTTGTTTTTTGCCAAATCTGAATTTTTGTCTGAATGAGATAAATGTCTGAATAGGCTGAATCCAGGCTCATACATTTCAGACTTCAAAAGAAGTCTGAAAATAGAGACCAACATCTGAAAAATCGCAAAAGACGTATATACCCTTCTAAAAATTTAAAATACCCAACCACGTCCATCTTCTTCCCTTTCCACCATTAAACCTTAAACCCTAACCGCCGCAGTCACCTTTTCTCCTCTCTCTCCCACTAGAGGTTTTCCAGTTGAGGATTCACAGAGGGTTAGAGAGAGAGCATTCCATCACTGAGAGTCCATGGGTCTGGTGTGATTGAGCTAACAATTTTGATTCTAGGGTTTTTGTGAGGTTTATGAGATGAGTGATTTTGGTGGGAAGGAGAGAAATTTGTTGTGGTAGAGAGGAAAGAGGTTTTGATGGAATTCATTTTATTTTCTAGGGTTTAGAATTAGGGGTCTTAGGTGGAAGAAGAAGGAGGAGGTTTCAAATAACTAGAGAGCCATTGCCTGGGAAGATAAAATTTGGGTGTTCTTATTTTGAGTGGTATTTTGGTCGTTAATCGTTAGTTACTTTATTTAAAGTACAATAGATCCGGCGAGAGGGTTAGAGACAGAAAGATCCGGCGAGAGGGTTAGAGAAAGAGCATTCCGGCGAGAGGGTTAGAGAGAGCATTCCGGCGAGAGGGTTAGAGAGAGCATTCCGGCGAGAGGGTTAGAGAGAGAGAGATCAGGCCATGGAGATGGAGGCTTCTGAATTTTTTTGGTTTGAAAGTAAACAACAATGAAACCCTAGGTCTTTAGGGTTTTTATAGTTCTTATATTTTTATTTGGCCAAAAGATAAAAGACAAAAAGAAATGAGATTTTTCTTATTAATCATGGGTATAAATGTAACTTTAATTTTTCAGACCTAATAATTCAGATTTGAAAAACAAACATCTTAATTCCATCAATTCAGATTCAACCAGTTCAGATTCAGCCAATTCAGATTCAGCCATTTCAGATTCAGACATAAATAAAAAAACAAACGGCACCGTAGTCCAAAAATTTACTATGTAGTGGCTCATTCTTACCCTTTCATAAATATATATTAACCATTGGTAATGGTTGAGTTAATACATTTATTCTTTCCACAAATTTTAAGAGAAATATTTATGGTGGATATTAATTGTCAACATTTCCAAAACTTACATTTGTCTAAAGTAACCTACCAAAATAATTGTGATTTACCTAAAAAAGTTCCTCTCTCTCTCTCTAAGAGCATCTCCAATGCAAAACTCAAAAAAATCTCAATTCGTCCTATTTGTCAAGTTCCAATTGAGATTCTCGCTCCTAGGTGTCGAAAATAGAGATCCTCAATTCTTGTATGTCTCCAATGCAACACTCTAAACTCTTTTATTTTACTTACGTGTCATGGTTATTTTTGTAAAAAAATAATTAGTTATTTTGGAAATATACGAAGACTTGATTTCTATTGGTTGAAATTTAAATATTGATGAGTTGGACAATTAGAGATATCTCAAGAGGACACTCTATTTTCAGAGTGTCCTCTTGAGCAGGGGCGAGCCCACATAGGGGCCCGTGGGGGCGCAGGCCCCCACGACCCTAATGTGACTCGCCTATGTTACACTTCACGTGCTACTATATTATATACGTGAATTTCCATTATGAAATATCATCCTTTCTTAGCTTAGGTGGTGAAACAGTGGAGTTACATCACAAAGGTCAAGGGATCGAAAACCATGCAAACCACATTTTTTTTCTAGAATTTCTACCATCACATTTTTATCTAGAATGTCTACTACTTAGATTAGTTAAAATTGTTCGTTAAAAATATATTATGAAGGGCATGTTCCCCTTAAAATTGGTTCTTATTAATTGAGATAACTCAATTTTAACCTACTCAAAGTCACCAACTAAATAAAATGACATCCAAGAGATGATAAGTATTTTAAACAACCCCTTTAATATTGATTTCGTGTGATTTTTTCGTGATTTGTATTTGGACTTCAAAATTGTCTTTTTTTTTTACATTTTTTTGTCATAGTAAATATGTTAATAGAAAGAAAACTTTATCTTCATCTTTTCTTCCATTACGATCACTTCCTCTTCATCATCTACCATCGTTTCTTCTTAATCTTCACCAAAATTACTATAGAATATCTAAATTATAAATAAAATTTTGTTGAATTTGCTTTCCGGTTCTAACTTAATCGCGTATTATGAAATTCTTTCATTAGCTATAACAAAAAGGTGCCCCCACTCATAAAAATTTCTGGCTTCGCCACTGCTCTTGAGATATCTCTATTCCACTCTCGACACATCATCTTTGAGATCTTAGTTGAGTTTTGCATTGGAGATGATTTTTTAAAAAAAACTCAGAAAATCCTATGTGGCACTCCGAGTTTCTAAGATTAAGTTTTACATTGGAGATGCTCTAACTCTATGTTTCGAACTTGATGAAATTGTGAATTTGTGATTTACTTTTCATCTCTACCTCGATATTTTCATGTCTAAAACATATCTTTTCTTGGAAATCATTAAGAAAATCGTATATATGTCGATTAAACTGAAAATCTTGTTAAAAAATTATTTTATTATAACAACAAACTTAAAATTTAACACTTTTTCGTACACAGTGAGTTCTGATATCTATTTCACTATAATCTTGTTCTCATAAAAAAATATGAACTGGATTTGGTTTTGCTACATTTTCAATATTTTACTAGCATTTTCTTGATTCTATTAGCATCTGTTATGAATATGTTAGAAGTAGGTTAATAATAATTTTATTATTTCGCATACATCTTATTGATTCTAACAACATTCTTATATATAACAGAATTCACCAAAAATTTCATTTCTCTAGCATCTTATGAAAATAAATTCTTCTAGAATTAGGATTGCATTTCTCTAGCATCTTATTGATTCTAACAACATTCTAAAAAATTTGTTTAAGAAGGAGGACAATTTTTTTCTTTAAAATTTCTTTGATTCTCCTGCAATAATTATATTTCTCTAGCATGTTATTGATTCTAACAAAATTCTGATGAAATTCTATTATGTTAACCAAACTTTTAATATTTCTCTAGCATTTCACTGATTTTCCTGCACATGTTTTAAATTATACTGTATTTCTCTAGCATTGCATTGATTCTCCTGCAATACTTACATTTCTCTAGCATCTTATTTATTCTGACACAATTCTCCTGAAATTATATTATGTTAACCAAATTTATTATCAAAAACTTATAACTTGTGAGTGTAAGAATTCGCGGGTCAAGAAGTCAGCTGGACTGGACCGTTGACCGGAAGTCGAACCTCCACATGTTAATATTTTTGCGGACACCAACGACGTCTTTGGGTTTAACCTATGACAAAAGCACACGTGACCGTAAGATCTTAGGGGACACCGGGATGGTGTAGGCCTAAGGGGTCTCCGACGATTAAGTCAGTATACTTGGCAAATAATAAATAGGAATTATAAACCAGAGTTGAGCTATGGAGTTAAATATGTCGCTTGAGCGAGACAGTCGTGGGGAGAAAATGTGATACAGCCGGGTGTATGTCTGCCTAGTTCTCTGGTCGTCGAATGTAATAAGGCGCTTGCACCCCTTAGTCGTGTTGAGAGAGAAATGAACGGTCGTCTAGTCGTCCTTCCTTGGTTATCAGGTCGTTAGGACAGAGAAAGATCACCGTCTTCCTTTAGCAGATGGTCGTTTAAGAGAGAGAATGATCACTCGTCTTCCTTAAGCAGGTGATCGTTTAAGAAAGAGAAGGATCACTCGTCTTCCTTGAGCAGGTGATCTTCAGGAGAGAGAATGACCACCCGTCTTCCTTGAACAGGTGAAGAGATGATGGTAGTAGCAATCGTTGGTTGCCTGCCAAAGGTTTGGATGATTGATATGAAAGAGAAAATAAGTAATTAGTTGATTAAGTGAATTTAGAAGTCGGGTGTTGTTATCCATAGTTGGATGCCTTAGTTGATTACCAGCTGACCCTTATATAGAGTTTTGTGGTCAACTGTCCATTTTGTTCAACCGTCACCAGGTGGTGAGTTGTTGCCTTGAATATGGTAAAGCACGGAGTTATTACCATGAATGGGGATATCGTAACTCCCATCCAACATATATATTGGGGATATTGTCATCTAGAATGACGGTAACGCCTCCTTAACGGATATACGAAGAGAGGTCAGCTGAGGAGGAGAGGACGAACCTCTTCTTTCCAGAGCTAGATGTACTTCCGTATTTTGGTCTGCTGAGGGAGTGAGGACGGACCTCTTTATCCAGAGTTGGATGTACTTCCGTACTTTGGCCTACAGGTGAGGACGAACCTCTTAGAGTTGGACGTACTTCTGTACTTTAACGTTGCTTCGATCCTACAAAATCACCATTACCTTACCTTGTAGGTCTGGTTTTTCTGGCGAAGGGGCTCTTACCCTTCGCTGGATTAGTAAAGAGAGATGAGAGAAAAAAAAATTAATTAGAGAGAGACTGGAGAGAGAGAGAAAAAAAAAGATTAGTTACAAAGAGAAGATAGGGGAAAGAAGAAGAAGAAAGTGAAAAAAATGTTTTTTTTAATGTTTGAAAGTCGTCGGCCGGAAAATTGATCTGTCGGCGACCTTCGCCGGTGAAGACGATAAGGTGGCGAGAGGATGAGGTGGCAAAGAGAGGTGATGAGATGGAGAAAAAAGAGGTTATGACTAGTTAACGAACATATAACGGTAACTAAAAAATGGAGTCATCTGAGAATTTTTGATAAAGTAGAGGGCTAGGCAAGAAGCTGGTCATAAAGTTGGGGGCTATTTGGAAAATAACCCTAATTTTATTAACTTGTTAAGTAAGTATTAAATATTTTGCATGTATATCGTAGACAAAATGAAGTGAGAGAGAATTACAAACCCATCCACCCTTTCTCTGGTCTGGTTACGAAAATGATTCAGAAATGTAATTTGGGTCGAAAATAGAGTTACAAACATGTAAAATTTGTCACAAAATTTTAGTTCTTGTGTTGCATTGGAAGAGGTTATAGTTTTTTTTGAATTGTTAGCGTTTCTCCAACCCATTCCAACCAAGTGATGTTCGCAAAGAAGAGGTGATTGTAAAGTTAAAAGAAAGTTGAAATATCATTTTTGTTGATTGTACTCCTTTGTTGTCCTTGTGGGCTCTTTGGTTGGACAAGGTAGTGACATGGTGAAATGATGTATAAAATAGGTTAATGACTTCTTAGATATTGAATGTACTTGAATAACTTTTTAAACATTTTAAATATAAGCATATTGGTGGTCTGGGTAACCTTTTTTTAATAGTATAAACTGCAAACCAGATACTTGAGAAACCTAGAAGTTTTGAGGACTTGGAAGGGTTTTGGACAATAGGATTTTAAAATTGGGTTGATTTTGTTTTGATTTCCAATTTGTGACCAACTCACTGTTTTGGCCCGCATAAGTATCTGAAAGTTCGATTTGGCCCAAGGCTAAAATGTTTTTTAACTTTTTCAGAAACTATCTTTGGAGGCCAAAATATGAATTAATTCTAAAAAACATCTAAAGCTATAAACGTCCCCTCATCTATCCATGTCTCTTCCATTTCATCATCTCTCTCCTCATCTCTCTCTTCTTTTCCTCTCTCTCTCTCTTCTTCTCTTCTCTCTCCTCATCTTCTCTTCTCTCTCCTCATCTCGTTTTCTCTCTCTTCTTACTCTCTTTCTCTTTTCTGGTCAGCGAAGGCGGAAGCCCTTCGCCGGTCGCCGGTCTGGGCTTCTCTGACGGCGGTCTTGATAACCCAGACCTTTCGAGATATAGGGTTTCTCAGACCTTAGTCAAACTTTGAATTATTTCGTCATTTATCTAGATAAGGTGAGTCAGCATGTCATAAATTAAGTCAAAATCTCTTGTGCGCGTAGCACTCCCCTTTCATGAGTATCCTCTTGAAATATCTCTAATTGTCTAGGATTTTCCCTCTATTTCCTCTATCTCTAAAATTTTGTAATCTTCAACGACGATGAGTTCACCGTCATATGATCCAAACAAGCACCCAACCCTAACAAGCTACAACAATCACCAACATCAGTGTGTTGTCTACATCTTGTAAACATCTATATCCACTTATTTTGACCTGAAATAGCTTGGGTTTGAGTTGAGAGAACATTTCGATTTGAAGAGATGGTGAGATTTAGTAGAGAGAAAACCATCCTTGTTGTGTCGAGTTTGATATATGCTCCAAATATGTAGTACGTAATATTTAATGTTCACCCCTATTTTTAGGAGAAGAATGAGTTTTGGTCGGAATACGATGGTTGATCTTAAGAGGGATATGAGTTGTGGTATGTCATTAGAATAAACACAACTTAAGTGGGATTAGACTAAAAAATCCCAAACGGCCCGTGTATATCAGATATTAAAAAAAAAAAAATAGAGGTGTACACCAATATCACAAGATAGTTGGGGGTCTACCTGAAATTAACCGGATTTGGAAATTGGATTAAATATGCATCCTATCCAAAAGATTCTTTCCTAAACAGAAAACAACTAGGTTTACTAATTCAATTGAGATTGTACTAAACCTAGCCCCCCGCCTTACTTCTCTTTACATTATATACTACTAATCACAAACAATTACTTCTTCTATACCAGTAGCAATGGAGGATAATATTAATCCAGATGATGATCATGTAGTACCAGGTTACCCAATAGTAATTATACAACCACCAACTGATCCAGTACTTAACCAAGAATCTACCTCACAATCACCACCTCCCGTCCAAAAGCATAAGTTCTTCCATCTTCTAGTAGTCGGAACAATTGTCTCTGTTATCTTGATCATTATTCTTTTGATCTGGATGTATATTGTCGCCAGTCAGTCCGTTAGCCTTCCCCAATTCCGACTCAACAATGCTTCAGTTTCCAACTTCAACGTTTCTTCCATAGACTTGAAATCAAACTGGGAATTCGATCTCCTTGTAAGAAACCCTAATAATAAGTTCAAACTCAATTATGAACCAATCAATGGTTCTGTTTTTTTTAGAGACAAACTTATCACTCAAAAATTACTTCCACCATTCTCTCAAAACAAAAATACCAACAACAATATTATTTTCTCCTTCTCCATGGATTCTTCTGTATACATTGATGAAGCAATAGCGAGAGAAATTATATGGAATCGCAATGATAATTTCTTGAGTTTCGATTTTAGAATGTCTATCGGGGTAAGATATAAGCTTGGGTTTTGGAAGGATATGAGTTTGGTGAATGTTTTGTGTGAGAATATCAAGTTCAAATTTTCATCGATTAATAGTTCTGATGGAATAATGTTTGGTGGAACTCATGAATGCCAACTTAAAGAGGATGAAGTTGAAAGTGATACTTAGTTGCATATTTCATATTTTTGATACAGATCTATTGTTCTAGTATATATAATTAACTAGGTTTACTATTAATAACAAAGGGTGATTTTTTTTTTTGTTTAAATGTTTTTTATGTCTTATTAAGAACTAGGCATAGCCCGTGCCTCCGGCACGTGCAAGTCCTAATTATAGTGCGGGCATATATATATATATATTTATTTGTTAAGCATTATTTACTATCTTTCCTAGCTTAAGTTCGACAAACTTTTTTTTAAAGTGGATGAACATATGAGAATCATATAATGTAGAGATGTATAAATTGATTATCGTTTAATATGAAGATGTATAGTTTGATGATTGAGAGCAAATGTGTTTGATGATTGAGAGCAAATGTGTGGAGATATTTTTAAAGACGACAAATGGAAGAAAAAAATGTGTGATATGGAGTAAAACATTTAATTTTTTGCTCCGGGCATGTTCTGAAGAGTAAGAGAGACAATATATGCTCACTAATTAGGAAAAATTGAACCAAAATAATTTTATTAAAAATAAAAATAAAAAATTATCATAAATTGAAATTTATAGTAAATAATTTTATTACAAAAAAGACAACATATATGAGCTAAATTCTGCCAGTTCTTGTAAGTTATCTATTTTATCATAGATAATGCATAATGTTAAAGCAACATTCCATCTTATTTACAGAGATTCCCTCAGAAACACAGGTATGATATTTCCTTTTCTTTTTTCAGCATGCATGAACATTATTACCTGTTTGAGTGAAAGAAGCAAGAGAAAAGAAAATGTATAACCAGAACTATAACAGGTTGTAGTCAAGATAAAAAATTTTACTCATATTACTGAAGTGTGAAAGAAGAAGAAGAAAAGAGAAAGTACATCTAGAATTAGGACAGACCGCAATCACGATTGAAATTTGTATTAATATTATTAGTGCATAACTCGAATTTAAGTAAGAAGCAATAAGCAATAGTTGTTCATTCTTGACTATTGGAATTTAGGTATATCTTATATGTGCCCAAATATCTATTGGTCTAGATCGACATTCACATCATAATTTGTGTACGATTCATCTAATATAACATTTGTATAAGACTCATAAACAACATATAATAAACAATTAAGAAAGAAATGTATTGGTACCATAATAACATTGTGTTTTCCCATCCCTGTAAATATTACAGCGATTTAGAGAGTTTCACTCAATCTTAATTTCAATATTAGGCTAAATTGAGTTGTTAAACCGACGGTTTGCTTCTACTGTGCTACGAATCCACTCTATGTATACTGACTTAAAAAAATGTTGAATAATGGAGGAGGAAACACTTGCGTTAACTAACAACCGAATCAACTAAGTTGGTGTGCTTTAGTTGAGAATTAACAGGTTTTTATGAAGGAATTAGAGTAACCTAAAGTCCAAAACTAATCTATTGATGAACATTAAATTTTAAGGAGAGTTAATGAAAAATCATGGAGTATTTTTCATTAACTCAAGAGGATGACGAACAATCATGGAGTATTTGATATCAGGGCTCCTACGAATTAAAAGAAAATGATGAATAATCATGGAGTTGTCGATCTAGCGGACAATTTTTCTATCTTTTATCTTAGTCCTAGTCACAACCAAGTTGTATTGTAATATAAGGAGTATTTGATATCAGGGCTCCTACTAATTAAAAGAAAATGATGAACAATCATGGAGTTGTTGATCTAGTTGGTAATTTTTTTATTCTTCGATGGTAGAATATATTTTGATGGTCTTTTTTCATGAATTTTAATTGAGAAATAAAACTTAATTAGTTTTGAACGAACAAAAACTTCTTTTTAGAAAGTGCACAAAGTGAAATTTTGTTTGTGCACAACTTCAACAAAAAGATAGTTCTTCAGACCACTTTGTAACTTATTTGTTGTTGGAGTAGAGGAGGTCTAAAAAAACCATTAGAATTTTGTGAGAGTACTTATGGGGGTTTATGGAGGAAGAATTGTTGGTTTGAATTCCATTATATGGAATGAGTAAACGAATGTGATTAGTTTGGAGGGTTATAAAATGTCATTACATCTAAGCAATTATGGAGGGTTAAATACAAAGTAAAGTTTGAGGGTTAAATACATGGTATGTCTTCAAATCTAGTTGGCAGATTTTCTTTTTTTCTTGTCCTAGTCAGCTTGTCCTAGTCACAACCAAGCTGTTTTGTAATATAGATGTTTTCAGTTTTATTATTTTCATTGGCTTATTAACTAAATATCAAACATCATATTTCTCAATTCTCAAAGACGATTTGATGTGAAAGAGAGAGTTACAAACTCATCCACCTTTAGTTTGGTCTCGTTAAAAATAAGATTGTACTTTGACTTTCTTCATCAATTAAGATACCACTAAAAGAAAGAATAAAAAAAAGAAAAATGCTAGAGAACAAGAAAATTTAGGAAGATTACATATAGGAATCTTTGTCGCGATTCTACTTTGGGTTAATTTTATTTTGACCCTCTAAAGATGACCAATTCACCAAAATGGCACCCTAAAGATGACCAACTTCAAATTTGACCTTCTTTTTCATTTTTCCGTTATTTATTATGTCAGTCGTTAATGAGTTGGATTTTCTTACCTATAATACTCCTACCCGTATCTTTTTGGCAGTTGGAGATATTTGTGGTCCCAAGAGTCATAAACTCAGCTTTATCTTTCTTCCCTCTTCCTTTCTTTCAACCAAACAAAAAAGGGAAGAAATAAATTAATACTCCTTAGAATTGAAAAGTGAGATATTACTGACCTATGTTTTCTGGTATTTAGTTTTTTATTATGAGGTTGTTAATTAAGTTGGTTTGGAGTAGATTGCTATAAAAACTAACAAACAAGGGAAAAAATATCTCAAAAAAGTCAGCTTTCTAGGACTGGAATAATTAGATATTTGAGTATATTCGTCTATTAGAAGATTCAGAAGAAACCAGTAAAGATCAACTAAAATGGGCTGAGAAATGAAAGGTGGGGTTAGATTTGTATACATTAAAATTTCAAGATGAGGGTTAGATTGATGGGGAAGTAATTTGATCACAATAAACAACATACCATAGGTTAGATTTCATAATGGATTAGATAAGTTTGAGATTAATAGTAATTGTAAAGATTTTATGAAGGAATTTACAATCCATGGTTTTTATAATTGAACATGAATTATTAATTTGAACACCTTCATCAATTAGACAAAGATGGTAAAGTAGTATAAAAAAAGAACAATAGTAGTTGTACCAAAAAATGAGTTTTACTACATAAATTTAAGAAAGGTGTAATTTTTGCTAGACTAAAATATGATCTTCTTCTTAATTTCATTCAACTAAATTAGTATGAATGATAATTGAATTTTGAACTTAAACTACAGAAAAGAAAAAGGTATGGGCATGTGTAATTTGTGGGTGAGAGAAAGAGAACCATTTAGTTGTTGGAACCATGTCCTTTGGTAGGAATCCTATATGAAGGTTTCTAGTTGTTTTAACGGAATTTTTGAGGGGGTTTGTAGTGAGTGGTTAAAGGGAAGGAAGAAAGATAAAGATGAGTTTTGAAAAGGATTTTTGAGTTTAAGGTCCAAAAATAGGGGGGGTAATTAGTCATATATCCACTCCTAAATCAATAAATAAAATAAAACCAAAATAAACCGAAAATGTATAATAAGTCCAAAAATTCACTATTTGGTGGGCCCCATGCATCAATCCTTTAATTTTCTCTCAATTTTGCCCTTTCATAAATATTTTTTAACCATTGGTAAACCAAAGGTTTATAATGGTTGAGTTAATACAATTATTCTTTCCATAAATTTTATGAAAGAATATTTATGGTGGATATTTAATGTTAATCTTTATTTCCAAAACTTATATTTTTCTAAAGTAACCTACCAAATCAATGTATATTTACCTAAAACTAGTTTCTCTCCCCCAAACACGAGTTTTTCTTTCTGTAACTATATGTTCTTTGAATTCAAGAAAATATATTATTTCCAAAACTGATATTTGTCTAAATTAACCTACCAATTCAATGAATATTTACCTAAAACGAGATGCTCTCTCCCAAAAACGATTTTCTCTCTCTGTAACTCTATGTTCTTTGAACTTCAAGAAAGTATGAATTTGTGATTTGTTTTTTATCTCTATCTCGATCCAATTAAACATCTACAAATTCTTTTGTGAGGTTAAAAAGCAAACTATTTTGCTAGCATCTTACTGATTCTACTAGCATATTTTACATTCTACTAGCATCTGATGAATGCATCGGACAAAGTAGTTTAAAAAGCAAATACTATTTAGCTAGCATCTTATTGATTCTAATAGTAATTTTTACATTCTATTAGCATCGGTTGAATAAATTTGAATACAGTAGTTTAAAAAGCAAGAATATTTTGCTAGCATCTTATAAATTTGTTACAATAGGTAAACAAATACTTTTTAGTAATTTTATGAAAGAATATTTATGGTGGATATTTAATGTTAATCTTTATTTCCAAAACTTATATTTTTCTAAAGTAACCTACCAAATCAATGGATATTTACCTAAATCTAGTTCTCTCTCTCCCAAACACGAGTTTCTCTTTCTGTAACTATATGTTCTTTGAATTCAAGAAAATATATTATTTCCAAAACTGATATTTGTCTAAATTAACCTACCAATTGAATCAATATTTACCTAAAACGAGATGCTCTCTCCCAAAAACGATTTTCTCTCTTTGTAACTCTATGTTCTTTGAACTTCAAGAAAGTATGAATTTGTGATTTGCTTTTTATCTCTACCTCGATCCAATTAAACATCTACAAATTCTTTTGTGAGGTTAAAAAGCAAACTATTTTGCTAGCATCTTACTGATTCTACTAGCATATTTTACATTCTACTAACATTTGATGAATGAATTTGATAAAGTAGTTTAAAAAGCAAATACTATTTAGCTAGCATCTTATTGATTCTAATAGCAACTTTTACATTATATTAGCATCGGTTGAATAAATTTGAATACAGTAGTTTAAAAAGCAAGAATATTTTGCTAGCATCTTATGAATTTGTTACAATAGGTTAACAAATACTTTTTAGTAATTAAAATATATTATGTGAAATTGTTTTTGTTACATTTTCAGTATTTTACTAGCATTTTCTTGATTCTGTTACCATCTGATATGAATTTGTTACAATAGGTTGATTCTAATAAAATTTTATGCTGGTAGAATCTTATCGAGTCTAACAGCATTTTTAACATTTTATTGTAACGTTTGTTTTTTCTTACTCTTCACTACTGTAGATGATGAATGAAACCATCAATCGATTCTCTCTCTCTCTCCCACTCGATGCTTTCACCTTTTTAACTCGGTTTAATTTGGACGTCGATGATGAATGAAATCAAAACCTAGTTCATATATTAGAAAGTGACGATGCTCTCTCTCTCTTCGGTTTGCTTTTGCCCAATTCTAATAGAAATATAAAAGAAAGTATTCTGCTAAACGGTAAAGGCAACTATTTTTCCGGAAGGAAAGTTTATTTTTGAGGAAATCATTTAATGAATCTCTAAATATTATGGTATATATTATTTTAGGTTATTTTTTTTTAACTTAGGATAGGTTAGGCAGTAAAAGAGAATGAGAGGATAGACATGTAATTTACTTTGAGTGGATTTATTTTATATTTCAGATTATCTTTGGTCTCTAGACTCATTGATCATGCGATTTTGGACTTAAAACACATCCCCCGTTTTGAAAATTGATAACTTGATTTGACAATCATAATTACTCTTGGAATTTTGTGTCTGATATTAAATATATGGGTAGATGCAGGCAAGGGTAAATGTGGGAAGAAAAAGCCAGCTCCCTAATGTCTAGCGGAGCAAAAGACGGAAAAACGAAAAAAGAGAGCTAAATTAGAAGTTGGTCATTTTATGGGGCCATTTTAGTTAGTTGGTCATCTTTAGGGGGCCAAAATGGAATTAACCCGTCTACTTTCGATGATTCTGATCCACTAATAAGTGAATCAGGACAAGCCACATGATTTTTGTCCAGAATTTACCTACCTTTTCTTGTTCTCTAGCATTCAGGGTCGGTCCTGACTCGCGTCGGGTCCCCAGGTCCAAAGGGCCTCACAAGAAGAATAAGTAGAAAGAAGTAAGGGGCCTCAATTTTGATTGTTTGTCTAAAACATGTACTAAATTAAATAAGTAGTCTAAATTAGCTCCATTGGTAAAAAAAACATGATAGGGAGCCTAGCAACATAGGTTTGATCCCAAGCATAAACATATTTTGCTTTTTAAATTATCAATTTATTTTTGTCACTTTACTTCTACCACCACAATTACTAAACTTCTACCATTGTATCTCCACTACCACCACCATTACTAAACTTCAACACTACAACCACCTCTATGAAAATATACTTTTCTTAATTACTTCAACCACTATTGTCCCTCTACTACCACCACCACAATTTATAAACCTTTACCATTGTACATCCACTGCCACCACCACCACGACCACTATCATCACTAAGTCTCAACACCATAACCGCCACTATTACTAAACCTCCACCAACACAACCACCATGGACCTACAACTAACAATGTCACTTTTTATACACCAAAAAAGAAGGTTGAAATTTCTTTAGGTATTTTTCTCAATGAATCAATTCTGATGTTTCTTTTTCTGTTAAAAAAAACAGAAACGAGCTACTGATTCGTTGAATTTCGGATTCGTTGAACCACTTGACCAGTGGATCGACTAAGCACGTACGATGTCTTTTCCCGAGCCGATTTCTGAGTAACTCAATCAGATCGTTCGATTCAGACTGCAAGTTATGAACATAAGTTTCATGTGTTAAACCTCACATGCGTGCAAATAAAATTTTGAGAATTCTGATGTACAAATTTTTTTCTTATGGAAGCCACATTCTTATAACTCGCTTCAGGTCTCCGAAATCTCATAACGGACCCTGCTAGCATTGTTTATATATACATATATATCTTTTCTCAGCGGCGCAATAACTTGTACGTACTCGCTTATAAGCCAATCGGGGTGTCATGCTTATGAATGTACTAAAAATAAGTTAATATTCCTCATATAATTAAGCAACAAAATTGGTGATTTCAAGCCCTTGCAGCTTCACATATTTTTATTCATTTAAATACTTTGGGCACCTCACTTTCCAATTTGTCTAGCATAAGAGTATAGAGTTTATCGAACAATGATCTCTTCTCCTCTAACTCATTATATAAATATTCAACAAATTTCTACTTCTAATTCCTCTAGAGTAGTTCCGAAAGGTAAAATTTGGAACAAATTTCATCCATCTAAAGTTTTGATCTTTCTTTGGATCATTTGGCATAAAGCGTTCCTACTATATACGAGCTCTTTTCGCAAAAGAGATGATGCTGATCAATAGATGTATACTTTGTATGGTCAAAGAAGAATCTTTAGAATGCTCATATGCAAAGATAATTGGTCAAATCTTTGTGGTAGTTTCTTACAAAACGTTAGTTTTTGTGTTTCGTTTAAAGAGGTGATAGTTGTTGTCAAGAAAATTATAAATTGAGCTCCGATATCATTCTTGATTGATTCTTCTCATTTTGCTACATGTGGGGTCTTTGGTTGGAGAGAAATGATACGATCTTCAGTGAGAAGTGTAGATCTCCTGAGTGGCTAGTAATTTTCATTAAAAGGCTTATTTTCTATTAGATTTTTCCGTTGGGTTGGAAGAATACTACTTCATTTTTGGATTTGATTTTAGTTAACAGACTTTAATTTCTATGTAGTTGTTTATTTTTTATATTATTTCTTTTGTAATCCTCGTGATGACTCCTTGTCGTAATTTTTCAATTAAATCGCCATTATTCAAATAAATTAATGATTTCAATAACATGGCTTATTGGTGGATTATTAGTCAAAAGAACATAGTTTGTATTTAAGCATCTGGTGTAGATAAAGGATCAATCAAAACTATATTTAGAAAACAAAATTAAAGATTTCGTGGAATAAGAGTTCTTTGATTTGGGTGACTCTTGTTTGAACAAATTTTTAGGAACAAAAAAATACACAGCTTAAATTCATCTAACACGAGAAAAAATTTCTAAATTAGTTCATTGCCAATTTTGTTAAATACATTATATTTAAAAAAAAAATGTATGCTTTGATGTTATCGAAAAATAGGCCACAAATTTTCCGCACGGACCCGGAGTTCTTAAACACGCCACTGATAATTTCATCACGAGTTTAGTGTCTCGTTAGCACAAACACTAAACTGAGATATACCAAAAGATCCCAAACAGGCTGTATACCAGTTACTAAAACAAAAGGGTTAATTCCATTTTGGCCCCCTAAAGATGACCAACTCACCAAAATGGCCCCCTAAAGATGACCAGCTTCTAATTTGGCCCCCTTTTTTTATCTTTCCGTCAGTCAACTGTTAGTCAACTATGACATCACACTTTCTTTTCCTGTTTTACCCTTCTATATAAAATAAATAACTTCTTTGTCCTTATTACTTTCTTCGTCGGAAAACTGTTGTCGGCGGATGATCGGTCGGCTACCTGTCAGCTACCATCAATATAAAAAATGAAAAAAAAAACTTTTTCCTTTTATCTGCTTCTCCTTCCTCCTTCACCATCACCACATTTCTTTATATTTCTCTCTATCTCTCAGGTCTGGGAATCGTTCTGGAATTTTGTTCAACAAGATCCTTCTAAACCCTTCAAGGTTCAAATGAATTCCCAAGGAGGAAATGGAAGAGTTCATAGATTACGCGAAAATTGAGATTGAAATTGAAGGAGAGATAAAGAAGGGGTAGGAGTGAGAAAGAGAACATTTCGTTCACGAGGAAAACGACCCACACTAGAGAGAGAAAGCGACTAGGGTTCTTGTTTAGAAGCTAAGTTTTAGGAGGTTATGTAGTTTGGGGGAATTAATAAGATGGTTAGAGAAGAGTGATGTTAAGTCGAGATCTAATTTCAATAAGTTGCCCACTTATTTGACGATGAGCAGGAAGGTTCCAAGCTCTCAAAACCACCTGGTTTTCAAGTCATGGATTATAGTAAAGCTCACCTTAAAGACTTCGTTGATTAAGAAAGTGGAAATTAAAGAAACCCAATTGAGAATTTGAACTCAAGAAGAAGCCCAATAAAGATATATGGGTAGATCTAATTGAGTTCCATTTAAAAACTTGAATTGAATCTTCAAAAAGAAAACCATTCAACAAGAACATCTGAATTCCGACAAGCTGTTTTTCTCCGCCACCGCCAATTTTGCTAATGCCTCCGTCGCTGCTTTTCTCGTTGACCAATCCTCACTAATCAAAACTCAATCAAACAAGGAATCAAATTCTTCATCAAATTACGATAACACCAGGTCCACCGATTCCAACAATACCACCGATCAAGCTTAACAGTGCCGGTTTAGGTTTAAAACTCTCACTCTTCAATAATTTCTAATCTAGGGCAAAATCTCTTCAATTCTACTGGTTCTAGATCATCAGCAACACCAATCGCATAAGCTAAACAAAGTGATGAACCAATTTGAAGATTCTAATTTTCTTCGATTCAAAAGAGAGAGAGAGGCAAATCCCAGATCTGAGATATATATAATATTGAGAGAGATAGGGGCAAATTCCAGATCTAGGATATATATATATATATATATATATATAAAGAGAGAGAGAGAGAGAGAGAGAGAAGGATATAAGAAGATAAGAAAAACAATGTTTTTTTCTTGATGGTCGATGGCCGACCATGCGCCGGCAAAATTTTCCGGCGAAGAAAGTGAACAAGGGCAAAGAAATTATTAGTTTTGAATAAAAGGGTAAAAAAAGAAAAACAAAGATTGATGTTAAAATTGACTAACAGTTGACTGACAGAATTACTAAAAAGGGAGCCAAATTAGAAGCTGGTCATCTTTAGGGGGCCATTTTGATGAGTTGGTCATTTTTAGGGGGCCAAAATGGAATTAACCCAAAAAAAAAATAGAGGCCAACACCAAATATCACAAAATAGTTGGGGTTTACCTGAAATTAACCCGATTTTATTTGGATAGTCCAATCCAAGAGTCTTTCCGAAACAGAAAACAACTAGAGTTACTAATTCAATTCAGATTCCACTAAACCTAGCTTGCCTTCCTAGTTCCTTATCTTTATATATATTATACTTCTAACTAATCACAAACATCTTCATAGTCACTTAATTACTTCTATAACAGCTCTAGGGTTTCTCTCTAAAGTCCTATTAATTAATTGTTTCGTTTCGAAGGAGGAATCAAGCAATGGAGAATAATAATAATCCAGACGATCATGTAGTACCAGGTTACCCATTTGTAATAAGTATCCCACCACCACCACCACCACCACCACCCCACTCTACCACCCCAGAGGACTCACCTCCCGCCGGAAAGTGTAATGATATTTGTAAAAAGGTAATAAGTTTCTTCTATATCACGATCATGATCCTTTTAATGGTGGGGCTAGAACCTCTTGTTATCAGGAACCGTAGCCTTCCGGAATTTCGAATCGAGAATGCTTCAGTTTCCAACTTCAACGTTTCTTTCTTTGGGTTGAGATCAAACTGGGAATTCGATATGCTTGTTCGAAACCCTGACAGAAAATTCACATTCCATTATGAACAAATCAATGGTTCCGTTTTTTACGGAAACAAACTTGTCACTAAAAATTCACTTCCACCATTCCACGTCAAACAGAAAACTAACAACAATATTACTTTCTCCTTCTCCATGGATTCTTCCATATACCTTGATGAAGCAATTGGGAGAGAAATTGTTTGGGATCGTAACAATAATGTGGTGAGTTTTGATCTTAGGATGTCGACCGTAGCACGATGGGTTGCCCGGGAAAGGGAAGTGGTTAATGTTTTATGCGAGGATATCAAGTTCAAATTTTCATCAAATACTAGTTCTAGTGGAATAATGTTGGGTGGAACGAATCAATGTGAAGTTAAAACCGAAGACATATCCCACACATAATTAACTAGGTTTACTATTAATAAAAGGGTGATTTTTTTTTTCAAATTTATTACGGAATGTCTTATTCTAGGTTTTTTTTTGTTTTCTCAATTATTCTTGGCTTGTACTACTTCCATATACCTTGATGAGAGAGACTTACAAATGTATCAACCTTTTGTTTGGTCTGGTCATTCTAATTTGGTTTTCTATATCAACAGAGAAAGAAAGAAAAATCAATGGAATCTTTTGTTTGATTTGTTTTATTTTGATTTTTTATAAAACGAATTTATTTATTTATTTTTTTGTTGAACAAACTAAACTCAAAAGGACTAAGAGACTAAATAGTTGGAGAGATCTTGAATGGAGTGCCGAGTGTGCCTGCATTAGTTTTTCCTTCCCCATTTCGCCAGTTTATCTGCTTGCATGTTGTTTTGCCTAGGAGTATACGTGAAGATGATGCTCTCGGTGTTGTTCCTGAGACTGGAGATATTGTCCATGAGTTTCTCGGATTGCCAGTGGATTGATGTGTTGTTGTGGAGGAATCGAATCAAGTTCTGATTATCGCTCTCGATGTGGATGTGATGGATCTTTAACTCTGCTGCCCATTGTATTGCATACATTATTGCTAGGCATTCACATTCTTCTGCATTTTGTCCTCTGATGGTGTCTGCTAATGCAGCTATAAGTACTGCTTGGTCATCGTGCATGACACAACCAATCCCTGCCGAATCTAAGAGTGATATGAATGGGGCATCAACATTAATTTTGATGAACGGGGCTTCTGGTGGTTTCCAACTTATCAGGTTGTTGTTATCTGTATTAGTCTTTTTTGGATCTGAGCTGGTTGTGGTTCCTTTTATTACGGTATAATCTGCATGGGGGTTTGTTCCTTCGTAGAAAAGCATTTTTCACATCTTGCTTTCCAAATAAACCATAAAATCTTTGCATAGAGTGTGACTGTTTCCGCATCTAGATCTTTGCATTGGAGAATCCATTATCTGAGATTAGTGATATTATCTGTCATAAGATTAAAGTGAAACCAGATAGTACGAGCATAACAACAGTGAAGTAATACATGAGTAATCGTTTCAATATTTTCACAATAAACACATTTGTAGAGGTTACCAATAAATTTTCCAATTTTGTCTCGCACGGGTAGACTATTCGTACAACATTTCCATAAGAATAGTTTGATTCTCGGTGTAGAAGCTATAGTCCAAATAAAGTTCCATTCCACTCATATGTATAGTTGTTGGTTCTTAGATAATAATACATAGATCGGATAGTGAAATTACCTGATTTGGTTAAGGTCCATCTTATTGTATCTTCCTTATGTACCTGAAGATTAATACTTAGGATAGATCTGCATATGTCACTGTCAAAGCATTGAGATATAATATTCATATTCCACTCGTTATTACTGATCAGTTGTGCCACTGTAGTTAGGGGCAATTTCTATCGTTACTAATGAGTGGTGGGTGGTTCGGGATCCAGTATTCATGCCAGATATTAATGTTAGTACCTTTATTAACATCCCAAAAGATAAGGTTGGACACAGGGTCAAAATGTTTAACTATAGACTTCTAAAGCCAGGAGGGGTTAGGTTTGGCAGAACGAGGCTTGAACTCCTTGGGAAAATATTTCGCTTTAAGGATTTTGGCCCAAGGAGTCTCGGGGTTTTTGAGAATACGCCAGACTAGTTTACTTAGAAAGGCTTGGTTATCAAGAGTTGGGAGCCTGAAACCCAGGCCACCTAATTTGCTGGGGAGGCAGATGGTAGACCAGTTTATTGTGTGCATAGATTTGGATTTTCCCCACCAGAATGACCGTTGAATGGTCTCAATGCGGTTACTTATGCCTTTGGGAATGACAAAGCATTGCATTTGGTATCGGGGAACGACCGCTGCAATTGTAGAAATTACTTTGGAGCGGTCAGCTTGAGGATGGAGGTTAGTTTGCCATTTGTAAAGTTTATTCTGGATTTGCACAAGGAGAGTGGAGAAAGCTTGTGTTTTATTGGCGCCTATGAAAAGATGAGTACCCAAGTATTTGTCGAGAGAAAAGGATTGGTGAACCTTCAGGTTACGGATAATCATTCTTTTAAACTTGGGATGGGTGTTCTTCGAAAAGATCACATCGAATCCCTTATCACTGCTGCTGCTGAACCGCCATTATCTCTGTAAGATCCATCTGTGTAGATTTTATATTGTCCTTGAAGTGGTGGAGACCACTGTTCAACCTGCGTCAGAGAAGAGTTAATTTGTGATGTAGGGTTAATTGATGGAAGGGAGTTAAGAGAAATTTTTGTTGAAACCCAACAGCGATTAACATCAATGGGTTTGTTGTTAAAGATAAAACATTTCTGGTTTTCCACCAATCCCAGAGAAGGGAAGTATAGGATAGCCACAAATTATCTCCGTCTCTACCATTTATCAGTAGATTCTTTAGATTTTCTACCGGATCTGTGAGAAGTTGTTGAAGTGTTTGATCTCCAGTAGATCTTATTAACTCTTTAAATTTCAAACAGGAACCAAATAAGTGCTCTATTGTTTCTATTTCCCCCAACTCGCATAGAACACATGATTGAGGTAAATCCTGTACTCTTTTACCTATATTACATGTAATAGCTAATCCGTCATGTATAAGCTTCCATATAAATATTTGAGACTTCGGATTCATTATTTATTTTTGCCAAAATCGTTTCCAAAGGAACAGCTCTAATCTAGTTGGTAATGATGGCAAAGTTTTTTATTTCCTTGTAGTAGGATTTGGAAATAAATTTTCCATTCTCAGTTTTCATCCATACTAGTCTGTCTCTTGTAAAGTCCTCATGAATATGAATTCTTTGTATTGCCCGAACTGTATTGGGACTGAAATGATTCATCAGGAGTTGGCTATTCCATCTCTTGGGGTTGTAGAGTAATAGATCAGAGACCCAGAAGATGTTATTGGGTAGTTGGTTTGTTGTGTTTGGTATAAAATCTGGTATCCAAGGATCAAAGTTGTTTTTCATTGTAGGCCTAGCATTGATTATAGAATTTTTGGGTTTATAGCCCAAAAAATAGGCCCTAATTAGACATTTAGTCCTTTCTAATCCTATAAAGGGTTTCAAAACCAAAAAAATAATACAAATGGATATCTAGTCCATTTGGTGTCATCTAGAGAGAAAACACAAATCCCTATAATACATATTAATTTATAATACCTATACTAACCTTCTATATATATAAAATCTGATTTACATTCTGAAATCCAAAATACCTTTTTCCATTTTTATCTCTCATCTTTCTCTCTCCAATCACGTTTCTAAACAAAGTAACCGTGATCTTCATTATCTTTAGTAATCAAAACTTGTTTATTTTCTCTCTCTCTAAACAAAGTAACCGTTTGATAATGATCCATTAATCTCAGAAATCTTGTTTCTTCTTCATTAGACCAACTGAAATCATCTTCTTTATCGTTTATCAGGTAAAACACATTACAAAAGTCATTTTTCATTCCATTGAAACAGATTCTGAATCAGATTTAATATTGCTTTTCAGGTAATGTTAAAGGTTTTAGTTTCTTCTTTTATGTTTAATGTTTTTCATCTTCATCTTTAACTTTGTTCATGAATTTCATTATAATCAAATTTCTCTCTGTATTATCTAATCAAATCTTTATCATTATTTAATATTTTCTCTCTCTAAGATTCATAACCGATTTTATGATGTTAATTTTAAATCCGTCTTTACAATTCATCTTATTCGATTAAAAAGTGTTTGTCTCTATGTATTTTGTTACTTTTTAGTAGTTTTAGGTTACAGATTTTGATTTTTAGACCATTTTTTCAAATCTTCATCAAGGTTTTCGTACAATTTTTTATGCAGTGAAGATATCGAACGATTTGTTATAACTGAATGCAAACGATATGTAATTTAAAATAAATTACGGATCGTTTACAATAAATTACATATCATTTTTTATCCAGAGAAGATCTAGTACGATTTGGTTGTAACAGAATGTAAACGATATATAATTTACACGACATTATATAATGTTTACTGAACATAACACATACATAACTCAAACATCTTCTGTACGATGTTTTTATAACAGAATCTAAAATATATGTATTTTGTTACAAATTATACATATTTTATAAATAATATCAAAAATATCTTATAAATCTGCATAAATTATATATAATTTATTCAACATTACGCGTACTTTTTCTTCAAAACAGTTGTTGTTTATAGTACAATAAATGTTCCAAAAATTATATGTAATTGATTGCACATTATACATATTTTTTCACATAACAGTGACATTGTGATTCAAACTAAAGTTATGTTTGTCTCTTAACACATTATGAAGTTTAACAAACAGTATGCATAATTTATTCCATTATACATGTCGTTTCTAGTAAATTATATGTTTTGTTGACAAATGTATATGTTTTCTTTTTGTAGTTTTGCTGTTACTTATGGAATTTCCTACTGAAGTTGGTCATTTGTTTCTTGGTGGTGCAAAAGTATTTGGATATGCTCTTCGACAATATAGTGTAAATGTTGTTTCTCCTGCTCAAGACTACATATGCTCTACGACAATACAGTGTAAACGATTTTTTTTGTAACCGAATGTAAACGATGTGTAATGTAAAAGAAATTATGTGTAATCTATTGAACATGACACACGTACAGTTGATAAATTACGTTGTATACATGACAAATGTTGGTTTCCTCGTCATAAATAACAAATAATTTACGTATTTGTTTCATAATTTGTATTCGATGTGTATTTATGTATGAGTAACAACAAAAACAAATGTTGTAGTAATGTTCCCAGAAAAATATATTATTTCCAAATGTGAAAATTAAGTGAGAGAAAGTGATATATACGTTTTGTATAATGTTCCCAAAAAAATATATTATTTCCAAATCTGAAAATTAAGTAAGAGAAAGTGATATATACGTTTTGTATATTAACCCCCAAATCACGCTAAATTGATCTAAAAAAATATACTCTTTCCAAATCTGAAAGTTTAGAGAGAGAAAATAAATTTAATTTACAAATTTGTTTAGAGGAGAGAAAAATTATGATTTGTTTCTATCCATTTTTTGCTAATAAATTTCCCAAATCACTCCAAAATTTGATTTCCTTCTTTTCAGCGTTTGATTAGTTTCTGGTAATGGCGTTTCGAAGATTTAGGTTAGGATTTTTAGAAACGTTTCGTTTTGGGAAAGTTTCGATTTTGTTTCCTATAATTTATCCCAAATTCACGGTTAATTAAGTTGTTGGAATTTTCGGTTCGGCCACAATTTAAAATCCCGTGAAAATGGTTTGGGACACGAATGAAATTGTTTTATAGATAGTATGGGTTTTTAGACCCAAGAGCAAAAGGACTAAAAATCCATTTTTTGACAAGATTGGACCCTAAACCCTTGTTGAACATTATTTTGGTCTATATACCCACGGACCCTTGATTATAGCTGACCATAATGGTGATGGTGAATAAGATTTAGGAGAAGACCAAAAATCATCTAACTTGAAATATTTTGCCTTAATGATTTTCACCCACATAGCATTGGGATTTGTCAATAATCTCCATATAAGTTTGCCTATAAGTGCTTCATTCACTTGTTTCAAATACCTGATTCCTAACCCACCATTGATTTTTGGCGATGAAATAATATCCCATTGTATGAAATGCATTTTCCTTTCATTCTCAGTATGACCCCACCAGAAGTTGCGTTGATGTTTTTCCAATTGCTGTATAATGCCTTGTGGAACCGATTGATAGCTAAATGGATATGTGCAGTAGGAATTTAATATTGGTTTTATAAGTATAGTTCTTCCTGCTTGTGATATAAATTTTTGTTTTCACCCAGGTAAAGCTGATTGATACTTGTCTAATAACCAGTTATGACTTTTGATTTTGTTTCCCGACTTGAGCAACATGGAATCAAGGTATTTGCCGTCGTCAGTCATTATTGGAGCTTGGAGTTCAGATGTAAAGGCTTCTTTTGTTTGCTGAGAGACGCCGGAGCAGAAAAATAAGGAGGACTTTGTATAGTTGACAGCCTCACCTGAAAAATTCGAGTAGGACGTCATAATATCTTGAGTTAATCCTATATGGCCCCCTACTTTGTGACCAGCTTCCTTTATGACCATTTTTTTTCGTAAATTCAAATATGGCTCCCTTTTCTTAACACCGTTAGTCAACTTTTATGGTTAATCTTTTTGTTTCCATATTTACCTTTCTTATAAAAATGATTTCAAAATTCAAAATTGACCCCCTTTTAAATTTGGGTCAATTTCCAAAAACTTATAGCTACTTTAGAAAAAAATAGGGGGCCAAAATAGAATGAGGGGTTGGGCAAAAGGCCCAAAATCAGCCCAACAATATGTATCAGGCCCACTGCAGATAAAGAATGAGGGGCAGGTCCAAAAAAGTCAGGCTAGGGGTGGAATTTCCGAAACACCCTTCTTCGTTTTGAAATTTACGAAACGACGACCATCGAAAAATTCCCGGGAAACTCGAAAATTTCTAACAAATAATCTGACACGCCTCCCATCAGACTGTGTACTTTCCATAAATTCACAAAATTGCCACCGAAAAATTCCCGGGAAATGCGAATTTTTTTGAAAAATAGTCTGACGCACCTGACATTAAACCTTGTACTTTCCACGAATTTACAGAATTGCCATTACAAAATTTACCAACTTGCCATTTTCGTTCTCTTTTCCAGATTTATTTCTTATTTCTTTTTTATTTTCTCCCACACATATTTCTCTCTCCAATCTCAACAAATTTCGTTCTTTTTTTCCAGATTTATTTCTGATCTCTTTCCAATCTCAACAAATTTCTTCATTTTTGGTAGTATTTCATTGATTTGTATAAAGAAATTTTCTTGTGTACCGGGAACTATTTAGTGTACTGGTCATTTTTTAGATATGTACTACACATTTTTGTACTGGGAATTGTCTTGTGTACCGGGAATTGTTCTGTGTACAAGCCATTTGGTTATGTACTAGAAATTTTTGTAGTAGGAATTTTCTTGTGTACCGGGAATTGTTCTGTGTACTCGCCATTTGGTTATGTACTAGACATTTTTGTACTGGGGAATTTTCTTGTGCACCGGGAATTGTTCTATGTACTGGCCATTTGGTTTAGTACTGGACACTTTTGAACTGGGAATTTTCTCCTGTACCGGAAATGGTTCTGTGCACTGGACATTTGGTTATGTACTTTGATGTTTTTAGAGATGAAGAAGATAAAATGTGAAACAAATAAGAGTGATGAAGAAGAAAAATAAGAACATAAAACTTTTTGAGAGAGAAAGACAGAAAACTTTAATGTTTTTAGAGATTGAAAGAGATGAAGAAGATAAAATGTGAAACAAAATAAGAATGATGAACACCCAAAAATGAGAACATAAAACTTTTAGAGAGAGTAAGAACAGAAAATTGATGTTTTTAGAGATTGAAAGAGATGAAGAAAATAAAATGTGAAACAAAAAAGAATGATGAACATCCAAAAATAAGAAAATAAAACTTTTAGAGAGAGAAAGAAAAGAAAATTTATGTTTTTAGAGATTGAAAGAGATGAAGAAGATAAAATGTGAAAAACAAAATAAGAATGATGAAGAAGATTTTTGGGTGTATAAATAAGAAGAAAGAAGGAGTTGAAATAAAATATAATGGGAGAGATCCAAAAAAATTGGCTGAAATTTCGTCAAAAAATGGCGCCATTTTTGAATTTTCAGAAAATCTGAATGTTTCTCTGACATGACGTCATGTACGGGGAATTAATTGCTTCGCTGTCGTCCGTCAGATTGTCAGAAAACACAGAACTTTCCCGTGGAGGGGTAAAAGATGGATAAATAAAATAAAAACCAGAAAACTGTGAGCTGTCCTGACAATTTGGACTGGGTTCTAATTTTTTTTTTGGGTTGGGGGTAATGCTAATTTACCCTCCATTTTTTGGGCCTCTCACTCAAAAATCCAAATAGAATACATATAAAAAAAAATTTAAAAACACCTCATCTCTCTCCTCCACATCATTTATCTCGCCACCTCATCATCTTCTCCGATGAAGGTCGCCGGCCGGCCAAATTTTCCGGCGACCTTCAAATTTTTTTTTTTTTTTGTATCTTTCTCTAACTAATCTCCCTCTCTCACTCCCATCTCTCATTTCTCTCTCTCTCTCTCTCTCATTTCTCTCTCTCATCTCTCTATAATTCCGGCGAAGGGGAGGAGCCCCTTCGCCGGAATAACCAGACCTTCAAGGTCTGGTTTCAAAGTGAAACCAGACCTTCAAGGTCTGGTTAATGACCACCGGGATCTGGTTTCAACCAGCCAGACCGAGATCTGGTTGGTTGAAACCAGATCCCGGTCTGGTTTCAAACCAGACCGAGTCTGGTCATTAACCAGATCTTCAAGGTCTGGTTATTCCGGCGAAGGGGCTCCTCCCCTTCGCCGGAATTATAGTGAGATGAGAGAGAGAGAGAGAGAAATGAGAGAGAGAGAAAAATGAGAGAGAGAAATGAGAGAGAGATTAGTTAGAGAAAGATAAAAAAAAATTTGAAGGTCGTCGAAAAATTTGGCCGGCCGGCGACCTTCATCGGAGAAGATGATGAGGTGGCGAGATACATGATGTGTAGGAGAGAGAGGGAGAGATGAGGTGTTTTTAAAAAAAAAATTATATGTATTCTATTTTGGCCCTCTAGTTTTTTCTAAAGTAGCTATAAGTTGTTGGAAATTGACCCAAATTTAAAAGGGGGTCAATTTTGAATTTTGAAATCATTCTTATAAGAAGGGTAAATATGGAAACAAAAAGATTAACCATAAAAGTTGTCTGACGGTGTTAAGAAAAGGGGGTCATATTTGAATTTACGAAAAAAAGGGGCCATAAAGGAAGCTGGTCACAACGTAGGGGGCCATATAGGAATTAACTCTAATATCTTTTACAACCTCTAAATTGTCGGTATTTGCCTTGCCAAAGAGAATTAAATCATCGGCAAATAGTAGGTGAGAGATACTAAGGCTAGCATTATTGATTTTGTAACCTATGTACAATTGTTGGTGTTCATACTGAGATATAATGAGTGAGAGAGCTTGAGAGGTTAGAATGAACGGATAAGGGGACAAAGGGCACCCTTGCCTCAGGCCTCTAGAGGCCTGAAAGTTACCAAGAGTCTGACCATTAATCTTATAAAGGTGGTTGAAGGATTCATGTCTCCCCTTCAAACCCTTTCTTACCGTCTATACCTCTCTGCCTAAAAGACTGAATCAGTATCTACCTTCTCCATTCTCCCTTCAATGTCTCTGAAATTACTATTCATCTTTCTGTCTAATTTATCTCTTTTAAATTGTCATCTTTCTTTCCCTAATTTGTTTCTTGGCCTTCCCCACTCTAATTATTTTCTTGCTCAAACGGATGAAAATCCTTTGTTACTTTATATCAAATTTCTATCTTCTTCTTTAATTTTTTTTTCTTGATCTTTCGTTCTCTAGTTATTTTATTTCTCAGACAGATGAAATCACTATTCAAAATCATTTTTCAGTAGTGACTGAATCATTATTCTTTGTCTCCTTTTTTTTCGGTAATGGCTGAAATGATTGCTTTATAGATTTGCAAATAAACAATTTTTTTAGACTAATATTACTCTCTTCCTCTTTCTTTCCGTAACTGAAATTATTGCTTTTTGAAATTTCAGATTTCGTGATTTCGAGAATTTGATTCTGTAATTTCATCTCTTACTAATTGAGCCATTCAGGTATTGATCTAAGTTAAAGGTGTTTATGTCTTTTGCCTATTTGGTGTTGTATAGATGTAACTGGTTAAGGATAGAATTGGTACATAAATTTATTTTGTTTATGTTAATTGACTGTGGTTTAATCGCTTTCTTTTGTGTTAATGTACCCGGATTTGTGTTTTGATTTTGATTTTGATTTTGATTTTGGTTTTGATTTTGATTTTGATTTTGATTTTGAAGACCTAATGATATCTTGTAGGACATAATAACCGGGGATATACTTTTTTCTCTCCACATTCTTCTCAATTTAGTTTATCAAGATGCTTACGAGTGTGTACCGATGAATGGTTTTATACAGTTTGATGTTAATGGTTTTAGAATTTGAAGATATTTTGGTTGTTAGCTTTACTTCTTGATGTCTTAGTTGCTTCTTTGTCTTAGTTTTCTAGGAAAACTATTTACGTTGTCACAGTCTAAAAACTTAGGATGGACGACGTGGTCCTTGCAAATGAACTTAGTTCGTTACTTTGCATTTAAGTACTATCAAACACTTTGATTGTGTGCAAATGGTTCTCCAGAAAATGTCTTGGTTAGGCTCAAAGTTCCTTAAACTTTCCGACTCAGAGTTGGGTCCCGCAAAGAAACGAGCAAGAATAGATGAGTTCCCGTGGCACTCCTTGTGGTTGTCCTAGTAGAGGGTTATTATCGATCACAGATGAAGATTCATGGAAGATAGCCAATACGAAACCATAAACACTACGTTTTTATAAAATTGTTGGGTCACCTGTAAGAGACAACAAGAGGTTAGCTAGGTCACTTGGGCTACCAAGCTACATCGCATCCGTAAATGCTAAGGCCCAACTTCTTGGATGGTACTTGATAAAAAAAATGTTTCCACGTCCATTTAGGGAGGGAAAAGATTTGTTGTGTTGAGTTGTTAATTAGGTGTGAATAACTGCCCATTCTTAGTTTTCACGCAAACTAAGAATTTTACCTTTTAAAAATTTTAAGGTTATTTTACATCACAACAACATTCATAAACATATGAACTTTTCTTAATTTTATGGAAAATCTAGCTTAACATATTTGAAGTCGAATGTTGCACTATGGAAATTTGAATGATGTGGGTTTTCTGACTTTTATATATGGCCGCGGCTTTGGGGAATAAAAAAAATTCTCTGGAAAATAAATTCTCTCGGGAATCCATATTTTTATTACATTCTCGGGGGAATATTATTTTTTAACCCAAAAATTAACTTGATCAAACATTGGCCCCTAATATTCATATTCTCTATCTAAAAAATTAACTTGATTAAACATTACTCCGTCGAACAGAATACTCGGCGATTTTGTAACTAGATTTCCAATCGAAGGGCGGTTTATAACAATAATAATCTAGAGTGATTAAACAACACCAAGCGCATGATAAAGAAAAAGTGAAATTAATGGAAATAAAGTGAAGGAATTGAGTGAAGAATAAGAATGTGTAGTAGATTAGAAGGGTGAAGATTAAAAGAGTAGCAAATGAGATTTGAAGGAGTTGAACTTTACTCAGAGATTCCATGGATTACGGTTTGTCGTTGCAGGTTTTCAAAAGGAAAAATGAGAGATGGGTAGGTGGAATTTTTGTTCATTGATGTTGTAGTAGTAACAGGTTAGTGTTATAATTATATTTATGAAGAATTTTTAGAGAGAGAAAGAGAATGTTGATTTTTTTTAAATATAGTGAATCACCTTTCAAGTCATCAAATAAGGAAAACCTAACGAAACTTTATATGAGATGTATCAAATAACAGAAGACATCACCAATATAGAACGAAAAAAATTCACACGAAAAGTGATTTGAAGTTGTGTATAAAGATTTATCTGATAATCATGGTGATCATAAACCGTCCAAAGGGTTTAAGCCCCAATATTGTTCGAACAATCCACCAACAATCCACCACTGGTGAATTCCATGGGCCTGTTTGAAATCATTAAATGGGCTTGAATTAACAGTCAGATTGGCTGAAGGAAGGAGATGAAGTGGTTCTGATTCCCTTCCAGCTGAAGGAAAGAGAATGTTGATGTACTCTTTAATGGAGGGGCCACTCCCTAGAGAGGATACTTGAGAGCTTAGTTCATGCATGTTGTTTGCTTTTTAGAGAGAGAGATGAATAGTAGGTCTTCTTTCATTAATGGTGGGTATAAGGTTTACTAATAATAAACGCAGATGGAATTTTCTTTAGATAGAGAGAAAACGAGGAAGAGAGAGAGAGAGAAAACGAGAACGAGAGAGAGACGAAGTGAGAAGATGGAGATTAGGGGGCAATGTTTGATCAAGTCAATTTTTGAATTAAAACAAGAACATACTTCTAAATCAATTTGTTATCAAGTAACTTTTTATTCTCCGGAGATTTTTCTTTATTCCCCAAAGCCGTGGCCTTATATATAAGAGGTATGGACGAACATCCAATAACATTTTCATATTTTTACAATTTAAACCTAAGCAACCACGCAAGTGACGAGTACATTAAGCACCAAAGTGCAGATAAAGGGAAAAAATAATCATTTGGTCCATATAACTAAAATACACCAAGAGAAACTAACCAAGAGCTGCATCTAAACCTTATAATTCATAGCCTAAACATTCAACATGAGAATATAGTCAAAGCATTAACGGCCTAATTTAAGATCTTTAGTTTTCCTTATCATTTTTCACTATTAATTATTTCTAACTACAGTTTAATAATTTATAAATGTATGACATGTGAATGGAGAAACTAACCAAGAGCTGCATCTAAACCTTATAATTCATAGCCTAAACATTCAACATGAGAATATAATCAAAGCATTAACGACCTAATTTAAGATCTTTAGTTTTCCTTATCATTTTTCCGTATTAATTATTTCTGACTACAGTTTAATAATTTATAATTGTATGACATGTGAATGGAGAACGGCACTTTAGTTCTTAGCGTATTTTTTGAGGTGACAAAGATGTGATAATGATTAGGGAACTCTTAGAATAACAAGGCCTGTCATAGCCTTTACAAATTTATAAATAAGTAATTCTTGTATTTAACAAATTGACCCACGACTGTTAGTTGAAGTTAAGTGGCAGTTAATATTGAGTCTATTCCTAATTAATCAAAAGCTCATGTGTCTTTCACAAAATGATCAGGAAATTATCCACGCCCATTTCGAAGAAAAAAAAAATCTTGTTTTATCATCACATATTATTACCTTTTTTTTCTGAGTATAAAAAAAATTACAGTGATATAAAAGGTTTACATTTTAACAAAATCATTAGGTAAGATCCTTGAACAATAAAAGATTGCATAATTATTTTTTAAAATTACTGCCTTAAAGTCACGTGAGATGAAAGCTGTTTATTTGTAACAACTGAGACTCCTACAACGTGATATGCAAAGCGGTATATAAGAAAAATAGAAGCACATAGAGTAAGTGAGGTATTTCTAGAAACTAGAACCTTAGGATCCTCGTCAGATGGGAGAATTATTTCTTGAAAACAATGGTTTTCAATACAAGGGGCTCATCGTTGCGGTTTGGAGAGATAACTATGGGCTTCATGTCTATATAAAAGAACACCGTAGCCACATTCTCTGCCCATCCTAAGAAAATTTCTATCTGCAGAAATGATAGATGTGGCGTTTGAGATACACAAAAGGCATGTCAAGGGGTTCGAAAATGATGGTAAGTTTCTCTGATTTTGATTTTGTTCAATTTATTTTACTTTGTCTGAATTTTATACTCTAATTTATTTTTGGATTTAAGTTCCTTTTAAAATCTTTAACATTTTTTTACAGAATCGGAATGTCATGCCAATAGTGATGTTGGTGAAGTGAAACAATCTAGGAATGTATGGTATGGGAAAGCAACGAGGCCTCGCAATTACCCCTTAAATACGGTAATTAAATATCTTTTCTTGATTGTCAAGATGTAGATAGCGTTTTTTTTGGGGTTATTTCCCAAATGGCCCCCAATTTTGTGACCAGCTTCCTGCCTGGCCTCCTACTTTAGCAATAATTCCTGTATGACCCCCTTTTCCGTTATCTTTAACTTTCCAGCACATCATCGTCTTCACCGGCAGTGGTCGCCGACCGGCTAAATTTCCGGCCGGCGACTTTCAAACTTCTTTTTTTTTCTCTCTCTTCTCTCTCTCTAAAAAAATTTATTATTTTTTTCATTTCTCTTTCTCCCTCTCTAGAACAGATCTAGAGAGAGAAAGATTCATCACGAACAAACTCGTGATGATTAGAGAAGAAGAAGATAAAAAATGGAGGTCGCTGGAAAAAGATGTCGTCCTACGACATTTTTCGGCGACATATTCCGGCGATCTTATGTGGACAAATGTCACGTGGAATTGCTTGGTGAGGTGGACAAAGAGTAAAAAAACACAATTAAATTACGGAATTGCCATATGGGTATAATGGAGAAGCTTATAAAAAAATGTGGGGGCCAAATAGGAAATTGGGGCCAAACGAACTGCCGGACACTTATTGGGGCCAAAACGGTGAGTTGGTCACAAATCGGGGGCCAAAACGGAAACCCTATTCTTTTTTATGAATATCTAATATCTATTAAAATTTGACCATATTGCAAAGGAGTAAGGACTCCTGGACAACATCTTTGTTTGTCCTAGTGATTTACAATATTACAAAGAATTCATCCTAAAAACCAAAAGAAAATGAGGAAAAAGTAATAGAATATTTATTGTAAAGTCAAAGTGGTTCTCCATGATCCTATAAAGTTTTATTTTTGCCAATTCATAGATTTTTTTTACATGATTTTCTCATAGAAAAATATCAAAAAGATCTTATTTCAAAAATCTAAAATTAGTTTATCATTATGGCCAACTACCTTAATATTCTTAGAAGATCATTTAGATACATATTATAAAAGTTAATACACTCATGCCATTAAATTACATACCCAAATACACATATTGTAAGATAGTTATGAAAAGATATACTGTATCATACAGATACATATATATAATATACAACTAGTGTAAAATCACTATAAATACTCTTCTCCATTTCCTCATCTTCATCATTCTTCTCTTGCTCTTTCTGCCTTGTTCATTTGCCATGGATCCAATGTTTCCTAACGCAGAAACGGGCGAGGACAAGGATGATTGGGAGGTTGAATTAGAGAGGTGTCTAGGTTTAAATGACGAGACATGGAATGATGATACTAGTGAAGAAGTGGCTCATCAATTTGATGACAACACTGATGTTCAACAATTGCTGGGGAATGAGGTAACAATAACTGATAATCCTGAAGTAACAACCCCCGCACCCACCATCTTGAAGTCGAATCGTGGGAGGAAGCGTCTATCGTACGAAGCCAAAACAAAAGCAGAAATACTAGTGGATAGTCCTGATACTGAGTGGCCGATATGGCTACCCGAAGACTGGAGGATGGAAGAAAAGGAACGGCCCAATGGTAGTAGGAAGGACACGGTAAATATATATCATATCACCAACTTCTTTTATTTGTTCAAGAGAATTACTTTTAGTACTATAGTATATACATATACATTGAGGCATTTATCGGGGAAACTAACGATGTTTTCATATGATTTATATATGCGTGCAGTACTATTATGATCCAGTGTTCGACTATCGATTTCGGTCTAAGAAATCGGTTTTATTTTTTTTAAGAACTGGAATAATAACCAAACCAAAACGAAGGAAGTCAATACCTGAACCAAAATCCAAGGAGTCGGAACCTGCTGCTTCAGAATCAGCACCAGCTACTACCGCGTGACAAGCACCAGCTACTACCGCGTCACCCGTGGAACTCATCACTCATGAAATGGATACAGATTTTGCGACTGAGCCATATGTTACAAGGTGAGGTTATTATAGATAAAGCATAACATTCAAGTTCCTAGTTAATTATGTTTAATTATTATCTTAATTTGGACTTATGAGACTTTCATGATTGATTTGTATACCCAGTTTCAAATAAAAGACCACAATGGAGCTGCTGGAGGAATTTGAGAAGGCCATAGTATCTGATTCCTATGATCTGTGCCAGGAGTAAAATAGAGCTACTATAAGGATTCATTGTTGTTGCTTTTCCATAAACTTAGTCATATGTTATGCTTTCTTTAACTTTCTTTTAATCTAGTTTTTTATCTAGGGGGTCGTCGTTACTATGTTTCAAATAAGATTGTTGTTGCTTTCCTTGATTCAAGTTTTAAACTAATTAAATAAGGTGTTTAAGACCTCTTTTCCTTTTTGCTGTTTATTACCTACATATAATATGACATTCAAATCTAAATCGGAACGGTTTTTATGTGTCACTTATACAAATTCGTCACAAACCCAATTTGCTAAAAAAAATCTAAGCATTCTCGTGATAGTCTCACATCGCTCACGAAAGTGCCCGGAGTCTGAGCTATGGGTGTACGCTCAAGTTGAATCTGAGCTTCCTATTTCTGAGATCAAGCTTAATCCCTTGAGCCAATACCCAGGAAATGAAGAATTACATTCTCCGTCTTCCTTCAGCCTTCCAACACTTCTTAAAAATAAGTCAATGATGCATGAAAGTATAAGAGACCGATCGAACACTAGACCAAACTCTTCGTTTACTACTATATATCTCTGTTTTTAGACAAACACCTAGCAAAATCATTTTTTTGAGGTAGTGTTTTGCCTTCATGGAACGATGTACATCAGTGGATTTGGAATTCAAACATTAATATGGAGAATTAATTCCAATGACGTGCGAGAACATACATATAGGAACATTATCAGGGCCGTGCCTGAGAATTCAAGGGCCAGTGCAAATTTATTTGGGGCCCTGCCCTTTGTGTAATCGAACGTAAAGAGATATTTTAAAGTCAGAATAACATTCAAATTCAAAATAAATTGACGGGAGAAATCCAAAAAATTACTCGAATCCAAGATTGAATGCAAATTTCAACCATTTTCTTAATTTATAAGAAATAATTTTTTTTACTGTAATTTATAAGTAATAATTTAGGAATTTAGGTGAGGACAATTTAGAAACATAATATATAAGCTAAAATAAAATAGTAGGGAAAAAGATAAAAAGAACTAAAAATTTGAGCAGTTACGAGTGAATAAAATCTATATAATAAAACAGAAGGGAAAACGCTGACTGGGACAAACACCCTTTATTAATAAAGGATATTGTTTAGAAGTCCTTCTCAAAATTTAAAATATAGTCCTTCGTAGAGATAAAATTACCTATTTAAAAAATAATAATTGTATCCTTCTTAGAAATAAAAATCTTTTTTTTAATAAAGGATATTGTCTAAACAATAATCATTTCCTTCTTAGAAATAAAAATCCTTTTTTAAGAAGGATATTGTCTAGAAGCCTTTCTCAAAAATTAAAACATAGTCCTTCGTAGAAATAAAGTTACCTATTTAAAAAATAATAATCTTTTCATTCTTCGAAATAAAAATTCTAATTGAAGAAAAGAAAAAACAATATAAATTTCAAGGATTAAAAAAAAATTAAAATATATCTCTCAATAAAATAATAACTAATTTAAGAGAAAAGAGACAAAAAAATAATACAAAAAAATAATAACTAATAGAAATCTCTTTCTCTCTCAATAAAATATAACAATAAATTTTGTAACATTTGATTGATACAAGTGTCCGTGCCTTAAGGCACGGGATATACCCTATTAAAGTTGAGATAGAATTAAGGAATATGATTTTGTGGAAATTGAGAATTTTTAATGTGGGGCCACACGTCACATGCATCAACGATGGGTGAGATGGGTGAGAGGGAAACAAAGAATTTAACGTTGATCCAGTCCACACGTCCACTACTACCTTTCTTTAATTACCATTTGTGGGCCCTCTAGATTGCGGGGCCCGCACTGGGCACCGCACGGCCCTGAACATTATGTAGAGTGATCATCAACTAATAAAGCAGCTACGTACGTTTCTTCAAACATACAAAATTAATTTTTGAGACGTCTTCTTTAGGTTTAAACAAATCAATTTGAGTAATACAATCATGAATTCCATACAAATGTAAAACATTCTATCTTATGTTAGAGTTCTCGTCATTACAACTCAAATTACGTATACTAATATGAAATTTTATTTGCAAGAGATTTAAGAAGTTTATTTATAATGTGATATTCAATGTACATGCTTACTTCAACTCTAGTTTGAGATAGCTAAAGAGATCGACGTTGACAATCTGCAAAAATGGACAAACTCTTTATACCATGGTTGCTTTTCTACTAATGGCCTCCCATACCGAAAACCAATTTGTTTTATCACATTTATATATGGCTGTTTACTTGTTTATGTGGTAGCTTTTCACACACCTATGATACCAATACCTTGTGATCTCATGATGCATCTAAGCCAATACTTCCTTAATGTGTACTTCTAATGAGATAGTATAACAGGGTAAAAATAATCCTCAAATTTAACCACGTTAACTTTTCAAAAATGATGGTATGTCCGGCAAGTATCCAGGCCAAATCCCGGTCAAGGTAATACTTTCTCCCACTAGATTATGCCCGTCCAAGTCGGGCGTACCATCAACCCTGTTAACTTTTTTTTATCTTGTATGACTATCTCCACCTCTCTATAGTTCTCCTTAATTAGCCAAATGATATTCAAAATGGTCTCCCCATTCCAAAATAAAGCAAATTATTCCTTCAAGGGACCCCCATTTATTATTTACCTTAACGGTTCAACGCATAAACCTTTTCTACTTTTAACTCGGAAGAATTAGCATATAGATAGTCGTTAAATCTTTCCTCGTTAAAAACAGAAACAAATTATAATTTTATGTATAAAAATGATAGAAAACATTCAAAAAAACTATTTCAAACTTAAATTATAATCAACCGAGTGAGAAAGTCCATCAAGAATTGACATTTGGATTAATTTGACAAACGGGAGTGCTACATGTACAAAGTCTTTGATAAAATTCTTGACTTAATGACTCATTTTCACTAAAAGACAAAAATTGATCAAAGTTTTTGACAGTTTGACTTTGATCGGGACAGTTCACTTAGCATTTTGTCAAGAATCTTGTCAAAGATTCTTTGTACATTTAGCATTTCCCTTTGTCAAAAGTTAGTAAATAAAGAATAGTTTCATCCTTATTATTATCCTCGTATTTTCCTCATCCCTTGTAACTACCTACAAATTCTATGAAAATCCTGACTAAGAATACAACAAAAATGAGGAATGAGTGAATCAAATGGCATCCAAAATAAATAAATAAATAAATACTAATTTCAGGCGAAATGGATTTGCATATCTCATCTCGTGATAGTGGATTTTGTTCCTTTTCTTCCTCATTGTTGTTGTTTGACAGAATTCTCAAAGCATTGATTGAACAAAACTCCATTGGTTAAGTATAGTATCTTCTTCCATTTCATTTTATCACATAATGCCTCGCATTGAATCAGTCTTTACCTATGTAATTCAAGAGATCAACAATAAGTGAATCAAACAACAAATTATTGATGAAGACCACTGGCTTCTGTGTGTCATCCCCTTACTTTCTTAATATGTCCTTCAATAATAAAACATAGATTGAATGGATTTAAGCAGTCATAAAGTTGATCAAGCCCGATGCCTGAAACTCACATATTTAAATATTTCATATCACATGATTACAGTTTTATGTGGGCAAATACTCACGAGCAGATCTAAAGTAGTTTATAATTTTAACTCAAGTTAACCAAACGTCGTACAGTAAAGGAACTTCACTTTTAGGGATTATAAATCAATTTATCAGGATCCTTACAGTCAAACAATCATCCCAAACTCAATAATATTTTATTCATATACCCATCGTAAAAGTGATCCTAATTAAGTGGAACCCTGAAATCTTCTACTATGGTGGTTTTTTTGTTTTCCTTGTAAATTAATCTGATACTTCAGTTGTTTACCCACTTCAATCACAACATTACAGCTAATGGCATGGTGAAAATGAGATTTAGCGTTTAGTCATTTCTGGGGGCCGGGATGGAAATGGGGAGGCTTGAATAACGTATCCGTATGAAAAATGAATACTATAAAAAGATAAGTAAAAGAAAATAAACATACCTATAATAGTAATGGACTAATGGCAAACCGTTGCTGCTTTCCTGATGTTGTTGAGTAAGAGAAAACTCTCACCATCGTGTATCATAGATGATAGGCTTACATGATTTTACCTATATAAGTACAATAAATAAATAAACCAAACAACCAGAGATACATTTGCAAGGCACAGAAAGAAGATTTATGAAACAAAGAAAGTAGATAGCGCAAGTGCAGGGCCGGCCCAAGCGTATTTGAGGCCTAAAGCCAAAGCAAGAATAGGGGCCCCTTTGTGTACAAGCAAAAAATAAATAATGAAGATAAAATACAAACTATTGCATGAAGGAGGGATCAAAACCTTGACCTTCACCTCATAAACCAGGTCCTATACCACTAAGCTATAACGCCAATCTATCGATGGCTTCACTTTTTATTCATCAATAAAGACTACCCTACATAAAAGAGGCCCTGAAATAGGTGGGGGCCCAAAGCAGCCGCTTTGGCTGCTTTGGGCCTAGGCCGCCCCTGCGCAAGTGGGACAACAAAAATTTGCAGAACCCTGGAGAGAGAAATATGAATGTGTTTAAGACTTAAAAGGAAGGTTTCACTGAGTAAACATATAAATCAGATAGTTGATTACGAAGTAGTATTCCTTTTTAGTATTTCTACGAAATATGCAGACAACAAAATAAGCTAAGTGGAGGAACATATTTGAATAAGAGCAATCTGAAATGTGTTAATTTTTGTCTACATACGAAGCGGTGGAAGTATTTTTCTGCATTATTATTGCAGACCGGAGTTTCGAATTTAACACATGTTTTGATTAAAGTCATATATTGAAAACATATACGATATTCAAGTACAACACTTAGTAAACTAACTGTTGTAAGCTCTCTAGCGTGAATTGGCCTACAAAAACAGGTTGTTAGTGGTACTCCGTACTCGGTTAGTGTAAACTAGTTATTATACCCGAAGAAGATTCAATAAAAAAAAATACTTCAATGTAAATTCTTCATTTCATGATCTTATTAATAATAATGTAATTCCATATAGAACTTACGTGACCAATTGCAAAAACCACATGAACATCTTTAACCGATGCTAACTTTTTCCATGGACGGTCACACCAACGGTAGCATGGGTGTGAGAATTTCTGTTTGAATAAAGTCATAAAAAATGGAACTTCGGGCACAATTGTCGATCCAACCCCTCTTAACCATCCGACAACGACAGGCTCTCCCAATAGAATAGGATCAAGCGTTCGATAAAGTAATTGTCGTAAGCGATAAATTAAAAGAATTACGAATAGTCAATATTAAAAGAAGTTTTAATCCCTCTTGAAACCTTCCTTATATTGACCATTAGAATACTTAATAGAGTTCCAACAACTCCAACTTACCTGAAAGGTTTACATTCTTATTCCATGTTATGAATTGGATTTTCTACTCGTCTACTCTTTCATGCCAGAAGTCATCTTTAACTCTGTGGTATTAATCACAATGAATTAAATCAAAGAAAGAAACTCAAATTAGTTAATCTGATACTATCTTTCGACGGCATGAGCAGGTTGAGGAATTTCCTTAGAGGTTTCTTTCTTGGAACATAACGCTTAATTGAGGCTCCTGAACTAACTAACTAAAAAGCCTAATTGGTGACCGAACATAATCCCAAAGAAAAGAAAAATCCAAACGAGTAAAGAAGAATCTGAAATTGAAAGATCAGCTCACTGGCTCAATATTGTTGAGAAAGTTAAAGCTCAAAGAATTCAACGTATATCTTACTTCAATCGAATGAAAAAGAACTTAAATCAGAGAAGCTAATCCTGAAGCACATAAAAATTTGTTAATATTACTAATTAATGAATATATTTAATCTTCAACGACAGGAAAATTAGGTCTTGCAATTCAAATAGATAAACAAACCCTAAGGACAGTAATTAAGAACAGAAAGAATAGCATAACAAGTACAGACACTCCATAAACATCTTTCTCTCTAAAAGAAATCCAAACTGAAATCTATAGGCAGAAAGTTTTGTATCGGACGAAATTTTTATGACCAAAATGCTTCGGTTACTATGCTGCTAATCCTAATTTGAAACATTTCTACTCTATTAGTAGTAGAAATAAAAAGGTTGTGGCTTTGGGCATAAAGAAAAGTCCTCGGGGCATAAAGATTTAATCTATCAAGATTGAATTATGGAGCATATATATAAAACGCTAAAGTTCTTGCTTCAATAGTTGTACAGCTTGATGTCAAATAACACTTAGCTTGTAATTCTTACGTTCATGGATGTTTCAAATTTGCTTCAAAGAAAACTCACTAACAAATAATGCAGAGGAGAGAGAAGTAACATACTCAAGATGAAGAGGAAATGGGTGTTCCATGCCAAGTCTTGCAGCTACTGGTTCACCTACAAGAAGAGATCCCATATTGACTCCTCTACTAGTGAACGATGTCGACAGACAATTCGAGTCCTTCATACCTTGTGCTTCGTGTTGTTGATCCCTGTTATTTGCCGTGCGAAGAAACAATAGATTTATTTGCATTTGTATTGGGCATGCAGTGCCATTATATATCTTCTCAAAAATATTTCAAATCTGGTTCACAGTCGATTCAGATAGTCAGACCCAATAGAAAAAAAATGCAAAGACAGAGTTCAATATACAAACACCTTGTTTAACTCTCTGTAACACGCAAATCTTCTACGGTCATATTTGTCAAAGGATCTGTTCAAGTACGCCACAAGTTAGGCAATGGGCATCACATAAATCTAATCATGGCCTACAAAGAGAACGATAAATTATGTCGATAGTATATCATGTAAAACGAATAAACAATAGAATTTTATTATTACCTTATAGAGCTTAATTTTGTTTAATTGGTATATCGTCTTTGTTATTAGCTTGGTCCAATAGTTTTATCATTTTAGACTCATTCACTAAATTTTCCATATCATCATGCGAAGCAATATCGAGACATTCCTTGTCCTTTTGCTCAAATGGAAAATCTTTCCACACTTACATATACTTAACAACACTTTGTGAAACAAAATATATGTTTCTCGGATTCAGATGATAGTTTATACGGATTTAAACTGTTTCAATTTGATTGTGCACTACTATTGTTAATACCAACACCCGATAGACTTACCCTAATAGACTTATATAAAGTAATTAGGTTTTCTTCTATAAATCAACATAACATATACTCCCAATAGAGCCGGTACTAATGGTTATTGATCAAGATATTATGTACGGAAAAAAATTCTAGATACATCTTAGTTACCGTTTACTCATCAGTTTCCAAATCTTCAATCATATCATCTTCAGAACTATACATACAATTTCCAACAATTAATCTATGAAGTATTTGAATGAGAAGAAATCGTGAATCAGTTTGATTCCTTCAAATCTCCTCATCCTGAGAAACCGTTATTACATAAGATCAATAAATAACATATAACAGCACGAATGGAATTCAAGTCTAAATAGAGATGAAAACAAAGCAGCATTATCAATTTTTATCTTTAATCATCATCAACACTAATAAGGGGGTTTCAGCAAAATTAAATATTGAAAATAAGAAGGGAATTGGGGAAAGAGATAGAACAATATCGGAAAAAGAACCACATTAGGAAATATGATCCACATACCTAGAAACCTTAAGTTTGTCCACCAAATCTTCCGACAGTTCATCCATGTCTTCTTTTCCGTGATTTCTTTCTCATTTTTTTTCTTTCTTGAATTATAAGTGATTTACCCAGACCTTGATATCATAATTATGAGGAAATATAATTAGTAAAACCCTAATCAGAGTGATTTATCTCAAACTGTCTGTACTAAGAAAAAAATCTGTATTTAATCATGTATTTGTAGACCATTATCAGTAAAGTAGCAAAATGTCTAAGCAAAATGGAATGAAGCGAGAATAAAACTCACATCGGAAAACATCAATGATCAAACATTAGCTTCCAAAGTAAATTGTGCATAAAGCAAAAGGGTGTGTCCACGTTTGATTAAAAAAACTCATGTCAATTCTCTTAAGAGCAATCCTCGTCCATGTTTATACCTAACCCATCTGCAAATATAAAAGAGAACAATAAGATAGTGACATTAACTCCAAATAAGGAAATATAAGAATACCCTGATTAGAGGAAATGAAGAAGATACCTAACGAATCCAATGGTTACTTAAATTTATCAAAGGTGGAGCACATGATGGGACTAGGTCCTTAGGAACATAACCCCCTATAGTTAGGGAAATAAAAAAATTTACAAAGAGAAGAATTTTTTTTTCCCCCAAATAGAAGAAGTTATCTAAGATTATGAAACACAAAGACTTAAAGCAAGAAACAAAAGAAAGAAGCAAACAAATATAAGGATTGGAACCAAGAATATCATGATGCGCGCGAAGTTCGTTTCTTGTAGATTCGTATTAGTTGATAAAATAAGATGGAATTGAACTTTTACCTGCAAAGAGAATGAAGATTAGCTATTTAAAATATGTAATAATGTAAGATGATTAAAATTACATCGAAGAATTTGAGCTGGTGGAAAACCCTAGTAGACATTTGTCTATAAAGGGAACTTCATTGTTTTTTCCAATCTAACATAATCTCGTTGTTCGCATTCTAGTACTTTATATGTAATTTCATAAACCGCTAAGAGAAGCGGTGGGAATCAATACCTATTGTAACAAAATGAACAGTGGCATTACAATTGGGATCCCACCATCAATAACACAAGTACGTTGTGAATAAAAAGAAGAGTTAGAATGAAAGTAACCGCATAAAAGCAATTACAGAGGGCACGAGGTAAACAAAATCAGCTGGTAATAATAATTCATTGTGAAAAAGAAACTTCACTGAAAGTAGTTTGCATGCAGCACAAAGGTAGAATTGAGAGTGAGTAATATAAGGATGGCCACAGATTCAAGGTAATTTGGACACTCTTTCTGCATAACTGAAGGTGTCAACGTAATGAACATACTACGCACTTCAGAAATCTTCATTATGTGATCAAATTTGAATTCTAACTGATAAATTACCGCTGCTTATGTACCGATGGTCATAATTTTTGTTGTGTCCATAACCACGATAGAGGACTCCACATACTAAAACAAAAACAGAAACATGAGGCCGCCCGCTTTTTTTTTCAAGTTTATTATATCCAAACAGTTAGAGTCACTCTGAACTGCATTATAATTCAACCCTTCTTGGGTGCAATTACGATTTGAAATACTTCTTCAAATGGGATGTATTTCTAGGAAAGAGAAACATTGATAATTTATATCCAAGAAAAAAGAAGTTGCGACAACCATTAATGAAGAATAAGAACCAAACTTAGCATCTGTAGTAGTAAGAAACAAACTATCAAAAGCCTTGAACAAACTAAGAATCATCAAAATAAAATTAGTTGAGAAAAGAGATGGATACCATATATTCACAACCCAGACCACGAAAATCTAGAGAGAGATGAATACCATATATATATATATATAAACATGTAAATAGAGATGGATAGAAAGTAAGATTAAAATCGCATTATCATTAATTTTGTTCGTTCGGAGAATATAAATAAGGTTAAGATTACTTAAACTAAAACTATAAATTTTTAACCCAAAATTATGATATTTGAACTCCATACACATTTCAATCAAAAATCAATCAAAACTAACATATTTCAATTTCACGAATTGCTTGATGCAAAGATTTTTTTTCCTTCCTTCGTTTGATAAACTTCTTATAGAAAAAAACAAAAAACAATTACATAAGCAAAAAAAGAAATTAAAAAGGGACCAAAACAATTGATATTTGAAACCTCTATGAAACATTCTCTCAAACAGTTAGTGTCCAGATAAAGTTTTATGGGTCAAACTCTAATTAACCTGCATAAATTTAATACTTTTAGACATGAATTCAAGTTGAAAATATGTTCTTTCCCATGGTAAATGAGAGAAGGAAAAACTTACAACTTTGTTTGCAAAAAATCAAATATTTGACAATCCTTTGATATTTCAAATTCTCAAATATCTTCCCTGTAACCAAATTTTAAAAATCTCCCATAAATCACTGCTATAGACCTATAGTTGATTTGTTCTAAGACTGTAAACAATGAAACCAAATAAACATAAAAACTAAAAAAAAAGAATAGATTCAAATCCAAACATAGTAATAAAAAAACTTGAACTACCAATAGTTTTTATCAGATAAAAATATAAACCAGAGTTGAGGAAGTCCGGGAGTATTTGCCCTAATTGATTGAGCCCTTAAGACAACGATTTCTACTTCAAATGAAATCAACCCATATTGTAGGGACTGTTCGAATTATATGGAAACCCAACCCCATCAAAACTGTAAGGTAACCCACTGAACTCTTCGACATTGAAAAATGATGGCAACAATTTGACATTGAAAAATGATGAGATAAGAGCCAATCTTACCATAAATGTTGGCAAACACATGACAAAGAAGAGAGAGTGACGAACAACTGAAGACGACGAAGCTCTATTATATTGAGTGTGTTGGCGAGAGAAGGAGGACAATGACGTCGTGAGAGGTAAAAGGAAAATGAATGGTTTGGTAGGCAAACGGACATTCATGTATATTAATTTTGTCCTAGTCATATTGATCTGTTTTGTATAATAGATTTAAAGCATAGAAGAATAAGGTAACTAATATATGGATAACTAAATTTTATTATGTGGAGGAAGTTTATGATGTGGAAAAATAATAGTATCCAACTTTTAAGGGGGACAACAAAAACATTTCCAACTCTCTCTCTCCTTCTCTCTCTCTCCTTCTTTCTCACCCATAAATCAAAGTGTAACTCATAAACCTTCCCATTTCCAATTGGATATTCTAACAAAAATTTTAAAGTCTAGTTATCAAGTGTCAAACGACGATTTTCTTTTAATTTCAATATAAATACACTCCAAATTTTTTGGTCTCCAATGGAGATATCTAGAATCTATCTACTTAATACACATATCACTCTTAAGTTGAACAGGGAAAAAATAGTTAAAAAGAAAAAGTTCATATTGGTTTAAATTTTAGAGCATCTCCAATGGGACACTCAATCTCTAACACTTAGAGTGCCACATATGATTCTTTGGAGTTTTTGTTAAAAAACCATCTCCAATGGAACACTTTGTTACACACTCTATTATGAGTTGGACACATTTATTATAGAGTGTCTAGAGAGAGAATCTCTAAAATGAGAGTGTCTACTTGAGACTCTCTAAGTGTTACTTTATTATTTCAACCAATAGAAAACTTTGTTTTTCAACTACTTTTTATCTATTGAATTGAAGAGGGACATGTGTATTAAATAAGAGATTTTAGAGATCTCCATTGGAGATCAAACAAATGTAGAATGTCTCTATATTGACATTAGGAAAGAGAATATTTATTTGACACTTGACAACTAGATTTTTAGAGTGTTTATTAGAGTGTCCCATTGGAGATGCTCTTAGAGTAGCACTTGGAGAGTCTCAAGGAGACACTCTAGTTTTAGAATGTCTCTCTTGAGTGTCTCTACAATAAATGTTCTCATATCATCATGGAGTGTCAAATATATTTTTCCATTGGAGAAGATTTATTAACAAAATCTCTAAAAATCACAAGTGGCACTCTAAGTGTTATAGTTTGAGTGTCTGATTGGAGATGTTCTTACCTCTTATGATGTTCAGTTTTGTTTTCCATTATTTTCTCTCTAAAACGAAGGGATAAGAGATGGTGATGGTGGCCTAATTCGAGAGAGGTTGTTGATTGGTGGTGATATCGAATAAAATCAGGAAATTGGGAGGTTTTCTTCAATTTTAACTATAACTCCAGCAGATGAACCCAAAACTTCATCAAATCATAAATTAGTTAAAAGTACTAAATCACTATGAGAGAGAGAGAGATAAAACTCACGAAGAAGACATAGAGCACGAGAGAGAGAGAGAGAGAGAGCCCGAGCAATAGAGAGGACCGTTTTTCGCAGGGGATTCAAGGATTCCAGCTTCCTTCTCAAGGTAATCAATTTATTCTTAGGGTTTATTCATCTTCCTTTAACTATTGTTATGTTTATGAAATTGTTATGCATTAGGGTTTATGATACTTTAAACAGAAATTCGTATGATTACTTACTGAAACTTTTAAGGGTTTTGATACCTAAATTTTATGATTCCATTTGTTTTATTGTTAGAATATGACTTTTTATGGTTTAATTATGTCATAGTTAGGGTTCCAACCTAAACCCTAGGGTTTAATTTCCTCAATTGTTTTTCATCTTCTCTGTTAAGGTTTAAATTTTTGGGGTTTATTTTAGTCATTTATAGGGTTCAAACTAAACCCTAGAGTTATTCATCTTTATTGTTAGGGTTTCAAAAACAAGTCTGCCTCACATTCATAGAGATGATATATTCAAGTTCATATGTATATTGATATATTCTTGTTTATTGATTCATTCTGAAAATAGAAATGCAATCGGAAAATGAAGAATTAGAACTTTCTGAGTCATTTTCAGAGAATGAGAATGAGAACGAGAACCTAGAAAATAAAAATGTTGACTCACAAGTTAAAGCACCGAGAGTTGGATTAGAATTCAATGATGTTCAAGAATTGTAACGATATTTTCTGGCGTATGCTAAACAAGTTGGATTTCCAGTGAGGAAGAGATCGATAAAAAGAATATACAGACTTTTAAGATATGTTACGATATCATGTGGAAAAAATGGCAAACAAGGAACAGGAGGAAGCAATCCAATGGCACTGTATCCTGTAGTAGAACTGGATGTAAGGCTAAAGTTGGGGTCAGATTACTAGATAATGGGAAGTGGGAAACAAGTAAAGTCAATTTAGAACATAATCATATCTTAAGTTCGGGCCAAATTACTAGATAATGGGAAGTGGGAAAAAGTCGATTACGAGGATAATGCAAGAGATGATATCCGTGATCCAGCGGAATGCAAGTCAAAGGGACGTCCTCGAGAGAAACGATTGAAAAAGAAGATTTACAAGTCGAAGAAAAAGGTATGTTTGTGTTATTTTGTTCATGTATTTGTTTCAATTCACACTAACTGCTAATATTATCTTTTTTGTAGAGTTCCAAATCTGAAATACCAACATCAACATCTGATCCACCAACAAAAGAAAGTACCTTAAGTGATGATGTTGCAGCTAAGGACATGTATTTCACACCAGAAGCACGAGTGGTAAGTTCCTTTCTGTATTTGCTTTAGAAAAGGTGAATTTAAATTCTTAGTATTTAATATTCTTTTTTTTTTTGCAGTCAAACATGGACTTGTTACAAGGAATGTATCATCCTCAACCGTACTTTCCACAGAGAATGTATCATCCTCAGCCGTACTTTTCACAGGGTGCATATAGTGAAAGTTATGGATGTGGCAGTTCGTCAAGTTTTCACTTTCCGATTGAATAGATGGATGTTCGACATCGACTTCGTGATTTGAATAGTTGCTTCGAATGGTTATTTTAGGTGATGTATTTGTTTTCACTTTAGGATGGTATGCTATTTTGAAATTAAACAGGAACCTGAAGATTAATTTCTATTTAGTGAAGTTTTCTGTTTTTAAATTTTCGGCTATCAATTTATAACAGGAACCTGAAGATTAATTTCTATTTAGTAAAGTTTTGTGTTTTTAGGAGGGATCAGCTTATCCATACTGCAGTAGTAGTAATATCGGCTTATAAATGAAATATAACAAGTTAGGAGATGTTAAGGCTCTAACTTTGGAAGATCCAACTAATTGGTTCCTGTTCTCAACGGTAGCAGCGAGTTCTAGATGGCGATGGAAACGTCACTGTTCTCAATGGTAGCAGTGAGTTCTGGACTCATTGCTTCCACCAGTACCTGTGCAATTTAGTCTTTTATCATCCCAACAGACTAAGGTGCTGTTTGTTTTTTTATGTTTTCAGATCTGAAATCTGAATTGGACTTCAATTCAGATTTCAGATGTTTGTTTTCAAATTTAAGAAAATCTGAAAATTGGTCTGAATTTGGCCAAGGTCTGAAATGGCTGAAAAAGAGCCAACATTTTTCAGACTTCAAAACAAGTCTGAAAAATAGGTTCAATTGCTGAAATACGACAAATGACGTTTATGCCCCTTAGTATTTGAGAAATTTACGTCCCAACATTAAACACCACACCACCGGCAACGCCACCGCCGGCAAAATCAACAGCACCACCACTGGCAAAATCAACAGCACCACCACTGGCAAAACCACCATAAACCATACCACGACCACCACACACTGCGGCTACCACCACCACCATCTTCTGAATACCATGGCTCCATACTAATGGAACAACAAACAGAATCCCCTTCATTTCCAATCGAGTCACCACAATCATCTCTTTCAGTTCTCTTCTTTGAACATGATTCTAGATAAGTAGGATTTAATGAAACCCTAGTTCTTGATCAATTTGGTGTTGGGAAATGTAGTATTATCATCTTCATCGAGGGCTCAACATTCAAACCCTAGTCTGAGTAGAAAGAGAGAGAGAGAGAGAGAGAGAGAGTGAGAGAGTGAGTCAGAGAGAGAGAGAAGAAGAAGAATACAATTTTAGGTTACTCCATGGATTCAATTAACTACAAGAAAGGGAGCTTTCCATCGGTAGAGAGAGCATTAACAGCAATATTACTTGTCTCCAAGCTGAAAATGTTAGAAACCCTAAAATAGGATACTCCATGGATTCAATTAACTACAAGAAAGGGAGCTTTCCATCGGTAGCGAAAGCTTTCCAGAGATAGAGCTCCGACGAGATATTTTCGGCGAGTTCCATCGGTAGGGAGAGAGAGGGAGGCTGATGTCTGAACTTTTTGAGAAGAGAAAGAATACAATTTTAGGGTTTCTAACATTTTATTTAGATGGGCTTAGGGTCTGTTTGGTGAACTAAATTAAGGAGGGCTATTATAGTCAAAATAGTAATTCAGATTTCATCATTCAGATTTAAAAAACAAACACCTAATTTTTAAATATATTCAGATTTTTCAGATTCAGCAAATTCAGTTTAGACATTTCAGATTCAGCAAATTCAGATTCAGACTCTTACAGAAAAACAAACACAACCTAACTCTTTAGTCTTTTATCGTCCCAACTCCTAAAAAATGTTGTATGCACTTAAATTATATTCTAGTGGGGAACTTTGACAATGTATTTGCCTTCACTGTACTAAAGATGAAAATTTAGAGTGATTGGTAAATCAGAAAATTACATTCATTTAAGATCAACCAATAAGAACAAATGAAGAATTATTCCTAACTCCTTCAGTAATTGAACAACATCCCAAGCTTTAATTGCATTTAAGATCTAAAGAAGACAAAATTAAGACTGATAGGTAAATCAGAAAATTTCATGCAGTGAGTGGTCTGTGTTCCAAGAATGCCTTCAACCATACGAGCGATCTCTCTGGCTGAGAGTCTGAGACTATGGAACTTCATGGGAAGCTCCTCTTGTCGTTCCAACGAAAGAATATTACCATAAACTTGAGTTCATACACCAACCTGAAAAGGAAAACAAAATTCAAAAGACAAAAAAAGAAAAAAGAATTAAACTGATAAAGCCAAAAGTACCTAGAGAATTGAATCAACCCAAGAAACAGTTGTTTTAAGTGATCTAGCTTCATTCAAGTTACTTGCCTCTTTTCCTTGAAACCAAACTCTATAAGAGCATCTTCAATGCAAGACTCAATCTTAAAGTCTTAAGTGCCACCTAGGATTTTAGAGTTTTTTTTGAGAAAAAACCTCTCCAATGCAAAACTCAATTGAGATCTTAAGTTGATGTGGAAGCATTAAGTTTTAAGATGTCTCAACTAGAAACTCTATTTTTGAGATCTCTTTTGAGAGTCTTAAGTGTCCTAGTCATCAACTTTAATTTTTGAACCAATAGAAAGCTTTTCTTCCTCAACCACTTTTTCCTATTAAATGTATGTAAGACATGTGTATCTACTAGAGTTTTTTAGAGTGTTGCATTGGAGAAGGACTAGAATTAGAGACACTCAAGTTAGCCACATAGGAAAGAGAATCTCAATTGAGACTCAACACATAAGCCAAATAAAGTTTTTTTTAAGTTTTGCATTGGAGATGCTCTAAGGTATTGTTGTATCTAATCTTATCTTTTTGGCGAGATTGTTAACTAGCTTTTGGCTTCCCACTTAACGAGAGAACTTAGATTTGAATTCTGAATACCAAACCCTATAAAAACTGAAATATTGAATTAATAAGCCGTCATAGTTCATCAATGGAATGATGGATTCGAAATTGGAACCTTACCTTTCGTTTTAGTTAGTAATGCAACGTGTTTTTGTCGAGAAACAATAAAATCTGTGACGTTCACAGGTTGTTTTTGAGGCGATTAGTTTTGTCGGACCCCTCTTACAAGGACACATACGTAACTCATCTAGCAAACCCCAAAATCCACACCCTTTATCATGAAATCTCTACCAAAACAAAGAAAATTGACACTAAATCAATGGTAAACAAACAAATGAACAAATATATATTTATGTTCAACAAACATGAAGAAAGCCTTCTCCACAAGCATTGTAAGATAAACACTACCAATTTTTTGAAAATTTCACAAAAATCCCTAAATCACAGGAATCATAAACTACATTAGCATAAACCCTAACAATTTTTTTGAAAATTTCACAAATTCAAGTATCATAAATCATAACAATGTAATAAAAACTTTATAAAAAATGGAATCATAAGCTTCAGGTATCAAAAACCCTAAGAATTTCAGTAAGTAATCATAAATAATTCTGAATTTTTAAAGTATTAGAAACCCTAATTCATAACAATTTCATAAAGTAATGATAAAAATAGATGGAGGAAGATGATAAACCCCAACCTTACCTTTCGTTTTTTATCAGCAATCCTCTCGATTTCGCTGTTGTTGCTCAAGCTTGAGTTCGCGTTCTCTCCCGTGTTCTCTCTCTCTCCTTCTCTATTCTATCTGGAGGAGAAATGAGAAAAGGACTAGACGGAATTAATTGTTAAGGTTAGGGACTAAAGTATAAATCTCATACAACCATCCCATTTTAATACGAGAAGTGCCAGCTTGGTCCGACTTGGCATCCACGTCGGATTTCGGGCCCAGGTCGGATTTCAGTTCATCTTGGGTGATTTTCAAAATCTGAATATAGATTTTAGCTGATTGTGGGTGTGTCATTGTTCCAATTCCCGTAGCTTATTCTCTAAAAAATAATTTAATTTTTTTTGTTAACTTCTATTTAATAGAAAACAATTTACTAATTTTTTTGTCATAGATCTAATTCCAAACAACCATTCTCTTACTTAAATAGTAATTATCAATATTATTTTAAACTTAGCCTATTAATTTTAATTATTGTGATAATATTTTTTTATCCAAACAACCATTTTCTAATTTCAATTTTGGAATGAGATTTTGCTTTAATAGACACTCTTGTTAGGGTCAATCAAAAGAGTCTTTCCTTCTTCAACAAAAAATAGAAAGAAAAGAGTCTTTCCTAAACAGAAACAACTACAGTTACTAATTTAAGTGAGATTCTACTATACTTAGCAGCCTTACTACTCTTTATATTAATATGATCAGAAGAAGCATCTTAACAGTGCAACTTGCTTCTTCCAAACAGAAGGCTCTTCGAACTCTTCTCTATCTAAAGGTCCCTAGCTAGTTTTTGGTTTTGAAGGAATTAAGAGATGGAGAATAATAATCCACAAAATCATGTAATAAGAGTTTACCCACCACCCCAATCTACCCGAGGATGCTCACGATGTCCCGTCCCAGATGGAGGAACAATTATAATTGTCACAGTAATGTTCTTTGTTATCTCAGTCTTCGCCTTGTACTGTCTACTTATTTCCTTGAGTACCCCTCATAGCCTTCCCGCGCTTCGAGTCAACAATGCTTCACTTTCCAACTTCAACGTTTCTTCCATAGAGTTGAGATCAAACTGGGAATTTGATATTCTTGTTCGAAATCCTGACAATATGTTCACATTCTATTATGAACGAATCAGTGGTTCTGTTTTTTACGGAGACAAACTTGTGACTCGTAAATTATTTCCACCATTCCATCAAAAAAAGAAAACCAACAACAATATTACTTTCTCCATCTCCAATGATTCTTCTATATACCTTGATGAAGCAGCATGGAGAGAAATTGTTTGGGATCGTATTAATAATAGTGTGGTGAGTTTCGATCTGAGGATGTCGATTTTGGAAAGATATAACTTTGGGTTTTTTAAGGACAGAAAAGTGGTTAATGTTTTATGTGAGGATATCAAGTTCAAACTTTCGTCAAATAGTACTAGTTCTAATGGAATAATGTTGGGTGGATCGAATGAATGTCAAGTTTCTGAAAGTGAAGAAGCAGCCCATGAAAGGAAACCGTAGTTGCATATTTAGGGTTGTTTTCTTCTTTTTCTTTCCTCTTCTTTATTGCTGTAAGTACTTTTGTTACTCTATTGTTCTAGTAGTAGAGATAATTAACTAGGTTTACATTAATAAAAGGGTGATTGTTTTTTATATATTTATTACTATGTCTTATTCTTGGTTTTGTTATTTTTATTGTGTTAATTAAATATTAAATATGGTGCATATTTCTCATAAACAATTTGAAGTGAGGGCATAGAGAGTTAGAACCCCAAGCACCTTTTGTTTGGTCTGGTTAGAAGAAAGATTCAAAAATATTATTTGTCCCTACAGTTACAAACGTGCAAAATTAGGTTGATTCAAAAATGTTATTCGGATCGAAAATAGAGTTACAAACGTGTAGTAACATGGAATTCGATCTCCTTGTTCAAAACCCTAACAATAAGTTGAAAATCCTCACAGATGAAAGTAATCCAATTGATACAATAATTATAGAATGTTTTAATTTTATCAATTTTGTACCACCCCGCTGGATATTGTGGATGTTTTATGCAGGATTATCAAGTTCAAATTTCATCAATTGCTAGTTGTGACGATTTAATGTACTGGGTGAAAAGAATGAATGCCAAGTTAGAAGTGAGCCTTTTAATATTGTCTTGTCGATGTTTTTTTTAATGATTGCTCTTCTTTTATTTCTTTCTAATTGTTAGTATTTGTAAGTATTTTTATTCCTTGATGAAGCAATGGGAAGAGAAACTGTTTGGGATCGTATTAATAATGCCGTGAGTTTCGATATGAGGGTGTCGAGTTTGGTAAGATGGACAACGGAGGAAAAGGAAGTGGTGAATGTTTTATGTGGGGATATCAAGTTGGAATTTTCATCAAATACTAGTTCTCATGGAATAATGCTGGGTGGAACAAATCAATGTCAAGTTAAAAGTGAATACTTGTTTCACGAGAGATAATTAACCAGGTTTATTGTTAATAAAAAAGTGATTCTTTTCAAATTTATTATGTCTTATTCTAGGTTTTTTTCTCTTATCTTGGCTTGTTAACTATATATCAAATACAGTATCATATTTCTTAGAGAGGATTTGTAGTGAAAGAGAGAAACTTACAAATCTATCAACCTTTTCTTTGGTCTGGTCATCCTAATTTGGTTTTCGATACCACTAGAGTTTGAGCATTGTGGTCGAATCATGAATAATAGTGCTCATTTACTTGCAAAATTTGCTTTATAAATTATGTAACTTGAAGTTGGGTGTATCTGACCATCCCTTCTTGCATTGTAAGTTAATTGGCGACTGATGTAGCCAATTTTTCGTCTTAATAAAATCAGGTCAAGGATTCTTCCCATAAAAAAACGGAATCTTTTGTGTGATTTGTTTGACGACCTCAAACACAACCAATGACTTCTACGCGCTATCTTATAAGTAATCAAGTTAATTTATGAAATACTATGAGTGGACCGGGCTACTAACAGGCTGCCCAAACCTGCAAAATTCTATAGGCGCCTTTTATTCCAAGTACCTAACAGGATCTCTCGGAAAAACGTCTTGTTTCTCCCTTTCAGACAGAAACCTAATTCAGAATTCTGCAACCTTCCGTTGTTCATCTCCCGTACTCTCTTCTCTAGACTGTATTTTCCCACTAAGTGTTTTGGTTGACACTATCTAGACCCTCAAACTGTTTTGGTTGACATTCCCTAACAATTTAGGGTTTTACCTATTTCACTCTAATTGATTTGGTATACTTGAATTGCCGCTAACAAATGTCGATGTCGGTGTCAGATATGATCAGTGGATGCGCACGTTTACCCAGGATTTTGATCAGAGAAGTCGTTGAAAAAAAATTGGGACAAGAAGATAAAAGAGATGATGGAGGTGAACTTGACCTTTAAATACTCAGGTCAGTTGACTGGATGCTTATAGAGGACTTGGGTCAATTTCATTGACCCCAACCAAGTAAAAGTCCGCCCGCTTATAGCATTTCAGCCAGGTGCTTTTAGTAGCTACGTTAAGTTAATTATACTTGGTATATCCAACCAACTGTCTACCACCCTTTGATATAGTGGTAGGATATCTCTCTTAAACCCATGAGGTCTTGGAATCGAGTCTCGGTGAAAGCAGTTCATCACTAAGATTAATTGCATGCAATTTAGCCACTAAATAAAGTAGATACTGTCAGACTTTAGATCTCTTTAATTATTGATCTAACTTAGGCGGTTATCGCGCGTATCACATCTTAATAATTTTTTTCCTCTTTGGATCATAATATAATTAAAACTTCTCGAGTTATCATAATTTGCAGGAAAAATTTCTTGATGTATCAATGTCTTGTAACGAATAACGTAGATCGTAGTCGATTTCTCAAAAAAAAAAATTAACCAACTAATTAATGATTTCTATAGCATGGCTTATTAGTGGATTATTAATACTCAAAAGAACTTAGTTTGCATTTAAGCAGCCTCCTTGGACTGAGTGGTGCAGATAAAGGATCAATCAAAGATTATTCAATATAAATTGATAATCCGTGCAACTTAATTTAATATTATTGTCAATTAAATAATTTTGTAATACTTATAGTTTCACAAAATTAATTCTTTAAATATCAAAAGTGCTTCAAAGGCACTAATTTGTAGTGGCTGCTAAGATCTTTGAATGCCCTTAATTCCAAACTCAAAGAGAATCTTTCACATCTTATGGAGTTCGACGTTCATGACTATAATTAGGAATAAAACATGATTTTCCACTTTATATATAAAATTTAAAGCATAGAAGAATAAATAGATTAGTTATATGAAGAAGAAGGGGCGCACTAATGCATCTATTGTCTCCTACTTAGTTGGTTACTCCTTTACCCTTTAGTTAACTTTGGGTCTGTTTCGATTTTCATGTAATAAGATAAAGAAAAAAATGTTAGGTTAGGCTCAAGATATTACAAATAAATCTATGCATTCAAGGTACAATATTTCTTTCACAAATAATGTGATGGACACGCTGAAATCTGATTAGTCTATACAAAGTTACAAACAGTGCTCGATAATCGAAAAAAATCTCACACGAGTGTGATCATGAAATTCTTGCAAACCAAAATGAACTCACTACTTTGTATCATATGCTTACTTAATTTTGAATCCCGGAATCAAGTTTGCCCGTACTTGGTTTACCACAATTGTTTGTATTTCCTCGCATTGTCAACAATTCAGCTTGTTCGGGTACTACTGTAATACAAACATGGGGATGAATACTACCACCAATACTAGCAGAAACTGGATTAATTGTTCCACGATGAAGTAATTGAGGCTTTTCATGTATAATAATAGGATCCATTCTTTTGAATTTTGCTTGTCCGGCAAGTTCATTTACCGCATTAACAATATTTCCTGTACACCCAACAATTTCAAGTAGTAAGGAAGTGACGGTAGCTGCTGATATCAAATTTAAGAGATCATTGTTCTCCAATAAGGCGGTTTTCAGAATGGTTTTCAGTTCATCTTGGGTGGTTTTCAAAATCTCGATATGGATTTCAGCTGATTTTGGGTGTGCCATTGTTCTAATTCCTGTAGCTAATTCTCTCAAAGCCTTCCCTGATCCATTGCTCATTTTTGTACATGTCTCTTGAATTTTCTTTTTAAACTCTGGTGGTGCCTGTAGTAAAAGAGAAAATCAATTGATTCCATTTAAATACTTAAGTACAAGCTTTTGCTAATCCCCATTAACTACGAGATCTAATCTTGGAATCTTATCACATACTTTTTAGACTAAGGAATAAAAGTGCTAAAGGAAGACCATGAGGTACAATAAGGCATAAGCTAATTAAGTAGCTTATTCTTTTAATCACTTTTTAACTTTTTAGTCAGTGGTTTTGTTTATTAATAGGAAAATATGCAAGTATAATATAGAGAGAAAATGGAAAAAAGAAAAGTTAGTTCATACTTGGGTATCAGAGTAAATACAGCTATTGAGAGCTTCGACTTGGTAAGCACATTGTCTAGTTAAAACTCCGATCTTCAAATATTGTTCCCATGGATGACCAAACCGAAAACTCCCATGAAATGGTTCCCATCTAGCAAAATTAGCCTGCTCATCATTAATCATAACTAATTAGAAAATTACACGACAATGTTTTTCAATGAAAAAGTAGAAGAAGGGGTGTCTATTTGACGAAGAGCGATAGTCTAACCGACCACAATCCCGACTAAATTCTGACTGAAGTACATGTCCGAATTAAATTTAGAAATATAAAGTGCTCTTTAAATTCTGTCATTTCTACATCTCTGGTCAAGATTGAGCTGGAACTGTGACAGGGCAAAGTGTCATCTTCCCCATTTGAATGTGCCTTTTCTCGTGGGTAGCGAGGGAGGACGGGGAAATATTAGGGTAATTTACTATCGCCCTACCTAAGTGTTTATGTCGCCCCTTCAAGACAAATTTAGAGAGGAGTTGTAGGAAAGTGGGCGGGTTTAACAATTTAGGGGTCCGCCACTAGAATTACCCAACAAATTATGGCAAAAGGTGATAGTTTTGGTAGCTACCCTTTTCTGCCTTCACTTGGTGCCGATTATGTTTTCGTTTGGTTAATGAAACCTATGACTCACACTTATAAATTGATTACATCTTTTCTTGCAAGGATTGAAGAATTACCTCTTCGAGCTAATGTTGAGTGATGTCTCTAAAGTGTTGTTCCTCTTTGTAAAGAAAACATGCATATAGGTAATGAGAGACGGGTATAACATTATAATAAGCTAGGCCTCCGTACACAAAGTAATTCCCCTCCACTAAAAACAAGTATAAATTAGTATTACGACCAAGATTTTCGTCTGAAACGGAAATGCCCTCCGTGTCTGTGTCTATATATATCCAACTTTTATAAGAGATCAAATATAAAATTGATGATGAGGAGAGGTTTTGGCCTTTTTCTTACCAATGATTCCTCGGTCGTCTTCGAATTAAGAACATTTTTGTATCCTTGAAGAAAAGATTTATCATTGTCATCTTTGGAACCAATTTTTCCCCCTTCGTGTCCAAAATATTCTCCTCCAAAACCTGCAAAAATAGGTATAAATCTCCTAATCTTAAAAGTGATAAAAATAACAAAACATTTGTAGGTAACCATAGGAAGTTAGTATTAACTACTAAGATTACCTTCTAAGAAATCTGCAAGTTTTTCTAAGTTGCACGAAACAAGCTTATGAAGATCTTCCCCGGCCCAAACAGGACATATAAATATAGAGACGATTACACATGTAAAACCTCCTACAAGGATTGTTGATATCCTTTGTTGAGCTAGCACTAAAATTTTCTCCATTCGGTAACCAGAGACAGATACCAAACTAAACGTCAGTATGAAGATTACTAGCCCATAATCGTATCTCGCTTTTATCCCCGGAAAAAAACGCAAAAATGTCGATATAGTTGCTGCAAAAATGCAAATAAAAATACATTAGTTTTCTAATTAGTAGTAGTTTAGACCTATATCACCCATTTATACCTCTTACATATATGTGTGTGTGTGTCATATAAGTTAGCTTTTAGTACCTAGTATGAAAACAAAGACACCAAGGAGAATGGGTTCTCCTTTCTCTCCAGCCAGATTTGCTAAATGATGAGCTCCAACTCCTAATACACCAGCCAAAATTGTTGCAATTCCTCTATTTATACCTTTACCCAAAGTTGCCCCTGCAATTACACAAATTATAAGGGAGTTAAGTTTAAATTTTTTGTGCCAATGGATGTATCTGTAATATAGTAACTTAGTATATGCCATAATATTCATAAACATATGAAGGTAAATTCATGATAATTAAGTAATTAAGAACTAGGCATGCAACCATACTAATCATCAAAAGGTTGGATTATTGATGTTTTGGTTATAGTTAGCTTACCTACACTAAACTCGAAGACGACGACGACAGTTAAAATAGCCCAAATAGCAGCATCTCCGAAACCATCATAGAGAGGTTTATAATAGTAAAAGAAAGAAACTATAGAGATAGCTAAGCCCACTTTGATTGAATGAATTACTCTTCTTGGATCATCTTTAATTAATTTTTTGGTCTTGTTTACTATACCAATTACTTTGGAAATGGACTTGTTGGGTAAGGCCATGACCCACCACCAGCAATGAAAGATAATAAGCCCGGTCTTCTCATGGCTTGGTGAACCAATGTCCATTTCTTTATGATCAATAAGTAATTACTATAGCTAAACTGCACTCTCTCTCTCTCTCTCAAGAAGACAAATAGGATTCTAGGTACAGAGAGATCAGAGAGAAAGGTAATATACTAATATGGGTACTAGGGAAAGAGAGAGATTGTTGGGGTGAACATGCATTTGAAAGGACTATATATAAGCTTCTTAAATTTATAAGTGGGCAAGGTGGAATTGATATTATAATAGACACATTAATGGTGCTATAATAGGATGCCCAATGAAAGATTTTGCCTTTTGGAGTAACACTATGGTAGCAAATTTAAATATGACTTGGGGAAGGGTCTCTTTCTTTTTGTTGCTATTGGGGAAGGGTCTCTAAAATCTCAACCACAACACTATCTAGTAGTGAGTAGGACCAAATTAAGCTATTCTGCCTTTTTCAAATTAAATTAGAGGATGTGGATTTCAAAGATACAAACTAATTTTTCAACCCTCAATTTTTATTTATGTAAAGTCTCACCCTCAAAAGTACATCTCAGACGAATATGACGATGCTATATAACAGAATAAGATTACGTAATGTGTTGTAACTAGATGTCTTTCATCTTTCCATATTTGGGTATACTATTTGTGGTTGTAAGAATAGAGTTTTGAGTCTTCTTCGCAACTTAGGTTTTATTTATTTGGCTAATTTTTTCATAAATATGCCTAATATACATGAGAATACAGAACCCAAATATTTAATGGATTTTGTGGTGTGGGCTCAAGAGGTTCACATAAAGATAAGAGGTGGTGACACTCTTCCTATGCTAGACTGAGTGAAAATAATCTTATGAATTTTTGTGGGAATGTATATTTTTCTGTCTCAGTGGTATGTAACGTGTCTCTGCATAATTCATGCAAAAGAACAAAGAACGAACTTATATGTTTATCACAAAACTCACATTTTAGGAGAATCCGATGTTTTAAATATTTATTATTTTTTAATCGGTAGGAACGGGCAACTGACTCAGATGTACCAAATTAGCCAGGCATTGTTTGGTCGACTTCAGTAGTTAAGCTAAAAGCAATCAGAAATCAATCGAGACTCACCTACAATAAATATTGAAAAGAAAAACTATGAGCACTATACACAGAGTACTTGCTGTATGTGTCATTTGTCCTTGGCTATGAATTCTAATTCAAAACTCTATGTAGTTTATTCTTTAAGAGAAGGTAAAATAATTTCATTAATCAAGAAAAATAGAAGTTGTAGGTAAGGAAGCTAACCAACTCTCGAAACAACAAAACAAAAGAACATTGCAATTAAGGTGGCTTACATGTTACATCTTGATGACATCTCAATTTCTAACAAATTGGCTAAAATGAGTATTGCTAATCCAATTTGATTATTTGAATTTGAGGCCCAAAAATCTCTACGTAGTTAAACTCAATACATACAATTTTAAAATATATACCAAAATATACTTGAAAAACCTAACTTACCAACTATCAGCTCTGCCAGCTAATTCCCTTAATACCCATGAATTGGCGGAGCATTCTTTTTCTTCCTATTCCTCTTTACATCTGTTCAAAACTCGATTGTCTATTTTATTGTTTCTTATAAAGGCAAAATGTTTGTAGATTCAATTCACTTGTCCTACGTTTTGCGGTTTTCATAGGTCCTCTAACATAACTGATAACCTTAATCGCTTTTACTTAAATTTTAGGTTTAGACTTCCTAACACAAATATATTAGGTCAGTTAGGGTGTCCATTCTATTTTTTTTTGTTTAATCGTACATTTTCAGTCATACGGATACTTTTTCGACTATTTCCGCTAGTTAAGGGTGAAAATTTATCGGGTGTTTTAAAATTGGGTTGGGCCAGATGGGTACGTAGTTGGGCCGGAAGAATTTCTCATTTACATATAGAAATTTAGTTGTATTGAACCGTTCATGTGAGTATGTGACCAATTTATGTCTCTCAAGAGAAATAGGTTGTTGGGTCCTGGCCCATGGGGTCCTCAAAATGCTAAAAATTTTGTTTGTGTGGGGTCTGGATACCCGGATAATCCAGGAAAAGGAATTTGGACTGGACTGGACTGGACAGGTTCATTCAAATTGATTGTTTCCACCTATGAGATCCATTGTTGCTAAACCAGAACTTATCCATGACTGTACAATCCAATAGTACTTTGTTACTTCTCAGTCTTGTCTGGTCAACTTACTCTTTGTTAGTTAGTTTGTTATCCATGACCCAGATTTCTTAATTACTCAATGTTAGTTTGTTATCTACTTAATGTCCCACATTATGATGGCTAGGTAGATCTCTTCCAATCCTAACACTAAAATCAATCTAATACCAGTCTATAGTATTTGATTCTCCTAAACTGAAAACTACTTACTGATTTACAAGTGATACAGCGAAATGTGAGAATGAGAGAGAGAGAGAGAGAACATTTCATATGTCACATAAATTGTTTAAGTGTGAAGTCATCAAATAGTTATTACTCTAGCAAATACTAACCAAATTTTTTGTTTGTGCCATTATTTTATTTGAACTTTTCAAATCATTTTGCCTCCTTTTTAGGTTGAACACTTTGAGAAAACCCAAATTTTAGAAACAATAGACAAACATGGGAATTGAGGTCATCAATCACTAATTATGCAACCAAGAAATGCTTACCAAATTATAGAAACTCCCAATCTTTGAAATAGTTAAATTAATACAAAATGATTCTTTATGTTGAGAAAGTTAGGTATATAGATTCCAAAAAACACAAAGATAAGTCACCAATCCAAGTACAATAGTTTGTACCTTCATTTTTAAATTTAAGTACATGGACACTGTTCAAAATCCACCATCTTAAGCTTTGGGTTTTTTAAGCCACGGGAGTCCTTTATTTTTTTCATTGAAATTGAGAGGCAAAACATTTAAAATGTGTTTTTTTCATCCTAGATTGACTACCAAAATAAATAAAGGTTGGGGTTTGGCGAGGCCATTTTTTTAGCCCAAAAATTAACTTGATCAAATATTATTCCTTAATCTTCATCTGCTCTATCACCTTCACCACCACAACTTCCCGCCACTATTGTCACTTTTTTCTCTTCTCTCTCCTCTCTTACTCATTGTTGCCCTCGCTCTTGGTTCCTCCTCTCTCTTCTCTCTCTTCTCTCTCTCTCTCTTCTCTCTTTCCTCTCTCTCCTTTTTTTTCTACATTTGAAACTGATAGGCAAAACATTAAAAATGTGTTTTTTCATAGAAAAGTGACACCAAAATAAATAAAATAGTTTTTTAGGATTGGTTTCCGATTTTTTTTTGGCAAGGTTTTGAAAGTTGTTCTTTTTCAAAGATCATTGTCTAAACAGATAGTTAGAACTTTCATAAAAAAAAAAAAGCAGATAGTTAGAAATAACCTTCGAAATACGTCACAATAGTACTTTGTTGTATGTTATCTATCTCATATTTTCATTTAGGAAAAGATGAAGAGACATACTTGGAGGTTGAGAACTAGAAAATTTAGATGAATAGACATACTTAGATGTTCCAAAATGAGAACTAGAAAATTTAGAGCCCCCATTTGGGAGGTTCCAAAATGAGATGGGAGCCTCCCATTCGGGGTCCTTGATTAGATTTGGGGCTCTTAACATCTAGAGTGAAGCCCTAAAAAACATCAAACTCTCTAGTTGGATCTACATTTGTGTGCAATGAAACTGAAAGATGAAGAAAACTTTTTGGACAAATGAGGTAAAGCTGTGAAAGGGGAATATTGGCAAGATGATTCAGTACGTACTGTTTATTTCATGAAAAAGACTCATCAATGTGGTCTTATAAAAGAAGTTTCTTTACAAGTATCACTGATCATGATTGAGAACTGGAAATCATTTCATATTGTCATCTTCACCTTTTTCTCCATTTCTTTGGATAAGATTTTGCCCTTGGGTGAATCCTTTAATAAGGAATAAAAAGTTCCGTAACTTTCAATATTAATGATCCATAGTTTCTTGTTATCTGCCATGATTTAGAATCCTAAGTGTTTGAAGTAGATATATTTAAAATATATGTAAAAGGAGATATAATTAATCAGCTTAGACAATTTTCTAACACGATCATAGTTGCTTAATGTGGTGATAGAAGAGATTAGGACAGTTTAATAGAAGAATCACATTTAGCGTAACATAATTTAAGTTTGTATTGAGAGGATGAAAAAATCATCGTCAGACAAAGTTTAAAAAAAAAACTAAATCTCAAATAAATTCAGATAACATGTCCAAAGATGATCTTCATGAATTTACACATCTCATAGAAACCTTCATTCCCTTACTCCCCCATCCTTTTCTACATTTATAAAACACACAATCATATAGGAGTATTTCATTTAGGGTTTAAGACTCTAAATGAAACACAAGATTTTAGTGGCATCAACCCACTCAACCACCACAAAATCAAGTATCTCTTGATTTGGTGGAAAAAAAAACAACCGAAAATATCACAAACTAACATCACTAACAACAACATCTACCAAGTTATTCGGATTTTCTAATAATCAGTTGATCACCGAAGGGCTTCAAGGAGCTTCTGCACTAACTAAAAAAGCTCCCCAAGTCAGTTACAGCTAAGAACACGCTGCGAGAGAGAGAAAGACTGGATTCATGCTAGTCATGGCGGGCAAGTTACATGGCCCACTCGCAGCATGTCCTGAGTAAGGAAAACTAGAAAGAACGTAGCTCACTGGAAGCTATTAGACTGGCCTGCTGTAGGTACGAAAGCTTGATGGGAAGTGTCACGTGCTATGATTTTGCCACCAGAAATGCCCTGAGATGAGACGATACTCCCCTTCATAGCTTGTTCTAATAGATGAACAAGTGATAGAAATATCTCCATCCTTGTTACGTCCCTGTTTGCCTATACACAACACATAGTACGTAACTAGTTAATATGGAATGGAACATGTTGATGTTTAGGTACAAGTCATCATCTTTTTTTCAGGAGGATCAAAGAACAATTGAAAACGAAAAACGTCTGCTTTTAGACCCATTTGGTATTACCTCTACCATGAAGCGCACCCAGACCTTGTCGTTACGAGCTTCCATCACCCCCTTCAAGATGGTCAATCCTAATCCTCTAATTATATCAGCTATCTCTAAAAAGAAACCCCTTTCTTCGCAGAGCATCTACAGAGAGAGAGAGAGAGAGAGAGAGAGAGAGAGACCGTGAATTAGATTTCGTGATGCAATAGGGCAGAATTTGCGGATAACGGGATAGATACACTACCTCCACGAGCATTTGACGAGGTTGATTTAAATCCTCAACAATGATAGGGCATCCCATAGACTGTGAACCTACTTCAAATGCCCATGTTGCACCTCCGTCGAAGTTATCCTTTAGCAAGCTACCCTCCTTACTAATGATCTGTGTGCCGAAAAAGCGATCTCAGATGGTAAATAACCCTTAAACAAAAGAATGCACGAAAGAAGTAGATTATTTTTCGCACACCTTTGACTCTCCAGTTTGTTTTAGCTTGTCTGCATGCTTTGTTACACTTTGCAAGAAAAGCATGTGTTTAATCGTACGTTCTAGAAGAGCATCAATGCTACACTGTTCAACCAAAACCATATACTGATAGAATTAGCTTCTGATAATGATGAGTAGACGGAAAAAGTTTACGTCAATATTCTTAGTAAAAGAAGGTATTACCTTTGCTCCATTAGGCACAATTTCACGCAACTCCTTTACACGGTCTTGGATCATCTGGCGGTCTTTGGGCCTAGGTCTAGGACTTTCTCCAGGTTTGAGCTTTTTGCGATTTGGTTTCCCTGTCTCATGAGGCCTCTTAGAATGTGCAGTTGATACACTAGTGTCACACTTCAAATTTTGAGAATCTTCAAGCGCTAAACTTATTTGAGATCCATACATAGAACTAATCTGAGAAGTTTCTCCACCATTATCACTTATACATCCAGAATTATAAGAACTTGGTCCTGCTGTCTGAGTTCTTAGATGAGACAGAGGAAAACCATAGTTCTTTTGTTGTTTCTGATCCGGCATTCTGACCTGTCCACGTGAGAGAGAAGCAGCAGGAACTGAAGAGCTACTTGCTTTTGTTAACGTCGTCCAGCAAGACATCTCGTCATCTATGACCTGCCTAGAACTCGGGTGAACATTTGAAACCACCGCGTCCAAAAGATGGTCAGATGCAGTCTCAGAGAAAATACCACTTTCCGAAATCCCATCGTTCATTGGATATAAATCAGAACCTGAATCTGTAGTAATGCATTTGGAGACATCGTTTTTCGCAAGTGAACCATTCCAACTACCAGAACGTTTTTCAGTTTTTTGATCTAGCCCCAAGATGCCAAACAAGTCATCTTCCGAAAAGGAATTACACGCTCCAGGAATTTGGTCACCTAAATTGGCTGACAGGATGTTATATGCTTGAAATAAATCATTCTCTACAATTTGTTTCCCTGTCCATTTTCTTTGGATGTGATCATCATTGATGGGCAGACGACTTATAATCGGTGTTCCTGGAAGAACATCACTGCTATTTGACCAATTTTGATTGTCGGCTATTTGAGGCCGGAAACGGGAATTAGTCTCAGCTGATCCAGATGTGTTTGAATGCGAAAGTGGAACTGAAGTACGTTTTCTAAGATCATTTCTATTGGATTTTGGTTGCGATTTACCACTATTCTCTGAAGTAGGTAAGGTGTTACTAATATGTTCATGCAACCTAGTACCGGAGAGGATCTGGTGTCCATTAAATGGAACACCACTACAAGATGAACTTGCTCCTATAAGATGGCTATTTGATCCTATACTTGAATCATTCAGGCGAGTTGGCTTGTTTAACCTCGCATCTGCACTAGAAAGGATTACTTGAGCTCCAATTTCTCTGCTTTCCCCATCTCTTCTATAAGGATAGCTTGGCAGCGAAGTTTCTGTTCGGAAGAAGTCGGTTTGATAGTTGGAAGTAGTTGGGTTCAGGCTACAATTTCGTTGCATTTGTAGATTGCCTTGAATTTGTGCAGCTAAAGAACCAGAAGGGCAAGACTCATACTCTGAAGCCTGAAATGCCGAGTTCTGTTGGTCAAAACCAGCACCCATAAAAGGCGAACAAATTGCTGCTTGAGAAGAAAAATTTCTTGATAGGTCCGCAGATAAAGGTACTCCAAGCGAAACCGATGATCCAATCTCTGGAGCTAGATCTTTTCTAGTGTATGCATCGGAAAGAAGAGAACCAGGAATACTGGCTAATTGTGCAAATAAACCCTTCACATTGCTCACAAATCCTGTATTCTCCACAACCTGAACCAATAGGGTACAAAATTAGCTTATAGCCTTGAAAGAACTGCACCTAATAGGTCTCCTCGTGCTGTGAACCTATAAGTGTGCGTGCGTGACGTTAGTACACTAAGAGCATAAATAGGGTTTGCCCGCCAAAACTTACAGCCAATTTGGAACCAAGTTGAACAACACCATGTGGCAGCACAGGAATCACTGCAATTGTCTGCAAACAGATTCATTTGAGTAATCAAAAACATTCAAATAGAAATTACCAAGTTCAGGGAAAGAAAAACATAAGCTACCCACCTGCATGCCTGCCAAAAATTGGTGTTGCACCTCAGCTAGGACCTAAGGAAAAGGTATAAGTCGCGTGTATTAGTAATTTGTAAGAAGACGCATAAAATCTGTAAACGTCAGTTCGCAGTAATTAACATGAAAATAGTAATACCTAAGGAAAAGGGCCATAGCCTAATGAAATGGAAAATAAGAAAAGTCATAAACATGAATATAGGAGACTATTTTTCAAACGAATGAGTTAGGAGTTATCAAAATGAATAAATAGAGTTCTTCGGTTTAGCAAATTTGCCTTCTAAATCACAGAGTGTTCTTTGCTTTTGTGCAGTTCGCATTATCTTCTAGTGGGTATTTTGGTGTATTTTTCTTCCGTTTTTAAACCCTTGATGCACTATAAAATTTTCTCGACAAACTTTACATCAAGCAAATAGTCCGAGACTCTATTGATATTGTAACAATCACTTTAGAGCATGTCTTTTTCGAACAAATATTTCTAAGAATTTTTTAGCTATACCTCAGATGGATACCCTTCAAGCATGCTATTTTCTTGAAGAATCCATTGATGCATTCCCATGAAAGCAACACGCCCAACAATTCTGAAACACGAAAATGAAGTAAGCCCCGTTTTATTGAATAAAATAGATGATTTCTACGAAAAGAAATGTTTCAAGCCTGCAAAAGTTGGAGACTTTTAGCTCAAGTAGTTGCTCAAAATGGACCCGAAAGATAGACCTAATGAGGTCAGAGATTGAACTGAAACATCGAATAAATATAGTCCACGCTGTTTGGACTTATTGTGCTACCTTTACCTCTAAAAGCTTGAATTTCTATAGTAAGTGATCACTCAACAAAAAATTGGATGGTGGAAAAAATACATACCCTTCTCCTACAACATGGATCTGGTTATTCATCATCATCTTGTTAATAAGCATAAGAACTTTATCCTCGACTTGACACCCAAGCCGAGGAATATGATTTTGATCAGAAGAATTCCATAGCCCTTCCCACTCTTTAAGAAGCAAATCTGTACTCTCAATTCCAGAGATGGCCTGGAGAGTAGAATGTCGGTCCGGCTCATAGTAATGTTCTTCCCAAACCAAAACCCTAGAAATTAAGACAGATTTGTTGAATTTCAAAACAAAGTGAAAATGAAACACAACTCTAGCTAGTAGCATTATTATCATAATTAGAAAAAAAATAAACTAATGGGTCTTAAAATTTCATATTTTGGACTAAAAGAAATTTAACTCCTGGGTTTAGGAGTTGTTCCTAAATCAAATAGGAAAGAATATTCTCATCTTGAATATTCAAAATCAATAGATTTATCTGACATAATATTCAGTTTAAATGAAGTAAGATTTACCAGAATTATCAAAAGATCTACTTTTTTTTTTGGCTTAGATGCAATGACAAAAGACAACAAATACAACATTCCAAAAAAAAAGGTCAAAAGAAAAAAAGAGTAAAGAAGTGATCAGCAAGCAATAAAGTTATTACAAGAAAAGATACAAATTTCAGGAATGAAACAACTAGTCATTTTGAAACCCTAATTAATCAAAACTAGAAACAAAAATCAAATCTTGAAGAAAAAATGTAGTGAACTCACGATGGATTATTGTAACCAATCTTCCAAAAAACTGCATAAGACCATTGATTCTCGCCACAGAGACACTTGAGAGCTTCTTTGAGCAAAAGCCCCATTTTTTGTTTTCTCACAGAAAACAACTGATTTCAACAGAAAAAGAAGAAATAGAAGAAGGGTAAGAAGAAGAAGAGAAAGTGATTTGATGAAGAAAAAGAGATACTGGGTTTTTTTTTTCTCAGTGCCGGATAGGGTTCATTTTCCGGCGAACTTATGAAGTGTCTAACTCCCACGGCACGACCCTCTTCCTGCTTGTTTTGTTCTTAGTCCCCCACTCCTCTTCCTTGCAGGTTCCAGATTTCCAGCAATCATTTTCCGGCAACCCATTTAGAAATTGGACAGATAAGAGAGAGAGAGAGAGAAATAAAAAACTAGAAAACTAGAGAGAGAAAATGAGAGACAAAGAGAAGAGAGAAACCCTAGAAATTGGAAATAGCAGGTTTCCAAAAAACCTACACAATTCCACAATCTCTAATCTCATAAGAATCCATGATTTTACTTCCTTCCATGAAACTCAAATAAGGAAAATTATGAATTTGAAAAGAAAAAAAAACAGAGACAGAAAACCAAAACGAACTAAAGATGAATTTTGTTACTGTTTTTGTTGAATCAGTTTAGGGTTTTCTCTCTCTACTGTTGTATCTCCTCTGGTTATTTTCGATTTCACTTTCTCTATCTAGAAATGGTGTCTGCCTCCGTGGGGGTTGGTGTAGTCGTTCTCTTTCACTACTCTGTTTTTCTCCTTTTGTGATTCGAGATGCAGAAAATCTGCTAAAATACGCCCTCTTTTACTATCGATTCCTATTCACTTGAAATACGACATACTATGTACTTGAAATTACCAATATTGCCACTTATTTTGTCGTCTTCTTGTTCTATATTTGGCCTTTTTTTAAGGGGGTGTTTGTTTTCTGTATGGATCGGTAGATAGATTAAGACCAATATCTCACTAGTGGGAAGTGACTGTCTTGCTGACGTAAATCTTATCTACCCTTTCAATTTCGATTATTTACGTAGTCGACCATTTAGTCCATTATGTGATGGATATTTTAGTAAACCCCCTTAATTTAGAACAAAATTACAAGTTGCTCCTGCGTACTTTCAAAATATGATAATTGGTACCTCTTTCTCATTTGTGGATTTATATATTGTGATTGTAAAACATCACATACTATATTGGTTACAAGAACACTTCTGTGTTGCCTCTGATTTACATTGTGAAGTTTACGTAAACTTACATGAGAGCCCTTGTGCGTGCTTCGTCTGATCACATTGTAGATTTTATGTGAAACCACTTGAGAACCCTTGCACGTGTTTCGTCTTATTACATTGTAGATTTTATGTAAAATCACGTGAGAACGCTACTGCATGTTTCGTCGCAACACATTACAGATTTCACGTAAAATCGCGCTAAATAATATTTGAGATAAATTACATTTTTTTTATGAAATAGATAAATTACATAATAAATGCTTATGTTAAAACATACATTTTAAAAATATCATCTCCAGAAAATATAGAAGATAGAAACCAAGAAGATGAAAAACACAATAAAACTTCTTAATGGTCTAAATAAAATGTAATGAAAAACATTAGACATTTTGTATTCAAGCATCACAACAAATGCACAAACAGTTTCATCAAAAAGACAAATGCACAAATAAAAAATCTTGTCTCTATATATTTATATAATTTTTTCCATAGGTGCATTCATAAACATAATTATTGCAACAAGAAAATTACCATAGGTGCATTCATAAACATAATTCACGAACGCAACTATTCTATTAAGTTTGTCTGCAATTTTCTACTGAGTTTGTCTAATGTTTAATGTATATTTCAGAATGAATAGTGGTTTTTCAAATAGAAGATAGGCAATATAAAATGTAAAACATATCTACGGGACTTCGGATTGGAACAACATGTGGAGCTACTAAAGAGCAAGAAGAAGAATCCTCCGATGAAAGGTTGCATCTAGTTAGTTAGTAAAATATGGTGTATAATTTATTGAAAGTTTAATGTTCTAGATGAACAAAATTAAACAAAAACTTCTAAATACAAATTTACGCTAATGAAAGGAAAAAAAATCAATTTTAAACTCTAATCTAATGTAATTAAGATCAACATAAAAGAAAACAAACAACTAACACCATAGAATATGCCAAATCAGTCTTCAAAGCACTATGTTCTATCTTTTTCACTGCAAATAAAGTAGATCCACTGAAAATGGAGGAATTAACTTATAAGAATGTTTTGTTTTGGGACACTTAAATCGATACAAGTCAATGGTGGTAGGTTTTGATCAAAGGGCTATTCTCAAAATCTTTAGGTATTAAAAGAGTTATTTTAATTACTCATGAATCAGAAGGAGTTTTCAAGAATATTCATAAATAGATCCAAGTCCTGTACTCTTCCCATATTTAATTTGAGGATAATCTAGAAAAAACTGAGTTTCTATTCTTTTCTTGCAGTTCTCTGAGGGACTTGGCCTGACAAATTCAGGTAATGTCCTCAACTTTTGAAAATAAAAATTCTTGGGGTTAATTTAATATTATTTTGGGGGGTTTTTATTCTGATGCTACTTCTGTTCTATACCTTTTAAGTATTTTATATAAAGTTAGGTTGGTCTATTTATATGTAAATGTGTACCTTCTCTTAAATCAATCCTTTTAAGTTTGTGGGGACCAAAAAATCTTGAATTTTGATCCTAAAATCACATTGCTACCAAATTTAATTATAAGTTAAGACACCTAGGTATTGATTACTTTTGATAGTTTAATGGATAATCACATCTTAATTAAACAAAACTACAAAAACCCTTGATTAATCAAAGTAAATATGAATTTGGACACAATAGTTATTATATTAGATCAAATATGAAAAATGCTTATAGGGACCATATTTTTGCAAACCTTAATTGAGTACATGGTGTGCCGATTGATGCGTAATTATTACATTAATTAGTTTAATATAAAGAATATGTAAATACGAATTAACACAATGTCGAAAGTTAAAATCCTATTTGAAGCAGAATAAATAGTTAGAACTTATTTTGTTTTGTAAGAAAGAAAATCCAAAAGCATGATCAAAAGTGGAAACAGTGAATAATTATTAAATGGTGTAGTAAAATTAGTGTTCCAAAATTTCATCATTAAGAAGACCCATGACATCATAATCTTATATCTATAAAGGCAATTCAAACTAGCCAATTTAAACTAACATGAAGGAACAAAGAGTAGTTTTTAGGTTAGGAAATTGAGCAAAGTCTTGGGGTTGCGAGCTAGTACAAAATAAACTAGTTAGGATGGGTCATGAAAAGAAGGAACACTAAGTTTGGGAAACACATGACTTGGTGTTTTATTTCAGAGTTTCATTTGTTGGAAAACGAGCTTAGGTTTTGTTATTGGAATATCACACAAAATAATGTATGATTTCTATGTTAATTGAGGTGCATAGAGCCCCGTATATATGTCTAGGTTAACTCTTGTAGATTCAAATTATTTTCACCATATTATTGTACAATATATTTTGGTATTTACGTAGATGGAGTCATGTGCTAAATTTGTTTGGAGCATTTAAATAAAATTTTGAATTAATCACTAAGATTTAAGTCTATATCACTCCAATAAAGAGACACACTTGTCATCACCCACTTGAAATCGGATGCACGCCCATAGAAACAGTAACCATCAAAATCAAGTGAGTCTACTACAATAAATAGTGTGTTTGTGTATTAGGACCATATAATTATTCTATGTTTATAGCCCTTGCACAAATAAATAAACAAACAAAATTTGGGTCGTTTGAGAGAGTCCACTGCTAGATCACTAATGAAGTATTAGCTCCATGCAATTATATTCCACTAAATGCTATTTCTAGTTTTGTTCACCAAAGAAAAGATAATAATGAGGGTTTTCAAATGAATGCCTATGTACTTAAGTAGCTCTAATTTACCAAACAATGTAGAGATGCTTTACGAGGGAGGTAAATAAATATATTTTAACTTATGGCTGATTACTCTTGGAAAAATAGATAGACGATGCTTGTGTAAATATCTATAGTAAAGTTAATGGTGAAGAATGTCCATTGTCACTTAATTTTGAGTTGGATGTCCACAAACTTAACAGGAAAAATACAAGTGTGCGTGACAAATTATTTCCGAAAGAATTATGGGTTAATTTCGTTTTGACCCTCGATTTGTGACCAACTCACTGTTTTGGCCCCCTATAAATGTCTGACAGTTCGATTTGACTCTAAGAGCCAAAAAAATTTCAGACCACCACGATACAATAAAGTCAGACCACAACTAAAACACTGCAACTACCACCATGACAAGAACATCGTGACTACCACCACAAATCCTCACCGGATCTAGCGAGGGTCATCTTCTTTGAACGCTTGTCAGATCTAGCGAGGGTCATCCACTTACCTTGTTCGAGACCCTGCAGAATCTGGCGAGGGTGTAGCTTTGATGACCTTCAACTATAAAGAGAGACAAAGAGACAAATTTTGTGTCAAAAATAGGGAAGGATTCAACCAATTAAGAGTATAATGGTCAAAATTTGAATTCGGACCTTATAATTCAAATCCTAGAAAACAAACATCTTTGTAAGATAATTGAACCAATTCAGTTAAGCAAATACAAATAAAAAACAAACACAACTTTAGTCAAACGAGATATAATATCTAGATTCTTTCCACTCATTAGGAATTGGTTTTAAGTAGGATGTCCACAAACTTAACATGATATTAGAGCTAGACGTACGCGTGATAGGTTTAAAAGTCGCCGCGTCACCAGAAAAAAAAAAAAACACATATTAGGCTCAACAAACGCCACACGCGGAGGATTGTATGAGATAGCCTCACATTGGAGAAAGACTATCTAACAACCAAGATATAATGTTTATCTCATCTCCGTTCATCGCTAATTAGTATCGAGTTGGATGCCCACGAACTTAACAGAAAAATGCAGATGGAGGTGTGAAATTATCTTCGAAAAATAATTTGTACTCACGCACATTAAAGCCGGATCAATAAAGAGATATAAAACACATGGTACACATGATTAACGAGTCTTATCCAGACATGATTTTGGCCGATATATCCCAAATCATGGTAAGCCACACAATACTTCAATTTAGCCTGTACAATGATGAACAGTATATATAGATAGAGAGAGAGGGAGGTAGAGATGGAAGGCTTTAATATCAGATGGACGGGTTGTGGGTCATATTCCGGCAGCTTTTGTCATGATCGTAGCATCTCATGAAAGCTGAATAGTTTGAGAGATTAAAAAGAGAACATGGCCTGCCTTGTTGGGTTTTGACTTTTCCATTGTTCATCATTTTACTTCTTTTCGATTCCCATTCAATTCTTCTTCCTTTCATCAACTCTCTCTCTATATACTTTCTTGTTTGAAAAGTTACATTAATTAGTAGACAAACCTTTTCTTCTAATTTATACTCAAAATTCATGCAGCTAGATAAGTTTAGAATGAGAGATAGAGCTGGAGAAAAATCTGAAACCGTGACTTGTACCCGAGTTTGTTAGAACTAACGGGTACCGAAATCCGAAGGTGGGTTTAGCCCGACCGACCCATTGAGATAAACGGGTCAGGCTCGGGTTTTGAAGTACTACCCGACTCCAGTCCGAGCCCGTCCGTTAATAGTTACCCGACTAACCCGCTTAATAATGTCATCCATTTATACGAAAACTATGTAGATTGTATGTATGCTTGCTTGTATGTATTTAAGCACCTCACTTAACATATTTGATAGAACTGTCTATGTCCGGCGAGCACGGGTTATAGCCTCGTATATGTATGTAACACATAATTGTACATTACTACATATAAGTATGATGGCGGATCGTAGATGTGATGGTTTTATGGTGGTGGTCACCAAAGTCACAAAATATGGTACTGACCCGGTAAAATGATGTATAAAATAGATAAAATATACTTTAATATTTTTTAAATATTTTAAGTATATTATATATATATATATATATATATATACATATATTGTTGTCTAAGTGCCCTTTGACAAAGAATTGTTAAGCAAAATTTAATTAAATTTTAGTTTCGATGGAAATCTCGGTACCATGACCACCCGATACTCGAGAAACTCGAAAGGTTTGACGGGCTTGGACGAATTTTGGGCACTAGGATCTTTTAAATAACTCGTCCGATTAAATCTGGGAACCCGAATGGACAGAAAGTTTCAAAGGTCAATCGGCCCGACCCGATGAATGACATGAACCCAACCGGCCCGATCCAGACCGGTTCCGAACCCTAAATTGGGAGATATCTTTTTCTTTGGTTATATACTAGCAATTTAATACCAATATTCACATTAATTTGGAAAATTGTGCATATCCAAGTATCCAATTCAAAATTAATATGGCCCCTAGTAGGGATCCTTAACCAAAAAAAAAAAAAGTAGGGATTCTTTTGATAAATATTTTCTTTTAGGCAAGGTATATATTTTTTGTCTATGTAGTTAAATTTGATTAAGAAATTAATTTACTGAGTTGATGATGAGTCTAAAACCCTAAAATTTGAAAGAGGCAAGGTAAAGAAGAGGTCTGTCTCTGTGGGAGGAAAAAACAAGTGGGTAGTCCATCATACTTCATAATGAAATGACGGAAAGCAAAGTTGAGTAGAACTCCACATGTAGGGAAGAGATAATAGATCATAATATTTGCACAAGGGAACAATGTTGTATGACAATCTTGACTTCTCTCTTACTTCTCCATTAAAAAACAAAATCTCACTCTCTCTCTCATTTATCTCCAAGATTAATGTACGATTGCATTTCTCTCTACACCTTTACCTTCACATTTTGTGCTCATATCTTCAATTGATTAGTATACATGCATGATTATATTGTCAGGACCCATTACTCAGGACCCATTACATAGAATTAATGCAGAGGGAGAGAGAGAAAGAGGGTATGTGGTATGAAAGTTCATGGTTCGCGGCGCGTCTGTATGGGCGAAGGCGATAGAGGAATGCATGCAAAATACTGTATCATCATCACTTAATACATATTTAGTCCGAGACTGTTTACTTACATACCCATGTGTGATTTAAACTTTAGTTCCTACTCGACTTAACTATATCATCCATATAAAGTTTGCTACTTTGACCTCGTTTATTAACAGTCGGATTTGAGAAACTATAACTCTAAACTCAAGAGCTTGACGAGATGAACACATTGATTATGTAAAGCTAAGCCATAATATGAGTGGGAGTACACTCAAAACCTTTAAAACATTCCAGCAAAAGAAAATATCGACTCTAGGTTATTATGTAAAACAGAAGGGTTGGGTGTGGTTTTCAGATGACATGGGGTAGTGTGAGCCCACGATCGACCCACCCCCCTACTAGACTACATGTTAGTGAATAACTACAACATATGACAGTTGAGAAACACCAAAATTACATACCATCGGATTTGAGAAAAACACATGTTACCACCCAACTAAAATGGATTCTCAGAATGGGGGAAAAGGAAAGCAAGTTTCTTAGATGAAGATTTTGTTGTCGGATACCAATGGTCATTTGAGAAAGAAATTATATATGTTAATAAGTTTATTAATTCCTCAGATGAATGCTTTCGACCCAGCTTGTTTGCTTTTGGAAATAGGACCAAATTGAACTGAGAAAAGAGAAGAAGAAATCAGAGAGCAGTTGTATGAGAATATTGACTGGAACAATTAACTAATTAACATCTTCTCTTTGGGACTGGTTTTTTTAATCAGAAAAGGTATAAATTTGGTACACCGAAAGTTTGATCCCTCTTGTGGTAGAGGGGGCAAACTTAATGACCCACTAAAATATTGTCTCATCATTCTTACATGTTAATCGGCTTTTTCCCTTTTCTCCTTTTTCATTTTTTTGTTTTCAATTTTTGTTTCTCCGCCTACATGAGGAGAGTTGAAAATTCTTAGAAGTTGCCTCGTCTTATGTCATACCCTTGTAGGGCCGGTCCTAAGATTTCAGATGCACGAATTGGATGGCTTTCCACCAAGAGAAGTTTTAAAAGTGCCCTTCTAAATGTGTTAAAAGCGTCTCTTTTTTTCTTATGCTTCTCCTAAAATTTGTCTCGGGGAGGTGCCTTTGACACTTTCCTTTAGGCAAGTCTATCTTTTTTTTTTTTGAAAGTCGACTACAATTTACGTTAGTCATTACATTTGGTATTGATACATCATAGATGTGATAAGCTCGATAACCACCCACTCAAACTCAAACAAGACCGAGCCTATAGCCCAACTAGACAATGACGAGTCTATCTTAAATTAACGAACAAGTGATCTTTTTGTTGCCAGATCAAAATAATGGAACTACAAAAGTCGTCCCCACAGACAACATTTATGGATATTTGGAATGTACCTATAGCAAAGGGAGGGCCTTTGAACTGATAGTCTAACTCCATCAACAAGTATGAACTATATAGGCACACCAATTTGACTAGACACCTTGAGTGTCTAACACCTTAGCCGAAGTTCAAAAGGCAGCGAGGTTTCTTTCTAACCCGACCCCGGCTAAAGAACACCATAATCAAAATCGAGGTTTAACAATGACAACCCCTATAAAGATGGAATATGAGAAGCAAGAGAGATAAATCTAGGGTTTTAGAGGAGTTTCAATGTCTAGCGCCTCTTTGCTCAGGTCTAAGCTTGGGTTCAATAAACCACGATGCACTTAGAATATCCATTAGGAAATTTAGCCAGCTAGGCCCATGAACTCATCAATCTCATTGTTGGAAATATTAAAGGCGCCGTGGGGACTTGCTATAGTGCCCTCATTCATTCCGTTATGCATCTAAAGAACTAAAATCCTTAACCCTTCATTTTATACTCATCTCATAATCTCTTCATATGTTGTTCAAAAATCAAAACTCTACTTCTTTTGTATTTTAAGTCAAATATGAACACTTTGTTTTGTTTGCTAACTTTATCTTGTACCTCCTTTCAAATTCAAAAGTTGCCAGCACTTAATATGGCTCCACCATGAAGAAATATAGTGCATATAGTGGTGGTTGCAAATTCAAAAGCAAACTCAAATGATCAATTATTTGCCTATATTTTCCATGGAAAATATCTAGGAGTCTAGTGTTTTAGGTTTCTAGCTAGCTAAGCTAAAGTAAATAATTATCAACCATTTAACTCTTGAATATTTTCAAATTCCAAATAACTAACTACCAAGTTATGCTTATCCAAAAAAAGAACAACAAACGTTTGGCCGACGATAGTGAACCCCTCTTATTTTAGAAAATATTTTGTCATTTGATGATAATATTCGATATTTGCACGATGCAAATCTAATCACTTTGACATAATATTCTCTATCATGGTAGGAAATTCTTTATCTCAAAAGATGTTTATAAGTTTCAAATTGGGCTTGACCAACATTGTGAACTTAATTATCACCATCTCAATCAAATTTTATATGATTCTTCTAATTAAGTCCGAATGTATTCCACGTATTACTCTTTAAAATTTATAGTTTATACTGTAAACTATATTTTTCTTGAGAAACCATATAAATTTTGTGTCTGTTTCTGGATTATATTTCAACTTAATTATCATAAACTCTTGGGAAAAAAAAGGTATTTAGCTTTAAGTGACCATTAAATAGATGGAAACCTTAAAACTTTTATTTTATTGCTTATACATCAAGTTGGTAGATGACCCAGTTTATTTACTTAAAAGTAGATGATGAACAGATAGATTTTTATTTTATTTCAAGAAAATGATTTTTTAATCATAATAAATTAATAATAAATTTCAGAAATTGGTGACACCAATTATAGGTATTGTGCATGACACATAAGAAACAACCTTTGAAAGAGAAACCCTAATATGTAATACTAAATTTTGCACAATCTTTATGAAGCTGTCCATACTTTGTTAGGCACTTAGATTCACATTCTCAAACATTAATTATGTTATGAAAGAAGCTACTACTAATCTATAAGCAAACTAAAACTATATAAAATATTATTTTTGAGTTTTCAGGATAAAATTGTATAAAATATATCAAAGAAAAAGAGATTTTGAGAATTTAGAAATAATTAACAATTTGAAAATGTGATGATAGTGGCCTCTTTCTTCTTCTTCTTCTTTCTAGGAGATCCCATTCTTTTCTTTTCTTTTTTAATTACTTTCTTCTCATTAGGTTAGAAACATAACATTGAACACCACTTTTTAATACAAAAGAAAGAGATTCGTAAACGTCACATTCATTTCTTTTATATAACACTAAATCTTATACAAGATTGAAAATGAAATCAACTAATATAGACTACTTTCCCGACTGATTAAACTCTGTTAGTATGATGTATAAACATATTTAATGCAAAATCACACCGATTAGGACCATAGTCAGGGGCGGACCCACGTTGGGGCCTATGGGGACACGTGCCCCCACGACTCCGAGTGGGTTCCGAGTTGAAAATGTATGTGATTCCGAATTTTCCTAAAGTCAGTTCTAAATAAAATCTGAATAGTTGTTAATCTTAACATGAAACCGGAATTGGCTAGATGGCGAGGTAGTAGTTTTCTATTTCAGAGGTCATGGGTTCAAATCCCACTACCATCACCATTTCTTTTGGGTAATTTGTTTTTGTCCCAACTTTCTATTATGTTAGTTTTTGGCACTCCAAATACTCTTTTAACCATCACCTTTTTTTTGGGTAATTTGTTTTTGTCCCAACTTTGTTTGAAGTTAGCTTTTGGCACTTCGAATACTCTTCTTTTCTGATAAGATTTTTTTGTACTTTTGTTCTTTTGCAAATTCGAGAATGACTTTTCCTTTATGTTAAAATTCATCCAATCTCCGGTAGAGTTATTTACGTCTTCATATTACCTTTATACCCTCTTCACCATTCATATTTATGTATATTTTCTAACAATATTATTTTAAATTACTCTCATATGTCTTCTTCCGTTTCCTTATTCTGTACGAAAAATGGATTATGAAGATCTTTTTTCAAGATAAAATGTCTTCTTATTATTTTAACATATAATTTGTACTTATTGGTTTTTGTATAAATTAATTGTGCATACTAATTATTTGTAATTAGATTGTAGTCAAATCAACTCAAGGTTAGTGATAATCTAATTTGATGAGTGTTGCCATCATATATAGAGATCGTTGGTTTGAATGCCCATTATTTATTTATTTTGCAATCCAAATTTATAACTCGTTTTGGTAGAGTTTCGTAATGAAGCTCGACAATTTGTCATTTGGGATGGTATTCGTTTTTTACCATTTAATATAATTAAATGTGCCCTCACAAAAAAGAATTTTTGGGTCCGCCACTGACCATAGTGACTTACATATATAGTTCAATCGATGTAGAATGAGCGAGCTTGTTTAAATGTTCAGTTTTTGCATATATATAGAGTTTTCCTTTACATATAGTTAAAAATATATATGTATTGTTTCTTTCATTGCCTTTAAGGTCATGTCTCAGGAGTTCCTTAACATGTTAGGCTTTGATGACCTTACTTTGTCAAAAGGGTATGTCCTTTTCTTATAACATAAACCCCAACAACGACCATGACGACAATTAACGATGATGACAAGATGATAATGATTATATAATTACTTTCATAAACATACAAAAGTCAAATTTATGTAGGAGCTTCTTGCATTGATATTTGGTTTCAAAATTTGAACTTCTTAAAAAATATCTCACATTGTGTAGTGGAAAAAAAATACTAACATTTTATAGATGTGCAAAGAGTGCCCACACGAGGAACTGAACTTTGAGAAAGAAAAAGGAAGGAGCCGGTGACTTAAGTGATCTTGGTTAAGTTTAAAGGAAAATAAGTGAATCTTGAGGCACGATACAAAGGTCACTCAACCACAAATATTTAAAAGAAAAAAACACAATTCGTTTCCTTTAAGATTTTTTTTATTTGGAAAAGGTTATATTTAATTACTAAACATTGACACAACACGAAGATATAATATGAATTGGATAAGTGCCTTAACTTCATTTAGTGCTTCTAGTTATACCAGAAAATCTTGGAGAGAATCTATTTTCCAACTCAAGACAGTAGAGACTTAAAGAGAAGATGCAAACTTCTCGACTAAATGCCAATTTGCAATTCTTAACATTTTCATTTTTTTTTTGTCTTCTTCCTTCTATTTCTTTGTTGCAAATGGAATGGCCCACACAACCCACTAAAATGTGGATGCATGCACCCGTACAACCATTATGTTTCAATACACAAATAAGTAAAACGATTTGTTCCCAATCTACAAATTCTATTTTGAAACAAAAATCAAAGTATACAAATGGAGTGCCCAATCAATTGGGTGGATATGTATTTGCTAGAAATTCCTACATTTACTTTATTTTTACCTATTACCACAAGATAAAATGGATTCAACATCTGCCGTGACTCAAACTAATGACCTCTAAATTTTCGGAGGAAATGGACAGATTGTTGCCATTTATTTAAGGGTTATTTCTCTAATAGCCCCCAAGGGTTATTTCTCTAATAGCTCCAACTTTGTGACTGATTTCCTGCCTAGCCCCCTACTTTATACAAAATACTCAGATGGTCATCTTTTTCAGATCCCATTATAACACCGTTAACTAGTCATCACCTCTCTCTCATCCAACTCATCACCTCTCTCTCATCCAACTCATCATCTTCACCGGCGAAGGTCGCTGATGAGTTCGTTGGAACTCACTTATTTGTCGTCAACTTTCATTTGTTAGTTGTTACTTTTTGATAAAATTAAGCGAGTAAATGGTTTTTCAGGAATAAACTAAAGAAATGATGAAGTCAATAATTATGAGGAATTGATGTTTGATTTGGCACCTAAAGAGGATAGTCTACTACAACTCAAGTTCGTCAAGGGGTTATTTGCAATAAAGGTATGAGGCAAGGGCCATTATATAGTGTGCTGGAAATTAGGGATTGAAGTGATAATTTAGGTGGTGTATGAAATTTACCAGGAAGAGGCACCACGTGGATGTATGCTGGATGATGTCATGGTGCCCTTTTAATGGGGTAATCTTTTCTTTAATTTAAAAGGTGGAACCCACCATCCGTTTGGCTTTGGTGTAACAATGAGATAACTCCACATCCTAGAAAAAAGGAGGAACAGATTCGGGATTAGCAACCCTAATCTCAGTCTATGTAACCCTATAAAAAGAAAGGTACGAGATAGAGGAAAGGGGAGAAAAAAAAACAGAAAACCATTGCAAACTAGGAACGAAATTGGAGAAGAGTTTTTGATCCATTGGACAGTAGCCGAGTTGGACAGCAACTATAATTTTGAAGGTGTACGAAGATCAACATCGAAGCATCATATGGGTGACATCTTTTTCTTTCTTTTTTATTCAACTACTTTGATTATTGTAATGGACTGCTAGACTCTTCACCTAGAGTGAAAGATGAAACCATGAATACAAAATAAATAATATTTTATTAGAATGATTCTCTTAAGTATGTGCTTTATTGTTTGAAAATATTAAACTCTGTTATTCTTTCACATGATACATTCTTCATTATTTATTCTTCTGGTTTGATTTATCATATTTAGATTTTAATCTTTAATGGTTCATACTTATTGGTTGATAAATAATAGTTGAGTTGTTATTGTTTATTTTTAAATGGGTTTAATTCTTAGGTGACTACATGCTTTAAAGAAAGATATATATTTTCCGATATTTGGATGCAAGAGGTATACCAATTATTGAGTTATAGATAGAGAATCATTCAGGGTTAAATATCTTTTTATGAGTGTTTGTGGTGGATTCTAAACTCTAGGATTTTTCTCACATTAGTCTCTTTCCGATTGAAATATTAGTCTCACTTTATTATTTTATTTTTCATCAAAAAAATGAATCTCAAAGTTTCTTATTCACTAGTTTAGGATTAAAATATAGTTTCAACTTGTCTTCGTGGGATCGACCCGTACTTGCTAGGTCTACACTACATAGACCCGTGCACTTGCGGATTTTATTACAAAATACGGGTTTATTTTAGCCTATTATTTAGGTTAGTATAAATACGCATCAGTCGCCGACCGACCAATTTTCCGATCGGCGACCTTCAAACATTAATATTTTTTTTAACTCTCCTCTCTCTCTAAAAAAAACCTCCTCCCCCCTCTCTCTCTAGATCTGGTGAACCAGAACAGATCTAGAGGGGAGAGTTTTTCTTTAAAAATTTTTTTTTTTTTTTTTGAGAGAGAGGAGAGTTTATATTTTTTCTTTTTTTTTAATGTTTGAAGGTTGCCGACTGAAAAATTGATCGGCCGGTAACCTTCGCGGTGAAGATGATGAGGTGGCAGAGAAAGGCGATGAGTTGGAAGGGAGAGAGGTGATGACTAGTTAACGGTGTTATAACGGAATCTGTAAAAGGGGGGTCATCTGGGTTTTTTGATAAATTAGGGGGCCAGGCGGAAAAATTGGATGCTAGGGAGGTCGATCCCGTGACCTTTCATTCCCGGGATAAGTATCCCACCATTGAGCCAATTGTTGCTTGGGTTTAATTCTATCGTTTCGTTATTCGCATAATAAGCACGGAGTACTTCCATCGAAGTGAGCCCTTTTTGTGGTGGGGGCCATGGCGAATGCCCTGCCCGCCCCCCTCAAACACAACCCTGCTTATTATGTTAAATATAATTAATAAAGAAAAACAATGTTCCTGCTATTATATCGAAATAATATGTTTTTTGGAAGTCCTCAATCGTGAAATAGAAATAGATTCCATATAGTCCACGAAAGAGAAAGACCAGTTACGATGTCCAACCTATAATATATATATATATATATATATATATATATATATATATATATATATATATATATATATATATATATGTATGTATATCATAGCCGTTACGTTTTGTACAAATTTTCTAAATCAGTTTTAATCCCTAAAACATTGTCAATTACAAATTAATTATTGATTTTGTTGGTGATATTTTTAGACTTTGAGTTTTAGGGTTTACGATATCAAAATCAAACAGTCTATATCTAAAAAAAGTTATATATAAGTTTACAGAAATGGGTCTGTTGTGGTGGAGGGCCCAATGTAGACACCCAATTCGCATCCCATCCACGACCCTGAAGTATTTATAATTATATACATATATTCTAAAGATTTTTTTTTTTTTTTTGTTGAAAGCTATAAATGCTGGAGGCTTGGTATTTTACCCATAAACATGTGGTATATATATATTGAAGACTTCCATTATGCTTGTTGACGTTGAGGTTATACATCTCCACATTGAGATGGTAGTTTCGCTTGGTGTGATATTATAGAAAAAACAAACTCAATCTGACTTTAATAACTTATAGTTTATAAATTACAACTTTTTCTAGGGTACTTGCCACCACAAAACTCATGATATGCAAGACAAGTAAAATATTAAGTCCCCAATCGAAGTAATTTGTAATTGGGTTAATAACTAGAAAGGTCAAAATAATATTGAAAATGAGTAGAAAAACACAAAACATTTGAAAATTATTATTCAGGTCAAAAAGTATAAAAAGACTAAATTGGCCTTTTTGTCTTTTTGTGTAACTAAATCCTTTTATGTTTCTTTAAACTTCAAATTGATATAACTTTTGTTTGAGATGTCGGATTTCAATAAAATTTATATATTTAGAAATGATTTTTCACTAGCTTTCTAACAAGATCCACTTTCAATATTTTTTTTCAAAAAAAAAACCAGAAAAAAACGGTGTTTTTTCGCTTACGTTTTTCTGCAAACACGTGTTTGCACAATCTGCACTGCAAACAACTGTTTGCAGCAATCTGTTATGCAAACAAGCGTTTGCAAACAAATTCTGCAAACATGTGTTTGTATTAGTTGTTTGCAGCAATCTGTTATGCAAACAAGCGTTTGCAAACAAGTTCTGCAAACATGTGTTTGCATTTGCAATATTGCAAACATGTGTTTGCTTTTGCCATTTTGCAGACTGCGTTTGATGTGCGACAATGCAAACTGAGTTTGCATTTGCAATATTACAAACTCAGTTTGCACACGTTTACATCTTCACAAAATTTTCATTGTATTTATTAAATAAATAGTTTATATTTACAATAAATAGATACTCAAGAATTGATCATATATGAAATATAAAAAGCTTTAAAAATTACAAACAACCTCACATAGTGAAAGCAAAAGGAGAAAAGGATGATAGCAACTGAATCCAGGAAGAACTTCAATGCACATAGAGTAAGGTTGTACTAGTTGTTGGGATAGCTAATAAATTCAAACAAACCAACTAAAGAACATACCAACAAGAGCATAGCTAATAAATCCAACTCGAATCCTTTCTTAATCAAATCCTTGGATTTCTTTTCCTCTTTCCAAATTCGAAAGTGTGGGACATGTAGAGAAAACAGTGGTAAAACGTTACTGAATCAGGCTCGAACCCACCTTCATCTCGTCAAACAATTCCATACTTTCTGAGACTTCCCACTCTGATGATAACAAGATATAACATTGTTCCAAGAAGCTACATCTCTTTCGGTCATCTCTTTCTTAGACTCTAACCTGTGCTAGTATTATTGGACCTCCTTGATTTTCAAACAGTTTTTCTGCCTTCATCATGTTCACAATCTTTTCAGTAAACCCTTTCATGGCAACCTATCAACATAAATTTTCGGTAGTAAAGTTAAATCGCAAATAAAGTAAACCTTAAAAACAATATAAACAAGTGGTTTTAGGCAATGGGTATGTAAACATTTAACTTGAAAGGTTCATTATCTGTTCTGAAACTGATCCCAGGTACATATTTTAACCAAACAGGAAACCCCCTATCATCAAACAACAAAATAGTAATCAAAGTTCTTGAAGTTTTATAAAATCAGCCAGGTATATTCGATTTTCGATTACCCGAAGTTCCATTCCGCACAAACATAAGGACCAATTCTGATATGAACATAAAGACCAGCTTCTTTCACCAGCTTGATAAAATGAACTAGGTCATATCTATCCTTGAAATAGTACTACAAAAGCAAAACAAAAAATTCATTATATTCTTATACCAAAACCCTAAAAAAAAATAAGTAATGTGAAGTAGTAGTAGTAGTTCCTTACTTCTCCTGGAGCAGGTTCATGGCCATTCCAGAAAACATAAGTTTGAATCACATCTAAACCTCCATCTTTTGCTTTTTGAATAAGATCTGGCCACATCTTCAATCATCACAAGAAGAACAGATAATCAATTTCTGGAAAACTTGAAGAAATCTTAACCACAACAATAGAACAATTCATATCCTATTTGAATTATTCTACCATGAATTTGTAAACCCAAACACAAATCCAACGGTTTCGAACATGTAATTAGAACAGTATAGATATTCTCTTAATACTTTGTTAATCGATGAAGAAGAAGATAATCACTGATGTTAATCGATGAAGAAGAAGAACCGAGATGAAGAAGATTCGTGAAGCAAGAACAAAAAAACCCTAAACATATACAGTATCTGGTTTTTAAGAGAGATAAAGAGTGTGACTTAAATAGGAAAGGGTATTTAGGGAAAGAAAAAAAAAATAAAAAATGACCTGATTGATAATTAATCATATTATTTTGAACTCTATGTCTCATTCCTTATAATATTTTAGCACATTTTGATTAATAGGAAAAGATCTAGGTTTTTTTGGTTATTATGATATTATTTTGAACCTAAACAACCATTTTTCCTTTGTAATTTACAATGTTTTAGGGACTAAAATTGATTTAAAAAATTTGTACACCACGTAACTGCCTTAGTAATCTCACCTCTTAATGATTACATACTTTGACGATTATGCCATTACTGTTAAGAGATATACATAAGACCAAGTCATATGGAAGTTCAAAATTCAAATATGAATACCCGGATGATTTGGAAGTTTGAATAAATTCAAACTTCAACTGAATATCTTCTGTTGTTATCTAATCTTGTAAAATCTGGATACTATAAATATCCCTTGTACCATGAGTTTTGAAATCAAGGAAAATAATTCTTCACATGGTATCAGAGCTTTAGGTTCAACAATTTAGTTTTCTCATGGCTTTCAACCCACCTCCCACCTCTGCTACATCCAACTCTTCCCACCCTCCCAATTTAAACTTTCTCATTCAGTTCATCTCAGTCAAACTCGAAACAGAAAATTATTTAGTATGGAAGAAACAGATGCTGCCACTTCTCCGTTCCCAAGACCTCTTTAAGTATGTCGACTCCAACTTTCCTCCTCCTCCTTCTCATATAATTCAAGATGATACCAATGAACAAATTCCAAATCCAGATTTTCAACTATGGGATCGATTTGATCAAACTTTATTAACTTTCCTTCAAGCAACACTTTCAGCTTCTATCTTATCCCAAATCCCAATTTTCACCACTTCTCGTGATCTCTACAACTACCTCGAATCATCCTTTACTGCCCAAATCACTGCTCGGACTCACCAACTCACCTATCAACTTCAAACCATTCAAAAAGAAAACCTATCTATTACTGACTATTTGGCAAAACTGAAATCAATTTCTGATTCCTTAGCAAATTCAGCAACTCCCGTCTCCGATGCTGTGCTTGTACAAAACACACTTCGTGGTTTAGGTCCGAGCTACAACCAATTTGTTACAAATATTGACTCCAACAATTCTTTGTGTCCATCATAACCTAAGTTGTGATCACATAAAAAAAGATAATCATAAGCAACAATCAAAGTATAAATTGACAAAAGAAAAGAAAAATTTATTAAGCAAAAAATTAAGAGAGCATGAAAAGTTAGGAACATTTTAAAGAAGTAAAACTAACATAATTAGTGAAGTGAATAGAACCTGTTGATCAACTATCTCTTGGAACCAGCTGCAAATTCAAACGAAGAAAAATGTGTTAAAATAAATTAGAGAGAAGAAGGGAGATGAAAAACCTTTAAAACCATGGATGTTCAATTGTTGGGTGTTTCCAATCAAGAGGATCTTCCGTTAGCATCAATGACCATTAAAATGGAGGAAAGACGGAAGATACTATTTGTGGAGTTAATTCCAATTGAAACGGTGGAGAAAATCGTGGGTGGGTTGGTTACAATTGATTTTAATGTGGATGGTTGTTTTGACCGAAAGAGTAGTATAAGGCAGATAGGTTTGGTAGTTTTGACCTCGGATATGTTATAGGCGTGGGAGAGAAGAGATTTGGGTTGGTTTTATTTTGGTAGTGTTTGATGAAGTTAAACCGTATTAGTAGTGGGAGGAAAGAGATTAGTGGGAGTAGAGAGAGAAATCCGTGGGATAGGGGAGTTTTGAGGGAGAGAATAAAGGGGGAAGTTAAGATGCAGTTTGTGACTTCTTATCTAATTTGGCGACACATGGAGGGGAGGTTAAATAACTTGATTTTCAATGAACTTCAACCATTAGATTAAAGATCTACACATGATAATCAGACAGACGTGAATATCCCATAGATAAATCAACGGCTCACCTCAAAAAACACCATTGTGTTTTGTCAACTTTAAATGACAAATCCCAAGTATATCAATGTTTTGTCAACTTTAAATCACTTGTTGAAACTCGATTTCAAACTAAAATTCGAACCTTTCAAAGTGATGGAGGTGGCGAATATTCTTCAAATGTTTTTCGAGATTTTCTTGTGACAAATGGAATTTTTCATCAAAAATCATGTCCACACACACCCCAACAAAATGGAGTGGCTGAACGAAAGATACGACATCTTGTCGAAACTGGTCTAACTCTTTTAAACCAAAGTAACTTACCAAAACCATTTTGGCCTGAAGCTTTTGGTACAGCCACGTATTTAATCAATCGCTTACCCTCATCAGTTTTAAATGGTCTTTCTCCTTATGAAATATTGCACAAACGCTCACCGGATTATAATTTCTTAAAGGCTTTTGGTTGTAGTTGTTATCCATTTTTGGCACCATATCGATCAAACAAATTTGAACCAAAATCAAAAGTCTGCATTTTTATCGGGTACAGCGATATTCATAAAGGATACAAATGTTTTGATCCAATTACAAAACGGGTATATATTTCAAGAGATGTGATCTTTGATGAACACAAATTTCCCTTCATATCCAAGTCAGGTGTTGATTCACCTAAAGATGATTTAAAGTGGGTTTTTCTATCTTCACCTCAACCCATCAATTCTATTGTTTCTCAATCACAAACCCTTTCTTCAAATCACACCAACCCTACTCCACCCCCCATTTCCCAATCTCCCCAAGTAATGGTGCCTACTCAATCACTTACTAATGAAATTACTCACATTAATTCTCCTCGTATTGATGAAACAGGTACATCCCAAAATCAAAGTGGTCAGGTGGATTCCCTTGAAAATGATACAGTGCCTTCTTCAACTTCGCCTACAGTAAACGTATCTTCTTCGGCACCGCAACAGCATCCAATGGTAACTCGTTCTCGGTCAGGTATACAAAAACCAAATCATCGTTTAAATCTATGTGTATCGACTAAACATCCAATTCCAGCTGCCTTTATGTCAACTTTATCTGAAATTCCAACTGAACCTACATGTTATACTGTTGCTTCCAAAAATCCTAAATGGTGTTCAGCCATGATGGACGAATTCAATGCTCTATTAGATAATCGAACATGGTCTCTGGTTCCACGCAGTCCTAATATGAATTTAGTTGGGTGTAAATGGGTGTACCGTATCAAACGAAAATCAGATGGATCTATTGATCGGTACAAAGCCCGTCTTGTCGCTAAAGGTTATTCTCAGAAGTATGGTTTAGATTATGAGGAGACATTTTCTCCTGTTATAAAACCAGTTACCATTCGACTTGTCCTTAGCATTGCTATAAGTCTAAATTGGCCAATGCGCCAATTAGATGTCAAAAATGCCTTCTTGCACGGTTATCTTGATAAAGAAGTTTACATGGCCCAACCACCTGGATTTCAGGATAAATCTTACCCCAATCATGTCTGCAAATTACATAAAGCACTTTATGGTCTAAAACAAGCCCCTCGTGCTTGGTTCCACCGCTTCACTTCCCATCTTTGTGAACTTGGTTTTGTAGGTTCGAAGTCTGATTCTTCCTTATTTATCCGCTACTCAAAATCTGGCATTATCATATTGTTATTATATGTAGACGATATAATATTAACAGGTTCGGATCCAAATCTAACTCAGTTAATTCAATCTCTAAAATCCAAGTTTGCAATGACTGATTTAGGAGACCTCCATTTTTTTCTTGGTATGGAAGTTAAGAGAAATTCTTCGGGTATACATTTAACTCAAGATCGATATACATTAGATATCCTTAATCGAGTTGATCTTCTAAATTCAAAACCAGTTTCTACTCCATGTGCTTCTGGGAGAAAACTTAGTGCTTATGAAGGGGTTTTATTTAAAGATGTTACTTTATATCGGAGTTTGGTAGGAAGTTTACAGTACTTGTCAATGACAAGACCTGACATTACTTATTCTGTTAACCAGGTTAGCCAATTCATGCACCAGCCCACTGACGTTCACTTTCTTGCAGTTAAAAGGATATTGCGTTACTTGAAAGGAACTCTTGGCCGAGGTCTATTTTTTTCATCTAACAATGATCTACAGGTTAAATCATTCGAAGTTCGTGGTTTTAGTGATGCCGATTGGGCTGGAAATCCTGATAATCGATGCTCTACAACGGGAAATTGTGTTTTTCTTGGAAAACACTTGATTAGTTGGCTCTCTAAAAAGCAAGCTTCAGTATCAAAATCAAGCACCGAAGCTGAGTATCGCTCACTTGCTACTGCCGCTGCAGAAATTACTTGGATTCAATATCTCCTAAAAGACTTAAGTCTACATTTGAAGGTTCCACCAGTAATTTATTGTGACAACATTAGTGCTACCTATATGGCTGTAAATCCTATTTTCCATGCACGAACAAAACATGTGGAAATAGATTATCATTTTGTTCGTGAGCGTGTGGCAAACGGATCTCTTCTTGTTCGGTTTGTTCCTACTCAACATCAAATTGCAGATATTTTCACGAAAGGGTTAACTAAAGCTAAACACAAAGAGCTATGCTTCAAGCTTTCATTGGTGGATAACCCAGTTCAGCTTGAGGGGGGGTGTTAAGAGATATACATAAGACCAAGTCATATGGAAGTTCAAAATTCAAATATGAATACCCGGATGATTTGGAAGTTTGAATAAATTCAAACTTCAACTGAATATCTTCTGTTGTTATCTAATCTTGTAAAATCTGGATACTATAAATATCCCTTGTACCATGAGTTTTGAAATCAAGGAAAATAATTCTTCACAATTACACTCCTCAAGCTTTGCTCCATATAGAATCTGACGGTACGAGACGCCCGATGCTGCTTCAATGACGTAAATGCCCTATTTGGACTCTGGAGGTTGACACGTGTCATGCTCTTTGTCTGAGAGTGACGGGCTCAAAGAATGAACTCTCTCCTCTGATTGGTTGATGTCTTGACCTCCCAGTTTTGGTGGGACCAATCAATTCGTACATTCCGAAAGTGAAACCACGGCTTCTGATTGGTTAGTTTTGATAAGGTGGGACCCATGTAGCAGTAAAAGGGAGACCGAATCTTCGACCGCAGTTGTGACCGAATAGCCCACTATTTGACACGTGCGAAGAGTGATGCCGACGGAACTAAACGATTTACGTTTTAAAATGGTACGTGCTAAGGTATTGGTGGGGCCATCCATAATATTTGCCTAACAATGGGTGGACATATTACAAAGATACATAATGACATGTCCTATACTCCCAAGTCCTATCCCATTAATTCTCAAAATCCGAGAGTTGCGTGTTCAACAAAAAAAAAAAAACTTCGACAGAATTTAAAATCCATAATTTGCTAAAGCTATGTTAGTAATGAGATAAGTAATATTCGGTAGGGTTCCTTTAATAGTGAGTATTATAAGAACAATTCATGTCAATGATTGTGTAGTGTATTCATTTATGAAAAAAAAATTGACACAAGGACATATGTTTATTGGAGACTTTCAACCTTTTTTTTTTTTTGTGGAAATGTTGTGAGCTACAATACGATGTATTCAATTATTCAACATCTAATACCTCTAGTGACAAAAACAATGTTGAATATCAATGGGAAGATTGAAATCAAATTTCACTTTACAAATAAATAGAGTAGCACATACAAAAGACTACAGTAAACAAACTTACTCCAATAAAGGTTTAGCTCTCACACATGTTTATAAGAAAAGGATTTTTCGCATGATGTGGGATATAATGGTGACTATGTAGCTCGAATGGGAGAATATGGCACTTCACCATTTCATGGTTAACCCTTCATATTGTGTTCAGCAACACGAAAACAACATAGAAAACTCTACGAAAATAAAGATGGAAAAGTGCTTGAAAATAGATAGTATAAGAATGGTTGAGTGGAAAAATGTTTTTTCTTTTTTTGTTGCATGAGTGGAAAAATGTTAGCCTAGTACTTACGATTTAAATTTGTGGTCTTTAGAAGGATATAAAGAAGACAAAAATCAAAAGAAGGTTGCGTCTGTCTAAGGGCTTCAAGAATCGAAATGAGTACAGAAAAAGAAGAAACTAATAAATGTATTCACCCACATTTGCTCGCTAATAAAGATAGGGGGTCCCTCTCGAGCACCTTAATTTGCTTCTCATTTTCTCCTTTGCCTCGTCCAATAACCGTAAGGTTCATCTTCGACTTTAATATCATAATTTGAATTGCCAGAATTTCACTATTGATCTAGTGTGCCATTAAATGAACTCAATTCCAATCAACTTAGTTTTTTAAAGAAGTAAAAGGTTTAATTTAAATTTTATTTTGACACTAAAAGGAGGAATACTTTTTACAAGAACAATATTGGTAGAATGAGAATGATTTTTCCACTGTACATTTGTTTGACATGTCACTTATCAACTTTTAAGTTTTGATGGACGTTCGAAAAAGAGCATCTCGTATGATTATAAGGCCAATTAACATCCATCACTTATCCATTTCATAGAATGTGGACCATTTTATCTTATAATAATTGTGTTGACCACTTAATTATATTTTCCTAAAGGAAGAAGGTGGGGAGTTGATTTGATGATGGTTGGGACCTTAATCTCTCTCCCTTAAAGCTCACAGCATACTTACGATTTTCTTTTTGCCAAGTTTCAATTTTTCTTTAACAAAAAAATTACGATTACAACTTAATTGCAACAAATATATAACAAGATTTTTTTTCGGTAAAACATGGTCTGTCCACTTCATTTTATTTTATTATTTTTGTAATTTCAAAGTTTGTTAAAGAAAGTATTAATCACAGAGATATAATCGGTTTTATAATTATTATATAATAATATTTATATATTTGATGTATTATTGGAATAACTCCTTTTGGAATATTTTGAACTTCTTATGGAATAGTATCGGAAAAACAAACTACACATTTAAGTTATTGTAATTCTTTTTGTCCATATAATTTTTGTAGTTAAGTTATTGTAATTCTTTTTGCCCATATAACTTTTGTTTATTTCACTAGTGGGTGTTAGAATTAATTTACTGTTCTTTTTCTTTTTGAGGAAGCCTTATAAATAAAAATTAAATAGTCTACAAACAAAGCGTCAAAACAGAAAAGGTCATGTTAGAGTTTGAGTGGGCGGGTAGCAAGATTATCACATCTTTGATGTATTCAATGCCAATTGTTCGACAATGTAATCGGTTTCAAAAAAAAAAAAAAAAAAGCAGAAAAGGTCTCCAAAGTAAAGATTTTATTTCTAAAGACTAAAGTGTAAGTAAGTTATGATAAAGGACTTATACGACTTGAATTAATTTACTATTCATATTGGACTTTATTAGTCATTTTTTTAAGACCAATATTAATATGCCAATTTTTTCTGTTAAGAATATTAATATGCTTATTGATATAAAATGAGTCATCTAAAAGATGTTTAATAGATGTTATTGCTTCTTCAAGCAAGTCATGTACTCTCTTTAATGAACTTTTTCCAACATGAAATATCTACAAGCAACTATTATACTGTTATTTTCTTAAGTTTTTCTTCACACTTTTGATAATGAGTTTCAAAGTACACAGAACATAACACCCACTCTCTAACTAATTATGTAGTTTCTTCTCTCTCTCTCTCTATGTATAATCATTATCATCACTTATTTGATCAATATAATAACATTATGGTAATCTCACATCTCATATGAAACCGTACAGAGTACGGACTATAGGGGTGTGCTCCAGCTTAATAAGTGTCGATACTTCTAGGTAGATCAGTGAAGTCTTTGTTAAGAATAAAACTCGATCCAAACTGACTAGCTCAAAGGAGAGGCAATATTAATAACTACTAAGAAGTTCAACGTTACACTGTTAAGTTCTAACTCCAACCCAATTGACAACGAGTGGAGAGAACCTTAAACAATATATGCTTGGTTGCTAGACCTGCTTTCTCCCATGTGAGACTATTCTCACATACATCAATATTAATTAGTCATATATAAAGAGACTAATATGAAAACTGAAGTGAGTAAATTTTTGAGTGGTTTCTAGTTTTGGTTGGTCTTCTCCAAAGAAAGAAAGTGAAATGATGCAAGTTGTAGTGGAGATCAAAAGAAAGCAACAAGAGTAAGAGTAGATATAATGAAGATAGAGATAGCTACCGAAAAAGAAGTAAAAGTCAGGAAAAGAGACTACTACTACTTTATGTCTGATGGATGCTAACTCTTTCAGTTCATATATACACACCTTTGTGGGCTCTAACCTATTACAAGATGTGTTTTGAGTTTTGACTATGAGCATTATTTGCTATTTGGTCCTACTTCAATCGTTTCCTTCACGATGCACTAAATCTCGATCCTGCTTTTAAACCGTGCAGCGCTTTAGTCATGCAACACCTTAGTCCTGCAAGAATATATTTTTCTTTGTTGCCTAGTTCAATCTAAATAGAAGTAATTGCAATGAAATATATACTTGTGGCAAAATCTCTATGTAGTGGTTGGACTAAGTTGTGAACTTTATCTCTACTAAATATGGTAAGAATTGTAATTACTAATCAAAAAAGTGAATTTAATTGGTCAAAAGTAAACTAATTAATTTCTTCCTGTCAAAATAGGTAGATCAGTTTCAATTTGTCTTAGAAACCTAGTTTTTGTCATCTGTGAATCTGAGTTTATAATAACCTAAACAGTAAGTCTACATGACCCGCCTCTTTGGACTACCACTTGAACCGCCTGTGACAGAAACAAAGATTTCTCTCTCCGTCTGTGGGAGTCTTGGGAGGCGGGTTGAGTATATTTTTTGTAACCCATATACTTCACTAAACAACCGCAATGTGGGATTCAATGTGCAACACCTTTTAAGAAAAAATAATTAGACATAAAACTACTTATACTTGTTAAATTTATCTCGTCGTTGATTATCTTTTTACTAAGAAACATTTCCTTTTGTTCTTCTTCATTAAACTAGCAAAAATTAAAAGTAAACATTAGTGGTGGGTTGTTCTCAGGATGTTAAATAAATAGCTTCACTTTTCACCATTATGCATCCACTCACTAAAAAAACAACGAAATTGAGATAAGTTATTGGTGAAAAGAAAGACTGTTGGGCTTTGTGTGTATCTAATACATCTATCTAATGTTCTAAGCGGAATCTCAAACATCATATGTTGAACACTAGATTACCATGATCGATATACACGAACTAATCAATGAACTAGAATGGAAAGATGATTACCTTTAATCGCTTTCCCACGAACTAAATCCCGACCAGTATTCGGAAGATAAGAACTCCAATTGTAGCTCCTCTACTTGAGACACCGAGTGTAGTGTATGACTTGGACTCCCTCCTTCGAGTCAGCTAGGACCTTCTTGTAGGTTGAGACGAAGAACTCCTTATTCTTGACTAGATAATTGAGAGAAACTCCTTTTCTCTCTCTCAAACAGCTCTCTCTCTCTTTCTCTGAGAAAAACACACTGAACTGCTTTTCAGTTGGCTAGGTTTTCGATTCTCTTTGATCCCTCCTCTTTTAGGTTGTCTAATTTGGTCCTTGTATAGAAATCCCTAGAATAGGTGTTTGACCTAAACTAGGATTCATAAAGACCTAACTATAAGGTATTTTTCCAAAATACCCTTTAGGGTTCCTTCAGTGTGGCCGGCCAACATAGCCCCTTTATGGGCTTCCTTGCTCGGGCCACTCGGGACCTAACCGGTCATAAGATGGCTGGCCCCTTGCTTAGGTCGGCCATCACATGGCCGGGCCACCTTTAGCCTTCCCAGGCCTCCCTTCCGGCTCGGATGTGTGTGTATGTGTTTGGACTCCTCCGAACTTATCTGGCCTTACCAATAATGGATCCAATCCACTTATTTTCCAATCTCTCACTAGTCAATTCTCTCTGTTCGAACCATAGCTCTTATGTGTAACCCTTGTAGGATCCGATCTATGTTAGCCGCGGACTACCTAAGTTATCCGACGATCGTAAGCGGCTTCTAGCTAAGTATTACGACCCCTAATTCGACCGTACTAATGATCTTCCGACTAAGGTCATCATGATCCTATTCGCCAAATCGTACGCATTGACATCTTGGTCGAAGGACATTCTTTCGGAAGGATACCATTCCTTCAGACCGAGGAATATATCCTTCAAAGATTACATACATAAATATTAAAATTTGGTGGATGGTCTGGGGCACTCAGTTTTGGTTCGAGACACAACACTTTGGGGCTTTGGGCCAATCTACTTTGTCCTAGTTTAATTAGGAAGCAACTTAATTTTAAGTCTTCAACATGATTTTTTCACTCCTAAATTACATCCGACCACCACCACTTTCGACTACAACTATCATCTTCGTATCTCTCTAGAATTTCAATGGGGCTTCGGTTATTGAGAAAAGCATTATAGGAAGAAACCCAACCTAGGTGATGAAGTTGGTATTACCGGAGGTGATGGTGACCCAATCTATGTGATGAAGGTGCCTTGGGTGATGCTTATGAAGATGAAGACGAGGGGGTTGAAAGCGAACATATTGGTCTTTTGGACTTACAATTAAAATTGAAGTCTCCATGGGCCCAACCAAAACTTGAGTACCCCAAAAGCACCCCTAAAAATGTTCTAACTTCTCGGCAACACTCCTTTATATGATTCAAATTTAGTAGAAGTAGACATTTCCTCGTTTTTCAGCTGTTTGTTTTCTTATGACCCCACTTTCATAGAAAAAAAGGTGGTTCATCTCTTTCTTCTCTCTATCTATCTCAGAGGTTCTTCTTGCATCAAATGATTTGAAAAGGAGAGTCAAATCAGTGAAGTTGATCCTGTTTTGATCTATTCGCAGGTACCTCCACACAAACATATCCAAATTTAAGAGAGAAAAAGAGAGTAGTGATATATATTGGTTAACCCCCGCACATACCAACAAACAAGATAAGATAATCAAGATTAAATGCTGTGTTTTCAAATTTTGTAAAAGAGAGAAAATATAGATAATAGTACAAATGAAGAGATAAAAAAATAAAGTAGAGAGAGAGAGAGAGAGTAAAGATGGGTATCTTTTTATAAGGCTTTTTAACCTCTTAAATCCCCATCTACTTTCTCTTTGTTTTCTTTTTCTATTTCAATAAGAAAGGTTTCAGAAATTTTGTATCTGACAATTTAAAGAGCTCATACTCTCTTACCTATCACTCAAACACAGTCAAACTATTAACATTTTAGAGAGAGAAAAAGAAAGAGAATACTGACATAGATAATAGATTGATCATCTAAATTCCAATTGAGATCAGATATTCACTCTGTTTCTTATTGTATTTTAGCTATAATTATAAGGTTCTCCTCATCTCTGATACAAAGATCTTTCATGGGTTTTCTGCAACTGTAAGTAAGAAAAATATTTCCTTTTTGGTTGATCATTCACGTGTACTTAGATTTCCCATCACATACCCTAGCTTTGATTATTTATTTCTCTTTTTATCTGTAATATTTTAATCAAACCCACTTTCTCTCTCTATCTCTGTTTTTTTTCTCTCTCTATATATAAGGCTTTAAAACATTTGCATCACCATCATCATCATCTTTTTCTTAAGGTTAATGATCATAAGAATTATGGGTACAAATTAGAAATTCAAAATTTCTTCTCTTTTTGATTTCTTTCAGGAATTTTTAGTATCAAGATATATACCCATATTGGTTTATGAATTTTGGTGGATATCAACTAGAATTCAAGCAACAAATGGGCTGAATTAACATTACAATTGGGTAATTTCATCAAAGACCTGTTTTCTTAGAGAGATAGAAAGAAGAGATTATATATTGGAATTGATTTTGACTGTGAAAATCGATGGCTACTTACTTCCATGGAAACTCTGAAATTCAAGCTGACGGATTACAAACACTTTATCTGATGAACCCTAGTTACGTTGGATACTCTGATACACCTCAGTCACCGACACAAGTGAACATGGGTTTCTTGAATTCAACCGGAAACCCATTAAATCCGGCGAATTTATCTCAATCCGGCCACTCTCAGAACGAACACTACGTCGGTATTCCACTTCAACAAGATCCTAGTCGTCCATCATCAACCCATCAAGAAATCTCAGCCTTAAATGGGTTTATTCCTCGTCTTCACTATAATTTATGGCCGTCAATGAATCAACAACAGATGACTTCACCTTCGGCAGCAGCAAATAATTCCATCGTCGGTGTCACTGACTACGCGTCTCAATTGGGTCTCCGGCAAGGTTTGTCCTTAAGCCTTTCACACCAGCAACCAGCTTATGGGACTTACCCGACGGAATCTGACGTCCAAACACCGACTAGCGCACCCGTTATATCTCAGGGAAGGGGAAAAGAGTTGAGGGTATCGGGTGGTTCATCTTCATCGGCTTCAGGGATTTCTAATGGAACTTCAAATATACAGAGTGCTCTGTTAGGTTCAAAGTATTTGAAAGTAGCACAACAACTTCTTGATGAAGTTATTAATGTTGGTAATGGAGTTGAGAGTGAATTCTCAAAGGGAAATAATAAAGATCAGATGAAAATGAAGAGAGATCAATCAACATCGTTAACCGGTGAAGGCTCTTCCGTTGGTGGTGGTGGTGGTGGTGGTGGGGATTCTACTGTGAGAAGAGGAACAGAGCTTTCAACTGTTGAAAGACAAGAGCTTCAGATGAAGAAGGCTAAACTTGTTACCATGCTTGATGAGGTATAAATATTGTTGGTTTTTAGGTTTTCTACCCAGAGTGAGAGAGGGAGCTAGGAAGCAAAATGTGTTGTTTTAAGAAGAAAAAAAAAAACAGTTTTTAAGCAGACTTTTGGGTGAGAATTAAGAATTTTGAATTGGGTTTCTATCAATTTTGAGTTAGGTAAGATCATTAAAAAGAAACTCTTCTATCAAGAGATTTGGGTAGATTTCGATTTTTGGATGAGTTAAGTATTTGAGTCAAGTCTTTTTCTTCATCTATGTTTTGTCATAAAAGTTCAACATTATTTGATAAACAAAAAAAATCCCATTATTTTAAGGGAAAAAATGTTTACTTCAACAAAGTTCAAAAGATCTTAATTTTGTTGTTGTGAAATTCTTTAAGGTCGAACAAAGATATAGGCAATACCACCATCAGATGCAGATAGTAGTCACTTCATTTGAACAAGCAGCTGGATTTGGCTCAGCAAGTACATATACATCTCTTGCTTTACAGACAATCTCGAAGCAATTCCGATGTTTAAAAGACGCCATTTCAACACAAATTCGAGCTACGAAGAAGAGCTTAGGTGAAGAAGATTCTTTTAATGGAGGAAAAGTTGAAGGTTCAAAGCTTAGATTCATCGATCATCAACTTCGACAACAACGAGCACTTCAACAACTCGGAATGATTCAAAACAATGCTTGGAGACCACAAAGAGGATTACCAGAGAGATCTGTTTCTATTCTTCGTGCTTGGCTCTTCGAACACTTCTTACACCCGTAAGTAGTCTTAAAACCCTAGCTTCAATCAAAATTCCTATGATTTTTCTCTTGTTTTGCTTACAAATTGGACACTTTGATCACTGAATTTCCAATTGAGTTGCAGATATCCAAAGGATTCAGATAAACTCATGCTTGCCAAACAAACAGGCCTTACTAGGAGCCAGGTAATGAAGAAACTTTAGCACATCTTTTATGTAACTTATCGAACTTTTTTTTTTCTCGGTTGTGGAAAAGGGATGCGAGTAAGCTCAAATGTCTAATTATGCAGGTATCTAACTGGTTCATTAATGCTCGGGTTCGTCTATGGAAGCCAATGGTTGAAGAAATGTATTTGGAAGAAATCAAGGATCAAGAACAGAATGGGGTAGAGGACAAGTCAGGAAAGACCAAACTCAATGAAGAATCAGGTTCAAAGTCGATCGAAAATAGTCCCAATCTAGCAGAGCAAACTAAGAATCTTAATTTCAAACAAGATAAACCCATAGACCCTAATGTTCCAACATCTTTGGTTTCAACATCCACCATTGAAGAAAATGTTAGAACTCAAGCTGGTTTCTTCTTTGTTGGTTCATCAGATGGCGAAGGGATTCTTCAAGGAAATACCAAGAAACAACGAGACACCGAGTTGCAGAATTCTCAAAGTAGTATACAATCAATGGATATGGATATGAAACCTAGCCAAATGAATAGAGAACTTTGGATGAATTTTGGGAATGAAAGGCAGAATAGAGATGGTTACTCACTTATAACAGATGGATCAAATCAAAGTGGAGGGTTTGGTGGTTATCATCAAATGGGAGAAGAAACAGGGAGGTTTGATCCAGAGCAATTCGCTCCGAGGTTCTCCAATGGAGTTTCTCTCACATTAGGCCTTCCCCATTGTGAAAACCTCTCAAACCAAACTTACATCTCAAACCAGAACATTCAATTAGGAAGGAGTCTTGAAATGTCAGGCGATGGTAACGAATCGAATGAATTCTATGGAAATAACAATCCACAACTTTCTCACTCTACACCAACAACTTATGAGAATTTAAACATGCAGAATAGAAAGAGTTTTGCTGCTCAACTTCTACCAGATTTTGTGGCTTGATGATCAACCCAATTTCATAATTTGGTTTCAGGTAAGTATACAGGGTTAAATGATTCAATCCATCGAACAAGAGAAATCAAGAAAAAAGTAAAAAAAAAAAAAAAAAAAATCAAGCTAGTTAACTAGTCTTTCTCTTTATAATTATTCTCCATGTACTTGTTCACTTCTTTAGTTGGGAAGATGGAAGTTTATAGGTTTGAAGATTTAGTGTATAAAAAAACAAGAAAAGTGTGCTTGGTATACAGGTTTATGGTACTTAATTATGATTAGGAGTGGATCATGAGATCATAACTTCATTTGGTGAAGATTGTATATTATTTTGATAGCCCCCCTATCTTGGGATATATTATAGTTTAGATATAGAATAGATACATATGGTGGATTTGTAAGTTTGGTATACAAATATATGATTTATAATTGTAGTTATTTTTGTAATTGTGTTGTGTTTGATTTTGTACTCCTATATTAACACCCTTACACCCATTACCCTTCGTGGGGATGAGAGGGAGATATAGCAATATTACATGTTAAATGAAGATCCACCTTAAGACGGGGAATAGGAAATACCCTGCCTACATGCAGGTTGGGCATGGTTAGAGGCTTGAAGGACCGCCATACTAGGCCCATGCTATATTTTGTTGTTGTATGTATGAATAGTTCCGTTAGGTCTATGGGCTCGCGGGCTGGCGTGATCCATTCTGATCCAACTATTTAGGCTGACAGTCTAGTCTGATATGGCCAAATGGACATCACTAGTTTGGACTAACTTACTTGATGTATAGTCTTGCCTTCTTATTCTATTGTTAAGAGAATGGCAAAAAAATATTGGAAATTCTAAAGAGAAAGAATTGTCCTGAAAATAGTCGAAGAAAGGACCATCATATACAATAAATGGGGAAGGGGTGGAGGGGTAAATGGCTATTGAAGATATGGTTGAATTTTGTCCAACTCACCCGGAAAAAGTGAAAATCTAGGAAAGAAAATAATGGAGGAGAAGAGAGATTGATGGAGAGAGTATCGATGATGAAGATTTTTAGCTTGTATTGGGCTATGTGATTTACAAAACAAAAAATTGGAGGAGAAAAGAGATAGATGGGAAAGAGTGGTACAAAGATGAAGATTGAGGAACATGTTAGGGAAAAAAGAAGAGAGAAAAACAAAGAAGACGAGGGAAATAAAAAAGGGTAAAATTGGAAATAAAGAAAATATCTTTAGAAGGGGATTAACTTAGGAAAGCTGGACAATATGGGGGTCTAAACGCGTGAAATGGTCATATTCTGGAGCTAAATGGGATATACACCTCCTAAGAAGACTAGCTGAAAATTTACCATGGTAATTACATAGTTAACTACAGTAATTAGGAAAGAAAAATCACTTTCTAAGGGTGAATAGAAAATTCATTAGTTGGATTTCTTTCTTTTTTCCAAGATCAAAGAACATTGAGTTGGTTTCTTTCTTTCTCACTCTAAAACAAACACAGAGAGGGATGGATCAAGAAGATAGTTGGAGTGTAGCTGTTGAAGATCTACTTGACAAGGGTGATTCTGATGGAGCTATTTCTCTTCTGGAATCTCTCATTACCAAACTCCAAACCCTAAATTCTTCATCTTCCGATCTTCAATTAGCCACTGCTCTCTCCGACCTAGCCAATCTTTACTCTTCTAAAGGTTTCTCACTCAAAGCTGATCAACTTCAAACTCGTTCTTTTCTCATCAAACAAAGATCTTTGAGTGCAATTCATTCTTCTCCTCGGTTAGGGTTTCTTCAATTTCTTGTTTTACTTTTCAGTTCAATTTGTTTACTTGTTTGATATTGTTTAATTGGTATTTCTTTTAGGGTTTCTGAAAGTGCAGAGGAGAATGATTTGGAAGGAAGTAAGGTTTTAGGGGGGAATGATGCTTCAGCTTCTAATGGTCCACCCTCAGATGATGGTGATTTCTTATTTTACTTCTTCTTCTATAGTTATTCTTGATAAATTTCGTTCTTTTTCTATGCTCTTGGTTCCTAAAAATAAAATCTTGATTTCAAATTTTCAATGGGTAATTGCTCTTCAAACATGAGTATTGATCATTTGATACTCGTTGTGATCAGAACTCTGGGAGTTGGAGTAACTCTGCCATATTTTAGATATATTGTACTGGTTCTTATGTTTTAATGTCTTGATTAAGAAGTCAATTTACTTTGTTTTAGTGTTAGATAGCCTTACTAGATTAAAAGCTGATGATTTTGATACTTTAATCTTGTTAAAACGTAATGTTGATTGGGAAGCAATTGCTCATCATAATAGTGCAGATTGGGAAGCAATTGCTGATCGTGCACCAGATGAAATATTATCTCCACAGCATGCTCCTAGTATATCAGAACTTTCACTGAAAGAAACTGATACGGAAACCCCTAAAAGACGAGGAAGGGGGTCATTTCTATATAAAAAGAATAGCTTGTATAGTGATCAACAATCTAATGTTGCAAGCAGGGACTATGATGATGATGAAGATGATTACCGTAACTCAGAAGGGAGTTCAAAAGTAGGCAATTGTAAGTGACCAATTTCTTCTTTGAAGGAGCAACGCATTTCTCCTTTTCTTGAATCCCTCTAATTTCTACTTGTAGCTTTTCGCTTGACTTAGTTAAAATAGGCTGCTGTTTATATGTAAATGTGTTGCATAGAACATGGGAATATTTTTTTGGGAGTTTAGACTCATCAATATTCAGATCTTTTATCATTATGTACTGTTATATTTCAATCAAATGTTGTTCTAAATGAGTCGTGAATTTGATAACTTAGTTATCTAGCATGCTAGTACGTAGATTCTGTGATGAAACTGATCAGGGTAGTTTCTCTTGGTTAAATAATACCTGATCTAAGGTCTATTTTTGTTATGATCTCAGCAACATATGGTACCAATCATGTTCTTGTTCTATCCGATTTTCCTCCAAGCACTAGAACTACAGAGTTGGAGAAACTTTATGAGAACTTCCGAGATCGTGGAGTTGTCATTCGCTGGGTGAATGATACTGTTGCACTTGCAGTGTTCAAAACACCTTCCCTTGGTTAGTTCTCATTACACTTTTGAACTTGATGCATATTTATGTGATTGGTACGGGATTCCTTTTCTTTACCACTTCTCAGTTCAATGAAGTTAGAGCATGTCCAACCTCAGCCGGGAGGTCCAATAATGGCCGGCTGAACGCCCCAACAGACCGTTGGGGATGTCCCCAACAGACCGTTGGGGATGTCCACAACAGACCGTTGGGGATGTCCACAACAGACCGTTGGGGATGTCCACAACAGACCGTTGGGGATGTCCACAACGGTCATGTTGGGGCTTTCCCTAGCCGTTAGATAAAATCCAACGGCTAGGATCTTCTCCAAATCTTTTTTAAAGAAATTAATTTTATTCTTTTTATTTTAAAACTTCGATTAGTTTTATTTTTGTGTAAAATCTAACAAAAACTCACACATTAATAATTATAATACATCCCACCAACGTGTCGGTCCCCGAATAATTTTCCAACCTTAGAAATTTTTTTATTTATTTCGAAAATAGTTCAAACAAGTGTTTCATACATACACAAAATCACACACGTTTTTTCACACACCCACACACGCGTTTCCCACATGTACATATTTTTGGCCTCAAGAGAAGCTGACGTTGGAGCTGAATTTTTGGGGTTGAGCTGAGGCTGAAAATTTTGGGTGAAAAAGTGGTTTTTAGGGCCTAAGACAGGCTGAGGTTGGACTTGCTCTTATAGTCTAGTCTCAGAGTGCAATCTTATGAACAACTTCTTAGGTTTAAGTACTCTATTGAATTTACAATATCTAATTTCTCAATGCAGCCCTTGAAGCCCGTAACGACGTCAAGTGCTCATTCACTGTACGCTTGCTCGATGAGAATGATAGCTTTTTGAGTTCAATTTCTAGAGGAGGTATATGTTTACTTCCTCTCTTGTTTTTAGTCTCTCTCTCTCTATAGTAAATGGTCCAAAGTGCAAACCATTCAAGTTGCAAATGGAAACCCGAGAAGTTAAAAGAAACCCTGTGTTGATTTTGGCCAGTCATGTGTTTTTATTGACAAACTCAGTCATTCCCAACCCAAGTTTCTTCCCTTGATATGAAGTCTAAAGCAAGTAGATGGAGATAGATAGAACAAAAGTCTAGTCTTTATGTTACTTATTCATCCGGTTGGTGTTTGAATTTTCTTTACAGATCTGGAACCTCCTTACCCAAGACCAAAGACATCTGTGAGGACTGCTCAGAGATTGATTGCCCACGGAATGGGACGAAAGCTGTCAAAGGAAAAGTTCGGTTCTGGTGAACTTAGGAAACAGGAGGAAGCCCGAAAGACCCGTATAGTTACAAGGCAAATAAAGAAAGATGAGGCTTGGGGTGATGATTGAACTTATAAGATCATTCGGTTTCTTATTGATCCCGAAGTAAAAAGGAAATTGATTTCTTCATAATTATTCTCTGATTACATTTTTCTTCTTTTCGATTTCTTCTGTTTAACTCACTTCATTATCTTCTATGTTCTTGAAATGATGCGAGTGTTTACATGAATTTCATCATGGAATCCCGTTTTTTATACTGTTTTCTTTCCTGTTCTTCGAAATTGTTCTATGTGCATTATCTGTTTGGGGGTATGTTACACTATAAGGAATTATATTTTGATTTTCTGCATTTGTTGTTTTCCAGTTCCAAGTTTCAAAATTTTGTTCAACAAAAAATAAAGTTTCAAAATTTTGTTGCTTATTCTTTTTCTTTTACTACAGTAATATTTATGAAAACAACAATGATAGGGAACTACAATGGATTTCAAATTGGAACCTCGTGTGGCGAAGCCACGTCGGCCCAACTATCGATGTACTTATAACTCCCGAAATTCGGGTGAGGGTAGTATTTTACGCCAAATTATAGAAGACTGACAAATATTAGGTAAATTTTGTGAAAGGTGGGGATTATCATTTTCATTAGGAAAAAATTGTGAGTAAGAGTATCATTTATGGAAAGTGGATTTCATGGTTGCTTCTCTTAGGATATTTATTTGGCATTAAACTATTTTTATCTCTTTGAAAATATCTTTGTTAGTTAGGTCTGTATAGAGATATTTTTAGCAAAAGAGAGATTTGTTGTTTGCACCTCCTTTCGTAATTGATTTGCTGTTTAGATTTCCATTTTTCGGTGCTCCACTTCGGACTCACTTCTATAAAACTTGTGGAAAGTTCTTGATATCAGACAAAAACTTAACCATTTTTCAATCATAATACTCTTCTCATACAAATCTTTTGGTAACAAAAAATGTTAATTGTTTAAAAAATTAATTGATGAAGAAATTCAACATTATTTTTGTTTTGACTTGTAGCTGTTAATGAACAAGAATGGGATATCCTCACTATATACAGTTGTTTGACCGCCGAAAATGACTTTGAATTTTTGACTTACTAGAAAGATCAAGACTCATAGACCAACCCAACTCCTTCCCCCTTCAACATTTTAAATACATGGAATTTTGTTTTTCTTGTCCTCTTGGGTTTTCTTCTATTCAAACTCTCATGACCTTTAGCCGTTTTTGCTTACCATTCCAATCCCCTACCTACTACTTATACCCTCTCATCCTTCTCCTCTCTCACAACTTACAACGTACAACAATCTCTCTTTCTCTCTCTCTCAAGATCTCAAGCTGATTTTCATGGAAGAAGTTAAAGGTGAAGTTGAAGTTCCTAAATTCTTCATATGTCCAATATCTCTAGAAATCATGAAAGACCCGGTAACCGTCATTACCGGAATCACATACGATCGAGAGAGCATCGAACAATGGTTATCATCTTCCACAGATGGTACCAATAGTTACTGTCCTATAACAAAATTACCCTTACAAAAACATACTGATTTAACACCCAATCATACACTTCGTCGATTAATTCAAGCTTGGTGTACGATAAACGCTTCGAACGGTATTGATCGAATTCCTACACCCAAATCACCTCTCAACAAGATTCATGTCCTTAAACTCATTAAAGACCTCTCTATTCCTGAATTACAATTGAAGTCTTTGAAGAAACTTGAAAGTCTTGCTAAAGAGAATGAAAGGAATAGAAAGTGCATGATTGAAGCAGGTATAAGCAAAGCTATGGTTTCATTCATTAGAAAATTAGGTTTCAAAAATAGTACTACTAGTGGTCTTGAAGAAGCTTTGAGTGTCCTTCATTTGATGGTAACTAGTAGGGTAATCTCTATGGATGAATTAAGGGTTTTTGTTAAAGAAGATCAAGATCTTGTGGATCTATTAACATGGGTTTTACGTCTCGAAGACAATCATATCGAAAATTATGAAATAGTTAAAACCCATGCTATTTCAGTCTTAAAATCCACCATTGAAGTATCAAATGTGAGTGTTCTTCAAAGACTAAAGCCTGAATTCTTTGAAACTGTGGTTCAAATATTAAGAGAGAAAATCTCTTATCAAGCTACTAAATCTGCACTTCAAATCCTCTTAGAATCATCTCCATGGAGTAGAAATAGGGTAAAGATTACTGAAGCAGGGGCAGTTTGGGAACTTATTGAACTCGAACTCGATTCACCCGAAAAAAGGATTACAGAATTGATCTTAGGTGTGTTAGATAGTTTATGTTGTTGTGCTGATGGAAGAGCTAAGTTTCTTGATCATGCTGGTGGAATAGCAATGGTATCAAAAAGGATATTTAGGGTTTCTCAAATAGCAGATGATTTTGCTATTAGAATTATTGCATCAATTTGTAGGTTTTCAGCAACAAATGAGGTTCTTCAAGAAATGTTAAATGTTGGAGCTGTTTCAAAAATTTGCATGGTTCTTCAAGCAGAAAATGAAACTCATGTTAAAGATAAGGCAAGATTAGTTCTTAGGTTACATTCTAACTTTTGGAATAACTCTCCTTGTATTCAAGTTTATTTACTAACAAGGCAAGTAGATAAGTAATTAACCCTAGATCATCATGAAGATTACTCAATTTTGATATTTTTTTTAGTTGAAAATTTTGATATTTTGTTGATATTTTTTTTGTTTATAATTGTATTCTTTGAGATTATACAAATTTGTAATTATTCTTAATCAAAATATTATGATTTATTTATATCGATATTAGAACCACACTCAGTTTTTTAAAACTTTTGATTTATACCCCCACGTGGACAGAAAACAATAGTTTCTAGTTTAATTTCAGTTGTGTGAATCATATATGTGAATCGGGACAAAAATACCCTTATTTACATTTTAATTTCCTTCTCAATACCTTTTTCTTCTTTATTCTATTAATCAACTTCATCAAGCAGGAACAACCATTCCCTTTCATCGTCTCCCACCACCCCTACACAGCCACCAACATAATATTTATCTTCACAAACCACCATCACAACCATCATTAACCTTAGGAGTTTTAGTCAGTGATCAAAGTTGTACTCCTTCTTTGGTTGATTAGAGCTAATTGAGTTAGAGGTCAGCTCATAAAAGAAATCAAATTTGACAGTTGATTTAGAAGAAGATGGTGGTATTGGTGTTGGTGGTCCATGTTTTTGAAAACAGATGACTCCATTTTTGGATGTATAAGTTGTTGATACCTCGGTTCGTGTTTTTGAAATGAGATGACTCCATTTTAAGATGTATAAGTTGCTCGTACCTCTTTTAAGAAAACTTCGCAAAACCATTGTCTAGGTAGTGCTGATAATAATGGACTTGGAGATGATAAAGATTATAAGATTCATTATCAAGAAAATAGTTCAAGCAGTTTGTGAATATTACGATTGTGGCGATGGTTGCGTAGGTCGGAGAAGATGAAAACGATGACGGTGATGGGATTCGATGAAAGGGAATGGTTGCCTGTGGTTGATGAAATTCATTAATAGAATAAAGAAGAAATAAATATTGAGAAGAAAATTAAAATGTAAATAAAGGTATTTTTGTCCTGATTCACATGTATGATTCAGACAATTGAAATTAAACTAGAAACTAATGTCAGGTGGAGGTATAAATGAAAAGCTTAAAAAAACGGTGGTGTGGTCATAATATCGATATAAAAGTGGGGGTGAATGTCAAAATCATACATAAGGACCTTTTTGTCCTGATTCACATGTGTGATTCACACAACTGACATTTAACTAGAAGTTAACATTTTTCGTCCACGTAGGAGTGTAAATCAAAAGTTTTAAAAGAACGAGGGTGTAGTCCTAATATCTATATAAAAGTGGGATCAATGTCAAAATCTCCCTAAATTATAATATTCTTGGTAACTATTGTTTAAACATCTAGAGTAACAAATGAGAGTTCTTAAATTTGTGTCCCGTAACAACTCACAAGTTTACGATGGTCAATGGTTATTTATACATACCTATTATCATAATCAATATATTTTTGATGATATAATTCATAATTACAGTTTGCTAATAGTTTGAATAACAGACTGTATTAGTATGTCTTTGAGTCGGTATAGTGATTTTAGAAAGAAAAAAATTTTGCGGTTTATATTCTAATGTGATAGCCAAAAAGATACGATACTAGTATTTGGAAGTTGATTATAATTTCATCACATGATTTCAGATTCAACGAAAATGTGTATATGTTACCTTTAAAGTTCTCAAAATCTAAGTGAAATATAAGATAACTATATTATTAGTTAATAATCCTATAATGGATCAATATTGCATACATCAAATATAATTGTAAACAAGACTGGTGAGATTTTTTTGTGGATTTTATGGTATTAATTTCATATATACTGGTATAAATGTATATATATACAAAAAATAATAAATGTAAGTGTTGAAATGTTGTTAGGGGTTTGACATTTTGACTTTGACAGTTTGACTTGTATAACGTGGCTTGTACTGGCAGGTGAACCACATTCTTGACTAAACTTGTGGTCCTTCTCTAGAATATCCAAAATTATTAGTATTAATTACCATTGTCGACCTCTAAATTTCATCAAAAAAAAAAAATTGTCCACCTCTAAAATTAATATATCCATTTTACACTGTTTTATTTGTCTTTTGTTAATCTCAAATTCACATTTGACTAGATTCTATGTAATTTAAATGTTTTAAATGAGTTTTTTTTTGGTTCGTGGGTATATAGCCCAAAATAATGTTCAAAAAGGGTTTAGGGTCCAATCTTCCCAAAACATGGATTTTTAGTCCTTTTACTCTTTGGTCAAAAAACCCTTACCATCTCTATTTTATTTCCAGTTATGTCCCAACTCTATTTACACGGGATTTCTAAATGTGGGGCCGAGCGAATCTTGGTAACGGTTAAATGAAGCGTGATTTTTGGATTATTTCCGTTTACAACAAAATCTCTTAATCGACTTTCTCTCTCATCAGTTATACTGTTTAGGCAAAAATCACAACTTTCCCAAATTGAAACGCTCCAAAATCCTAACGAGAAAATTGAATCGCCATCTTCCAGAAGGTAAGAAACCGGCTTTATTCTTCAACTTTCTTAATCTTTCAAGATTCCGATTCATTTGAAGAGGTATCATCGCCATTAAAACGAAAAGGTTTCTCGATTCGTTTGGGTTTCGAACCATCATCACTTTCAGGTGAAAATCCATATAAAACCGAGTTTGCATGGTTATTTTTCATCATAAAGCAGTTTGTTTCAACGTTATGGTGAGATTTTGGGTTGATTTTTATGATTTTTTCTGTTGTGACATAGCTTCTGATGTTCAAAGCTTCGTCATAAATCAATTTTTAGAGATCTGTTTGATAAATTATGTTAATTTCTGTCTGGTATAACTTAAACTACTGTAAAGTATGTATAATTTATTCACAAGTATCCGTGATTTACACAGGATTCGGTAATTTTTAATAAATAACCAATGATAACAGCAAAAATTTAAAAGTTTTTAATTGATCAAACTTTGTAATTTCTTATAGTGGTCATTTATATGAAGGAACTTATATTGTATACTGATATACAATAAGTATGTTTTACAATGGGATTTAATGATGTACAACAAATTATGATATACTAATGATAAAGTATAATTTTAAACGTTATATACCTAGACTGTAAATATGGTATTATGTATAATTTACAATAAATTATGCGAACTTTGTGAAAAATAATGAGACATTTATCACAAATAATGAAATCATGTTTCATTTCCATGTCTTTCAATATGAACATAGAATCGCATTTCAATGGTGCCCATCCATGCACTATCCATTTGCAATCTTCAACAAGACACACAGCAGTAACACGCTTAGAGTCATTCTTTATGAATTTGAAATCATGACCGGTGTTGATGCTATATTGCCTAGGAGCATATCGAAGCTTTTGCACTCCCAGGAAATAACTGTCCTGGTTCTGTAAATATCTTATCCCAACCATCTGATTTCAGTTTGATTTCCTTATTTTGATTTGATGATTCTGCCTGGAACTCCATCTGTGATAACAAAGTGAGATAGATTAATTCAAATAAATTATATATACAAGTATATTATTTGCAGTAAATCATATGAACATTTGAATAAATTACATGTACTTTACAGAAAAGTACACAGGATTTACATATGTAAATCAAAGATGTTCTAATAATAAACAAGAACTGTTTTGATATTAAATCATACATAATGTTCCATAAATTACGTATGATTTACACAAAATAATATAATGTTAATGTTATTCGTGAAAAATTTGTAGAACCAGAACATATATCATGTTCTCAATTTGATAAACATCGTAGGGAAAAGTTTATATAATTTACGTTTCATTATGGTAATTTATTCTAAAGTATATATAATGTTAATTCTGTTATGAGTAACCGTGCGAAAGAATCACGTTTCATCAATCTGTACGAAAAAAAAATCAGATCTGAAGAAATTTGAATATCATACTTTGCATAAACTCCAAATCTATTGATAACTGATATGACGATTGATTTCAAACAATAAGTAAACTCGATTTGTAAGATTTAGAAATGAAGTATTAATCTCATCAAGATCGTGATCATTAATACAAACTTTAGAGAGAGAAAGACAATAATAACTTTCTTGATCCGAAACAGAATCATCAAATAAGAAAATTGTTTACCTGATTAACAATTAAGATGATGATTTTGAATAGCTCTAATGAAAATGAAAAAGTTAATGGAAGATTTTCAATCGAAACATAATCAGAAAACATAAAAATTTGATTTGAGTTTTACCTGAACTTAGAAACTCAGTCTTCTGTTTTAATGGAGGATAGTTTCAGAAGATGAAGATGTAGAGAGAGAGAAAGATAGGACGAGAAGGTTTCGGTTACAAAGTTTTCTGTTTTAATGGAGGATAGTTTCAGAAGATGAAGATGTAGAGAGAGAGAAAGATAGGACGAGAAGGTTTCGGTTACAAATTTAAGGAAGATAACGATTTCTTTCTTCCTTTAGAGCCGGTAATTGGAGAGAGAAACAAGGAGATAAAAAAGGTAAACGAATATTGGTTGTTTTGAGCTTAAATTAGATCTTATATATATAGAAGGTTAGTTTAGGTATTATAAATTATTTGGTATTCTAGGGATTTGTGTTTTCTCTCTAGATGACACCAAATGGACTAGATATCCATTTGTATTACTTTTTTGGTTTTGAAACCCTTTATAGGATTAGAGAGGACTAAATGTCTTATTAGGGTCCGTTTTTTGGGCTATAAACCCAAAAATTCTTTTTTTGTTTCTTTTTTTTACTTTATTTTCTTTAATTGACATAAGATTTTATGTAATTATAATTTCTAAAATTATATTTCACATAAGATTTTCTTTCATACATTCAACCAAAAAGTATATCTAGATCTGTGAATTCATTTATGTTTTATTAGAAAAATAATGGGTTAGTGGCATCCATTATAGATTGATGGAGAAATACCACACGACTTCTCTTGATCAATATTTAAATGTGACAATCCAGGAGGACCCGTCACTATAAGGATGTAGTCCTCTTCTCTAGTTTTTTTTTTTTTAGTTGAAAGCTCTTCTCTTGTTAATTAAAATACAAATTTGATGCCCTTTCAAAAATAAATTAAAAAGGTTGAGAACTTTTTGTTACTAAAAGAATTATGGCTAATAACAATAATATGATACTAATATACTATCAAATCAATGAAGGATGTAAGGAACTATCTATGTCAGAATTAGTCCATTTGATGTCTACAGACAACATGCCCGAAAATGGGAGCGATCCAAGGTAGAAACACTGATATAGTCAGCTGCCATTGGACAAACCATGTCTCTCTCAACAGGGTCGACCCTCGAATGGAGTCGGCCACGTCAGCGTCCGACCTATAGTCCTTCCCAGATTTTGGGTTATTTAGCATTTCTCTTTGAGTGCAAGTGCTTTAAAGCAATAAGATGCTCAAATGGGAAAGGTTCTCGAGGTCCAGGCCCATATATATTGAGCCCAATGTTCATACGCCTAATTGGGTATGAACCCTTAAGTTTCAGGATAATTTCTAAAGGCATCTACTTTCCACATGAACTCATGTCTTTCACCTATTATGAACCTTATGTTCATTTTTATTCATAATTCATAAATATAGATCAGGAAATTTAATGCGGCGGCTGAAATTAGTCCACATTGTGCTAAAACCTGGCAAACAGATTGAGATGTGTCATACGGGCCTCTTTTTTTGTTTTACTCCCGGCAAACGAGAGGAGTCACCAAAATATATCTTAATATCTGTAAAAGAAAATTTGGATGAAAGCGGGAAACTATATTAAAAGTTCAATTAGACGAGACAAAGTAATGCCACATTGAAACTTGCATCAAAAAGAAGATTGGATAGTTAGTAGATAGAGTAAATTTGCAGTTTTTGAGTTTTTCCTAGGTTTTCATGGTTTCAACTACACATAACACTCTTCAAAAAAAAGAAAACTACACATAACACTGGAAATTCTCATTTTCTCTTTGTATCTCTCTCAGTTGCATTCAAGAGCGAACTCATTAGAAGCTCCCATCTCATTTTTCGGAGCGTCTCTTGTGAGCCCAAATTTACTCTATCTACTCACGCGACTAGGGAGTTCCTCTCTTTAATTTCTAGAAGAGTGTGATTGTTATTAAAAAAAAATGTCAGATCAAATTTATTTCGATACGTTATCCTAGACATGCCACATTAAGACTTAGCAGATAGGTAGTTATTGCTATTATATAATTTCTCTATTTTCTTGTCAAGAAACATTTTAAGATTGATATTCCACTAGAACTTATAATTAGCTGGAAATTCTATCAGATCATTTCATCATGACAGGGTTGCTTCCAATTACAAAAAAAACTTGTGATTACTCGATCTCCTGATCATAGAAAAACCCAAATCAGGAAATTTGAATACGGATACGATCATACGAAGACATTATGTCATATTACTCTTTTTTTTGTTGAAGTACGTATTACTCATATTGATCGACTATAGTATATATGAACAAATTTTCCAATATAACAACCATATTACATGTTAATAAATGTTCATCAAATTAGAACAACTAGTATTGAATTCCAAATTACATAAAGATGGAAAATCTAAAATTATGTTTGTTTTGTTAAGTGAAACAATTTCTTTGTCGACATGATTTCATGCCCATGATACATCTAATACTGTTCATCGAATCAATTACATAAAATAATAAAAATGAATTGTATAGTTTTTGTAGCTCATATCAACTAACATGAGGGATATGAATAAAGCAAATTAACAGGAATACAATTGGAGCTTTTCCAAACCCTAGAATGCAACCTAAGGATCTCTTTAGCCTTCTCAATGGTTTTTGTTGTTGAATTCACTTGAAGAACCAAACACAATTTTGACACCACCCCAAGTTGCAACATTTCTTGAAGAACACTTGAAGTTGCAGAAAACTTGGCAATTGATGATAAAATTTTCACTGCCTTCTCACTTGCTACATGTGAAACCCTAAGAATTTTCTTTGAAACCACCGCTAGCCCGGCACAGTGTTTAATCAACTCCGCCCGTCCATCCGCACACCCACATAATTGATCTAAGACGGTTAAAATCATCTCACAAACTCTTTTATCCGACGTCTCGAGAAGAAACTCAATCAAAATAGTTACAGCACCAGCTTCTACTGCTTTAATCCTATTCCTTCCCCATCTACATGTTTCTATTAAGATTTGTAGTCCAGCTTTTGAAGCTTGGTTCGAGACATTATCGCGTAAAACATGAACAACTTCGATGAATAACTCGGATTTTAAACCTATCAAATGAATCGGATCCGCTATTTCTAACATGGGTTTTAATAATAATGTAGCATAAGCTCTACTTTGATAATTTCCACAACTCAAAACTTGAAGCAAAACCTCAAGAAACTCACAGTTTTTCCCAAGAAGATTCTTAAGACTTGTATGTGAAAGTTGAAGATAATAAAGAATACTTAAAGCTTCATCACCAACCCTAGTTTCAATATTGTTTCTCACTAATGTAGCCAAGAAATCAACAGCACCAGAAGACTCCATGCATCTTCGGTTTCGATCACTCTCAGAAGCAATAGATTTTAGGGTTTGAAGAGATTTTAGTTGTGAGTTTGAGATCTTAGTACTACTACTATTGAGAAGCCTCAATATTTGAGCTTTATCGACGGGTGGTTTCGGTGTGGGTATTCGTTCGATAGCATTGAGAGTGCACCAAGCTTGAATCAATCGTCGAAGCGTATGATTTGGAGTTAGATCTTGTTCTAACAAGACTTGTTTTGTGACTGGACATGAATTGTTTTTGAGACCAAATAACCATTTTTCGATGTTTTCGCGATCATAGGTTATTCCTGTTGAAACTGTAACTGGGTCTTTCATGATCTCAAGAGAAATAGGGCAAAGAAAGTAAGGAGGGATATCAATCTGATCATATGCCATTTTGATGGTTAAGGACTGGGAAATGAAACTTGGGTATATATAAAATTAGGGTTATTAGGTACACAATTGAAGAGAGTAATATGAGTAGTATTTGATAGGGGAATGGAGAAAGAGGTGATGGTTGATGGAAGTTGTGGGAAGAGGCTCTCACTTTTATATGAAATTGAAGTTGGAGAGAGAAAAAGTCAATACACGGAATTTCTAGATAGATAGGCCTTGAAGAGAGAGAAAGAAATGGTACGACTTCTATTTTATTTTATTTTTTTGTTGAAGAAATGGTATGACTTTCTTAAAAATTTGAATAATTTTCATCTCTTTTTATTATTTTTGAGAGAAATAATCAAATGTGATGAACTTACAACTTTACTTAACACTTCAATTGCTTTGGGTTGTTTAATCCAGCCTGCTTTTATCAACCCATTCTCTCCTTTGACTTTCTCTCTCTCTCTCTCTCTCTTTCTAAACTCCTCTCTCTCTTTCTAAGAAGATCATCTTCATGCATTTCTATGTCATCCACTTGCTTCTCTATACTATTAATTATTTTGAATTTGTACTTAAACTCAGTCTTTGATGATTTGGTTTGGCTGGTTCTTAATCTCAAATTATGAACCATTGACCGTAATTTATAACATTTATTTTATGTAATTTGTGCACTGTCGCACTGAATCCCTAGATAATACTCCTATATGTATATGAGCATAGAAAGAAGATGAAAGATGAGTCTCTGCTGGATCAATATATATTCTGGAAGGTGGATGAATCCGAGGCACATATAATGGTTGGAAGAGTATTACGGTTGAAATAAAAATAGAGTTAATTCCTATATGGCCCCCTACTTTGTGACCAGCTTCCTTTATGGCCCCCTTTTTTTCGTAAATTCAAATATGGCCCCCTATTTTCATAGAAATGTCCTAACTACCCTTCGTTTAAATTTTTTTTCAAAATAAAATAAAAAAAAACAAACATAATTCCACCTCACTTCCCTCTCCACCACTTATCTCTCTCCACCTCACCTCTTTTTCCAAATCATCTTTCTCTCTCTCCAACTCACCTTTTTCTCTCTCCACCTCACCTCTCTCTCTCTCCACCTCACTCTATCTTCTCCGATGAAGGTCACCGGCCGGAAAATTTTCCGGCCGGCGACCTTCAACCTAAAAAAAAAAAAAAAAATTTTTTTTTTTTGAAATCTCATCTCTCTCTCTCTCTCTCTAAAAACTCCGGCGAAGGGGGTTCGATGAGATTTCAAAAAAAAAATTTTTTTTTTTTTTTTTGTAGGTTGAAGGTCGCCGGCCGGAAAATTTTCCGGCCGGCGACCTTCATCGGAGAAGATAGAGTGAGGTGGAGAGAGAGAGAGGTGAGGTGGAGAGAGAAAAAGGTGAGTTGGAGAGAGAGAAAGATGATTTGGGAAGAGAGGTGAGGTGGAGAGAGATAAGTGGTGGAGAGGGAAGTGAGGTGGAATTATGTTTGTTTTTTTTATTTTATTTTGAAAAAAGATTTAAACAAAGGGTAGTTAGGACATTTCCATGAAAATAGGGGGCTATATTTGAATTTACGAAAAAAAAAGGGGGCCATAAAGGAAGCTGGTCACAAAGTAGGGGGCCATATAGGAATTAACTCATAAAAATAACAATTGATTTTTTAGGAATTATCTTCCATGTCACTAATTTGTCATTATTTCTTTCGTACTATTCAGCCGTTTGGATTACTTTACAAATCTTCGTCGACATTTGTGATTGACTAATAGATAGTTAGACCAGGATATATACAAGGTACTACTTTTTTGTGTGATATATACTTTGTCGGCTAAGGAACGAAATTCAACCAAATTAACGTGCTATCCACTAAGTGAGGAAAGCTTAAGTCAATATTAGGATTTCTAATCTTTATTTATATCTAAATTGAAATGCATGAGTTTCAGAGTTATTTTTTAGAACTAGGGGAGTTCTCATAACTAACTTATTATTGAGTGTTCTCCTATTAGATGAAATGATAGCATAAAAAAAATTTATACAAGAAATTACATTGACAACTGATCCGAGAATTTTATATTTGCGCACCTATACACAAGTTAGGAGGAGCTAAAATTTATACATACTCTCAACCTTCTTTTTCTGCAACATATAGACCGTAACTTCTACATTAAACAATTATAACCATCATGTATTTCTAACTCTTTCTTCATAGTCGTTGCATCTTATTGTTTTCAATATTTTCTCAACGGTGACACATTACATTAACCGTTTTTTATTACAAATGCGTGGCTTCGGAGATCTGTTTTAAAAAATGTATGTTTGTTTGTCATCTACTATCCAGGCCGGATTCTGACTAGAGTATGTGACTCGTCAGGACTAGAGAAAGAAAATAAAACACTTTCTCTATTTAAATTCATTCTAGACACATAATTTGATCAAAATGTGAGCGAAATAGTGGCTTCACACATGTTTGTGGTTATAATATGTTTTTACTTTTTTCCAATAATATTACTTGGCTATTATGTATCTTTAGAAAATATTGAAACATTTTTTTTTGAGAATTCGACAACGGTCTACGTTCGTCGTTACAAGGCATTAATGCATCATAGAGATGTAATAAGTACGATAACCGTCTAATTTAAATCGAGAATGAAAGAGGCCTAAAGTCCGACAACGAAGAGGCCTAAAGCCCAACAAATTATTACATTACTTATAGCCTAAATTACATAAGATAAATCTTAATGGCAATTGCTTCCACCGAGACTCGATCTCACGACCTCATGACTTAAAAGGGGTGTCCAACCGTTACACCAAAGGAGGTTGGACTAAAATATTGAAACTTAGACTAAAATATTAATTTAAAATGAGAAGATGTCTGAAGAAGACGTGTAGGGCTCCTAATTGTGTGGAAGGAGTGTGAAACACCGATGAAGAAGAAAGATTAGGGATGAAGAAGAAAGATTAGGGATCTAGATAACCAAGCATTTGGATCACGTGCATAAATTTAAAACCCTGGGACCCACTAACCTTCTCAAACTTCTGATCTATTAAAAGTAAAAAGGACCACCGGAGCTCCACAATTCGTTCCTATTGAACCAAAAAAATCTCAAGTAAATCTAGAGATGAATCAGACTGTCGTGGTAAAAGAAAAATATAATAAGTATATGTAGATCGGGTGAGTTTCTAAAGGGGTGATCCATATCTTTCCTCAATTCCTCTTAGTCCATTTTCTCGTGGCACTCTACGTAGGTGTTAGATTGAACAATCTTAAGTTTGTGGATCTTGGGGCATTCTAAGTCTCAAAATTATCGGAGAATGTGTTGTTCAAATCTAACATGGATTAGGTCTAGTCAATTACTCTTGAACTGTCCCAAAAGAAATGAGTCAAGAGTATCTTTGGGATCGCTTACAGATGCTCCTCTCCCTAAAAGACACTTTATTTGAGATGTATACAAAACTATTTTGTAATTACACAACCATATATGGAGTGCTATATGGCACGAGTCCATTTATGATGATGATGATACTGATCTTATCTTCCAATCATTTTGTAGTTGAACTTGTTTTGTGGAATTTGTATTTTAGCGAATTTATCTTATTGTATTATACTTTGAAATAAAATACTATATACTAGTTGAAATTCTAGCAAAAAGTGAATAAAAGAGTTTAGTGACTTACTCTTATTGACATTTTTGTGGAATCTACTTTTATTAATAATTGATACCAAATGATAATTAATACGAGTAATAATAATTATTATAGTATTATTATCACTTGAAAGGAAAATTTTTTTTTTCAGATATTTCAAAAGTATCTTGATATTTTAAAGATACATAATGTGCGGGCTATTAGTGTGACGTCCCGTGTCCCAAAATAGACACGACCACGCCCCGGCAACTCACAGACGAGACAAAAATCCGACAGAATCTTCTCTGTAAATCGAACCGGTCGCACCTGTAAACCTGTCATGCAAACCATACATTCGCATACACAAAGACATAAACTATTGAGCGGAAGCTAAACAAACTCAACTCAATATACTATACGCTCCCACTAAGGGACTCCGCAATCATTGAAGAGTTTACCTCATGATACATATATACCTTAAGTATCTAAATAAGTTTTTGATCACCGAGTTCGAATAAGAGAGCCGTCCCCCAATACCCATGGAAGGACCTGAACCTCATTCTCTTCGGTACCCTGTCATGCATCTAATGCGATCTTTCAAAATCAGTTTCATTCATTTATCAAAATCAATATTGATATTCAATTCATTATCTTGTCAAACACGGAAGTGGAACAACCAAGAGTCATATCGCCACAAAGCAGAGGGATTCCCAATCAATGTCACCTCCCAGACGAGCGGTCAGGAGTACGCCCCTGAGCCTCGAACTGGAGGCACGAGCACCAATGGCCAGCAAGTGAAGCACTCTACTCCCACAGGTCTCATGACTAGTGTCGCCCACCTCACCGGTCTCACACGGGTCACAACCGTGTCCACATGTCATCCTACCCTCAATGGCTACGTGTCCGTAGGTTGACATAATCCGCAGTCGGGTACATACAAGAAAATCCCCAGTAGTTCACAATCATCGTAAAATCAGTTCGAAAACATTTCTCATATCGCATCAAAACATTTCAAGCATATTTCAGTTCATCACATAAATCGAGTTTCATGCTACCTGAACTCTAGTTATAATGACGCATATATAACTATAGAATCTAGCATATTCATTATCTATAAAACCATGCTGGATAAAGGATTCAGAACCCCTACCTCAGTCCTTGCATCACCAAAGACTCCCGCCTACCAGACGACCTAATTCCTCCTCATTCGCATACTCTGAGACAAGGAAGAATGACCAAAAATCGAATAGAAACATTAGGTTCTTATATTAAATACCTTCGTAAATAAAAAGAATCATTAAAACAAAACCACGAAAACTTAAAAGCAAATTCGCTAAATTCGGAAGACTTCAAGTATCTGTCGAATCGATCTCTAACTTTCATAACCAAGTCCATTGAATACTTGAAATGCATAAAAACCAACTAACCAATCTCCCAAAAACTCTATTTTTCATTTTAGAGTCTTCATAAGCTGACAAATCATATAATGAACTTTATAATATAAATCTATAACCGAAATTGTCCATTTATATGAAATATGACAAAATTTGGGTAACAATCTCTATTCCAATTCATTTCCAAACTATTCCAAATATGAAATTCGAGCCGTAAAATAATTCGGCAGCACCCCGTCTATATATGGTCACCCCAAAATAGTCCATAACATTCTAAACATGATCCTGAACATAAACTATTAGAAGAAATCGAATAATAATCGTCTAAATAGCTCCAAATTTCGATCCTAAATGAAATTAGTACAACTATACAGTTACCGAAATAATCATCATAAATCCACCAAATACGGACATTGAAAATTCTAAACAGATAGATATGTAGAACAAGTCGAATGGGACTACTTGGAAGAAGTTTCATGAAATTCCGACAATCGAGCGCGAAGTAATTGACGATGGAACGTTCGGAACCCTAAACGGCCAATATTCTATTTGGTTTTCTAACGTTCTGTTGTTCATGGAATTAATTAAGAAAAGTGAAAAAAATGAGATTAAATGGTGGCCATTTAAAGGGCACGTGTAGCAGGGAGGGGGATTTGGTTGTTTGTAAAAGAAAGGGTTAAGGTGCCAAATGTCATCTTACAAAGGGCCATGTATAATAATTAAATTTCAGCCCCTGACTTGTATATAGATCATGAGAAAGTCCCCCATAACTATACCTTAATAATTCAACCTTCATCAATTACCATTTAACTTCCAATTTGACCTTTTCTAAATGCTAAATAGCCCCTCTTCTAACCGTTACCTTTTATTTGTTTAACCGAAAACATGGGATGTCACAATTAGGGTATAAATAATGTAGTTGGACTTTAGGCCATTGTCTAGTTGGGCTATAGGCCCTGTTTTGTTCGAGTTTGAGTAGGCGGTTGTCGAGCTTATCACATCTTTGATGTATCAATGCCAAATGTAACGACTAACGTAGATCGTAGTCGACTTCCAAAAAAATAAATAATATATTTGTTGATATTATAGTAAAATGATAACAACTGTTTGGCTAGTTGGTCGCTTATCTACTCCGAAGAATTGGAGGTCACTGATTTAATTCGGAATGAAACATTTATTGACTTGTGTTAAGGATATAAACAAATAAAAGTATAAATGGGGTTTTATGCCCCTGAGATTGTCTCAATTAAGGATCTTTATACCGACCTTGGAGTCCATGTCAAAAAAATAAAAAATATTACGATTTTGGAGTCCATGTTAAAAAATAAAAAATATATCACAATAATATATTTTTGTTATATAATCATAGTGGTTATTAATCTATAATTTTTGGGTTCCTAGTCCAAAAATCTACACCTAAATACACATTTAGTCCACCCTAATATTAATATAGGATTTTAATCCAAAATAATAACTACTATAATGGATATTTAGTCCAAATTGACCCATCTCTATAGAAAAAACATATCTTTATCGTTTCTATTTAATCATAATACCTATTATAACCTTTTATATAAGAAAAAAAGATCACTTTTGAAAACCAATCCCCAAAATTCTTCTTCTTTTTTTTCTTAGATTTTCTCGATTGATTTTAAACTTACTATCTGTTTCGTAATATACACATTATTTAGTATCAATTACGTATATTTCTACAACAAAACACATTTCGTATAGTTAAAGTATGTCTAGATGTCAAAGTTATAGTGTTTTTCTGTTTATTGATTCTTGTTTTGTTTCATAAATAACGTGTTTTTTATTGTTAAAGTTTCATACTTTATTTAATTTTTTTTATATGTGTCATACATAACACATTATTTACCAACAATGTTTCTTCCAAAAGGAAAAAGGATTAATATCTTATTTTCTGGGAAGAATGGACTTTAATCCCTTTTTGAATTTTATATTGAGCCTAAACCCCGTGAAAATATATTACGGTGACATGCAATTAATGAAAGTCAATGCTAATGAAAATACATGAAAGATTATACAGTGTCGACAAAAATACTACTGAAATAATAATGAAAACTTATGAAAGTCTACGGATTCTCTATTATCAATGGAAATGTACACCAAAATGAAAAGTCTATAAATGACGACCAAATCCTTCACTGTCTACCACCTCTTTAGGTTTTATCGTAGGGTCAACGAAATTTTCATGGTCAAATGAATTACACTTCTGCTAATAATAGTTCTTATAATAATAAAATATAAAAGTATTACTAAAAAATAATTCAGATTCTTTATTGAGAATAATTATAATTATTTATTCTGATATTTATGTATAATTAACGGTCGGTGGTGAGATTCTCTTCTTTTCGTTTTACACTTATTATTCAATGATGTGATTAATCTATTACTTACTTTTCGAAATTTTCTTTTCTTCAGTATTAGTTAATCAAAAATTCGGATTCCTAATTTGTGTCAAGAACTTAATGACCATGAAAATCTAACATGGTTTGTATACTAACTAATAAGCATCAAGGGGACTTTATATCTTTTAGTGGTCAAATAGACTTTACCGTGTCATATCGGAAAGAGAATTGGTCAGCTAATATGCACGATTTATAAATACTATATTAAGCGCCTCAATTAACACATTTATTAGATGTTCTCAGTAGACTGGGTTTTGATTAGTTCAAGTGCCAACTACTGGACCAACTTTTCCCAACTATCAAATAAATGTTAAAAAAACGGCAGTAATGTCATTTGGCCCGAAAATATGGGTCAACTACATGCCCAAAGTAGATGGGATCGGCTCCCATTGATCCACGCATGTGGAGAGAAAAATGTAAGGTCTATTAGGAGTCGGCCACATCAACATTTAGCCACTGGTCGACCCTTGTTTTCGGAGCAAATAAGGTTTGAACTATGATCTCGTTCAGAGATACACATGTTACCACACAATTAAATGGACGTCATAATTTAAGAGGATATTAAGTAAATATGTGAACGAACCAAACTTCCAGACTCGTCACATTGGTTAGTGGCGGTAAGAATCCAAACCTATGTCTCTTATTAGATTAAACACTCGGGAAATAATATCAAGAGGTGCGAACTTGCACGTTTCGAATCTTCTCTTCTTTTGTTTTCAATCATCTCTCATAAAACTTGTGATGTTCCTTACCCTAAATTTTTGTGTCTGCAATTTCTCTTTAATGTAAGGCCCCAAAAACGTTAAAGGCGCTCCCTCAAGGAAAATTTAAGGAGGGTGTGAGGAAAATGGGAGCAGCTTTAACGCTCCCCATGAACACAATGGAAAGAAGTGCTGAAGCCCAAATGCCTAATATTCAGTTAAACGAGAAACCCACCCAGAAAGATATATAGACGACCTAAATCTGTTAAAAGCGCCCTGTTTCGTCGAGACACACTTCTCTCAGACTCTTGCACATATTTTTTCATCAAAATCCTTTGCCCAAGGAGGCTAGTTTTTTTTTTTTTTTTGGATTGTCCAGCGTGCCTCGAACCAAGGAGGCTAGTTTTTTTTTTTTTTTGGATTGTCCAGCGTGCCTCGAACCAAGGAGGCTAGTTTTGGTGTTGTGATAGTCCTACATCACTCGTGCGAATGTCTGGAGTTTGGACTACAGGTGAATGTTCAAGCTTACTAAGTGGCGAGGCCTCTTAGATTGGTTTGTGGCACCCTCGGCAAGAACAAAACCCCATACTTGTAGACTTGGGCATGGGGTGTCAAAAGTGGAGAAAATATCGTCAACTGTTAACGCTTGGGGCGTCACTCCGCCGATGGTGGGGATTGCGATAGTCTCACATCTTTCTCGAGAGTCTCCAAAGCCTGAGCTATAGATAAACGGTCAAGCTGAGTAAGTGTCCAGGCCTTTCGAATAGGCTCGTGGAGCCTTCTTCAAGAACTAAAATCCCGTACATTTGAGTTTGGGCTCGGGGTGCTAAAGACGGAAACAATATCGTTAACTGCTAAAGTTTGGAGCGTCACAAGTGCGGCCCCCAAAAAGTTATTGGTGCTCATTTTCTTCGTACTCCCCCTAAGAGGTTGACCGGGTTTATTTAACTTTATCATGAAAATGCATGATACACACTACAATATATATCCATGAGAAAACAAAAGAAGAACAAGAAGAAGAGTACAAAGATGATATCTATGGAATCACGCAATGTGAAAAACAAATAGGCATTGATGGACATGGAAGGCAATGTATGGCTAACGCATTGAAATAATGGGGTGTGGACAAAGTAGCTACCCTTGCACTACTTGAAATTGGACCACACCATGAAACAAATATTGAATAGTGACGTTTTCCTATCTCAACTATTGGATCTGACTTGACGTAATTAATACTTTTGGACATGTATGATGCTCCTAGTAAGGTCGAAAAAGGACAACATCACTGCCGGAGCTACGTAGGACCGCCACTTCCTCCACGGGAGATGCTAGAGTGCCCAAATTTTTGGACATTTTAATGCCCAGCTGATGTGGAATCACTAAAAGACAAGGGTTTTTCAAAGTTTGACTATGGTGGAGACCGCTTTTGTTTCTAAATGAGGAAATATGTCACCCTCTAAGTACCAATTTCTAAGTCACTCTATCATTTCCCCTTCCTCCACCACCACCCTACCTACTTCTACTACTCAAATAATGTACTAACATTAATGGCTCTTTTGATAGGAAAACCCACTCTCATTAGTTGGTAACCTCCAACATGTGACCTCAATACTGGAGAGATTAGAGTTCAAATTTTATTATTAAACAAAAAACGACTTCAAATTTTGTTTCCTACCACAAGAAATAACTAATGGAAAGTTGAAACTGTATCGATCATTCATAAATAAAGTCGTACAAGTAGTGTTAGATGTAGATAGAAGAAAGCGAAAGACTACGTTAACCGTCACTTTCTCAATAGCAAGTGATGTCACTCTAGATGTGTAAATGTCACAATTTCGTAGAACGATTAGAGCTTATATATTTTACATAAGATAAAAATAGTGGGTAAATCCAAAAAGAAATCCACCAAAGAGAGAGCGAAAGAGACATATCAATAGAGAATGTCATGTCTGTGTAACTGTGTATGATCCAATGAACCCATGGACCACCAAAAAATAATGATAAAACAAAAAAAACAAGTACACCAATGTGGCTCCCCTATTAACATTCCATAACCTCTTGGACCACCCAAATTGACATAACTAAGCTACTTAAACAAGCCACAAACAACATAGTCTTTTTTTTTTATATCCATTCCCAGCTGCTTATTCCTATTATTCATAAAATTATACTGTATAATTTTTTTCGGATATGGATTCCGGGAATCATTACATTCAATATGACATGAATACACTGTGAACAAATACATGAACTGGACGCGTACTATAACTACCTTCATCATAGACATCTTGGGCCCAAACCATATAAAAACCCTTATGGCTATTGTAGGGCCACGAAAGTTCGTTCCTACTTTTACTTCATTCCAGCCCTTAACCAAATCAATGGAGATGGACTCCACCTCTATAAATTTGTAACTTTAGAATTTTCAGAGTACATGTATAGCCAACTAGTCCACCCTCGTTGGCAATATAGATATTTTTATTAACAACTAGTGAAACCTAAGTTTTTATTGTTGTTGAGAATCTAGATTTTAGGTGGGAGAGACATATATGCTACATTGGTAATTCTATGTCCGGCCAATATTCCGGCCGACTTCCTGCAGGGTTCTGGCCGGGCATAGCATCATTTTTGTGTATGCTATCACACGTCCAAAAGGTACTTCATGAAAATTCAAAATTCCAAAAACTATCTCCAACTACCCAATAGTTGGAACCGGTTCCAGCTTCAGATCAAAACTAGAATCAATTTAAGCCTGAATTTATCTCTATCTATTTACTTCCTTTAGACGGCCATTTTTGTACTACACCAAAATTCATATCAAAGTATATCGGTAGAGCTATACAATAGATTAATTATCGCATATTTCAAAAACTATTGGTTATAGATTCTATTCTAGTTATTTTTTTTACAGCATTTAGATTCAACTTCTGATCTAGATATACATGTGACTACTCAACCAAAGTAAGTTTCACGAAATTTTGGTTTTAGATATATAGGAAGAGACCCCATTTTAGGTACCATATCGATTGAATTTCTAGCATACAATAGTAAATACCAATTACCCAAGCAATTGAATTTTATCTAAGAGATGAATATTAATGGGTTTTGACTAGATTGTATTTTCTTTTCGAGAAGGAAAAATGTTATTAAAAAATCAGATGACAAAGAATAACAAATGAAGATTAAACTGCGAGCACAATCGCTCGTAAGACAAGTGTAGATTTTGTGCTAGTTCTTGTTTTCATACACCAAACTAAGCAGTGAGAAATAAGAAACTAATTAAGATCGAATATGGTGTAGGATCGAAAAATTTTATATTATTTTATGAATTAAGGATATATTATAGCAACATATATAAGCTCCTTTATACATCATTATATATTTAATTATAAGTGTGAAAATTATATTAATAGTACACATGATACACAATTCAAGAAAAAGAAGGAGAAGAAGAAAGAAATCAAACCTGTAAATTGAACTTTTCGTATTATTGTCTAGGAAAAGCTTCATAATTTGGAAGATCGAACGATGAAGCCCAATTGTTATCTAATGAATTTGATTGATCCTCGACAATGGGTTCATATCCTTGAAATTGTGTGGAATTTTGCCACGGAAAATTCGACCCAGATGGTGAATTTAACCATAAATTATCATGAAGAACAACTTCTTCAGATGGTGGCAACATATAACTACTTGTTTCCATATCTGTAAATTGTGGAATTCTCTCTTCAACTACTAATCTTTGCTTATAATTCAAATCAAGTTGATTATGATTACCTAAAAACACTTGCCTATTTCCTTCACTCAATTGAGGTTCTTGAGACGACGATCCGATTGCCATACATTGTTCTTGTGGTAGCTGAAAATTATTTGGGTACTCCGAAATAATACTTGAAAACTCGAAAGATGAATTGAATTGATCTCTAGGTAATTCTGTAGGTATATTGCTTGAAACCCTAGAATTGGAATCTGGTTGGTTGTTTAAAAACTTAGCATAAACAAGTGCAAGATCAATATTACTAGAAGAATCATGAGAATGATTAGTACTTGATAAAGATGAAACCGTACCATTATTATTATTATTATTTCCCATTGGAAGACCTAAATGAGAAAGTGAACAACCACCACCCACACCACCCCCACCACCACTAGAAGTTGAAGTAGTCCCGGGAGAGGATGTACGATTACTCGATGATATACGTACGGATTTCCCACGACGGTTTTTTCGACAACCACCACCGACGGGAACGTTTCGAAGAGACCCACCTTTAGTCCAATACCTTCTACAACCTTTACAAAAGTAACGAGGTTGTGTTAAGCTATAATTGTTGTAGTAACAAAATTTCGTGTTGGAAGAATCACAACGAGGACAATTCGGAGCAATTTCAACACTAGGTTTCCATATTCTATCCATCAAATTTTGTCTTGGTGGACATGAAATGAAATCTTGGTATTGATCACCTTGTTGTGAGAACATCTCTCTCTCCCTCTCTCTTCACTTCTACTAACTACTATTACTACCACCACAACCCTTCTCTCTCTTCTTCCTCTCTCTCTAATGAAGTGAATAGCATTAGTAAAATTTAGAGAGAGAGAGAGTTTAAGAGAGAGAGAGAGAGGGGAAAAGAAATAATGGCTTATAAATGCAGAAACGTGAGGGTACGTAAAAATTGAGAATTTTGGGTTGGTTAACGTGAGAGAAGAAGATATTAGGGTAAGTGGGTTTTGGGCGGTTCCGGGACCGTTAAGGACGATGTTGACGTGGCAAGATTAATAAAACGGAGTAATTTAATTAACTACAGATCCGACGGCGGATATTAAGTGTCTGAGTTAATGACACATATCACGAGGATGGGAGTGAAATTATTGGGGGAGGCAAAACCTCGATAGTTGCAATCGAGTTTCCTTTAAGGGGCAGACAAGTGTGTAAAGATTGTATTGGGATTGGTTTTTTAGCACGAACTAAATTTAGGACCATATCTCGCTATCCTTGAGGTGTCAACTGGAACCAGATTATCCGGGACCACTTGAACTAGGACCGTTACCGGTACGGACACGATTTGGATACGGGTTTGACACTCTGATATACTATGTCTTTAATTATTTTGAAGTAGTAATAAGGAGTAATTAAAATTTAAAAGTTTAAAACTTTTATTTAAGAAAATAGAAATGAAGTTATGGAAGAGAATTTGATTCCAAACTCATTAGATTAATCTCAATAAATATGACAAATGCTAAACGAAGCTGAATAATTGCTTCATAAAGCTATTTGCTAGACACAACCATTTATTTTTTATTAAATTGCTAAACAACACCAAAGATCGATTTATTAGTTTTATCTAGCAAATACTTTTTTGAATCTTAGATTGCTAAATACAACTATGTTTTAACTTCCCCAAATTATTTACTAGACACAATTTTTTCTTTTATTAACTTATTAAATAAAAATAAAATTGGTTGTATTAGTGTTATCTAGTATTTAAAAAAAAATATTTAAACGTGTTATAGGTTTTAAAAAAAAATATACATTATTTTTATGTAGTATGATTTTATGTAATATGATTTTATGAAATATACATTATTAAGGTTTAAACTAAGCTTAAAAATATACATAGTGATTTTATGTAGTATGATTTTTACAGCATGGAATGCTCTGATTGAAATATAATATTTTTTAGTTATTTGTTTATATTTGGTCAACTTTTTAGTTTAATGTTCGAATAAATTTTATTATGAATAATTAATTATGGTAATAGAAATTTGAACCCAAGATTTTTTGAGAAAAAATTCGGTTATATTTGATTTTTTTTTTCTTTGGATTTTACCTCAAATTACAACATGGAATGCTCTGATTGAAATCTAATTTTTTTTATTAGTTAATATTTGGTTAACTTTTTAGTTTAATATTCGAATAAATTTTATTTGTGAATAATTAATTATGGTAATAGAAATTTGAATTTTGGGAAAAAATTCGTTTATATTTGATTTTTTTTTCTTTTAGTGTTGGATTTAGCAATTTAAGATAAAATTTAATTAATTTTATTTAGTTATTTTGTGTAATAATTTTTTTAGAGTTGTGTATAGAAAGGAAGAGAGATTCGGTTATACTTTTGGTGTTGGTTAGCAATTTAGGACACAATTTTAGTTAGTTTTATTTAGTTATTTTTGTATAGTTGTGCTTAGCAAAATTGAAGTTGCATATAGTAGCATCCATAAATATTGACACAGTTGTTTCAAACTGAACCAGATTATAAACTCAGAAAGAAGAAAGTTGACATTCATTTATGACAATCTATATTTTCTTGTTCGTCACTATTACAACAGAGGAAAACACTATACGAACAAATAGTGGTAGTCTCTTGTGCTTCTGACATGAAATTTAATTGATATTTTCACTTTAATATAAACGTGTGAAGTAATTCCTGCCACGAAAACAAGATTCCTTGTGAAACTTCAAAATAAATAGACGAAAGCTATAAGTAGGACTAAGGAATTTTAATGTTGTAGAAAAAGTACCATTCAATATGTTGTTATGTTGAGCTCAATTTAAAGTAACCTTTTGAATTAATCATCCAAGGTAAGTATCGGTGTTTACAGGAAATGATAAAATTTGAACTCTGTTCTTTCTAACAAAAGAAAGACATGTATTTGAAACAAGAAATTCAAATTACAAAAACATACTTTATCTTCCTAAATCTCCTACCTACTTCGTTCCGCTAAGATGAAAGGTAGTTTTGGGGCATATGAATTTTTAAAATTTTGGATTTACCATGCGGATGACATATTTGTGAAACGTAGATAAATTCTTCTCAATACGCGTTTGGTTGTTAACCTAACTACATTTCTCTAAATATTTATGATTCAAAAATCTATTGCACTTCCCCATATTAGATTTAGATGATAACTTATCCAATTTGATAAGTATCCATTTGCACTGATATTTGGAGTTGACTTAACAAAATATTTATAATGTATTCTTCACCGTCTAAGTCTGTACATATTGAAATTTTAAACTACGTGAAGGAGATCAAACCTGAACCGCAAAAGTATAATATAAAATACGTTAGATGTACCATTTTAACTTAATGGTGATTTATTCAGGAAAGTTCACAAATGTAAGACAATCTCACTCTACTTAGTACTAGTAATACTTAATCCGTTTGACCTAGTTGTATTACTTATTAATAAAATTATGTACTTCCACTTTTACAATTTAATCTATTTTCTTTGTTTTTAGTATTAGATTTGGTTTAGCAAGAGGAGTCATATTCCCCACTCTTATGACTGCACAATTTTCTAAAACACTCAAATTACTCTTAACCTGGCAATAGAAATTAATTAGATAATTAGTTTATTTTAATATATTTGGCGTTGATTAAGAGGAGGATGGGTTTCTCGGATCATGGGTCAGCTTCTTGGATCACGCAGAGAGTTCAATCTCCAAGGTTGAGCCTCCGCGAATGTTAGTCGTGAAGCTACGTGCGCATGACCTAATTTTGTGTGAGAATGTGTAAAATTCACACTTGGTGCATAACTAACAAACCATCCTTGGCGGGGAGTAATTTTCGATTCCCAATATAGTTTTTTAAATGGAAGTCTAGCTATGATGAAATGCTCGTGTATGCACACAAATTTTCAACCTTATGTTATGTAATTGCACAATTTTTCCAGCATAGGGCAATGAAAATGGTAAATTACCTGAATGTTGACAAGTATTAAATTGAATTAGTTGTAATTGTATTGAGTTGTTACCAGAAGATCAATCACAATTTTTTTTTGTACAAAACCAACTATAGAACATTAAACAAGTTATAAATGGACCATGGTCATTTATCACCATGTTAAACAAAATTTTTTTCGCATAAGAAGGAGTTCAATATAGCCAGGGAAACGATAAGAACTAATGTTGTAAGTTGTAACAATAGTTTTAATAATGGGAATTTAAGGATCTAAAATGAGGCAGAAGAAAAAAAACACACTAGTTATAAATGTGCATAGATAAAAAGTGAGAATTTTGTACAATACAATAAGAAGATGTGGTCACTAATAAAAAAAATTGTACAAGTATTATATCGTCGCAAATTGTTTTGAAACACTGTTGACTAATTATATTTGATAAAATGTCAAACGGACACTTAAAGAATCATAGGACGATAAGTTATCTGTAATGACTTTAAAATGGATGAGAACTAAGTAACTAACACAAAAAGAAATGTAGTCTATGAGATAAGAACATCTTGTTACAACTCTCTTTTTCTCATTTAGGTCATATAGATACATACCAAATGTAATCTTTACTCCGGTTTTCTTTTACAAAATCTAGATCCGAACGCAAAAATTCTTCGACTCCCTACATACGTTTACAAACGTAGATGTCCAAACCTTCCAAACAACAATTTTATGACCCGAAGTAAAAGTTATTGTAAAATTGGTACCTTTGGTGTGGCAGTCTATTCTAGGGCATATATGAACGAGGTTATAATCCGTGCCCGCCGGACACAGAAAGTTCTATCAAATGTGTCACATGAGGTGATCTATACGCGCCCCTCATTGCAACCATAGACATCCCTCAAAGGCTAAAGTTTTAAGGGATCCATAATGGGGAGCCTACAATAATCATAGTGGTGCCTTTAAGTCTTCTCAAAGAAAAACGGGATCTTTGAGAAGATGCTCTTTCTTTTAATCTCAACCCTTTGTTGATTTTTAATCAAATCTGAACCCTCAAACTTTAGTAGATTAAATCATAACCATTAGAGACAGACATGAGAGAACAAATTTTCGCCATTGGGAGGAGGGGGAAAGATACCCTCCTCCCTTATAATATAGATTATGGGAGCAATTACACGGGTGCTTTTAGTAACTAAGATGGTTGCTTTAGCACGGTGGGAATTCTTTACCGACTCTTGTTTCGGCCATAGGGGTTAAGTTTTCAATTATTTAAGCACTACTTCTCTTAATCTATTTTTCTAAATATGGATTAGGATCACATGACATTGATACATCATCAAGATGTGATAATCACGATAACCACCTAAGTTAAACTACTAGTAAAAGGAGCCTAAAGTCCAACAACATACTAAAGAGCTTAGAGTCCAACAAACTTATTTATTTAATTTCTTAATAACTTAAATTCAATAATGAATTCTACCTACACTGAGAATCGAATTTGAGACTTTCAGAATTTTAGATTTTATGTCAACACTACTAACCACTTAGACAACTAAATATGACTTCATCTATTTTTTCATAACCTATAATTTTGGAAGTGGAAGACATAAAAAACAATGAATGAATAGTAATACATATAATTATGGAAGTTTACAAAATGCAGAGAATGTTTAAACATACATATAACATCCACCAACATTCGACTTACTGGTTGGACATTTATTGCGTGTACCGAAAATTCTAAGGTGGTACTCGAAACGACCAAGCTAGTCAAGAGTTGGGGGGATTTAGCATACTAATCAATTTGAAAGGGTATAATTTGAAATTTGATTTTATAAACCTGCGGAGAAGAACTTTTAGCATATTAATCAATTTCACCGATTGATCTCGAATTTCGGATCCGGGAATGAAAGATAAATGATAGATAAAGAATGGCTAGTTAGGTATTTTTCTTGCCTTTTCTTGTTGAACGTAGTTGCGGTTTCAAAAAAAAAAAAAAATGCTCTATTGAATTTCATCCATCTTTAATCTTTAGGGTTTTTAAGGGGTTTTGGTCTGCTTCCTCTGGTCTGGACTCTGGAGGGATTCTATGTCTGCCTCTAGATATAAAAAACTTGGTACAAGATGTCATTTTTTTTTTTCTATTTTTGTTGTTTAGGTTTAGATGTGTAATCTTGCTTTGTGGAATTGATCTTATAATCAACTAACATCAAAACCTCATCATGAAATTCCGAATTGGCAATCTGAGATCGGAGGGAGATAAAGTTGGCTATATTTGGGTGATTAAGAAACACATCCCGTCGATATTTGTCGTAAGAGAAAGAGAGCAATGTTTTAAAATACGCTTTTACGCCTCAATGGGGTTTGCTCTCACAAGTAGAAGGGTCTCCTCAAGGCATATGCTTCAATGCGTCCAAGGCCTAAACTATTTCTTTTGTAAGGAAAATTATATCAAATATGTAGAAACATAACCTAGTTTCTTCTAATTTACTACTATAATATAAAGTCCTAAGGGTTTAATAAACAAAAATACCGATGTTTATATGTTGCAGACCAACTCAAAAATAACAGTGGACTTCAGATGCATACGTTTTACATTCTCGAATTCAAATACGTACATCTCGAGACATCAGGTCCGCCTTACCTTGAGGCGCCTCAAAGCGTACGCCTTGGTAGTTTCTTATTACATTGAAAGAGAGAAATAACGAATGCGCTATAATCAAATTGAGATAAAGAAGAAAAGCCAACGTCCGATTGGATCTTGCAGTTCCGTTTGGCACTTTACCACTTCGTACGTCCCAAGAGTATTGGGAGAGATCAAGAATTCTCACTGTTTCGTAGATTCGTGGACCACATTTGATCTAGTGATACCTTTGAATCACATTGTTTTTCCACGAATAGAATCCTTTGACCCTGAATTCGTAATAAATGATGTTTTGGATGTTCTTTCTCTTCGCATGCAGGAATGTCCTGAAGCAGGTACCGGTACTCGTGCAAGCTTCCAAGGATATCACTAACCAATAACAATGTGAGGAAGAGTGACGCACTGATGCACCTGTAGCCGTGTTCGTGAAGGTACATTAAGTGATTGTTCTGAATAAAATAATCTTTAAATTATAATCTATTTTTTGAACAAAGCTCTTAGCGAAAGAGATAATTAATCCATGGCTCCACCAAGGGCGAGGTCGTTGCTGTAAATGGATTAAAACTCTATCGACTTTTAGCTGTTACTTAGACAAGCATAGTTGAAACATTCAATTAACCACATTTTCTCCAGAGAATAGCACTCTTAAACACTGTTATTAAGATTGTAAAACTGTGATATTCTCAATTTGAGCGTACTACATAACAGAACTTAACTCTAAAATATAATCCTTAGTTTCTTCTGAATCTTTGTATCTCACCCACTTTTTCAAAAATATAATCTTCAGATTATTTGTACCATGACCTAAACAGTGGTCTCGTGGGTACGCCTACTTGCTTAGCGCCTTTAACATTACCAATCGAAAGCTTGCAAAAAACCTAAAAGGTACTCCATTTATTTTTTTGCTTTTTCGCAGTGGATTCTGATCAGTTTCTGTTTTATATGTCTCATAATTAACTTCTCTTTATCAAACAAGCTTCAGTGGAGTTCTCAATAACATCGACTATGATTGATTTTAATAGAAAATTCAAAAACTCTATCAAAATTACAAGTTCATAAATTTCGCGAGTAACATCTGACGGGGGGAAGTATTCAGATATCAATTGTTGATGACTAGTCACCTGTTATATAAGAGTGCTAATCCTTGTTTGGCTTTCGTATAAAAAGCCAAAGAAAATTTACTTCTTTTGTCAAAAAAGATTTCCTTTTCCTACTTCCTCACTAGAAACGTACTTTATGATTTTTGAGTTATTTTGTTGTTTGAGTAGACTTGCTTTTTTAAAATAGTATGGTTCAATAATCCGGGACACTCAGATTTCAGTGCTTCTAGTTGTGTATTTTTTTTTTAATTAAACATGTGTTGTGTAGTGAATGAGAGATCTTAATATCAGGTCTCATTCGTCTGAAATTAACAAATCAATCTCTCTGGAACGATCATATTAATAGCCAGTAATTTTGTGAGGATAGATGTTTTGTCCGACCCCGAAATTAACTACTGTTGTTTGTGTGATTCTTATATATTAATTCATAAGTACCTCACAATTGTTGATTGACCTCAATTACCAGCACAGGGAAAAAGAATTAAGTCATTCATTAAGGCACAGTTTTAAGTTTAAAAAACTGCGGTCAAATTTTTCTTTTACTCATTCTTGTATACATGATTCGTTATAATAGATTAAAGACCCAGAACTCTTCTATGATGTTAGTAGTCGAGCGATTATAGTACAGTAGAACAACATATTACTTTACTAGGAAAATAGCTTGAAATGGTATAACGTGTATTATATCCATGGTCACGATAGGCTTACAACTTTAAAAATATGGATATTGGCATAACAATTAATGATGTAAAACGGTAGCAACAGAGATAGAGAAACAATTGAACCCATCTCTTGCAGGTAAGTCACTTAGAGATATAGTTTTTGTGGGTTGAAATTGTTTCCTCTTTCTTTGTCTTCTTGTATGATCCATAAAAGTAAGAGGTGAAGCCCCAAAGTCCAAGAGCCAAGGCCATGCCTTTTTCTCCAGTGAACTTCTCATGGAGCGCTATCACTGCGGCAATCTGGGTGATTGGAAGAAACGCCGTGCTGATAATTCCTGCAAACAGAGACGAGGTACAGTAGATAATACCCAATCTTCCAAAAAACATTAGCTGCCAAACTACCACACTCGAACCTAACATCAAGTAATACTTCTTCTCTCCTAACCTGAACTCACTTGCTTCTCTTTTCATTGCCTGCATAGTTAAATTGCAGAGCAAGACATGATCTAGTTAATTAGACAAAATGAAGTAAATTAAAGGGATAACAAATTTCAATATATTAGTCTAAAAGTGTTTGTACCGAGAAATCGTTGTTTATGAGCATCCCAATAGTGCAGAATAGAGTAGCAAATAAAGCCATACAAAACTGAAACTGCAAAACTAGAGAAAGATTCATGGCCTGATCACTACTACCCTTGGCATAGGCAACTTGTGTCCCAACTAAAATAAATCCTAGCAATGCAGCAGCACCAATAGTTATAAAGAAGCCCAAAAAATACTGAGAATCGGTGACACCAGGTGGACGATCGCCGCTCTTTCTTATACCAAGAAGGATTGAACCCATAATCATTAGAATAATAGCATTGATTGAATAAGGAGTAAACTTCTGTTTAACTACAATAGAAGCAATCAATGAAGTAAAAATAAGTTGAGTTGATACTAGGAGTAAAGATGTTGACACAGGAAGAAATGACAAACCATAACAATACATGAAGTTGTCTAATCCTTGAAACAAGCCTATAATGGCAGCGAAGTAAAAGAGTTTTGGAGGTGAAAAGAATTTAAGATTAGTAGACGTTCGATCATTTTGAATATAGAGTATGGCAAGAGGGATAAGTAGTACTGGGAATCCAACTGTTTGTAACCAGCTCGATAACCACTTTTTATTACCACCATGCAGGAAATAGAGCCGAAGTAGTAAAGGTCCGGCGATTACGCCAGTAGCATAACATGTGCAGCTTACGAAGAAAAGTCCCCATTTCTTCACCAAAGGCTTCTTTCCTGATTCATCCTTCTCCTGGTCATGCTGGTTTTCTAATGTTAGTACTCCTTCCTCAGCTCTCTCAGTGTTCATGGCTATGTTTTCTTTCTAAATAACTTTGAAATAACTACGATCACACTAGGTCTCAAGTCTGTCTTATAGTGTCTGATGCCGACTGCAAAGTAGTCTAAGTTATATATGGGGAGACAGTAATTCAGTCTTTTAAAGTTTAAGTTAAACTAATGACTGATACCTTACTCATAGTTTAGTGTACTATGACAAGGATTAGGCAAATCAATACACAAGTAGATAAAATGAAAAATTTTAAGTACTTGTTTCAGGAATGATTTAAAATCAAGTAAATGGCTTCTATATTTTGGTCGTCTTATTGTTTTTAATATACATTTTTTAAAATTATTATTATGGTAGATGAATATTAATATAATAAGAGATTCGAAATCAAAGCTGTTACCAAGTACCATTCAAAATTCAAAATGAATAATTATTATTTAGTTCTGCTTGTCTAACTGAGTTCTGCTTAATCTAGCTAAAAAACAAAAACTTCTAGCATAATTAAGAAAATCGGAGTTATCCTGGTGATCGAGATTAGGTAGTCGTTAGTATTATTGTATTTACAGATCTCTGACTACTTAGTGAAGAGTTTCAATGTTTAATTCCCCAATTTGGATGAGAGTGAATTGGTTAGATTTGGACCAGCAAGATAACAGTATGAGAACAAGATGCACCAAACAAAACCAGCAGAGGATCAATAGAAAAATGAAAATCAGGGAAGATAATAAGGATATGCGCCCTCAAATTTTGGTACTTGTAGTGGGCTCTTGGTGTTTAGTTTTCTCTTGGGTTGGGGTTTTGACCTTGTGTACCATTTAAGAAAAGAGAACACCAGACTAAGTTGAGAAATTTTATTTACACTTATGGTTTTTACCACATTCACTAGTGGTTATTTTCACTTATCAGTCACACGGTCACACCCGATTGTAGTACCACTACCGTTAGAATCTGTGGAGCCTCTATCTGTCTCAACACCCATTTGACACCATTGGGAAAGCGTCTTTCCAAACAAGTCTTGAGGGATTTTTAATCGGTAAAGTTTTGCGGATGACATAGAAATGGGGCTAGAGAGATATTGACGGATAAAATAAAGAGATCCAAAGGGAAAGAGAGAGAGAGATAGAGAGATGGTTGGTGATTATTTGATGGCGGAACGGGGAACAAGTTGTTCGAATAGCACCTCCAATGCAAGACTCAATTTGAAAAACTTTAAGTGCTACGTAGGATTTATTGAGTCTTTAGAAAAGAAAATTCTCGCCATTGCAGCACTCAATTTGGATCTCAAAATGATGTGACATTATTTAATGTTGAGATTTTGAGTATCTCAATTTTCTTAGTCAACTCACTTTATATTTTAAATCCTTAAGAAGTTTCTCTTCATATACAATTTATTTTTATTGAATCTTTGAATGACATGTGTATCAAGTAGAGTTCTTTTTGAGATTTCCATATACAAAGTTTAAAGAAACACTATTGGAGGTGTTCTAAAGTTTTTTGATCGACTACGATCTACATTAGTTGTTACAAGGCATTGATACATCATTAAGATGTGATAAGCACGATAACCGCCTAAGTTCAACCATCAACGAAAGAGGCTTAAAGTCCAACAACATGAAAGAGGCCTAAAGTTCGACAAATTTATTACATTATTTATACTTTTAATAACCCAAGTTCAATAAACAATGGATTCCACCTCTTCTGGAAATCGAACCTGGGACCTCCAAGGTAATGGAGTCTATGTCAACACTTTGAACCACTTGGGCTAGTAAGTGTTGACGGAGATGTTCTAAAGTAGAGGCTTGGGAGTTGGAGGAAAAACTGGTTACCCAGTGAGTGAGTTTTGTTGGGTACTAGACATAGCCCGTGCTGGAGGCACGGTGAAATTCCATTTTCAAATTTATAGTGTGATTATCATACTTTTGTTAAAAATCATAATCTTGATGTATCTTAGAAGCTCGGTGCTGCCACTCTTAAGTCATTCTCACATTATTGGAATCACACAAGGCAAGCTAGAAAAACGAAAGGTTTACTTGTAAATGAAGCTCAAGAGTCTTTAGCTGCAAAATGGATCAAGCATTGAATCTTTGTATACCTAATAACAACACAAATATCAAGTTAGCATCAAAAGATAAACTCTACAAGTCTTGAGGGGATTCGATAGTTGCTTTAGTTCATCAAGTTTGATCAATAAAGTTTAGTATTTTAGTTAATTCTTCTTAGTTTCAGCCTTTTAGGTTCTACAAGTCTTAAGACGAAGATCTAAAGGTTTTTTCTAGTTTTAAAAGTTTTAGACGAAGATCTAAGGCTTTTCAAAAAATTTCGCTGCGTCACTAATAACATAATAAGTCCACTATTGCATTATACAAAACGTAGATGCCCTTTTACATTTTACTGTTGGACTCCACGCAATTTGGTTTGTGTTGCGTATAAAACAAACCTATTCTTACATGTATCTACACATTCACTAAATAATCAACACATTAGTGATATATTTGTGTATTTGTAAGAGGCAAAACAAATATTAATTTTTTTTTTTTTTTTTTTTTACTTTTTACCTATTTTATATAAAATTTGGACTTTAAACCCAATCAAAATCTATTAGAACACGTTTAAGAATGGAGACTATCTGAAATCTAATGGACATGTTGTAAGTATCTTGAATATGAGTCAATACTTAATCCGGGTTGCGACCAGAAACCACTTTTAGAAAAAAAAATTATGTTTGCCCAAGTCTTAGTAGGGCGGTTATGAATATAAGGAGCATCCATGTACTTTCGAAGTTAGAAAGAGAAGTTGTGAGATAGTAAGCTATGTAAACTGAAATCTTAGAGATAACTTCGTAACTTGTTTCTCATTCATGTGGAAATTATCGCGTCATTATTCACCGGGGAGTAGGTTTCATCAACCGTGGTTGTGCACATAATATTTTATTCTCTTGAGTGTGTATGGATTACGATTTTGAATTTGGAAGCCATTAGTTGTGGGCTTGTGGTGGTTTAGAGTACAGTTATTTATATTTCTAAAAATAATAGCAAATAGGTATTCTTCGATTAAAGAAGTTGATTGATAAAATTTTATGTAGTCAACATAACACTACAAGCGAACTGAAATACACGAAAAAGAACTCGTAATGGCTAGGGAACTTAACTTCTCTTATGCAGTTGATGGGCAATCGTGACATAATTTGGTTTAGTTGCAATCATTCAAAAGTAAGTTCCATTAACAAATACTTGTATTGTTAAATAGGGGAGTTGAATAAAATAAAAAAGGAGCAACACATTTTGTTTTAAAGTAGGTAGCTGCCAGAAATAAGAAACTAATATGTGATAAACTCACTCTTCATTCTTTTCCATTTAGTAATTTGTTGGTGATGAAGGAGAAGAAGAAGCTACCATGAACATCCATATATTTTTTCTAAGCTACTATTAATAATATCAAGTCAAAGTAAGACTACTGGAGTACTCATTTTCTTCTATTCCATGCTTTTCTCATTTATTGTTCACTTGAGTTTCCTACTTAATAATACCTTTTCTCTTCTATCTCTTATCCTTATAAATATACCAGACTACCATCCCCACTACTAAATCTCATCTCTCAATTCTCCATACTACCTGCAGCTACCCTCTTCATCTCAAATTAAACACAAGCTAAGAGGAAATATAGAGATCAATTAGTTGCCTTCTTACTATTGTCATATAAACCCAATTGTACGTATTCGATAGATACATCAAGACATGGCTATGAGCATTGAGATGATGGAGGAAGGAGTAGTACTTGGTCAAGAAAATAACACCAACAACAAGCTCTCCCTCTCATCTGATGAAAACAAGGACTACTCCAACAAGCTTAAGTCTATCATGGCCAAATGGGGTCTTCTCTTGCTTTACTGCACTTGCAGTGCTGTAGGCACCATTGGAGGACCTCTACTACTTAGACTCTACTTCTTACATGGCGGTAGCCGAAAATGGCTATCAAGTGGGCTGCAAACTGCTGGATTTCCTATACTACTCCTACCCCTTTCAATCCTTTACCACCGACGTGATCAAACACCCGGTTCTATCAAGTTTTTCGCCTCCCCAAAGCTATTACTCTCGAGCATTATAATTGGGTTATTACTAGGAGTTAACAATTTCATGTACTCGTACGGCTTATCGTTCCTTCCTGTATCAACTTCTTCTATTCTTATCTCCACCCAACTCATTTTCACTGCCTTATTTGCATTCATAATGGTCAGACAAAAATTCAGTGCTTTCTCTATCAATGCCATTGTAGTAATGACTTTGGGTTCAGTCCTACTAGGTATTGGAAAGAGCGGTGACCGTCCTGAGGGTGTCTCAAGCTCACAGTACTTGTTAGGGTTCATTCTAAGCATCGGTGCGGCTGCATTAGGAGGATTTGTGTTACCTTGCACTGAAGTAGCTTATGCTAAAGCAAGCAAATTCATAACTTATCCTATAGTTTTGCAGTTTCAGTTCTGTATGGCCTTATCTGCCACAGTTTTCTGCACAATAGGGATGCTTGTGAACAAGGATTTCTCAGCAATGCAGAGAGAAGCAAATGAATTCGGGTTAGGTGCGGAAAAGTACTATTTAGTGTTGGTTGCTAGTTTGGTAGTGTGGCAGGTGATGTATATTGGGACTTTGGGGATCATATTTTGTACCACATCTCTCTTTGCTGGAGTGATTAGTGCAGTTTTGCTCCCTCTAACCGAGATAGCCGCCGTGATAGTGTTCCATGAGCAGTTCACAGGAGAGAAGGGAATGGCCTTGGCTCTCGGACTTTGGGGATTCACTTCTTACTTCTATGGATCTTATAGGGAGTCTAAGAAGCAAAACGGAAACTCTGAAACTAAGACATCTCAAGAATCTTCATAATACTACAATGAATAATGTAAAAAGGATTCCCTTCAAACAGAGTTTGCTTTCATAGTTTACCAACAGTTTTTTTTTCCCTTTTTCTTTTGAGTTAATTAATCATGTATAATCATCAATAGTGTTTGTTATGTTATACGAATCCAATTATGTTTTTAAAGAGCTCGGATATATAACGTTCTTTCTTAGACATGTTGTACTATGCTTTGAGACAGATAGCCTACTAAAAAAGTTTCTACTTCGACATGTGGATTATCTTCTTAGATACTAGGTTGCTTCTAAAATGATTGAACAGAATCAACAGAATATAAGGAAACTGAGAGGAATAGAAATTCGGCTCCTTCATATAAGGATTTGATACTATATACCTCGTTCTTATCATGTGATTCTTAACTGAAGAGCATTTTAACCGTTTTACGTAGAGTTTGATTCCGAATTGTTCGCAACTTTTCCTAATACTTTTATCAACAGTTTAGTAAAACTTGACATTCCTCTTGGAAAAATTTAGATGTGTAATTCTTACATGAACAGGGCAGTCTGATTTTATAGATGGGCGAGTGAGGGAAATTGGGTTGATACTAGGAGTAAACTTCTGTTTAACTACAATAGAAGCAATCAATGAAGTAAAAATAAGTTGAGTTGATACTAGGAGTAAAGATGTTGACACAGGAAGAAATGACAAACCATAACAATACATGAAGTTGTCTAATCCTTGAAACAAGCCTATAATGGCAGCGAAGTAGAAGAGTTTTGGAGGTGAAAAGAATTTCAGATTAGTAGAGGTTCGATCATTTTGAATATAGAGTATGGCAAGAGGGATAAGTAGTACCGGGAATCCAACTGTTTGTAACCAGCTTGATAACCACTTTTTATTACCACCATGCAGGAAATAGAGCCGAAGTAGTAAAGGCCCGGCGATTACGCCAGTAGCATAACATGTGCAGCTTACGAAGAAAAGTAGTAAAGGTCCGGCGATTACGCCAGTAGCATACCATTCAAAATGAATTAATTATTATTTAGTTCTGCTTGTCTAACTGAGTTATACTAATAAAACCATCAGAAAGGGTCAATAGAAAAATGAAAACCGAAGAAGACAATAAGGGAATCTGGGATGTGCGCCCTCAAATGTTGGTATTTGTAATGTGCTCTTTGTGTTAAGGTTTCAATTCGGTGCCGGTTTTGGCCCTTAAGGAAAGGAACACCAGAGGAACTCCGAGAAATTTTATTTACACTTACGGTTTTTTCCACATCCACCCGCGTTTATTTTCACTTACCACTTACATCCATTTTTACGGCATGCATTCACTAGGTTATTCATATAAATATTTGACTTCTCGGAAATATGGTAGTGAAAAATCAAGTCTCGCCGGAATATTAACTTTTCTTTCTCAGTTGTGCCACTCTATCTAACAATTTATCCCCTCTGTCGCAAATGTTCATGCCTTTGTTAAAGAGAAATGGTGGAGGGGAAGGTTTTTTCTTGGTAAGAAATGGTAGGGGTCGGCCCAAGGATGGTGGTGGTAAGAATCTCTCTCTGGTACATCTAGTAGGTGTACACCACCAGCTATAAGAAGCCACCAACTCTCCCTCCGTAGCTTCTTTCCGAAGGCATAACCAGGATCTAGTAGGTGTGCACCTCAGTTACGCCATTTGAAAAGTGTATTTGTTACTGGTGTCAGGCTTTGAGTGACTTCAAGTTGTCAAGTTTTCGCCACGGATAGGGAAAGAGGGATAGAGAGATATTGACCAATGACGATGTCAGTGTATGGATTTGGTAAAACATTTAAGGCAATTCAAATAGACAATCCATTGGATGGGCGGGCGTGTGTGGTACGCCTGGTAGGCCTTCCTACATGCGTCTGTTCGCCTAATCTATCTGTGCGGTCGGACAGGTTCTGCCCGCCCCAGTCGACAAATGCCCCAAACCTTTGTACATGTCCGATTTGCGAGGCCAAAATCCCAGCTCTAGTCTGTTGGCCTCTGAGTAGTATATTATTTCTTAGTCGATAAAAACTCAAGTGAGGCTGTTATTTCAGTCAAACCATAACAGTTGCCAACTTAGATAGGGATTGTTCTCCTTCCCAGGAAGCTATCAAATTCATCTTTGTCTTCTAGAAGTCTTTACTAGGGTTCCAATTATTCTCAAGAGTGGAGCCAGGGGCTCACCCACTCCTGAATTTTATTCCACCCACGAGTTTCTTGCTTACACAAGTAACATTTTTTTAAGCTTTAGCTCAAATTTTAGCTAACCTGTGCAAATGTTTCTATTGGTAGTTTTAGCATAAATTCTTTATTTTATTGAAAAAATTTGATGTTTCGGACAACATAATTTTATTTTTTAATGCTTTAAATTATTTCTCATTTCATTTGCTTTCACATTGTCGTGTGAACGATCACAATTAGCGTTTCATAACTATCTCAAATTCCCACCCTCATCACTAAATTATTATCGAGTGGTGGTTGTGAACATGTACGTGTTAGAAGATGTGTCTTATTTATTCATGTTTCACGTTACAGCGTGATTTAAATTTTATAAATTTGTACAAAACTAAATAAAAAAAAATAGACCTAAATATAAAACTACGTACACCAAAAAGCAAATAGCTCTAAATGTTTTAAACAAGGCCGTAAATACTTGAAAGGATACCCTATATTACGGACATGGATTCAACTTTTTTGCCAAATTCGTTGTTTTTCCCGGACCTAAAACAACAATATCGGTTTCATTCAACATGCGGCTGCAGAAAATAAAATCCCTTTTCACCTCTTTTGAATTTGAAGTGGTGAAGTCTGTTTGGAAAGGTACACCACATACTTGACTCTAACAAAAAGATAGGTTGTATATTCAACTACGTTAGCAAAGAAAGAAAATTTAAAATATAAATATAATATAGAAATCGACACACCTGGACTTTTGCTGGTGGAAGTATTAGTATATAAATTGTTTTTCTTCTCGTTTTCCAATTTTTTAGTATTTTATTCGACATTGAAAGCAACCCGCACTCACAACATTTTTCTCTTGTGATGTCTTCTTCCAAGATTAGGTCATTCTCTTGACTCGCATGTACATATTCATAATTAATAATACAATATATATATTTACTAATTAATATTGTGTTAGATGATCACAAACTTATACAACATATATCTAGTCTAAATGTGTAGCTCTGTACGTTTAGGGTTACAATTTAAAGAGGAAGCCATAGGTAAAGTAAAAAGTTGCACAATCTGATGGTCAAAAGAAAATCTTGTGATAGGGACATGTTACTTACGGTCTTTCTACTATCTTCGGCATCAACAACCATTAGAAAGGAAAATGATAGTATGTCTAAGCAAGAATTAGAAAGAGAAATAAATGTGACTTCTCTTGGGAAATCCTGATTGTCCACCTGAGCCGGTCGGCTGCCTAAGTGTGGGGCATACTATGGTATATTGGTGTGCTAGAAAACAATGACCATTGATCCCTCGTAACACCTTTCTTTTACTCATGAATATTATAATATGACAAAAGAAATAACCTATAAAAACACCACCAACAGTCACCAAATATCTCATCTCATTCTCACTTCATCTCCCAAATATCCTCAGAGAGTGAGATCGACAGAACTAACTAGCACTGACCTTCTCCTCCTTCCTCCAGAGAAACTCTATCTCTCTTAAGGTATATATGGCTCAGCTTAACATTGAAATGATGGAGGAAGGAGTTGTTCCTCAAGATGAGAATAACAACAAGAAACTCTCTGATGAAGTTCATGAAGTGGAGGACATAAAGAAGTCTCTCTTTGCCAAATGGGGACTCCTCTTGCTCTGCTGCATTTGTGGTGCTGTAGGCACCATCAGTGGACCTTTACTACTTAGGCTCTACTTCTTACACGGTGGTAGCCGAAAATGGTTATCAAGTAGCTTACAAACTGCTGGATTCCCTATACTATTTCTACCCCTCTCAATCCTTTACTATCGACGTGACAAAACACCCGGTTCTATCAACTTCTTTGCTTCCCCAAAGCTTGTACTCTCAAGCATCGTTGTTGGCCTAATACTTGGAGTAAGCAACTTCATGTACTCGTATGGGTTGTCGTTCCTTCCCGTGTCTACCTCGTCTATCCTCCTATCTACCCAACTCATTTTCACTGCCTTATTTGCATTTATAATGGTCAGACAAAAATTCAGTGCTTTCTCCATCAATGCAATTGTAGTGATGACTTTGGGTTCAGTCCTACTAGGTATTGGTAAAAGCGGCGACCGTCCTAAGGGTGTTTCTAGCTCACAGTACTTGTTAGGGTTCATTCTATGCATCGCTGCAGCTGCATTAACAGGATTTATTTTGCCTTGCGCAGAAGTAGCTTATGCTAAGGCAAGCAAAGTCATAACATATTCTATAGTTCTGCAGTTTCAATTCTGGATGGCTTTATCTGCCACAGTTTTCTGCACAATAGGAATGCTTGTAAACAAGGACTTCTCAGCAATGCAAAGAGAAGCAAATGAATATGGATTGGGTGCCACAAAGTACTATGTGGTTTTGGTTACTAGCGCCGTGCTTTGGCAGGTGAGTTTTGTTGGGTCTTTGGGGATCATATTTTGTACCACATCTCTCTTTGCTGGAGTGCTTAGTGCAATTTGGCTCCCTCTAACCGAGATAGCGGCCGTGATAGTTTTTCATGAGCAGTTCACAGGAGAGAAAGGAATGGCTTTGGCTCTTGGACTTTGGGGATTTACTTCTTATTTCTATGGATCTTATAGGGAGTCTAAGAAGCAAACGAAAAACTCTGAAGCTAAGACCTCTAAATGATCTACAGAATAGTATAATGAATAATGTAAAAGGGACACACTGTTTGTTTCCCTTCAAACTGATTTTGCTTTCCTTGTTTACGAATAGATTTTCTTTTTTCGTGTGAGTCAATTAACAATATATAATCATGCATCAATGGTATTTCTTATGTTATATAAATCCAATATTGTTTTTAAAGAGTGGGGAAATTATATATGATATTCTTTCTTAGACATGTTGTATTATTAGAGACTAGGTTGCCCCTAAAATGATTGAACTAAGGTGGTAAGGTAAGAGAATCAAGAGAAGAAGGAAACCCAGGGGGAGAGGAATCCGCTCCAAAGAGGAAACCAATATTAACATAATTTGTTTCTTATTATAAGGATTTGAGAACTACCTAGTTGTTATCATGTGATTCTGAACTATAGAACTTTCAACCATTTAAATAAGGGCATACATGTCAATGGACTAATATACTTGAAAGATGATGTATTTTTTAAAAGTTGGTAGTTTAACTACTAAATTGATCCGAAGCGTATGCTAACACCAACATATGTATCTGTCAAACCAATGTCTTTTAGCTTAGATGATTTATTCAACTAATTAATTAGTCCTGTTGAAAGTTTCTTGAATACGGATTGATATCTCACTCGGGTTGCGACCCGCCGACCCGTTTACAAGGCAATGGTAATTGTTTGCCGAGGCCGCATGCTCGACATAGAATTTTGGACCCGTTAACAAGAATGATCTCAGAGACAGAGCTGGTATGCGAGGCAAGACTCTAAGACAGAGCTGGTAAGCGAAGCAGGCTTATGTTATGTCGATTATTAGTATCCATGTGTATTTCGGAAATTAGAAAGGGAGAGTCGGTGGGGCAGTGTGTCAGTGGAATTAGGGTTTTAGTAGCTATATAAACTAAAACCCAGGGATACCTGATGGGATAATTCTCACAAATACCTTGCGTAACTTTTTTGCTTATTATAATGGAAATCACCGTGTCGTGGAGTAGGTCTCACCAACCGAACCATGTAAATCTCTTGTGTTCTGTGTGATTGTTTATTTCCTATTGTTTTTCTTGGTTTACTTGATTTCGTCGCATTAAGTCCAAACTCATTCTGATGATTCTTTGAGTGGGGAATTCAATAAGGTCAACTATCTCCCAAGATGTAACGCTAGCTAGATGTCTCAGGTCCACAGAAGCTCACAAAGAACGTTCACCAAACAAAATCATTGTGGATACTGGCCTACTGGGTGCCTGCTTTTCTACATTATACGGCCTCATAAACAGTCCAACAATATGAGCTGATTATCTGATATTAGCTACAATTGGGATTCTATCATTTGTATGTAGTTAAATGATTAAGTAGGAGGATATTTGAGAATAAAGACTATCTGAAATCCAGTGGGCAATATTTTAAAAATCAACTATTGAAACCTATTGAGACTGTGAACCCCTCCTTGAGCTGCTTTTAATTTTCGTGCTTCTTAAGTATTGATATAATCCTCCCATTAGTAACAAGTAAATCTTGCACGGATGCGCATTTACTATGGTCAAACACTTCCTTAATTGTGCCTATAATTTTCTTTTCTCGGAGTCCGATTGTGAATGTGATGCAGGGACACCCGGCATGGAGACTAATTCCATGACCGGACCCGGTCATGGTCCAATTGGCCAAAGAGAGAAGACTTAGAAAGTTCTTATTTTAGTATATTTATTAATTAATTTGGTTTAGGAATTATGCTATTTTAATATTTCCAATAATTGGAAAGGTCCAGAGTTAGTCCTGTTATTTAGGTAAGTTGCAGTATTTAATTATTTAGGAATTCTTATTCAAGTCTATCTAGGAAAGTCCAAACCCTATAAGAGGGATAACTAGTTTGTCTATTATCTCCAGATTTGAGAGAAAAACCCCATTGAAGTTTTAATAAAGTTTATTATTTAGAGTTATTTGATCTTTAATTTTATCGTTCTTAGTTAGTTATTTTATATCTTTAATTCCGCTGCGTTTCTACATCAAGTGGTATCTAGAGCCATATTTTTTTTAATCAATCTTCTCATCATGGTTAATACTACTATCTCTACTACACCAACTAAGGAGAAATCACCAACTTTCTCTTCTGAATGGGACAACATCAAAGAAGGGTTATCTGCAGGAAGAAAATTGGAAGAAGGGTTCAATGAGTATAAGAAGGAAACAACAGAAAAATTCAACAACATCGATAAAAGATTCGATCAACTCAATGAATCAATCACCATCATCTCCAAGCAACTTGAAGGTATGTGTAAAAACCAATCTCCACCTCCCACCACTATCACACATCACACTCCCACACATCTATCGGGCACCACCACCACCACCACACGTGTTCCCTCTCTAGGTTTCCCACCCGAGCCAACAACACCACTATTCGGCCACACCATTAGCCACCCTCCACCAATTATCACACCACCGTTCATCAACCCCTATTCCCCACACTCGACTTTTCCAACAACCCCATACCACCATTACACACACACGTCAACCCCACCATCATTCTCTTTCACCGAACCAACAACGACTCAAAACCGACCACCACCCGAGAGCCTCTACTCGGCCGAACACCACCTCCAACCCAACCATCAAACCAGCAACCGAAACATACCCGGACCAACCCAACCGGTTACACCTCTCGGCAAAATCACAACTTATCAAGAAACAAGTAACCCATACCCATATACCCGATTCCCTCCTTCCACTACTAACCAAACCGAACACCCAATTTACCAACAACATCACAACCACTCAAATCCCCATTCCGAGATACGAACAACCACATCAGTTATGGACCCGGTTCTACAACCTTCACTTCACCGCCGCCCACTAGAAACCGAGTTTCCCATCCACCATGACCAACCCGACAACACTACACACCTTCGTAACCGAGACCAATCCCTTTCCCTCAACCGAAACCGAGAACATAACCTAACCCATTCCCAGTCCCAAACCCGCGACTCTACTCCTCCTTCAAACCGTCCTACAAACACACCTCAACGACATCCTTTGGTAGGCCATTACACTCAAACCGATCGTGAGAATTACACTCCTCTTTCCGACACCGAACGTTCAAACACTAATTCTTCATACCGTATTCGAATGGAAGTGCCTTCGTATGATGGTTCGATTAATATTGAAGACTTCTTGGATTATGTGTCTAGACTTGAGATTTTTTTTGACGTTATGCAAGTTGAAGGCCCTGAACAGGTACGTTGTGTAACTGGTTATTTATCTAAAACTGCTCTTACTTGGTGGAAACAGGAATCTGAGAATCGACGTTTATTACACCTCCCTCCTATTTCTTCATGGTTAGAATTGAAACCATTAATGTTCTCCCGTTTCCTCCCTCCGGATTATGAGAACCAACTTTGTGTTGATTATTTACGTTGTCGCCAAGGAAGACGTTCCGTTGAGGAATATGCTTCGGAATTCCAACGACTTATTACTAGACTCAATCTCCCAGATTCTGAGTCAATGAAAGTAGAAAAATTCAAGGATGGACTTCGTAATGATATTAAAGATTTGGTTAATTTGAGAGCTTTTAATTCGGTTTCTGAATGTATTAGTGTAGCTCGGTCTTTTGAATCTGATTCCCGTTCAATTTTCCGAGGGCATAGTACAAGAAATCAAACTGTCAGAACTCTACCAGATGACTTAGATCAATCAAAGCAGGCGGAAGACGGTACTAAATCACTACCAGAAAATCCATATAAAAAGCCTCCACCAGTTAAGTGTTATCGTTGTTTTGAAACAGGCCACTATTCTAATGCTTGCCCCTCTCGCGGTAAGGCTACTTTGGTAGAAAAGAAAGCTGATTCGGATACAGATGAGGATCAATTTGAACGAGTTGACACTAGTCCCGACAATGGTGATAGGGTTATGTTATTAACTCGACGAGTTCTTTTCACACCTTTCAAGAGGAATTTATCTCAACGAAAGAATTTGTTCGTTACACGGGGAACAGTACTGAATAAAGTTTGTACTATTGTGATTGACAATGGTTGTGTAGAGAATTTAATTTCTACTAAACTAGTCAATTTCTTGGGTATTCCTACAGTGATTAAATCTTCACCATACAAAACTGCTTGGATTCAGTCCGGTACTACTACAAAAGTTGATCATATGTGTACCATTAACCTTTCTATTGGTTCTTCTTATGTGTCTGCAGTTAATTGTGATGTTACAGATATGGATTTATGCCACATCATCTTAGGACGTCCATGGCAATCTGATGTTGATGCCACTTACCGTGGTCGTTTGAATGTTTATGAATTTCCTTGGAAGAAGAAAATTGTGACATTGTTACCAATTGAAGATGGATCGGAGGAACTACATGCTCTTCACAAACGGTTCGGGACGAACCTCTTGGGGGAAGAGGATGCTGATGCAGGGACACCCGGCATGGAGACTAATTCCATGACCGGACCCGGTCATGGTCCAATTGGCCAAAGAGAGAAGACTTAGAAAGTTCTTATTTTAGTATATTTATTAATTAATTTGGTTTAGGAATTATGCTATTTTAATATTTCCAATAATTGGAAAGGTCCAGAGTTAGTCCTGTTATTTAGGTAAGTTGCAGTATTTAATTATTTAGGAATTCTTATTCAAGTCTATCTAGGAAAGTCCAAACCCTATAAGAGGGATAACTAGTTTGTCTATTATCTCCAGATTTGAGAGAAAAACCCCATTGAAGTTTTAATAAAGTTTATTATTTAGAGTTATTTGATCTTTAATTTTATCGTTCTTAGTTAGTTATTTTATATCTTTAATTCCGCTGCGTTTCTACATCAGAATGGACTATGTTTTTGCATTTCTAGGACATTAGTTGTGGCTGGATTAGACATAGTTATCTACTTGTACCCTAAACCCATCCTCACCTTTTTTTACTATGGACTACGTTTTCTATTTTGGACCCTAAACCCATCCTCTGTTATTTTTTCAAAGGCTGCGATGGAGTTGGTGGCCTTTCATGCCCAATTAATTTCCTCTACCGACATGATGTATATCCGATGGCCATTCTTTGGTCTTGTTACAATCATTCGAAAAGTAAGTTTTATATTAAATAGGTGAGTTGCATAAAAACAAAGAAGAGAAAAAAAAAATGTAAAAGTAGCTAGTGGCCAGAAATAAGAAAGTAATATGTTACTATAAAATAAGAGAAGAAAGTAGTATTTGTTGGTGATGATGAAGGAGAAGAAGAAGCTACCATGAACATCCATATGTGTCTTCTAAGCTATTAATACTATCAAGTCAAAGTAAGACTAGGTATACTCATTTTGTTTTTAGCTGTCTCCTCATTCTCCTTTTCTTCTATTTCATGTTTTTCTCATTTAATTTGGAGGGATTAAATTATTGTTCACTAACCCACCAAAAGAAGTTCACTTGAAATTCCTTCTTAATTATTATCTTTCTTCATTTATTCTTCTTATAAATGCACAAACTACCATCCTCATTACTATATCTCACATCTCAATTCTCTGCATACTACCTTTCATTTCAAAGCACCAAAGTGAATTAGTTAAATACTACTCCATAACCCGAATTGTATTCGATAGATATATAACGAAAGACATGGCAATGAGCATTGAGATGATGGAGGAAGGGGTAGTACTTGGTCAAGAAAACAACACCAACAACAAGCTCTCCCTCTCATCTGATGATGAAAACAAGGACAAGTCTGTCATGGCCAAATGGGGGCTTCTATTGCTCTACTGCATTTGTAGTGCTGTAGGAACCATTGGAGGACCTTTGCTACTTAGACTCTACTTCTTACACGGCGGCAGCCGAAAATGGCTATCAAGTGGGCTACAAACTGCTGGATTTCCTATACTACTCCTACCCCTTTCAATCCTTTACTACCGACGTGATCAAACACCCGGTTCTATCAACTTTTTCGCCTCCCCGAAGCTCTTACTCTCAAGCATTATAATTGGATTATTACTAGGGGTTAACAATTTCATGTACTCGTACGGCTTATCATTCCTTCCTGTTTCAACTTCTTCCATTCTTATCTCCACCCAACTCATTTTCACTGCCTTATTTGCATTCATAATGGTCAGACAAAAATTCAGTGCTTTCTCTATCAATGCCATTGTAGTAATGACTTTGGGTTCAGTCCTACTAGGTATTGGAAAGAGCGGCGACCGTCCCGAGGGTGTCACGAGCTCGCAGTACTTGTTAGGGTTCATTCTAAGCATCGGTGCAGCTGCATTAGGAGGATTTGTGTTACCTTGCACTGAAGTAGCTTATGCTAAGGCAAGCAAATTCATAACCTATCCTATAGTTTTGCAGTTTCAATTTTGTATGGCTCTCTCTGCCACAGTTTTCTGCACAATAGGGATGCTTGTAAACAAGGATTTTTCAGCAATGCAGAGAGAAGCAAACGAATTCGGGTTAGGTGCCGGAAAGTACTACTTAGTGTTGGTTGCTAGTTTGGTAGTGTGGCAGGTGATGTACATAGGGACTTTGGGCATCATATTTTGTACCACATCTCTCTTTGCTGGAGTGATTAGTGCAGTTTTGCTCCCTCTAACCGAGATAGCCGCCGTAATAGTGTTTCATGAGCAATTCACGGGAGAGAAAGGGATGGCTTTGGCTCTTGGACTTTGGGGATTCACTTCTTACTTCTATGGATCTTATAGGGAGTCCAAAAAGCAAATCGAAAACTCTGAAACTAAGACGTCTAAATGATCTTCATAATACTACAATGAACAATGTTAAGGGATTCCTTTTTAAACAGATTTTGCTTTCATTGTTTAGTAGTATTTTCTTTTTTCCTTTTTTCGTGTGAGTTAATTAACCATATATGATCATCAATTAATAGTATCTCCTATGTTATAAGAATCTAATTTTGTTTTTGTTAAGTTTGTGGTCATTAAACTCAAAATTAATTGGCAATGAGTTGAGAAGACCTAAACATTATATTCTTGGTTGCGAGGTGCTGTCTCTTCATGTGAACAAAGCATGTTAACTCAGTTTGTCATGCCAAGAGAAAATCATCTCTATAACATGGGTACTCTTTCGTAGTTGTTTGTCTAAGATATTTGAATTATCATTGCTGCAATACTACGTTTTAGGTTTTATGAAGATTTCTAGAGACTGATGCTCGTCTCCTGCTAAACTTTCTCTTTAGCCACCATTCATTGATGTAGACAGTCGTATACTCTGTCTCTGTGTATATACATATGAAGTGTGGGGTGATGATTGATTAAATGCAGGCACTGGGTTTGATTCGAGTAATGGAGTAACAGATCTCACTGGTACTCACAAGAGGCAACGCTCGCCTGATCTTAGAGATACTAGTTCTCTCTAAATAACTACTAATTTTGTAATAGTTTGAAGCATATAACTATTAGTAGTGATTTAGGGTCTCTGTTTATAGCATCCTATCAGACATGATAATGGATGTGCAATTGATGAACCAATGAAAACTAATGTGTACTTCCAGTAGTGACTATCCTTCCAATATCTTAGTATAACTCACTTCCAGAGCATTGTGATCTAAATTCTAGAATATGAATTAAAGATGGGAAATGCTAGAATCACAAAGGATTTTGACAAAAGAAGTTGCCCAGCTGATGTGGCGGTTGTGATTTGAAAGTTTGACTAGATCTGGGCCGTTAAGATCATAACACAACCGCCCGAGCAGCTGGGCAACTTCTTTTGTCAAAATCTTTTGTGATTCCAGCATTTCCAATTAAAGATTATGAAATATGAATTGGTTTGCACTTATGAATTGATATATATAGTATGATACAAAATAAATAGGTATTGCCTTTCTGTGGAGTGATTAGGCGAGGCAAGAATCTTGCTGCCTCATGCCTAATACAACATATGTTATTTCTTTTAAACCTAAGAAGGCTGACATAGGTCCCCTAATCTTGGACAGAGTGTTGTTTACCTTCTAAAGGTAGGAAAACAAGACAGATTAATGGTGTGTTTGGTTGCAGGATTCCTAAGTAGGATTCCTATTAAAAGTGGAATTTGGTAGGAATCATGAATCCTTGGTCTGTTTGGCTACCAAGAATCCTAGGACTCTTGAATCCTAAGGATTCCTAATTCCAAAATTTGTATTGGACCAAAATTCCACCCTACCCCCTAGGATTTGCTAGGATTTTGGATTAATAAACCTAAATTTCAAACTTAACATCAACAAAAAAGTATTTCCTTCTACAAAATCATTATTTTTTTTCAAAATCATTATTTTTTTTCAAAAATCATATTTTTTCTAAAGACGTTTAAAAATACTCAAATAATAATAAACCATAGGATTCTTAGTTGCCAAACAAGCCAAAAAATATTACTAGGATTCATGAATCCGTGGAATCATGAATCCCAAGGACTCATGAATCCGCGGATTCATGATTCCGTCATCCAAACACACCATAATTTTATTGAATCGCATTTCTTTCCTTTTTTTTGTTTTCAGGAGTGAATAACTTCTCTCTTTACTCTCACTTCACTTTTCCACTTTGAGCAGGATTCTTCAATTACCGTTGCTTTTGATGACATCCGGGTTTGAACACTCCTCTTCGTCTAGAAAAAGTTGTAAATGAGGTGCAATCATTTTTTGATGTTTACAAGTTCCTTGTTATTCTGCCTTTTTGATCCCATAAATGTACCTTAGATTTTAGAGTAGATTGCCTTCTTAAATCATTTCAATGGGATCACAAATTTGTATAATTTGATTTCTGTTTTGTTTATTTTGGTTCTCACACGTGAATAAACTGTGTTCTGCAGGATATACTTGGAGTTTTAAGAGGACAACGAATATTCTGGGTGAAGATTTAGGACCATAAGTAGTAGAACACTAAAGTATACATTTTTAAACATTTGACATCTTTGAACACAATTCCAAATGTCTTTTTTTTCAGGTTTGACATTTTGAGATATGTTTGTTTTAAACTAGTTGCTAATATTTGTTTGGTCGAATGGATGTGAATTTTTAATGCCTTTTGTTGTTTCAATTGATAACCTAAAAAGGTTAGGCATCCAGCGTTATCGTTGGTAATGTGGTATTAGTGACAGGTTCTAACTGTTGGAAATAAGCAGTACAACTGTAAATAAAGGGTAGGGAGATTTTGACATACACCCCCAGTATTATATGAATATTAGGACTCCACCCCTACTTTTTGAAAACTTTTGATATACACCCCCACATGGACGGCTCAACTCAAAGTTAAGTTAGGCGTGTGCAACGCACACGCGCCAACCATGACGATTTTACCCTTTTGTAGTTGTTGAAATATTTTGAGAGATTTTGACATACACCCCCACTATTATATAAGTTTTTGGACTATACCCCCATTTTTTGAAAAAGGGTTAATTTGACATTGACCCCCAATTATTTAGTGATATTAGGGCTTCACCCCCAAAATGAAAACTGTTCTGGCGTTAACCCCCAATTGGCATTTTTCTGTTTTTTTCTCGTTAAATGGTGGGCGTGCGAAACACACGCGTGGAATGTGGCAAAAGTACCCCTCATAAAAAATGAAAATTGTTCTTTCACCCTCTTAAATATCCTCTCTTTCTCTCTTTAGATGTTTCAACTTCTAACCTGTTCTTCCTTACTCTATAATTGATGCCTCGAATCGATTTCCCTCAATTCTACTGATCTCTTCTAATCTAACAGACCAAAACTTTTAGAAAACCTAATTTTCTTTCTCTACAACCCTCTTTTGTTCCTTATCCTACACCTCTTCAACTTTTTCTTCATCATCTCCATCTCCATTCACCGTACTACTTGTTCTCTTCCAGTTGATCCAACTTCCATTAAAATACTGATATAGCTCTACAACTACCTGAATTGAAGAAATTGCTTCAGGTTTTGAGAGAAAAGAGGGAAACTGAAGATGGGTATTCTAATGGAGGAAGTAATAGAGGATCGGGTAATGCTTTCTTAGTTGGAACTGATCGGATCTTGATCTCTTGACATTGAAAACTTGAGACCTTTTGGGAGTGTTGATCTTCTTTTATATGATAGATTGGTTTCTAATGATGTTTTGAATTTAGTTAGAGATGATGCTAGGCTTCTTTATGATGGAAAAATTGTTGGCTACCATAGTCCAACTCAGGTGAAATTCATATCCTCAAGCTACCAAATTTTGTTAAGTTTACATGGATTCTTGATTGTTTCTTAATATTAGTCATCTCTTTGGGTATCTGCTATTGGGTTGTATGTGATTGAGAAATTTATGTCATTTCTAATTTCAGAATTGAGAATTTTCAGATTTTAAGAGTATCTATTTCATCAATTTGGGTTTTTGAACTATTTCATTATCTTCAATTAAGAAATCAAGGAAGTCTTCGACAATGAAATTATCATCAGGTTTAATTGAATCGTGGTTTCGGATATTTGGTTGGTTTACCTTGCGGTAGTAACCACCATGGAATTGATAGAAGAGGAAATGGTGCTTCCATTTGATTTTCTCTCTCTTTGGGGTAGAATTGATAGAAGAAGGCAGGAGATAGGAGATAGTTTAGAGAGAGAGATAAGGGTTAATGTGTACTTGAAGATGATATGTGAGGTGTGAAAATGGATGTTATTCTTAAATATGAAAATAATAAAAGATGAAGGAATGAGGCATCTGTTACCGTTGATGACGAGAATGAGTGCTAACCGTAGGATTAGATGGGGGTAATTTCGTCAAGAATCACGCTTGTGAAACACATGCCAGCCATTTAACGTGAAAATAACGGAAAAAGACCAAGTGGGGGTTAACGCCAGAACACTTTTGATTTTGGGGGTGAAGTCCTAATATCACTAAATAAATGGGGGTCCATGTCAAATTAACCCAAAAACAAAATTCCACCTAATTTAGTCTTTAAGCCAACCAAGTACAAGCCAAGGAAACTGAGTACCAAATAAAAGAAACATAACTCTTTTGCTGAGACTATTATGAAGTAGAAATATTTTTGTTTAGTTAGTTTATTCGGCTTCTTTTTGTTATGGATTGGGAATGGAAATATCTATTTGTTCTTCGTTTGAATATTAAAATCTCATGCTCTTTTGTGGATAATAGACATATGGTACTGTAGTTTGATAGTATGAAACTTGAATTGTTATTCATCATTACTTTTTGAATGTATATAAAAGGACATTTGAAGACCAAATGTGTCTCTGATTCGCAAATTTGACAACACATTTCCTGCATTTTTTTATATTTTAGAGTAGAAGTAAAAGATGTGCTTAATAATACAAATTAGTAACTTAACCCCTGGCTTGTACTTGGTTGGCTTATACTTAGTTGGCCTAAAGACTAAATTAGGTGGAATTTTGTTCTTTTAAAAAAATGATGGTGTAGTCCAAAAATTTATATAATAGTGGGGGTATATGTCAAAAAATCTCAAAATATTTCAACAACTACAAAAGGGTAAAATTGTCATGGTTGCCGCGTGTGTGTCGCACACGCCTAACTTAACTCTGGGTTGACGGTTTCCGTCCAAGTGGGGGTGTATATCAAAAGTTTTCAAAAAGTGGGGGTGAAGTCCTAATATTCATATAATAGTGGGGGTGTATGTCAAAATCTCCCTAAAGGGTATTCCATTGAGAATGTAAAAAATATTAACCATGGTTTTTATTTACAAAAACGTCGCTAATTTCCAATACATCCACGATGGTTTTCAATCAACCGTCGCAATTTCGTCGCTTAAAGTAATCTATGCCACTTCTAGCAACGGTACTACAGTTGGAAAATACTATACCGACGGTTGGTTATTAGTTACGGGTAGAACGTCGCTAATGGTCAATATATCCACGATGGATATCAATCAACCGTCGCAATTCCGTCGCTAAAATTAACTATGACACTTGTAGCGACGGTTCTTGGAATACTATACCGACGGTTTGTCTTTTAGTTACGGTATAAACCGTAGCTAATTACCTATTAGTGGCTACAAGCAGACTGGAATAGACGGGAAAAACACCCAGTGCACAAGTGGCCTTAACTTTTCTTGGAGTTGGTGGCCAATCGTGTCTAATTTCCTGTATAGAACATAATGTATATTCCATTGCCATTATTTGGCCGTGTTGCAATAATTCAAAAGTAAGTAATATTAACAACTACTTAGATTATTAAATATAGGTGAGTTGAATAAAAACAAAAAGGGGGAAGAAGAAAACATGAAAAAGTAGCTAGTTGATAGAAATAAGAAAGTAATATGTTAAGTGATAAACCCACTGTTCATCCTTTTCCATTTAAGTATTTGGCCACGTTTGTGTATATGTTGGAGATGATGAAGGAGAAGAAGCTACTAGGAACATCCATATATGTCTTCCAAACAACTACCATCAAGTCAAAGTAAGACTACTACTACTCATTTTGTTTGTGTTTCTCATTTATTTTGGAAGGATTATTGCTCACTTGAAATTCCTTCTTCATTATTATATTTCTTCATTTATTCTTCTTATAAATACACAAACTACCATCCCCACTACTATATCTCAATTCTCTGCATATATACTACCTGCAGCTACCTCTTCATCTCCAAGCACCAAAGTGAATTAGTAGTTGAACACTATTCTATAACCCGAATTGTATTCGATAGATACATCAAGACATGGCAATGAGCATTGAGATGATGGAGGAAGGAGTAGTACTTGGTCAAGAAAATAACACCAACCACAACCTCTCCCTCTCCCTCTCCCTCTCATCTGATGATGAAAACAAGGACTACTCCAACAAGCTTAAGTCTATCATGGCCAAATGGGGTCTTCTCTTGCTTTACTGCACTTGCAGTGCTGTAGGCACCATTGGAGGACCTTTACTACTTAGACTCTACTTCTTACATGGCGGTAGCCGAAAATGGCTATCAAGTGGGCTGCAAACTGCTGGATTCCCTATACTACTCCTACCCCTTTCAATCCTTTACTACCGACGTGATCAAACTCCTGGTTCTATCAAGTTTTTTGCCTCTCCAAAGCTCTTACTCTCAAGCATTATAATTGGCTTATTACTCGGAGTAAACAATTTCATGTACTCGTACGGCTTATCGTTCCTTCCTGTCTCAACTTCTTCCATTCTTATCTCTACCCAACTCATTTTCACTGCCTTATTTGCATTCATAATGGTCAGACAAAAATTCAGTGCTTTCTCTGTCAATGCCATTGTAGTAATGACTTTGGGTTCAGTCCTACTAGGTATTGGAAAGAGCGGCGACCGCCCCGAGGGTGTCACGAGCTCGCAGTACTTGTTAGGGTTCATTCTAAGCATCGGTGCAGCTGCATTAGGAGGATTTGTGTTACCTTGTACTGAAGTAGCCTATGCTAAGGCAAGCAAATTCATAACTTATCCTATAGTTTTGCAGTTTCAATTCTGCATGGCCTTAGCTGCCACAGTTTTCTGCACAATAGGGATGCTTGTGAACAAGGATTTCTCAGCAATGCAGAGAGAAGCAAATGAATTCGGGTTAGGTGCGGGAAAGTACTATTTAGTGTTGGTTGCTAGTTTGGTAGTGTGGCAGGTGATGTATATTGGGACTTTGGGGATCATATTTTGTACCACATCTCTCTTTGCTGGAGTGATTAGTGCAGTTTTGCTCCCTCTAACCGAGATAGCCGCCGTAATAGTGTTTCATGAGCAATTCACAGGAGAGAAAGGGATGGCTTTGGCTCTTGGACTTTGGGGATTCACTTCTTACTTCTATGGATCTTATAGGGAGTCCAAAAAGCAAATCGAAAACTCTGAAACTAAGACGTCTAAATGATCTTCATGATACTACAATGAACAATGTTAAGGGATTCCTTTTTAAACAGATTTTGCTTTCACTGTTTAGTAGTATTTTCTTTTTTCTTTTTTTTCGTGTGAGTTAATTAACCACATATGATTATCAATTAATAGTATTTCTTATGTTATAAAATCTAATTTTGAGTTATTAAGTTTGTAGTCAAACTAATTGGCAATGAGTGGAGAAGACCTACAGATTATATTTTTGAGTGCTAGATACCCTTTCTTTGATGGAGGACTATTCTCACACGCCCCCTCACGTGTGGGGTTCTTTGCGTGAGGGCCTAGCTCTGATACCATGTTAAGTTTGTGGTTATATATCTAACTCAAAATCAATTGACAATGAGGTAAGAGGACCTGAGCATAATATTCTTGCTTGCTAAATACCCTTTCTCTCATGAGGGACTATTTTCAAAGTTTTACAGAGCTAGGAAATTATAAATATATATATATATATACATATATATATATATGTTCTTTCCTAGACATGTTGTACTAAGTACCGCGACAGTTAGACCATTAAAAACTTCTTTATTTCAACATGTGATTATCTTCTTAGTGACTAAGTTGCCCCTAAAATGATTGAACTAAGGTGGTAAGGTACTAAGGTCAGAGAGTCAAGAGAACTACCTCATTCTTATCATGTGACTCTGAGTTGAAGAGCGTTAGACCATTTTGACATGAGCTAGGGATTCTCCTCTCCCTTGGACGATGTTAAACAGATCATCTGATGTATTTTACACCGTGTAGCTTCCCTGGAAAGCAGGGCAGAAAGCGGTTGCTAACTTGTCAAATGAGCGTATGGATCCCACTTCGAGGGCTTGATACCAGGCATGTGCAGGTCCTTTTAGGACTGTAGCAAAGACTAGGCACCATACGGATTGGTCCGTCGTGCTCAGACTCATTTCGGAACACATAGTTTGTTAGAAATATGTTGGGGTCCCCAGTTCCATCGTAGTTGTCAAGGTTGGGGCACTTGAAGTTCTTTGGCCTCTGGGCCTCAAACATCTCGACACTCAGGGTGGCAAACCTATCTTAGCCCTGGTTGGGGCATTCTTTTCCTCGACAAGCCTAGTCAGCTATACCACATGATGTATGAGTACGTCGCCCATCGTCGGGTTACGAACATCTTCGAATTCATCTCCTACGAATCCGGGGATGTATGGTCGATGAGGGTCAAGCTCTCCTGCCTGATCTTGTTCCCTCTCCTTGTACAATTGTTTAAAGGCTTCAAATCCTTTGCAGATTTTCCCCCCTCAGGAACAGACGAACAGGAGCAAGAGCAAGGAGCGGGAGCGATGAGCTGGAATAAAGAGAAGAAGAACAGGAAGCAGAGCTGGAAGCAGGAACGCTAGGCTGAATAACACCCAACATAACGGAAGAATCATGCATAACGGAGGATGTCATGCATCAACTCCCTTTTTCATGTTGATCTAACGGAAGGCCAATTTTTGACATCGGCAAGCTATACCACATGATGTATGAGTACGTCGCCCATCGTCGGGTTACGAATATCTTCAAATTGATCTCCTACGAATCCGGGGATGTATGGTCGATGAGGGTCAAGCTCTCCTGCCTGATCTTGTTCCCTCTCCCATTACAACTGTTTAAAAGCTTTCGTTCTGTCCACGTTGTGGGGTGTTGCGAAAGCATTAGACGGTGTAAAAAAGAGCTTTCGGGATAGGCTTTTTACTTTCTCCATCTTTCCACCGACCGCATGCTCTCTCAAGACCGAATTGGTATCCTCTTTGGCTTTGTGGAGGTCTTCGCGAAGGCTACGTACATTTTCATCACTGCGAAGTTTTTCTGCCTTGAGGCGCTCGGCCATCAATTCCTCCATTTGAGAACAACCAGTTTCGTTGTGGATATCCTCTTGTGAAGACATCTCTGAAGCAAAGTTCGAACAAAGTAATAAAAGTAATTCTGTAAAGAATCGAGTAGGAATCCGGGTTACCGAATTGATGATACTGTTCGAGTCAGCCCTCCTTCTAGCGCCAATTGTTGATGTAAAAAAATGGCAATCTGGTTATCAGTCTGAAAATAGAAACTCTATGTTGAATCGCGTCTGAGAGATCGATATTGTTCCTCTAATTCCCGTTCATGCTTCTGAAAACCTGGGGGAAAACCTTAAAGAGTTCAGAAATCTCTCCGACGCTTAAGATAGTCAGATTGTCCTTTGCAGTTTAAGTATTGAGTATTGATTGATCTTTGGTGGTGGGATGCCCTTTTATAGGTTGCCTTAGACTGAATGTGAAGATGGTGAGATTGAGGCAGTTGAGATCCACTGTGTTGTTAGAACTACTATTTCGTAGTTAGGGTTTCCTTTTGAGTTTATCTCGTATCTTAGATATTTAGAAGTTCCTTTGTTCAAGGATCCTTCGTAATTATCCTGCCGAGTTGATAGATATTCTAGGAGATGTTTCCTCCTTTGAGACTCTCGAAGCCTGAGTTAATCAAACACTTAAGGTCATAGCCGACTGAGATTTTTAGAAAGATTCGGGATTAAGTCGATAAGCGTGTGGAGCGCTTCTGCCTTCCCATGTTTAGGGTGTAAGGTATTGACCTAGCTTACCTGGAACCCCCTATACTCCTTCTGAATCACAAGGCAGACCTAGTTGTGTTTGAGGCAGGACAGGGCTGGAGCTCCTTAGATGATCTTGCTGACCTCCCGGTTTTGGACTTAGCTGGCAGACCTCTTACGGCTCAGTTGTCATGTTGTCTCAAGACAAGTTGACCGTTAGGCTTCTGGTTTTTTCTTGACTTCTTGACGTTAGTCAACGAGTGATCATTTTATGTATCATCAGTAAACACTCAATTAATGTATTACCCCTCAATTCAAAAAAAGTACTATATAACATAACCAGTAAAACTTGTCCCAACGGTACATGTGCACTGATGCTACATAACATTTTCTTCTATTGAGTGTGTTTGATTACGTGGATTACGTTTGCATTTGGAGGTCATTAGATGTGACTGGTTTAGGACATAGTTATTTATTTTCTAAAGTAGTAAATAGGTATCTTTAATGGGTTTCTTTGACCTTACCCCCTCACTGCAAATTAGCAATTGAGTTTACCTCCTCAATAATTGGTTGAGAAACTTACCCTCTTAGATTTACTATTTTTGACAAAAACCTATCGATCGTGTTTGGTGTGCACGAAATAAATGTGAGTACCAAGAACAATTATCCTTCAATGTGACTCCTAAAAGTTATTACACCTTCCTTTATTGTTAATTTGGTCAGAAATTCGGAACTATGATTAGTAAAGTCTGTATGTTATTTAATCTATAGTTTTGTTATCACATGTCAAACATGTCTTTAGCAATTTTAGACAGAAACTTTAAATTCAAGGAGGTAATTTCAGTTACCAATTACTGAATGAGATAAAATCAATCACTAATTAGTGTTGAGGGGGTAAGGTAAAAAAAAACCTATAATTAAAGAAATTGATTTCAATTTTTTTTGTGTGTGTAATCAATGGAACGCTACAAGCAGATTGGAATAGACTAAAAACACCTAGTGGCCAGTGCCCTTTACTTCTTTTGGAGTTGGGTGGTGGTGTTGCAATCATTCAAAAGTAAGTTCTATTAACAACTACTTTTATTTTTAAATAGCTAGGTGACTTGATTAAAAACAAAAACGAAAAAAAAAAAACAAGAAAACATTAGTAGAGGGCAGAAATAAGAAAGGAACATGTGATAAACCCACTGTTCATTATTTTGTAATAATTAAGTAATTGGTCACGTACCTTTATAGATAAAAGAACAAAGAATTTGTTGGTTGTGATGGAGGGGAAGAAGCTGCCATGAACATCCATATATGTCTTCTAACCTATTATTACTATCAAGTCAAAGTAAGACTACTAATCAGTTTTGTTTTTAGCTGTCTATTAATTTCATGCTTTTCTCATTTATTTTGGAAGGAATTCTTTTCACTTGACTTTCCTCATTTATTCTTCTTATAAATAAACAGACTACTATCTCCACTTAATCTCACATCTCAATTGTTCAACTTACTTCTCTCAAAACACCAAAGAGATCAAAGAGAGATATAGAGAATTAATTAGTTGCCTTCTTACTATTATTGTCATTTAGACCAAATTGTATTCCATAGGTAAAGAAAGACATGGCAATGAGCATTGAGATGATGGAGGAAGGGGTAGTACTTGGTCAAGAAAACAACACCAACGACAACAACAAGCTCTCCCTCTCCCTCTCATCTGATGATGAAAACAAGGACTACTCCAACAAGCTTAAGTCTATCATGGCCAAATGGGGCCTTCTCTTGCTTTACTGCACTTGCAGTGCTGTAGGCACCATTGGAGGACCTTTACTACTTAGACTCTACTTCTTACATGGCGGTAGCCGAAAATGGCTATCAAGTGGGCTGCAAACTGCTGGATTCCCTATACTACTCCTACCCCTTTCAATCCTTTACTTCCGACGTGATCAAACACCCGGTTCTATCAAGTTTTTCGCCTCCCCAAAGCTCTTACTCTCAAGCATTTTAATTGGCTTATTACTCGGAGTAAACAATTTCATGTACTCATACGGCTTATCATTCCTTCCTGTCTCAACTTCTTCCATTCTTATCTCCACCCAACTCATTTTCACTGCCTTATTTGCATTCATAATGGTCAGACAAAAATTCAGTGCTTTCTCTGTCAATGCCATTGTAGTAATGACTTTGGGTTCAGTCCTACTAGGTATTGGAAAGAGCGGCGATCGTCCCGAGGGTGTCTCAAGCTCACAGTACTTGTTAGGGTTCATTCTAAGTATCGGTGCAGCTGCATTAGGAGGATTTGTGTTACCTTGTACTGAAGTAGCTTATGCTAAGGCAAGCAAATTCATAACTTATCCTATAGTTTTGCAGTTTCAATTCTGCATGGCCTTATCTGCCACAGTTTTCTGCACAATAGGGATGCTTGTAAACAAGGATTTCTCAGCAATGCAGAGAGAAGCAAACGAATTCGGGTTAGGTGCGGGAAAGTACTACTTAGTGTTGGTTGCTAGTTTGGTAGTGTGGCAGGTGATGTACATTGGGACTTTGGGGATCATATTTTGTACCACATCTCTCTTTGCTGGAGTGATTAGTGCAGTTTTGCTCCCTCTAACCGAGATAGCCGCCGTAATAGTGTTTCATGAACAATTCACTGGAGAGAAAGGAATGGCTTTGGCTCTTGGACTTTGGGGATTCACTTCTTACTTCTATGGATCTTATAGGGAGTCTAAGAAGCAAATCGAAAACTCTGAAACTAAGACGTCTAAATGATCTTCATAATACTATAATGTACAAGGGATTCCCTTTAAACAGATTCTCCTTTGTTGTTTACTAATAGTTTCTTTTTCTTTTTCCATGTTATTAAGCATATATTTTCACTAATTAATGTTAGTATTTCTTATGTTATACAAATCCAATTTTGTTTTTAAAGAGCTACGAAGTTATATATTGTTAGAGATATAAATGGAGTTTGAGTTAGAGAGAAGAGAGGTTAGTGTAATGAGAGTGTAAGAATAAGTCGACCAGGGTTATAATGGTTTTTTCCTCTTTTTCATTTTCTGTTATAATGAGTGATAGATAAAACTTCTCTCCTATATGAGTGATAGAATATTTAGTACCACATTGCCCAATAGATAAAACTTCTCTCCTAAGGAACTCCTTATAAAGACTTATGTAATAGCTTAGGAAATCAATACAAATCAATACATTTCTCTATTTCTCACATGGTATCAGAGCGTCTAGGTTTTCAATTTGCTTCCGCATCTACAATCTAGAGAGAGAAACAATCGAAATTCATGGCGTCGTCTTCATCATCTTCACAACCTTTAACATTCAATATTACAAATTTCATCTCGATTAAACTCGATGAAAACAATTTTCTGGTTTGGCGTGATCAATTTGAATCTATTTTGATCAGTAATGATCTGATAGGATATGTTGATGGATCGATTTCGCAACCTGATACTTCTATTATCGATTCAGAAGGAAGAGAGGTTATTAATCCAGCCTTTCAAACTTGGAGAAAATATGATCATTATGTAAAATCGTGTTTGAAAGCTACTTTCTCGGATTCAATTTCAGCTGATGTTCTAGGGCTTCCTACTTCACACAAGATCTGGAGCTATCTAAATGAGGTTTATGCTGAGGAATTTGAAGCAAAACAGGACTTTCTTCGAAGGCAAATTCAGAATATTCAGAGAGGTAATGCTTCTATCAATGATTATCTTCGAAGAATAAAATCATTAGCTGATTCTTTAGCTTCGGTTAATGATAAAGTTTCTGAGAAAGAGATGATTCGTATTATTTTAGCTGGATTAGGCAAAAAGTTCAGTCAATTTGTTATAGCTATTGATAATAGAACAGATAGAATTCATCTTCCTGAGTTAAGATCAAAGCTGCTTCATCATGAACAATGGTTTCTTTCTCAAGAAACTGTTGAACAAACAGCTTATTATGTTAATCAAAGTACCACACGAAATCAAAAACCTTTTAGACAAGGTTCATATCAATCCAAATTAAATCAGAAACACAAATCTGATTCTGTGCAGACGAAAAGTCTTAAAAATCAGAATGAGATTCAACAATCTACATCAAATTCACAACAACAACAGACTAGACATCCACTTATGAATAAGAAGGCAGTAAATTTTGATTTCACTTCCATTCCTTGTGGTATTTGTCATAAATGGGGTCACTTAGCAAGTAAGTGCAGATTCAGATATACACCATCAACACCTCTGAATTCTCCAAACTTTGCTGGTCTTCATATTGAAGATAATACCAATTCTTCCTTACCAAGTATGGAAGATAATACAGAATCATCTCAAGAGGAGTGTAATGTTGCTATTGAAGAGTGTCATATGGCTGCTACTACTGTTCCTTCTTCCAAAATTTGGCTTGCTGATTCAGGAGCCTCAAGCCATATGACAAATGATTCTAAGGTACTGGCTCAAATTTCTCCTTATCTTGGTCATGAGTCAGTTATGGTAGGAAGTGGCTCTTCAATTCCTATAGTGTGTACTGGTAATGCAACATTGAATACTTCAGATCATGCTTTTGATTTACAAAATATACTAGTGGTTCCTCATTTAAAGAAAAATTTACTCTCTATTGCAAAATTCACTAAGGATAATGATTGTTCTGTTGAGTTTTTCCCTTGGGGATATAGCATCAAGGACCTCTTATCTAGGGATATTCTTACAGAGGGTCCAATGATCAATAATCTTTATCCTATTGAATGTCAATCTGAAGATGTCCCATTGGGACTTACTGCTGTCTTATCAGCTTCTCCCTCCTTATGGCATAGGAGACTTGGTCACACTGCTAGAGGTGTCTTGGAAAACCTAAATTCAAAAGGGCTTATTCAATTGGACTCCACAGACTTTGTGAAAGTCTGTCACTCTTGTCAACTAGGCAAGAGCAAGTGTCAGCCCTTCTCTCTATCCACTAGTAGTTCTTCTTTTCCACTTGAGATGATCCACTGTGATGTCTGGGGTCCAGCACCAGTGGAGACAGTGAATGGAACAAGATATTATATACTATTTGTTGATGATTTTAGCAAGTATTTTTGGATATATCCTATGAGGCAAAGATCAGAGAGTGTGGATTGCTTTAAGCAATTCAAAATTACATATGAGAAACTCTTATCTACTTCCATTAAGATGTTTCAAAGTGATGGGGCACCTGAACTCTCTAAAGGAGAATTCAAGAAGTATTTGGATGAGAATGGGATTTTGTTAAGGTGTTCTTGTCCTTATACCCCTTAGCAAAATGGTACTGCTGAGAGGAAGAACAGACAGATTACTGAAGTTGGTAATACCTTTTCATTTCAAGCTTCTCTTCCAAAATCATATTGGTTTGATGCTTTTGAGGCTGCTGCTTATGTGATCAATAGGCTACCTTCCAAGGTTCTTGATCAAAAGTCTCCTTATGAGGTACTTTTCTCTACTCATCCTGATTACTCATTTCTAAAAGTATTTGGTTGCACCTGCTATCCTCATTTAGCATCAACCAGACAAGATAAACTATCTCCCAAATCTGTGAAGTGTGTATTTTTGGGTTATAGCTTGATTCACAAAGGGTATAAGTGTCTTGATCCTTCTACTTCTAGAATTTATATCTCAAGACATGTGACATTTGATGAGGAATCATTTCCTTTTGTTGAGCAACTTGTTTCAACTCATTCTCAACAACCATCTCTTAAGTCAGCACAGGTTGTTCTACCCTTTGTTACTACTGAGTTCCCTATCTCCTCTTCACAAATTCCTCAAAATCAGCCTCAGGGACATTCTCCTTCACCTTTTTCAAATTCACAACATCATATAGGTGAGAGTAGCATCACTAATCCTTCTGCTATTGCTAACCCTGCTCCTCTACATCCTATGACAACCAGATCAAGGACTGGTGCTCTAAGGCCTAGACACTTAGAAGATTTTGTCACCTATCATTCTTTGTGTCATCCTTTGCCTCAATGCTTTCTAGCTTTACTTGAAATACCCACAGACCCTACTTGCTTTACTCAAGCTTCAAAATCTCCTGAGTGGATGCAAGCAATGAAAGATGAAATTGAAGCTTTACATCATAACAACACTTGGTCTTTAGTTCCTAAGCAAGATTCTATGAATATCTTGGGTTGTAAGTGGGTTTTTAAGACAAAACTCAAGTCAGATGGTAGTATAGAAAGGTACAAGGCTCGACTTGTAGCCAAAGGGTTTCATCAACTAGATGGTCTTGACTATTCTGAAACCTTTAGCCCAGTTGTGAAATTTTCCACCATTAGAGCTGTTCTCACCATTGCTGTCACAAATCAATGGTCTATAAAACAGCTAGATGTATCAAATGCATTTTTGCATGGTGTATTAGATGAGGATGTCTTTATGGTACAACCTCCTGGGTTTGCAGAAGCATCTAAGAAGGATTGGGTATGTCATCTTCACAAGTCCTTATATGGCCTAAAGCAGGCTCCAAGAGCCTGGTACACAAGATTTGCTACTTTCTTGCTTGATTATGGCTTTCAAAAGAGTGCCACAGACCACTCAATGTTTGTGTTTCAGGCCACAGGTGTAACTTTGGTCTTACTTCTCTATGTAGATGATATAATCCTAACTGGATCATCTACTGATTTGATTAATTCTTTAATAATGTCTCTACATAGTGAGTTTGCCATGAAAGATTTGGGAACACTTCATTACTTTCTCGGAATTGAGGTTACAGGCAGTTCCTCTTCTGAGTTGTTACTTACTCAAAATAAGTATACTTTAGAGCTTCTACAGAAAGCAGAGCTTCTACAGAAAGCAGAGCTTCTTGAGTCTAAACCAATAGCTACCCCAATTCCATTTGGAAAGAGACTCTCTCAGGCTGATGGTGTTCTCTTAGATGATCCTACTCATTATAGGAGTCTTGTGGGTGGTCTTCAGTACCTCACAATGACTAGACCTGATATAGCTTTTGGAGTGAACTATGTAGCACAATTTTTGAAGGAACCAAGAGATGTTCATCTCCAAATGGTTAAGAGGATTTTCAGATACATAAAAGGGACTCTTGGTTCTGGTATTTCAATCAAGTCAGGGGATATTACTTCTCTCACTGCTTATAGTGATTCAGATTGGGCAGGTTGCCCTGATTCCAGGAGATCTACTTGTGGCTACTGTGTTTTTCTTGGTAATACATTGGTGGCCTGGTGTTCTAAGAAACAGCCTACTGTAGCTCGTTCAAGTACAGAGGCTGAATACAAGGCTCTAGCTGTGGCTACATCTGAGTTATTGTGGTTATCATATGTTTTGGCTGAATTGGGTATTTCTGTTTCCAAACCATTTGTGCTGAAATGTGATAACTTAGGGGCTCGACACTTGGCTACAAACCCAGTCTTTCATGCTCGCACGAAGCATGTGGAGATAGATTACCACTTTGTTAGAGATTTAGTTTCTTCTGGTGCTCTTCGACTTGATTTTGTTTCATCTCATCATCAACTTGCAGATGTGTTTACTGAAGGATTGTCTAACCCTCTGTTCCTCTCCCTCATTAACAACCTGATGAAGATCACTCCTTCTTCAGCTTGAGGGGGAGTGTTAGAGATATAAATGGAGTTTGAGTTAGAGAGAAGAGAGGTTAGTGTAATGAGAGTGTAAGAATAAGTCGACCAGGGTTATAATGGTCTTTTCCTCTTTTTCATTTTCTGTTATAATGAGTGAGAAAGGTTGTTACTTGGACAACAAACTTTCTCTCTCTATAACAAACTTCGTCTACTTCCATTCTACTTGTATATAAGGAGAATCTCTCTCTTTGATCAATAATAAGAAACTACAACTTCTCTCTCTACCAATCTTTCACTTCTCACATATATAATGTTCTTTCTTAGACATGTTGTACTACCTAGGGCTCGGACAAATAGCGTAAAATTATCTTCTTAGAGACTAGATTGCGCCTAAATTGATTGAACTAAAGTGGTAAGGTAATAAAGTAAGAGAATCCAGAGCGTTCAGCCATTTTGACCTCAGACTACTAGTACCATAATGGACTACTAAATTGATGCAAAACGTATACTAATACTGAGAGCATCTCCAATGCAAAACTCAATCTTAGAAACTCGGAGTGATTTTCTAAGTTTTTCTTAAAAAATCATCTCCAATGCAAAACTCAACTAAGATCTCAAAGATGATGTGTCGAGAGTGGAATAGAGATATCTCAAGAGGACACTCTATTTTCAGAGTGTCCTCTTAAGATATCTCTAATTGTCCAACTCATCAATATTTAAATTTCAACCAATAGAAATCAAGTCTTCGTATATTTCCAAAATAACTAATTATTCTTTTTACAAAAATAACCATGACACGTAAGTAAAATAAAAGAGTTTAGAGTGTTGCATTGGAGACATACAAGAATTGAGAATCTCTATTTTCGACACCTAGGAGTGAGAATCTCAATTGGAACTTGACAAATAGGACGAATAGAGATATTTTTGAGTTTTGCATTGGAGATGCTCTGATACATGTATTTGTCAAACCAACGTCTTTTAGCTTAGATGATTTCTTCAACTAATTAATCAGTCCTTCGAATGAGGGTCCTTGATGTCAGGAATTTAAGCACCACTATCCCCTCCCAAGACGTAACACTAGCTAGATGTCTCAGGTCCGCGGAAGCCCACAAAGAATGTTCATCAAACCAAATCATTGTCAATACTAGGTACCTGCAATTGGGATGCCATCATTTGTAAGTAGTTTAGTGATCAAGTAGTCTATAGACAATCTGTGTTTTTTCTTCGATTTTTGTTTCTTTGTAACCTTTTTATGTATATAACCTCTATTTGATCTGCCACAAGTAGTTCGGCCTTTAGGTCAATATGGTGCTCAAAGAAGATGTTTAAGAATGGAGACTATCTGAAATCCATTGGTCAATATCTTAAGATTCAACAATTGAAACCGATTGAGATTGTGAAACTCTCCTTGTACTACTATTTTCGTGTTTCCTTAGCCCTCCGTTAATATATTATCTTTCTATATGTATATATATATATATATATATTCAAAAACAAATATATAACATAACAAGTCAAATTACTTGTTCCAATGGTACATCTTGCACTGATGAGCAAAAACTGTGGTCAACTAGTCACGACTTTCGTTATTGTGCATACATTACTTTCTTCTCTTTCAATGTGTATGGATTACGTTTTTGCATTTTGAGGCCATCAGTTATGGCCGGTTTAGACAAAGTTATTTATTTTTCTAAGGCTACATTAGACGAAAAAACTCCACAATGCTAGTGTACTTAACTACTCTCATGGAGTTGGTGGGAGTCAGTCGTGCCTAATTTCCTCTATAGACATAATGTGTACTTAACTACTCTCATGGAGTCAGTCGTGCCTAATTTCCTCTATAGACAAAAAAAGTAAGTTCTATTAATATATACAATATACTTACATTTTTTTTAATAGGTTAGTTGAATAAAAACAAAAAGGGGAAAAAAAAGTGGCCAGAAATAATAAAAAAAAATTAGTAAGTGATAAACCCATGATTCATTTATTCTATTAAGTAATTAGCCATGTTTATAAAATAGAATGAAAAAGTATTTGTTGGTGAAGGAGAAGAAAAAGAAGAAGAAGCTACCGTGAACATCCATGTATGACTTCTAAGCTATTAATACTATCAAGTCAAAGTAAGACTAGGTATACTCATTTTGTTTGTTTTTAGGTGTCTCATCACTCTCCTTTTCTTCTGTTTCATGTTTTTCTCATTTATTTTGGAGGTACTAAATTATTGTTCACTAACCCACCAAACGAAGTCCACTTGAAATTCCTTCTTAATTATCATCTTTCTTCATTTATTCTTCTTATAAATACACAAACTACCATCCCCATTACTATATCTCACATCTCAATTCTCTGCATATATACTATCTGCAGCTACCTCTTCATCTCTAACCACCAAAGAGAATTAGTTGAACACTATTCTATAACCCGAATTGTATTCGATAGATACATCAAGACATGGCAATGAGCATTGAGATGATGGAGGAAGGAGTAGTACTTGGTCAAGAAAACAACACCAAGCTCTCCTCATCTGATGAAAACAAGGACAAGTCTATCATGGCCAAATGGGGGCTTCTATTGCTCTACTGCATCTGTAGTGCAGTAGGAACCATTGGAGGACCTTTGCTACTTAGACTCTACTTCTTACACGGCGGCAGCCGAAAATGGCTATCAAGTGGGCTACAAACTGCTGGATTTCCTATACTACTCCTACCCCTTTCAATCCTTTACTACCGACGTGATCAAACACCCGGTTCTATCAAATTTTTTGCCTCCCCGAAGCTCTTACTCTCAAGCATTATAATTGGCTTATTACTCGGAGTTAACAATTTCATGTACTCGTACGGCTTATCGTTCCTTCCTGTCTCAACTTCTTCCATCCTTATCTCCACCCAACTCATTTTCACTGCCTTATTTGCATTCATAATGGTCAGACAAAAATTCAGTGCTTTCTCTGTCAATGCCATTGTAGTAATGACTTTGGGTTCAGCCCTACTAGGTATTGGAAAGAGCGGCGACCGTCCCGAGGGTGTCTCAAGCTCACAGTACTTGTTAGGGTTCATTCTAAGTATCGGTGCAGCTGCATTAGGAGGATTTGTGTTACCTTGCACTGAAGTAGCTTATGCTAAAGCAAGCAAATTCATAACTTATCCTATAGTTTTACAGTTTCAATTTTGTATGGCTCTATCTGCCACAGTTTTCTGCACCATAGGAATGCTTGTAAACAAGGATTTCTCAGCAATGCAGAGAGAAGCAAACGAATTCGGATTAGGTGCCGAAAAGTACTACTTAGTGTTGATTGCTAGTTTGGTAGTGTGGCAGGTGATGTACATCGGGACATTGGGGATCATATTTTGTACCACATCTCTCTTTGCTGGAGTGATTAGTGCAGTTTTGCTTCCTCTAACCGAGATAGCGGCCGTAATAGTGTTTCATGAGCAGTTCACAGGAGAGAAAGGGATGGCTTTGGCTCTTGGACTTTGGGGATTCACTTCTTACTTCTATGGATCTTATAAGGAGTCGCAGAAGCAAATTCATGAACCCAATCAGACACATCACAAGACTAATAATACATCGAAATAAAATCGATTTATGATCTCTTTGAATCTTAGATGATAAATTTATAAACTTGTACTCCTTATAATTTAAAGCGACATTGATGTTTGATTAATTGACTTCCAATATGTTGTACTAATTTTTGTTTGATAAAACATTAACGGAAATTTAATATGCACTCACCAATTAGCTAAGCATTTACTGTTGGAGAAATTTTTAGGGAGAGGAGAGAGCGAAAAGTGAGAGAGACTAAAGCATCTCTGATGGTACACTCTAACAAAAACTCTAAAGTCTAGTTGTCAAGTGTCAAATAAAGATTCTCTTTCCTTAGAGCATCTCCAATGCAACACTCAATCTTAGAAACTCCGAGTGCCACTTAGGATTTTTAGAGTTTTTTCTTAAAAACCATCTCCAATGCAACACTCTATTTGGACCTCTAAGATGACGTGTCGAGGGTGGAATAGAGATATCTCAAGAGGACACTCTATTTCTAGAGTGAGATATCTCTAATTGTCCACCTCATCAATATTTGATTTTCAACCAATAGAAATCGAGTCTTCTATATTTTCCAAAATAACTAATTATTTATTTACAAAAATAACTATGACACATACGTAAATAAGATAAGTTTCGAGTTTTGCATTGGAGACACAAAAAATTTGAGGATCTCTATTGACGCCACCTAGGAGTGAGAATCTCACTTGAAACTTGACACATAGGATGAATAGAGATTTTTTTGAGTTTTGCATTGGAGATGCTCTTAGTGTCAATATAGAGACTCTAAATTTTTTTTTGGTCTCCAATGGAGAGCTCTAAAATCTCTCTACTTAATACACATGATGCTCTCATCATAGAGTGTCAAATAGAGTGTTCCATTGGAGAAGGTTGTAATAATTTTTGTTTGATAAAAATCTTAAGTGGCACTCTAAGTGTTAAAGTGTTAGAGCATCTCCAATGGGACACTCAATCTCTGACACTTAGAGTGTCACATAGACTTTTTGGAGTTTTTGTTAAAAAATCATCTCCAATGGAACACTTTATTAGACACTCTAATATGAGGTGGACACATTTATTATAGAGTGTCTAGAGAGAGAAACTCTAAAATGAGAGTGTCTACTTGAGACTCTCTAAGTGTTACTTTTAAATTTCAACCAATAGAATATCTTGCTTTCAACTACTTTTTATCTATTGAATTGAAGAATAACATGTGTATTAAGTACATACACTTTAGAGACCTCCATTGGAGACCAACAAAAATTAGAGTATCTCTGCATTGACATTTACTTAACACTAGGAAAGAGAATCTCTTACTTAATACACATGTCTCTATATTAACACTAGGAAAGAGAATCTCTATTGACCCTTGACAACTAAGACTCTTAGAGTGTTTGTTAGAGTGTCCCATTGGAGATGCTCTTAGTGTCCCATTGGAGATGCTCTAAGAGGCGATCAAATTTGAAATTGGTCAAGCCCTTTCACCAAAATGTACGTGCATACGAGAAGTGAGTGTGTGAGGGTAGAAATGGGCCCGAGTTGTAAGTCTAAATAAGAGAAAGTTTAAATGCACTCACCAAGTGTATATAACATATTCCAAACTGGACTGGGAAATTTATCTCTTTAGTAATCACTTGGATTTGGGCACTCCATAAGTTGTAAAGGCATCACCTAGGTAAAATAGTGGCCCATAAAATTCTTATTAGAAAAGAATTATCATAAGGAAAACTATACATGCACTCAAGGTGAGGTGGGCACCCCTACATCAACATTGGTCCAAAAGTGATACCCTGGACATATCTAAATGTTGCATAATTTGCAACATTCCCATTTGTATAGGCGGGGTAATCGGTATGTACATACTATGTATAACATGAGAGAGTTGTTGGCAAGTTATGTTTGGGTCCAACCCAACGTCTCACATGAGAAGGTTGTGGGCACGTTTTGTTGGTGTCCAACTTTTCAGATACCGCAATACAATTACAACCCGTCTTTCTGGTACAAAACACTTTGTAGGCAACTTTCCCACGTGAGAAAGATTTTTGTTTCCGGAAACATAAAAAACTCAAAAACATAATTAATAAGGTAAGGGTCTATTTAATAAAGAAAAGAATAATAGAGGATCAAACATGTTATCCATTTTGTTAGTATAAAGAAGGGGATGAAGTGATATATGATTTGAAGGAAATGCAAGAGAAAGGGGGATGTGGGTGATCCCACCAATAATTATGATGCTTGTTTTTGTCATCAACTCCTTCTACTAGCAGTAGCTAGTGATTTCAGAAATTCATGGGCTCCATCAGAAGATCTTCTCTCTGATTTTTTTTCTCATCTCTCATCAATCTTTTTCACTTATTCTCATCTTGTTTAAAATCATTGTAATAATTGAATGAATAATTTTACATCATCAACCTAGCTATGTGTTTCTCAAATGTGCATACTAGGATTTAAATCTTATTGCATTAGGTGCTAAATGGCCCGATTAAAGTGGGTCGGCCACAGACTCAAGATGATGTATGGCCGACCTCATTGGTGGCTCTATTTAGAGAGAAAGATTGAATGACCTGACTAACGGGAGCTGACCACATCAGCTCTATTTTTCAAAACTAGATAGTATATTCAAGAGAAAGAAGACATAATTCTTACATGATCAATAAAAAAGAACATGAATGCTGATTCCTCTCACTAGTAACATTATTTTGAGGATGAAATGTAAATGGGTTTTCAAATGTATTGTCACAAATATAATGTTGTCTTTAGTTTTCGTAGAAGTAAGATTTGCACCATGTGTCTCTGCCTCGGAGAGAAACACATGGTACCGTTGTCGTACTTCAACCTTTGGTATAAAGGCGGATCTTGGTATGTAAATTGTGCCACCAACTTTTTCCGAATGGTCATTACATTATGTTTCCATGACATGTATATAGTCACAGTATATCAAATGGCATAGATATATCAAGAAAATGAGAACAAACTTATAAACTTTCATCAAAATTAACTAAAATTACAAAAGATCAAAAGACCAAGAAAGTAAAATCTGAAAACCATAACCAGCAACCCTAGAGACTAACATCAGGAACCACCTTAAGTTACTATAATAACATACATCTATAACGTCTTGGGTAAACTACGGAGTATGATTTTAGATACCCGAACCCAGGGCCTCTCAATCCTAGAGAACAAGAAAAACTAGACAGATTCTTGACAGATATCTTATGTAGTTTGTTGTGTTCATTATTTAGTAAATAATGTTATCAAAAATACAAATCTACGTGGAATTTCTGCCTAGGTCAGTCTGCCGATTTTTCTTGTTCGTAGTATGTTACCGTATTATAATGCCTTAAGTTATCGGATTATTGTTGGAAGAACCTAGGGAAATATATTGAAAAATATAATGGAAGAAAAAGAGAATCAATTAACTTGGCAGGATAGACTAATTTATGTAATATGTCCCGACAATTCTAATGATTCCAGCAACCAAGAACCTAACAACAATTTACATGCAAGTTGCATGGTTCCATTTCCAAACCAATGCATTTTTGACACATGTCTCAAAAGAATCTCCACTATCCGACGGTCAAGATCTATCCACATCTACTCCTACTTTTTCATTTCCAGATGCCCACTTTTTTCTTTTCTTTTATATGGGAAACCCTCATGTCTTCTAAATTTAGATATTTCTTCTACTTACCACTAAAATGTTTTCTTTCTTACAATTCTTTGTATTGATCCACCATTACACCATTAAATTATAGTATAAGGATGGATAAAATAAATAAGCAATTATTGTAACAATAACACGTAACCCTAATAATGGTCTTAAATACTAAGAAATTTCCATCACTGAGAGTACACCACATTTTATTGATAGTTAGAGAGGTACCACATTTTATTGATGGTTAGAGAGGTACTCAAACCAACAATCATAGTCAATAGAACCCACAATTTCGATTTGCACTATCACCAAAATTAGTCTCCACGTTTTAGCCAGTAACGTTTACACTGATATTTTTTTTAAGAAAACAAAACCCATAACTATTAGACTTTGGCTCTGTATATAAAGGCGTCACACATTTGTGTTCAATAACATAAAATTATCCAAAAATCAACTTTCCAATGCACAATGGTATATTTCATGCATGGATACGTAGTTTTTCATGTGCATGGATACTTGAATCATACGTTTAATTATTCTATATATTTGAATATTCTTATAAATATATAATTGGCTATGGGTTGTTCTCCAACATGAGTGATTCGACCTATCTAGTCTAATATTAACGATTGATTGATGCTCTCACAATCGTTAAATTGGAGTCCGAAAACGTGGTTCACACCAATATCTGCCACATGTCACAAAAGTATTCGTTCATTTTTTTATATGGTAGGAAAAGGATCCTCATCTTGTCCATTATATTATAGCATTTCCTTTTTTTGGGTGCATGATGAAATGATCTTCTTCTTCTTCACTTCTAAGAATACTAAAGTGTTTCTAACACCTATTAAAAAGAGAGTGTGGAAGAGAATATCTTTCGTTCTCTTTCTTTCCTTGCCTTTCTCAGTGTTCCTTTCTTTGATTTTCAGTAAAGAAATCTTAAAAAATTCAAAGGAGAGGCCGTCTTTTAATCTAAAAGTTGAGGAGAATATAGAATTACTAAACAAATTCGGTTTATTTAGCCAATGCTTTATATCAACACTTTTTACCTTTTTCATTGTTCCGTTTTCTTTAGTTGTTACTATTTTTTACATAGATTAATTTTAAGAGTCGTTAAAATTCAATATGATGTTAATACATTATAAAAATATATACATGAACATAATAAGCCCTATTACTATTATAATCGGGCATTTTGAAGCTACGTGAGCTTTTAACAAAAAACCATTGAAGCTACGTGAGCTTTTAACAAAAAAAAATGAAGCTACATGAGGGACATGAGAGCTTGTTCTTACTATACTCATTTTTATAACTTGTAATATATTTATGCATGAGAATTGAGAATTCACCCCAACATTTTATTTTTGATTGATCTTAAAAAACAATTCATCATGTTAGCTCAACATGAAAAATGAAAAATGAATTTGATAGCAGAAAGATAAATAGGAATCCAATTAATAAAGAATGTAAAATAATATTTATCAAGGAAACGGGATGCATCTTCTCAATTTGTTTCTTTCCACTTGTTTGACAAAATTTCAAATAGAAAAAACATTTTCATTTAAGTGACATTGTTAATGTCACCGGAGAGGGTTCAGGGGAAGCTGCCACTAAACTGCCTGACAAAAAAACTTGTAACATGTCTATGTTAATAAAAAAGAGTAAATGGGTGAAACAAAAAAAGTTCGGTGTTACAGGGAAATAAAGAAATTTACTGAGGTATAAAATTTTGGGTGGAAACAAAAAAAATAGAATTTTTTGTAACCCTCCACACACCATAATCCTAGTACTTTTCAACTTCTTCTTCCTCTCCCACTACCACCATCAACTCCGGCGACCTTCGATCACCACCAATTACGACCACACCTCCACCATCTACGTCAACACTTCTTCCCTCTTTTGTTTTTCTCTTTTTCTCTCACGGTCTCTCTCTCTTCTTCTCTCACCTGTTCCAGCGAAGAGAGGGTTCCTTCGTCGTAACCCTCGTCTGATTCTCGAAGAAACCCCTCCTTCGTGGCTTTGTCTGGTTTTCCACACGAATTTTTTTAAAGATGGGGTCTCCCCTTCGCTAGAAGTTACAGAGAATTAAAAGGCAGAGAGTGATGGAGAGAGAGAGAGAGAACTCCGGCTATTTTCGCCAGTGACGATTGTACCGACGATATAAAGGAGGGTGTGTTTGGAGCAACATTTTTAACTTTTCGCCTTTTGATATTTTATTCCTAAAAAAAACTTTTTTATTTCTCTACAACATGGTCACAAAAAATCCATACACATAGAAAATACTAGCATACCTAATGACGTATACACTTTCCTGTTTTTGACAAAAAGACGAATTCTGTGGATTTTATCGTTCTTAGACTATAAATACCGTTTACTAATTAAAAAAAAGTCGAAAAAAAACAGCCGAAACAGTTACGGTTTTCCTCGTGACTCGTGAGTGGGCAATCCTATTCCTATCTATCCGATCCGAACCGTCTTATTAGTACATAGAAAGTACACATGCATGCAGATGAACCGGAGAATCCAGTTGTGAGTAACATGTGTGTGGTTGAAGTTTTCTAGAGAGAGAGAAACAAAGCGTTACAGAAATAACAATTTTGTCGTCTTATCTCTCTGGCGTCATACACAGTGCAAGTGGGAATCGTAAGAGAAAATCTAGAGAGAGAAAGTTAGAGACCTTAATTGGTTGGGTAGAGAGAGAGAGAGAAAGCTGGAAAAAACAGAACCATATGCTCTCTTTCCATAACCTCTGGTCTCCTCTTTTATCTACAATTTCTTTTTATTTATTACTCCTATCTTTCTTTAATTCTTTTTTCCTTTTTTGCCTAAACTAATTCTTACTAATCCATAATTTACTAATTTTGTTGTTATCTTTAAACTAGAGATTAAAAGTTGGATACTTGGTTTAAATCCGACCCTTCATTTTGCTTTAAATTGGAGATATATTAAAAGTGAGTGAAAGAATCAATTTTTTAATTTAATTTTTCATTTTAAAAATAAAAAAAATGATTCTTTCCCGTACTAAGAATTAATCGAATGGTGGAGACATTATTGTTTAGATTTGACTTAAGAGATCCCATGGGTTCCACACTCCATATAATAATTAGGGTTTTAGAAAGAATTTATACTGAATTATATATAAAAATATAGTACATTATTATATTATTAGAGATTAATTAAATAAATTAGTGGTATGCCTTATAGGAGAAAGGCACCTATGTCCTATTGGTTCAAGAAGGTTGAACCCTAATCCTATTGGTTAATGTATAATTAACTAGTAGTTAATTTGGTCAATGGTGCAAAGCCTTTTAGGGTAAAGGCACCTATATCCTACTGGTCAAAGAAGATTAAACCCTAACCCTATTGGCTAATGTAAATTAATACTACTTAATTTGGTCAAAGGCATTAATCCCTAATTATAATTTGATTAGGGTATTGATTTCAAACCGAAAGTCAAAAACAAAGTAGAGAATGTTACTAATGGATAGTCTAATTATGAAGGATCTAGGTAGTTTATTCTTTTATCAAGGGCGTAATCAAGAAGAATACCATCATTAACAAGCATAATCCCTTTCAAAAAAAAATCAAGCATAATCAAAAGGCCTCAAACAATACAATTATAAATGTCATTAGTGGAGAAAATGCAATATAAATGGTGGTAACACGAATGAGTACCAATAATGAAAGTAATTAAACTGTCGGAAACAATCTTTATAACTATTAAAACGATCAAATAAAATAAAGCTAAGTTGTTCAAACAGTTGAAAAATGTAGTAATATTTTGTTTTTAATGTCAATGTTGTTTTTACAATCTTTGAAGTCAATAATAAAAAGAACGTAATATTTCGGTATATTTGGTGGCCTCTTGTTTATGTCTTACTATTTCGGTAATCCAGTTAATATATTTCGCCTTTAGAAAAAAGTAAAAGAAAAAAAAATTAGATAGTGGATATGCAAAATTGGACTTAATGACAAGATGTGAAAGAGTGTGTACCTACTTTATATTCCAACATTTTTTTGCTTGTTATAGCTAGAATTTCTTACATTTTTATTGATGCGATTAAATTAAGTACGTACGAAGAACAAAATGAGAATGATAAGGATTAACGAATAATAAAAAGAGTGATGAGAATTATTTCACCTGAAAAAACATTCTCATGCATATTAATGGCAAAAGAATAGGCCAAAGCAGAGAAAGAACAAAAAAAAGGAAAAGAGAGAAAATACTAGGTAATTGTCTATCAACTTTTCTCCTTATTGGGTCATTAATATTTTGGTTTCCCTCTTAACTTTAATTTTCAATTTCGTAGTAAAAATTATAAATTTATAATGGCGAGAAAATACTGCTACATATTTGTGTATTGTTCTCTAATTTCTGCAACACCTTTACAAACATAATTTAAGCAGAGATTGTGGTGATATCATTTAGTTACTACTCCATTCCAATCATGATCAATAATAAATTAGTAAATTTTTAATAATATCAGCTTATCTTTGTGAAAAAGAAAGTTTAAAAATAATCACCGACCAATTTAATTTTCAGTGAAATACAATTTTTGAGAATCTTATAGATCCTAGTAATGTGGAGCTAATTAGATACATGCATCATTGATATCGAAACAAACATGAGATATGTCGTTTTATTTTATTTTTCTCTTTACATATGTAGCTTAATGCAACTTCTAGGTTACCTAAATGTTGTTTCCTATTTCAGTTGCTCTAAGGTTGTAAGCAAAATTCTCCCAATACAAAAAAGGTGAGAATGTATCGATAGAAAATGATCTAGCAAATAAAATTTTAGGAAAATTTTAGAAGATAAGATTTTAAATTATAGGAAAGGCATACTTTGTGCTAGTTATTCATGAAGTATTGAAGTGCTAGTGACTAGTAGAATGATTATAATCGACCGTTTCATATGAAACAGATTCAAACTTATGCGTGTAAGTGATTAAAGATTTCCACTCGAAAAACCCAAAAAACAAAGTAAATTTGACCAAAAGATGGTTTGTGTGGATAAAAGGGTGATATTTTAGGGGTTGAAAAAAAATAAAGTTGGTAAGGTGATGATTGGTAGTTGCTTAATAGTGGGGTATTGCTTTCAAAATAAACAAAAGTCTTAATTAGTCATGGTTTTAACTTAACTTACTCCTTTGTTTTAGGCCAAGCAATGTAAGTAAAGGTTCAAAAATGATAGTCCGCCCAAACCCCAATCCAAAGCAGGAAATCCCCACCAACGAAGTTAGACAGACACAATTAAAAAAGAGAAGTGAAATCTGTTTGTCAGGGGCAGCCCGAATATATGGGAAGTCCCAAGCAGAATTAAAATTTGGGACCCTATATAGTGTTTGTAAGAAAAAATAAATAAAATTTTAATGATGATTAGAAGCGGATCCGATCTTTCGACCTCTCGTAATAATTTAAGCTCTTGAACCACTATAACTTGATTCATGTTATAAATCCATTTGAAAAGTAATACTAATTATTCCGAAAATAGCATACACAATTTGATATATAAGACTCTTGACTACGTTGGGGCCCAAAGCGACCGCTTTGGGTGTTTTGGGCCCGGGCCGCCCGGCTATTTGTCTACCTAAGTCAGTTGGAATTTCACTAGCATAAGATTCTGAAAAATTACCATCCACGTCTGGCGTTATTTTCCTTCAAAGGTGCTACATGATGCGAAAATATTGCCGGAGCATGGCACATATGTTGTTGTTTATTCTCTACTCTGGCATGCCATACCAAGTCCCTAATCGGGTCATTTCTTGGACAAGATTTTTGGGGCGGCTAAGTATCATTTTTGGTTTCTCTCTGGCTTAGTCTTTGGTGTCTTAGTGGGTTTGGTCACTTTGGGGACTTCACTTGGAACTAATCAACATCAGTGCCTTTTTGGGTGAGTGGACGAGTACTTAGAGAGAGATAAGGAGGGTATCATGGATCGATGGAGGACAATGCATGAGAGAGATAGAGAGAGAGAGAGTACAAGACAGAGAAAGAGGGGTCTCTGCAAAAATCAAAGGGTCCCTCTCTCTCTCTCTCTATCTATACTTTCAAAAACCCAGGGACGGTGACGCCTTCTTCCATTGTTTTCACATAACATTATTCTTTCTCCTTTTTTTTTTATTTCATTACCCCCCTTCCCTCTCCTCCTCCTCCTCTGCCCAATCATGTTGCCTAGAAATGGATTCCTCTGCTTCTCTCTTAAGCTATACTTTTTAATCATCTCACTAAATACTGTTTTTTACTCATTTTTAGAGAAAGAGAGATAAAAAAAAAAATATTTTAAGTGGAAGATCAGACATCACAAATAGCGATAAAAAGGTTTCTTTTCATGGTGGCGTGGGAAATGGGGTCCAATGGACACGGTTCCAAAGGCCTTTTTCTCACCTACAAATACCACCCTTCTCCCCCTCTTCTATTATCCATCATCAATTTCCATTCTCTCTTCATCTTAAATACTACTACAAATTTCATCAATAACCCAAAATCAAAACAAATATTCAAATCAAACTTCTTGATTTTTAAATTGAACCTTCAATTTCTTGGATGCTAGTATTGCTCAATCGAGGTAATTCTTTTTACATTTTTTAGTTAGTTCGTCTTTCAATGATTAATAAGCTTAATTTAGAAATTCTTCTCGTGACTGACTGATTTTGATTTTTGTATTTGCAGATTGATTTAATCATCAAAGATGTCAATTTGTGTTCAAAATAAGAAGACTAGTAAAGGTTTATTATCTTGTAGTGAACCAAAAGGGATTGGATCAATTCTTGGGTCTGATCAATGTGATTCAAGATTACCTAAAACAGGGGAAAATTCAATTAGAAGGACACTTTCAGCTGATATGTCTTCAAAAAAATGGTTAAATCAACATGGGTTTTCACCATTAAAGAAGATTGCTTCATCTCAACAAATCAAATTTGAAGTTATTTCTGAAGAAGATAATAACAACAACAATAAGAATAAGAAAACAGATTTAGTAGTAGTAGGAGAAGAACAAACAGGACAATATGATATTTGGTGTTCAATTCTCTCTCAAAAACCCTCAACTCTTCCACCTCCTTATGTTCATCCTCTTGTTAAAAAATCTAAAACTTCATTAACTGGTAAAAGCCTTGAGATTTGTACTGAAAATTTAGGATCTGAATCTGGGTCTGATGGATTTTCTTCTTATTCTCCATCTGAGATTAGTTCTGATGAAGAACAAGAAGTAACAATAGTAGAAGAACAGAGTAAAAATCGATCATCACAAGCAGTAGAAGAAATGGGTATCATCAATCACAGTTCCTCTGTTAGTAGGAAATCTTCTTCATTTTCATCTCCACCAAGATCATTCCCTCCACCACTTCCTTCTCTCTCTGGAAATGGAGGAGGACTCCATATGAGACCTCATCGTCAAGATGGAAGATTAGTCCTTGAAGCTGTCCCTGTTCCTACTTGTCAAAATTACTTCCATGCCCAACGCCAAGATGGTCGTCTTCTTTTAACCTTCATTAATCCATCTCAAAATCTTACTCAAAATGATGATGAAGAAGAAGATATCGATGAAGAATTCGAAGAATTCGAATTTAGTGACGAGGAAAATGAAGAAGAGATTGAAGAACAAGAAGAAGAAGAGGAAACTGTTATGATGATTGAGGAAGAAGAAGAAGAAGAAGAGAGAGAATTAATGTTGGAAGCTATGAAAGTTCCAAAATTGCCAACTGGAGTGATAAATGTTCATAGATCAGCATTAATGGTGAATAAGTTGATGAATCCAAGAAATAATAGGAACCCATCTTGGTTTGATCATGAAGAAGAAGAAGAAGAATCAATATTCCCACAATCCCTTCCAGCACCACCACCACCATCAATGTCTCGATTGATACCAACACGAAAACAAGAACCACCACCACCACCACCGACAGTTTCTTTCAACGCTTACAAATACTGCTGGCGTAGGCAATCATCCGTAGTGGTGTCGGGTTGTGGAGTTCATTATCCACTCATCAATAACCAACAACAAAATTCACTACCCAACACCCAAAAGAATTACTACAATAGTTATAGTAACAACATCACCAAAACCACCACCCTCTCCACAACCACCACCACCTCAGCGGCCGCCGCCACCACCACAAAAAACAACAACAACAAAAATCCATTTGTCACAAAGGGTCATCAAAATGTTGTGGTAATGAGTAGTGGTGGAGAAAAGGTTGATAAATTGAGTCCTTATTTGAGAAGTTGCAAGGAACCAAGGAGGTCTTTATTGAGTTGGGAACCTTATTGCATTGCTACATCTTAAATTTTAAGAAGTTCACATATCTCTATATATTGTGATAATTAATTAACTATTGGTGTTATTTACACTCTGATTATGAGTTTAATTTTCTCTTAATTGCTTTCTATATTTATGTAATAATTAAAAGGGAGCATTGTAATTTATGGAGGAGAAATATGAGAAATTTTATCTATTATCAATAAGTATATATTTGTGTTATTGTCCCACTTAGTATTATATCAATAACCTAAATTATTTTCTTCAAATTTCGAAGGTTTATATTTCTAGGGGTGTGAATAGGGTACACACACAATCATCTGGATCAAATCCATTGAGGATATGCTTGCTTATCTAAGTAGTGTGTCACAATGGATTTTCGAATCACAACCAATTTTAATATGCTTTAAGGCTTTAATAGTTTACTTCGATCTCTTGACTCCATGAATCAAACACCCCTTAGGAAATTTAAATCTAATAATCTGTCAATTTAGACATATGATTGAATCGCCCCTAAAATAGCTCTCTTCAAATATTCTCATGGACTAGATTTCACGAACTCAGAATCAAAGAAAAAAAAGACACAAGTGGTATGTCTTCTTAATAGGGCTCACTCAAAACTAAGTAATGCATGCATGGAAATTAAATAAATAATTTTTTTACTAATTGGCTAAAATATATTTATTTATTTAAATAAGAAAGTAGTTTCTATTCCATGAATTAAGCTTTTGACAGACAAGATGTGAAATCACATAAGAAATATTCTTCCCTCAAAACACAAAATCTTCAAAATATATCCTTAAAATACTTGTCCAGTGAAATAGTTTTCACGTCAAATCTTGCCTCCTAGACTATTTCTTTTTGCCCTAAAACTTGTAAGGCTTTAACATTTTTTTTTTGATGAAGTGTGAGGCTTTAACATAAGGGGGCATCACTTTCAACAATCCCATACTCATGTATTTCATGTATTTAATTATAAATTAGCCTTTTGTGAAATAATTGATAATTATGTTTTTCGGAGGATGAAAAATCTTGAACGATCTCCAGACCAACGAAGATTTAACGTATGTAAACGTGTTTGTCATAAGATTTTTCTTGATCTATTTTGTCTCTTTCGTGATATTTAGGATCTTTAATTTGTGACCTTTAGGTCTTTTTATTTTACTTTTACAATCTTGTACTCCTTTCCCTTCGTGTTGTCTTTACTGTTGTGAGTTTCATGTTATTATTTACTTTAGTAAATTCATGTACTACTCAAAGGAGTCAAAACAATCAAAACCATGTAACTTGTTGGATCATGTTCCTTCTATGAATGAATTTCTGGTTAATCTCAAAAAATAAAAAAATAACACAAAAATAACGTAAATAAAATTTTTAAACTACAAAGTTCAATTTAAAATTTTACACGTCTACATGTAATTGATGCGTGAAATTGATTGAATAGGTGAAACTTAAATTAAGAGATTGATTAAAATGACAAATTTTCTACAAGACATACCACTAGAAAAAATTTCGTAATAGATAACAAACAATACTTTAAGAAAATTTAGCATCTGAAATCTAACATAGCAACATGGGTAGGGTTATCATAAATAATAGTAATAATATACATTATAAAATAAATATAATAATAATAATAATTTAGTTGAATAAAAAACAATTCATCTTAATTTGACTAGGTAGCTAAGAAAGATATGGGTTGATCATCTCATGCGCAGACTTTGTTGATTGAAATAGTGTATTATGTTTTCTCATGGTTTGGTGGTCGATGAGACCAACAAATCTAGCTTTTAGAGATTTTGGTGTCAAAAAATTTGATTTTGGGGAGCAATATTACCAATCTCTTTATTTTCTTGTTTGTTTGCCCTTTTTATTGAAACTTTTAGTTATATTTGATAATGATCCATTAAAATTATAGTTAGTGAGAGCAAGGCAACCTTTTAGGTTTGCCATCAACTTTCATGGCTTTGAATTGGTCAGCATTTTTGGACTTAATATAGCTTTTTCTTTTTCATTACTTTTGATTATTTTCTACAAATAATGCTTAGGTCAAATATGGGAGTTCATGACATATTGGTAGGATTTCTCTGTTTCCTACTATTAGTTTATTTTTTTTACAAATAAAATAAGAGTACACAACATCCATCAATCCATTAATAGGAAATATATATGGATCGAGCCGAATTTTGTATATTGTGGACATATTTTTATTCATAATGGTCTTTTACCCGATGATGACAATTTATAAGTTTGTTCATTAGTGAGGGGTTTTAACCATTGATAAAGATAGAGGGTCAAATAGGAAACTAGTTGTAAACAAACCACCATGGCAATACTTTCCATTTGATTTTCCCTATCAAATTTTAGAAAAAAGTGGTTTCAAAATAAAGTCATCCCTTTCAAAATTATCTTTTTCACAAGTCAAGAAAAACATGTTGAGAGAGAAAAATAAAGAGCAAACCATTCTAACTACCATTGTGTCAATCAAAGTAAACAAGAAATAGCAAGTAATTAATTAATTAATTTTTGAATTCGTAGTCCAAAAATCTACACTTAAATACACATTTAGTCCACCCTAATATTAATATAGGATTTTAAGCCAAAATAATAATTATAATGGAAATTTAGTCCAAATTGACTCATCTCTATAGAAAAAACAGATCTCTATCATTTTTATTTAATTATAATATCCATTATAACCTTTTATATAAGAAAAAATCCACATTTGAAAACCAATCCACAAAATTCTCTCTCTTTTTCTCAGGATTTTTCGATTGATTTCAAACTTACTATCTGTTTCGCAATATACACGTTATTTAGTATCAATTACGTATATTTCTACAACAAAATACATTTTAGTATGGTTAAAGTACGTCTAGATGTCAAAGTTACAGTGTTTTATGTTTATTGATTCTTGTTTTGTTTCATAATTATTATTTATTGTTAAAGTTCATAGTTTATTTCATTTTTTATATGTGTCTTACATAACACATATGTATCAACAATGTTTCTTCCAAAAGGAAAAATGACTAAAATCCTATTTTGTGGAAAGATTGGACCTTAATCCCTTAATTAATCTCATACACTAATATACATCTTACTACTAATGTTACTTTCATGCATGTCCATATATATATATATATATATATATATATCCTTTATTTAAAGGAGATCTAATGTATATTTACCCACTAGTAGTATGTATGCATAAAGTGACTAGGAACAAGGATCAACTTCCTCTATAATTGCAATTTTATAAATGGTCCAATGAAAGTTACATACACAAAATGGATTCTATCTTGTCTCTAATGGCCTATAAATTATATCTTCCTCAAATATCACTCTCCTCTCAAATATATCACTTCTTATACTGTAGTTATACATTATCATCGAATCTTTTCGCCTCCAAGCTTCCTACATGATAATAGGATTATTCTATTCTATACCTAAACGGTGAATAATGCCCACATAATCCGTCCGACAAAACTATTTAGCAAATAAAAAGTCCCAAATTTTAAGATCGAGGGTCACCACAATTACAAATCTCAACTCTCCATAAATTAGAATTCTGCTAAAATATCATGGAGTACTTAGACTTGGTTGTTATGATGGAGACCTTAAATTCCCAGCATTCTCCAATGGAATGAGAGTAGCACGCAGCCCTACAAGACGTTCTAAACGCGCCCCGCCTATAATTACTAAGAAAACCCTTTTACATATGAACACGGGCCGCTATAAAATAAGAGAGCCTTTACCAAGTTAGAACTATTAAGTTTCATTCTTTCTATCTAGACCTTATTCATTTTGTTCTAAAATTTAGATCTCATGCATTTTTTTTTCTCTAACTTCTCTTCCTCACATTCTTTTCCTTCTTTGTCACCCAAATTGACACTCTTACTGAAAATAATCGAGAAATAATGAAGAGAATATAATAGTTTGATAAGAAATTTCGTTGGTGCCCATAGAATTTGTTCACTTATATTTTAGTTGGGCTTATTAGCTCATTAAGATTTATTAGCCCAATTATCTGTCGATATTTTAGAGGCAAACAAACCTGGTACGGTCCTGGGGGTGAAAAAACTAGAGAGAGAAACGGAGTGATCATCTAGAGAGAGAGAGAGAGAGAGGAGGAGGGGGATTGGCCGATTGGGTGGTAGAAACTAGCCGGAGAAGTTCGTTTTCGTTCCTCTGTTGTTCAGATTCACTGAAACAAACCAAAATCATCTAGAGAGAGAGAGAGAGAGAAAGAGGAGATGGGTGAGGCGGACGATGATTTGCTTTTGAAACAGTTCTTCGCCGAAGTCAGCGAAGTCGAAAGGGATAACGAAGTCGTCAGGTCTTCCTTTTTTTCCTTCTTACTCTCTCATACTATGTTAATGATGAACCCTAATTGGAGCCGAACATATTTCCATGCTACTTCAATTCATCAACCTTCTGGTCATGGGGGTTTATATCTGTGACCTCAAAATTGGAGACTTTTTTTTCACTGTGAAATATTTCTTTTTAGGTTAGGGATGGATTTTCTAGGGCTAATTAAACTCAATCACGGCTTCCCCATATATACCAACTAGAGCTTACTTTTCTAACTTTCATCTTCTTGTTTGTGGGTTCTGTATGTCTACAATTTCTCCTTGAATTAAACCTAAGGGCTAGAAATTTTCTACATGTTCGGTTTTATTTCCCCTATTGTGTTCATCAATTTTTTATTTTCCTAAAAATATTATTGTTTGGAATTGCTTGACTCGGTCGCCGTATGTTCATGTGCTATTGCTCCTATTGTGTTCATCGATAATTTTGTTTTGCAAGTTTACGATGTGCTTTTCTCACTGAATAATATGCAGGATCCTTTCGTGCTTTAAATTAAACGCGTTTGAGTTTCTTAACCTACCTTTTGATTCATCACCAGAACAAGTTAAGAGACAATACAGAAAGGTACGCTTGACATGGCAACACTTCTTTATCATGAGTTTACGAGTCTACTAATATTTACGTGAAAGATGTTTATTTGCTTGTTTGTATTGCTTGAACTTTTGTAGTTGTCCTTGCTGGTTCACCCTGATAAATGTAAGCATCCACAAGCAAAGGAGGCGTTTTCAGGTAATGTAGACCAGGTCTTCCGCATATCATTTACATATAGTCGATTTTTCTTTCTCCAACTTCTCGTTTACTTTCTGGTGAATGTATCATGGACTTCTACTAGTTTATGCACAAGTATTTTTATCAACTGAAAAAGATTGACATCAAGATAAGGACCATTTAGATGAGTTTTTTTTTTTTTATAGATTTCTGATTGTGCTACTCCTCGGACTCATTATAAAGTCTAAGGTAGTTGTTTTCTGCAAAGTTGAATTCTTGAGCTTTCTATATTTCAACCTTACATGAGTAGCTTAAGAGCTGGCGAGCATTGGAGCAATAAGATTTCTTTTCGAGATTAGCTAATTTTGTGACCAGGGTCACCCATCACTTGTTTATTCAAACATATCCACTTTATATCCTGCCACCACAACTTCAGAATCACAATCGTCCTTTACTATTGACTACCACCGTGCTGCTGTTTTCTGAATATTATTTCTCGCAGTAATTGAAGGTTTTTGATGTCTTGGGTTTGATACAGCCTAACTAAAATATTGGATGTGCTTATGCTGATATTTGATTGCTATGGTTGGTTGCTCTTTTTTTTTTTTTTTTTTTTTTTTTTTGCATTTACTGACACATTCATTTTGTGGATTTATGGGCAGCATTGGCAAAAGCACAACAGCTATTACTTGATCCACAGGAAAGGGATTATCTAGTCAGTCAAGTTAACTCAGCAAAAGGTGGGCTTAGTGTTTGAACATGTTATTATGCACGTAAATTTTCTTCTTTAGGATCATAGAGTCTACAGTTCATCAATTGTTTTATACCATAGATCACTGGACCCTTGGGCTTCAGAGGACAGGTTACGTGTTTGTCTATATAGCGTAACAGATTTTAGATATATTTGACATAAATCGGTCCAAGCCTCCAAGGCCCATAAATTAAATTGATAATAATTCATTATGTCAATGGTGCTATAAGATTTTCCGTTCTTCTGTTTCATTGTGGTGTTGATTTCATAAAATAACCTCTTACTTTGTACGCTCCTTCTGATAAAACCTTTATTTATTATTTGTGTTTTATTTTATTTTTCTTTTATGTGCTATCACCTTCTCATATCCATGAATGAAATGCAGAGGAACTCCGAGCTAAGAGGAAGAAGCAGTTGAAGAAAGACAATGCTTCTAAGATTAAGTCCCAGGTTGATGAGGTATGGTTTCTAATTAATTAGGAGTTGTCATTTCATAATAAAGAGTTCCTCGTCTCATCGTCTGGAACTACATTCTAACATGGCCCGTTTAGATTCCAACTTCCAGTAATTATGAGGAATTATATTTTCAACTATGACTTGTATGGTATTTTTACGAGTTCAGAATTTTATGTCAATTTCTCTAAATACTCTCTCTTTGAAAGCTATTTTTTAACAAAGTCAAGTAGCAAAGAAAGTCTGTCAAATATAGGAAATAAATTAAAAGGTAGTCTCAGACTCTCAGTATATTGGTCTATTGGGTATACGTATACCCCTTTGTTGCTTTTATCAATATCAACGCTTCAACACTCATGTTCTTTACTCAGAAGGTGCTTAAAAATGAAATAGTGGCAAGTTAAACCAAGACAATTTTCTGAGTATCTCTATCCTTCTCTCTGAAGTCAATGACTTCCTGGCTAGAGAGTCCTAGACTAACTGAGACAAGGAGCCCCTTTTTACATCATATGCAGTACACAAGCTTGAAATTATTGCAGTAGGTCTTCACAGTTGAGACCCTTGATATGCATCACTACTGAGAGCCTGCTAACCAAAGGGCCGTCCTAGCTAGTGAGAACTGAGAATGACCTGTTCCAGTACAATTGTAAATGGATGGATGTCGTGAAGAGGATTGGGAGTACTTAATAAATTTGTAAAGCTCCTTTGTCAAGTGAGCAATCGCGACGGGGCTGGAGGAAGAAGCATTTGCTAGCTCTGCCCCAACAGCTCTTCTTCCTTTTGGGATTACCATCCATTTAATCTGCCTGGTAGCTATGGAATTGGTAGGAAAAGGAAAATGATGAGAAAGGCAGCAATGAACTTAGAAGAAACTTTGCAGAAGTCCCCTCGTCCCATAAACTTTGCCTTTCCTTTGGCTCATCTGCCTTCTTTCTATCTATAGAGATAATGTTCCATTATTTATTGTTTTTGGGTGATGTCAGCTTGTTTACTTTGACATGCAGGGAAAATATGAACAGCAATACGAGCAATCAGAAGAATTCCAGCAGCAACTGAAGTTGAAGGTGCGACAGCTGTTAACAGACCAAGAATGGCGTCGAAGGAAAATGCAGATGAGGGTATATAATGCCTTACTCTTCCCCTATTCTCCTTTATGTTTTTCTTTCTTGTCTTCATAACTCTTGACTCACTTACAATTCTTCAATTTCATTATGTCGCAGATATCTGAAGAAGAAGGAAGACTGAAGAAGGATGAAGAAGAAACAAGAGAGATGTGGAAAAAGAAGCGTGAGCATGAAGAGCAGTGGGAAGGAACAAGAGAGAACAGAGTTTGTTATCCATCACTTTTCAGTTTTTTGTTGTCTTTGTGTTTTTATATCTCTTGCCCTAGTTGCCGAATAGTGTTGCACTTGTCCATAGTCCAGTTCTAGTTAAAACCCAGATTGCTATAAATGCCATGTAGTTGTTAAATTCTAATTTCCAGGATTCCAGGTTCTAATGACTTTCCGTTTAAATATATCAGGTTTCCAGCTGGAGAGATTTCCAGAAAACGGGAAAGAAGGTGATAATATTGATTTGGTTCCTTTTCTTGTGCAACGACTTATTTGCTACAATTATGGCCTGAGGTTGATTTAAGCTTGTTATTGTGATATTTGCAGGCGAAGAAAGGGGAAATTCGACCTCCGAAGCTGAAAACAGAAGACCCAAACAAATCTTACGTTCAAAGACCAGTGAAGCGAGGTTAAAAGACATGGGTTGGTCAGAAAGCTCTCTATTTCAAGCTGGACTGACCACTCACTTAGGTGGTTAGGAGAAGCTTGTTATTTCCACACATTTACTGAACTTCAGTTCTCACTCACCACCTGTTTAAATTGAACCAGAAATCTTTTGTTTGGTGTGATTCCAAAACTTAGATGTATGGTTTATTGAAGAAAGTATATTCTCTCTTAATTACTTGTATGGTGTGACTCTTTCAACTGTATATGCAGAAATCCGGATTAGCTCAAGCACAATTCGAAGCGAATTAGGATGATTACTTCAATGGAGAAAATGAGGTTAGACAAGTTTTTCTAAGTTGAATCCGGCAAAACCATACTCAAAACAGATTGAAACACTACAGAAATGTTACAGACTCCCATGAAGAATTCAAAACCAAGCCTATGAAAACCCGAGTTAATTCTGATGTTGCTCTTGCATTTAACATACCAGGATCCATCTTTCCAGTGCAGAGAATTCCCTGGCTGTGGCGATTTAAGAGACATAATTGATAAAGAATAGAGTGTAGGAAGCAACAAAACCATGATTCTTGGAAAATAAGTTTCATAATGAAAAAGATGATAATGCACAATACAGTTAAGAAGATAAAAAATAGTGTGAATGAGTTGCTAGAATACCAACAACAAGAAGATATGTTCAACAACCTTTGGTTGGAGTGCTTGCCAAGCTGGTTTCCACTCTATAGGTCGAGGGTTCGAGACACGGAGTCATACCCCTTAAAGTATGCTGATATTTACAAAAAAAAAAAAAAAAAACAAGAAGATATGAAGGCAAAAGTTACTTCGAGTCAAAAATATGAGCAAATTTTTCCGTACATTTCCTTTAATCGTAAGGGGTATGACCTGTTTCGCGAAACATAACGGATGGTGGTGTTAAACTGATTGATTTACCGCCAGGTAAGAGTTTTTTCCATGTTGTTGGACTTGTTTTGCGAAAACTAAAAATCAAGTTATAACTGATTGATTTACCGTCAGCTAAGAGTTTTTTCATGTTGTTGGACCTGTTTTGCGAAAACAAAAATCAAATGAAGGGAACCTCTGTGTTTTTTTTTTTTGTTGAAAGTGAGGGAACCTCTGTGTTGTCTACTTAAATCTTGGTGGCAATTGTTCAAAAAAAAAAAAAAAAAAACTTGGTGGCAGTGAGAGAGGCCATGACAAAGTGAAGAGCAAAAAAGTAAAAGAAAAGAAATGGATGTCATTAGCCATTTTCGTGTTAGATTATCTTAACTCTTACTCCAAGTTTGCTATTAAAAGAGAAAGACCTAAAAAGGGCTAAAATTTAGGGCAAGGATGAAGTTAACTATACCTAGGTGAGGAATAATTACCCAACTAAAACATGTAAATCATAATATCACAGATAGGAATAATAATGAGTTCGAGAATTGCAATTTAGATGTTCTTATTCTTACAAATCACTCTTACATATACAAAATAGATGTAGATTTTAAGTAAATACCAGAAAACAACTAGAGAGACAGACCGAGAAGACGAAGACAAAAATTAATTAAAGAGGTAATAAGGTATGGTCCATAAGGATAAGATTCAAAGTAAACTATAAATTTCTTTTGATACGAATTCAAGTATTGGACCGTGGAATTTCAACAAAAATAATAATAATATTTGGACCTTGGAAGACTTAATCAATCACAATAATTAGGAACCTTCTGAGTACGAATAGTTAGAGGAAGAAAATTTCCAAGAAATTTCATTTCATGAGTAATTTTTTAGTTCCCCTCAAAAAATCATGTCAATACAAACTTTTGCCCAATAAACAATTAAGGGGAAACCATAAAATGATTGATTTAGTCTAAAATCTAAATTGACTTGGATTTTCTTTTGGTAACCAAGCAGTAGAGGTGAACCTAAATGAAAATGAGAAGAAGTTAACATAAACTAACTTTCTACAATTGCCTTTTTAAAATTGCATCTGGAATTGTAAGATGTTGTAATCCGACTATTTCTTTTTGTTGCGAGGAACTCGACTCTCTCATATATATATATATTCCTAGTTGCAATGTTTACTTTTAAACAAAAAAAACTTTTAATATACCTCGGAGGTTATATTTGAACGACTTTGATTAAGACGTACCTAATAAGTACCAAAATTCTAAGCAAATCATAATAGCGAAACAACATAGTTTGACAAAGATGGATTAGAATTAGATAGAATCCCTAATCGGCCATGACCTAGTCTCTAGGAGAGTACTTTTCCATGTAAATGAAAACGAATAATGTCACATAACAAGAAAAGCTGGATGGCTTGTCGTGATTCATTGTTTAGATAGTTTAGTAGATCAGAAACATCGAAAACACGAATAAGATTTCTGACTGATTTGTCCGATTGGTAACCTTTTTCAAAGAGAACATAGAATTAGTCCTCGAGAGAGAAAATTATAATATATAGAGAGAGAGAGAGAGACGTCTTTGAGTAGAAATATTTGTTGACAAGTCCTTCAAGTCTCACCAGCCAAATAAGCGTGTAAGCATAGCCAACAAAGAAGACTAAAACAAATCCGCGTTTTTTCATCAAACACATTTTATCTTCCTTCTCTTTTTCAATTTCAATCCAAACTCAAACTACCACCTTCTTTAGTCTCTATAATCTTTCATTATTACCTCAATATAATCTTACCCATATTAATCTCATCTTCTATTCTTCTTCTTCTTCAGCCACCACCACCACCCCACCATGAATGATCTCTTCTCAAGCTCTTTCTTCAACCAAAAAGATGAAACAGAAGGTGACATCCAAATGGGTACCTCAACTGAAGTACTTAACTTGAATAAGTTCTTCAAAGATGTCGAAAATATCAAATACCAACTCAACGAAGTCGAAACACTTTACAAAAGTCTTCAAGATTCCCATGAACAATCAAAAACAATTCACAACTCCAAATCCATCAAACAAGTTAGAACCCAAATGGATTCAGACATCAAACTTACTCTCAACAAAGCTAAATCCATTAAACTAGCACTCGAATCACTCGACAGAGCTAACGCAGAGAATCTTAAACTCCCTGGTTGTGGTCCGGGTAGTTCATCGAATCGAACAAGAGTTTCCATTGTTAATGGACTAAGAAAAAAGCTTAAAGACACAATGGAAAACTTCAATAGTTTAAGGGAGAGAATTGGGTATGACTATAAAGAAACGGTCGAACGACGATATTTTATGGTGACAGGGGAGAAAGCTAATGAACAAACAATAGAGAACTTAATATCGAGTGGGGAAAGCGAAACGTTTATGCAGAAAGTGATTCAAGAACAAGGAAGAGGAAGAGTTATTGATACAATAGCTGAGATTCAAGAAAGACATGGTGCAGTAATGGAGATTGAGAAGAGTTTGTATGAATTACAACAAATTTTTATGGACATGGCTGTTTTAGTTGAAGTTCAAGGAGGGCAGTTAGATGATATTGAAGGAAATGTTAATAGAGCTGATTCTTTTGTGAAAAGAGGTACAAATAATTTACAGAAAGCAAGGTTTCTTCAGAAGAATTCAAGGAAATGGACTATTATTGCTATTATTTTGCTTCTTATTATCATCTTGGCTATAGTTATTCCAATTGTTAAGAAGTAAAATCTGATCAGAGTTGTTTCTGATCAGAGTTTTCTTTATTAGTACTTCTTATGGCTTTGTTCCTTCTTTTTTCCCCCCTACATGATCTTGTTTCTGCATTTTATTTTGTAATTGATGAAGTATTTGTTGATTAATATGAAAAATGTTGTTTGTTTTGTATAACTTAATTCAAGATTGTTATAAAGCAATCCCACATCGGCTGGTGAGACTGAGGGTGGTACTCCTCTTAAGAGCAAGTCCAAGGGTGAGCGGTCCCGGACTCTTATTTTCACTTTTGCGTTCAAATTTAAGGGCCTCAACTCAGCCCCTCCAAATCAACTCCAAGGGTGAGCGGTCCCGGACCCTTAAATTTGAATTTTGAATTTATCTTTTTTTTCCCCTTCCAACCACCATATTAAATTTTTTATCAACTTTTTTTCTCTATAAATACAGCTCTCTTTCTCTACAAACTCAAATCAATTTCATTACTTCTTTGTCTACAAACTTATCAAACTCAATTTCATTTCGTTTTTTAATGAATTTTAAGTTTTTAAGTTAATGAGTAATTTTTATTTTTTTTTATTTTGTTTAAAAAAAAAAAGAAAAAAATAATAATAATCCCACCGTTGGATCACCGTTGGATGTGATCCAACGGTGGGATCTGGCTCCCCAACATGACCGTTGGGAGCTCCCCAACGGTCTGTTGGGGAGGTTCAGCCGGCCCCTATTAGGGGCCGCTGAACCTTTGGGTTGGGGCTCAGCCCCCCCTCCCTTACTCCAAGAGGAGAGACCGGGGGGTTGGGCCCTTAATTTGAATTAAGGGCCCCCTCTCCCTCCCCCTTGGACTTGCTCTAAGAGGTTAAGCACCCTTCCCTAATGAGACTTTTTAAAACTGCGAGGTCAGGTGTGTCAAAGCAGACAGTATCAGCCCAGAAGGCTGATCCGCATCATCCTATAATAAAGATATTGACCTCACTCACATAAAATGTGATTTATGGCATATATGACCGTTTACTTGGTTGACGGGCTCCGGAAGGTATGGTCGAGTAGCAGGCTCTCGTGTCGTTTTCCATCCCCAGATAAGGAGGGTTCAAGTCTTAGTTGTTAGGGGGTGTCTGTTTATTATTTGGCTCGTCTGAATCTGAATCACCCAACTCAAACATACTTAAAACAGCGAAAGTAAAACCGAGTTTGTGTGAAACTGAAGAAGGGAAACAGTGGTAGTGCAAGATCAAAACCAAACTAAATCCTAATACTACTAGAGACACCTTGCTTGTCTCAATTAAATTAGGAAACTATGTTAAATTAGCAAAACAATATACCTAAATTGTAAGAAAATCACGCAATCCATCAACAAGCAGATAGTTAAAGTGAAGCTAAAGCAACAACAACAGCTAACAAAGAAGAAGACATAGAACAACCAAAAGATTGTTAATGATGGAAATTAGTTGTGAAAAAAATTACTAAAGGTGAATGCAAAAGCAAGAAAAAAAGAACGCAAACAATCTTTGAAACTTTGTTCCTTAATAATGTACAAACACAACAAATAATGAATATACAAAAGGCACCAACCACCTCTCTCTCTCTATGGTACATGCATGGACAGTAAAAATATTTATATATCTCTCCCTACCAGGCTACCACCATCATATTTTTTGATAAAACACTCCGCTTTCTTTCCTCGAAAAAATAACTTCTAACCGCATAAAGAGAAAAAAAATATAATACCTCGTAAATACCCATTACTAATCACACCAAATGCAAGACACAATCAAAGACTATAACATCTACTTCTGGTTCAATATACAATAGCTGTCCTTTTCGTGGGACTTCCACCATGGGTTTCATTCCTTTTGGTCAACCGATGATCGTCAATCTGAAACTTGGATAGTCCTCTGAGTTCATTCTATTTCTAGCGACGAGCCAGTCCTTCGTATAAAAAGCTGAAAGACGACACTATTCACTTGAAAACCCCTCATAAAGTTTGCCTTCTCCTTAAACACTTGTACTGTGTATAGAATACCCATCAGACAACCCCAGCTAATCAATATGATCTTTGGCCTGCAAAACCCTCGCAAAGAACACCTAACACCTGATCAAGAAGTTAAATCAACGCGACAGAACCTCTATCATTTGTTACTTGAGGGCGGCCTCTAGTTGGTGTTGGTGGTCTGTTAACATTGAGTTCCTAAACAAATATGAACAAGAGAAAGAGTAAGCACAAGCCAAGAAAAACGTTCAGAGCTGTGAGTGGAACTTCTTTTCTGAATTAACATAGTTTGCAGCTATACCTGCATCCATGTATCTTCTATATGGTGCTCTGGGGATACTTCAGGTGATGTACTAGCTGGTGGTATAGGATGAATGAGTTTCGGAACCACCACAAGATCTCTTCCCAAAACTAAGATCGCCCCTGCATTATTTGCAGTACCTGTGGCAATATATAGGAGACAAGATTAGGAAACCTAAACCTCATTAAATGTTCTCGAGGGGTGAATTCCGAATAGTTAACTAACCGCAATAATTGGTAGCTGAAAAAAGAGTAATCAGATGACCCTGTGCAAAACGCTCAAACCCATCCATTACACACTCGTGTGCACGTACAATTAACTGTAGGTCATTGTTGTTGCAGAATTCCATGACCCGATCAGGCTGTAAAAAAATTATTTGTGAATCATGTTTTTCTTCCGAAGGGATAGAAACTTTCAGGTTGGCAAAGAGAATTTTTGCAAGCAATGCTCGCAGTCAAGTAAAAATCAAGGGATAGTGAAACTATTTTATCGATGGGCTTAAATCGATCTCTCTATGGCGTTACTTCGTTTGACGTTCCACGTTCCACCGGTGGTAGATGGAAGGGAACTAATAATACTGGCTTTTAAGAGGTATCATTACCTTATTTTACAAAGATCAAAGGGTAAAGTCAACTTACTTCATCCCAAGTAAAATATCGGTATACAAAATATATCTAAGTTAATATCATGTCAAATCATCGAAATACACAAAACGAAACCGAGAAGGTATGCAAAGAAATGAGAGAAACGTCCTCACCCCAAAAGTTACTAAACCAGGGCCTCTGGCATTTGGACGCAAGCCTTCAACACTATCATTTTCTGTGGGATCGGACCTATAAAAAAGAGATAATTAGAGAAAAGGATACGAACAACTCAAATTTGAAGCATAAGATTTATTAGTACCAAGAATATACAGTGTACTGACCAGAGTAAATCCATAAGGACCACTGACCCTGCTTCCATTGCAATAGGACGTTGAAGGCTCTCAATCTGTTCAATGTAATTTATTGACCTCCCAATGCCACCATGCATGCAGATAATTTTCTTTTCAATCAGAGCTGCCAAAGGAAGCCAATTAAATAATCGATTTATCCGATGCCAAGCCCAGATGCCATCCCTCTCGCCCTATCAGCACACAGATTAAATTAATTGATATAATAAATAGACAGAGCAAAAGTATATGCAACTACATAAGAGTATGACATACCAATCGTTCAATGCACTCAATCCTAAAGCCAAACAGAGCATTGATATCTGCTGCCTCATGGTTTCCACGAATCAAATGTACATTTTGTGGATGCTCAACCTGGATCAATGCCAAATATATAATTGAACCTTGATCTCAGTGAAAAACAGAGTTACATAGCCTCAAAGACTACCATTTTTTGCGTACATCAAATAACAGTGTACCTTCAAAGCAAGCAAAAGGCTAATGGTCTCCAAGCTGTGTTGGCCTCGGTCGACATAATCACCTAAGAAGAGGTAGTCAATGTAACTGCAAATCATTGAGAGAATAAGTTTGGGTTAACAAATGTACTTGTGTCATCTATCATGACATAGCTAATAATGCATAGCTTCGGGATTTAGAGTGCTGAAAGGAAACGCCATCTGAACAGTTCCAGAGAAAATGGAGTTTGAGAAAAAAAATACAAGTATACAACTATAAGGAACTAAGTGCTTTGAAATTTAATGGTTGACTTGCTAGTTGAGCAAACTTAATTTTTTTTAAACATTTCGTAGGGTTGCTTAGTTAAAATTTACAATGACTAAATTTGTCACGATGATCTACATGGTTAGATTTTCCTCGAAAAATCGAAATAAGTAAATAGCCTGCATCCATCTCCATGTGGGAGGAAAAACGATGAACATAATTCAACAAAATTAAGATCCGAATACAAGATAGTTGTACGTGATTTTTCAAGATTTCTGAAGGGAGCACATGACGATGATCCAAGGGTAAGCTGATGTTTCCCTCATCAAATCATTCTATTATGTAAGCATTTTCATACCACTAAAACAGCTACTCCAAACAAACATTGGATTGACATCTGCAAAATAATTTGGTGGCCCGGACAAACAAAAATAAATTAACAGTAGATGATCCTGCACAAATTAGCCCTTGGATCATCAGAGATCCAAAAAAGATTTTGTAAGTTGTGATCAGTAATAAGCAAGTCAATATCAAGTGAAGTTTGGAAGAAAAATAGTAGAAGCAAAAAAGAAAACAAAAAGACTTGACAGTAAATAACAGATTGACACCAATACATCATATGCATGTTAGAGACATAAGTTTTTTAACATAAACACTTTTAATATTTGAACAAGAGGATCCATACAATATCATATTCGTCCAGGTCAACAAATGACAAATGAAATAACAAAGACTCACGATATATCTCCCGCTGTTGAAGGTGATCCGTACTCATCAAACAGGCGCATAAGATCCCCAAATTGTCCATGCAGATCACCAAATATTTTAACAGGAGCTTTGATCTGAAGAACACTTGGTTCAATTGAAAATATCCTCTCCGCACTATCACAAAGGTTTGCTATTTCATTGCAATCTAAGAAAAATTGCCTCCGAACAGAAGGTTTCCAACCACGAGGTTTCAGAAGATGAGCTATCACCTGAAAATGAGATGGACCAGATGATACCTCAAGTAAAGTTACATACTTTATGCTGATCTTCTACAGTTAGCAAATAATAACTGTGTAAGCAGTTATTTACAGTTTTGCATAACAAAAAAAAAAGAATACTTTTCTAGAGTCCGGGTACAACTAAATTTAAAATGAGTACACATACATGCAGAGGATACAAGAAGATTTCGAACTTCTACTGTAGGTACCACTCTTCCACTATGCTATATTGAGTTTAATTTTCCCTGCTTATATTATTCGTAACAAACATACATAAACAATATCCTTTTCGATGAAAGTTGTCAAGCATTTGCATAGAACCATTTTCTTATATGCAAAAAAAAAAAAACTGTTCAGAAGTCGTGATAGACTAAGTAATTTTTTTTATGATTATAAGTCTATCCAGTATAAAGAAACACCCTTTCCCTGATAAGAACAGCCTACAATGATCAGATATATCTATACTAGCCTCTTGTACCTTCTTTGGTACACTGTTGATGGACATTTGTCTATCTAACAACTTCCTAGCTGCGGTGGCGCTTTCTGGGGTACCATAGCTAACCCGTCTGCCTTCATTCTCAAATTGATCTATTGAAAGTTGTCTGACCATTCCACCCAAAGCTCCCCCAGTCTCTGCAGCAACAACCACCTGCAAGTATATAGAAAATATAGAATAAATCCAGATCATATGCAAAAAAACTGTCTTCTTCCTACCCAACCTAACACTCAAATTATTCAACACACACAAATATCTTATACTGACAGCTCTGTGATGCAGCCGAACTCCAAGGGATGGAGTATTGTTTAATAGAGTAGAATCAGGCATCTTTATTAAGGTAGAGATCTCTTTCCCGCTGGGAGTAGCCTCTGCCCCTCGATCTCTCTCTGGCTGTTCAACTTCTCCAGTCACTTGTCTCTCTTTTGCAGCAGCTAATGCAGCAGTAATAGCCTCAGCTTCTTCTGCTGATGCTTTAACTAAATACTCTACACCTTTACTCAATCTCCTGCAGCATCATTTTTCTAATTCCTAAGTAATTCATTTCACAATAAGAAGCCAAGTGTACTAGTGCACCTAGTGAACTATCAGAGTAGGCATCATGGGTAGGATACCTGTTGCCATGAAGCACAGCGTTTTCAGTGCTTATATCAGTATATATATCGCCATTTACAGGAGGAGCGACAGGATTTCCAAGCACAACTGCACCATCTGGCCCTCCTTCAGGATTCACTTGCCTAGAGTTTTCATCAACAAAACATCTTCCGGTTAATCTTCCACCTTGAACATTGGCTGCAGCTACTGCAGCAGCGTGCGAAGCTGCACTAGTTGTTTCCACAGCTGCCAGATCTTCAGCAACAAGCAGGTCATCCAATAAAATGCCTATAATAAAACACAAATTGGAGTAAATATGTCGCTCACCAAAATACAGACCCATTATAACTATAAATACAAACTATACCTGCAGAAGTCAGTCACAGTACACTAAACTTCTTTCATAACTAGTGACAATTTGATAGATTGTATCTTGGGTTATACTAGTCCTCATATTTACACTCAATACAGAAAAGGATGTACATCTAGATTGAAAAACCAAAAGTGACATTATATGTATAATTCGCCAGAACTTTGATATAGAATATTTGATAACAATTTGCATCTCCCATTTCTTACCACCACGTAGTCCACCATACATGAAGATCAGGTCGCCTATTGCTGCAGCAGCATGTCTACAACGCCTTGTTAATTCAACAGCCGCATCTCCACCAGCTGCATCAGCACTATATCTGCCCGTCCTTGGACTTGTGACAACAGATTTTGTATCACACCAAACGCCTGCGGCAGTATCCAAGACTACATACAGAAAAACAACAGATCAAGGAAGGGAGAAATGTTATGGTAGGTTTGTCATATAGGTATTATCATTTATCATTGTATATCAATCATAAAATAAAATAAGCATTTCAGACATATCGCCAGCCTTAGTTCCCAGACTCACCTTGAACACTTTGAGGTAAATTCTTACGCTAAAATCATTTGAATGTATTAGCGGAACTTGTTCCAAAAAAAATAGATTTTGAAATAACAAGATTAACTTAATTTCTAGCAGCAGAAATGCAGGATGCGACCAGATATAACATGTTTATTTAAGAAATGATCACTTTAAAGACTAAAGCACAAGACTAGTACCTTGTCATATTCCTTCCCAGGTTTGACAGACAATTATATGTATCTAGTTTTCTAGCCTCTAGGCATTTGTAATGTCTAAATGTCCCAAAGTTTAAATGTTAGTATTGTGCAAATCTCACTACCAAGAAATTGTAAAATATGATTATGGGGCCAGATAGGCTGAAAGCGTAAGATTAGGATTAAAACGGGAATCTCTTCAAAGATGATAACATCACTTAGACACTTAATCACCAGACCAGAACAAATATTTCTTGCTTCCAATCTTATAATTAACCCTATACTTTCTGATCAAAGGGCTTCCACATTAATAGGATCCATGGAACCATACTCAATAACCATAAAAGCTTACCTGCAATGCTTGAGGAATCTTCTACCGTTCGTCCACCACCAAGTGCGCCCCCGGACACATGGAGTCGTGCATTCACGAAAACCTAGAGAAATTATTATATCTATAAGATTGTCGATCAGAAAATAAATCCATATGCAACAAATCTACGAAAAGAAAGAGAAAAGTGAAACATACTGCTGCGTGTTGATATCTGGGAGATGGTGAAACACCAGGAGCAATTGCCCATTCCCAACGACCATCTCTATGTTTTGCAAGACCATAAGCACTTGCCAATGGCTATAAGAACAAATCAGCATGAGGTTAATCAACCTAGATGAGTAAACTACAGAGAGATGAAAACCAGTTTAGAACTGAAAAATCGATGTACAATTGATTTAAATATTAATTACATGAAATAATAGAATTGGTATCTATTGGTCACTAGATATGCAGCTAGTTTAGCACTACTTCTTGAAGGCAGTCCTCTTCACCAAGAAACCTACATAACAACCTATGCTACTGTAGCTGAAAAGGTTAATTTTTTTATTCGCTACTCCTGAGCCAACACCATAAGAAGACTAAATGTTCATTCAACCTTGATTTAGTTCAAAAGATTAGAACAAGGACATATGCTACATTCAAGAGTAATAGGTGATAGCTACTTGTGGTGATGTAACACTGTTACAACCTGGGCTTCACATTTTGACTGGTACAGAGATATATACTCTCATCTACCAAAGCAAGTTCAGTTAACCTCTCATCTAACACAAAATACAATATGCATTATGAATAGTCTGTTTTTAACTTACCACACTGTTTGCATCCCTCCCTCCACAAAGCAAAAGAAGACCATCAGACCTTGCACTTGCAGTCGCATACCTATTACAACAGGGATATGAGGTCAAGTTTGAAAAATCTTCAACCAAAGGAACTTGATAACGTGATTCAACCAAAGTTATAAAGAAATACGGATGATGGAAATTTCAATCAGCATATGGCGAGAAAGGAGAATAAAATCTAAAAGAACAAATATTGCTCTAGTTGTTGACAGCCTGACACCTCATATTTTGACCCCAAGAGGGCAACTCCGAGCTACTAATCAGAAGTATGAGGTCTCACACTCCTACTGTATGTTTTTTTTTTAATAAGGTGATTGAATTATAAAGGAAAAGGGACAATAATGTACAAGCCAAGACGGCGAAAACGACAAAAGAAAAAAGGAAAAACAAAAAGCAAGAAACGAAAAGCAAAACCCGACACCATCAAGATTACATCGATGAGATGAAAGCCCCCCAATTCCCCACTATGTCCGAAAACGATCTATATTTAGCCCTTGGAATGTTTCGGCTCCAATGAAACACAAAACATTTAGCTGAAAAAATTATATCTTCCACAGTCCCTGTCTTGTCGGAGAAGATTATTGAGTTCCTAGAACTCCAAAGTGCCCAAAGAATAGCCTTAGGGATCATGTTTATGATCGGATTTCTCCCTTTATACTCTCCCCAAGTAGCCAAGAGATCTAAAACTGAAGCTGGGGTAACCCACGAAACCCCCAGAGAGACTATGAAATACCGCCATACATTGTAGGATATATCACAGTGAATAAAAAGGTGCGAACTTGATTCCTCATCTTTCTTGCACATCGGGCACCTATTGGGGGTGGAGCAGCCACGCTTTCTCAACAAATCAATAGTAGGAACCCGCCCTAAACACGCCACCCAAAGAAAGAAAGAGACCCTCTGAGGAACGTTCCGTCTCCACACATCCAGGAAAACCTCAGACTCTCGGCCAGAGAAATTAGACAAAACTTCATAGTAAGACTTAACAGAAAGCTCCTTGCTCTCCGATGCCATCCATTCCCTCGCGTCCGAGCTGTTGGATAAGGAAACCTACCCAATAAAGATATTAACCGATTGAAATCATCTACTTCCCAATCTCTGAGCCTGCGTCTCAACGGAATTGACCAAACCCCTTCCACGGAATCAAAGAACTCGGTTATCATATATTTCTTATTTGAATTTCAGTTAACAGTAAGTTTCCGTTTCATTTGTCAAACAACAAGTTACCATTTCCTTTGTCAAACAATAAGTGAACTCATGAACGAGCTCCTATCATAAGCAAATAAGCAACACTTGTACAGTATTTTGGAAAAAAAGGCTTCGATGATATCATAGTACTATGTAGAGCATATCACCTCATATGTAATTGCATAATATCATTACATATGAGATCAAAGAACGCGAGGCAGGAAATGTACATGCACGGAGGCGGACCTTCCCCTTCTGGCTCCAACTTGCGCCATTCATAAGGCTTGGCAGCTGTATCTAGGGCCCAAACATCAGCTAGCGCTCTCTTCCCTGGACACCATTAAAATAAAGTTCACCTACATTAAAGCATGAAGAGTGGACGCTATGTAAAAGGCATCAGACTCTGAAAATATAAGCTTACCATCATTTCCACCAATTGCCAATAGAAATCTTTGCCCAACAAGAGCCATAACGTGTCCATAGCGAGGGCCGGGACCAGGACCTTGGACAACCACCCTGAGAATGCGACAAAAAACTTCTTAACAAAAAAAAAAAGAAGCAAATCCATTTAAGCAGCTAAGTTATCTCAGTGTGTACCTGTGCCATCTCGGTCGCTGTTGTGTGAGATCAAGAACATGAAGGTCCTCAGTAGATAAACCAGCTGGACCAATTCCTCCCTAAGATGAAACAAATAAGATATAGTGAGGCTCCACTCTATATGTAATCTTTCAGAGTCATATAACCACTACTCAACTTTATACTGACCTGAATTACTACCATTGTACCTACGGCAGTAGCTACATGTGCTGCCCTTGGCGAAGGTTGTTCTCCGGGCGGAGTAACCCTGAAACAACACCCAACGCACCAAAAAAAAAACATATTATAATTGTCGAACAAAAACTGACATCTAAATCTTCATCAACCTGAATTATGCACAAGTGCATAAACTCAAAAATCATATAGGATCAAAAGAAATGAAATCAAGTAATCAGCACTCAAAAGCTTACTTAGTCCATTTATTAGACAAAACATCATAACAGTGAACATCAGCAGTGGCACCTGCTAGCCCTGCAATTCAATGATCGTAAGTCGTTAATGGTTGACTCATTTAACCTAATATACAATTCACTTCTCATTCTCTTTCAGAAAGATTGTTTCGGGAATTTAAGAGGAGGTGAACTAATGCTTATATTTCAATGCTTAGAACCTAAATTAATGTTGTTAAATTAGGGTTTAAAGGTATAACAACAACACACAATCTAACAAACAAAATAAAGGAAATAACATACGAATGCCAGCACTAACAGCTGGAGAAGGGGGGCCAGAAGCAGCAGAATTGCCCTCCAGAGCAGTGGCGCCACCAAATAAAATGAGTCTAGGACCAATATATCCAGGAGTTCCTTCTTCTCCAACTGCCGCCACCGCAGTCAATGTATGACCACACCTTGGACCAGGTCCATCTTCTTTCTTATCCATTAGAGCATTCACGACGGAGTAAGTCGGAGCTGGTCTTGGTCCTGCCACAACTTGAGATTGCGAAGATGGAGAAGATGAAGAATCACTTGATTCCTCGGCAACACCGAGCTGGTCGTCATGTCTTTCGACAGATGAAGAGATCGATGAATCATCTGGAGTGGTTTTGTGATTCTGAACCGGATCTTGATCGATTTCCGACGCCATTGATGAATCAACATCCATCTTCTCTTCACCTCCGACGCCCTGATTGAGTGAAAATCAACTATTAGATCCAAACTTCTTCAATAACAGCATTGTGCGTTTTCCTCAATCAAGAATCAAGAATTTCATTTCTTGTTTGTCACCAATAAATCCCTCACTTCACCGATCTAATAATTAGGAGGTAATCAATAATTAATAAACAAATTTCAGGTTTTCCCTGAACTATTAATAAGTGAAGGAATCAAAATTTAGGTTTCAAACTTTACTCTTTATTTCTCAAAATTAGGTTTTCCCTTCAATTTCTTCACTCAAGCAAATGGCGATCTTTTTCGATAATCCGGGAATCGAAATTATGTTAATCATCGCCATATACGAATCTCGATGTCAAGCTTCTTCCAGGTATCACGTGATTACTTCATCTTCTTAATCAAGACTCACAGTTTAGTCGTAAATTACCCTTAAGATTGCTTTTTAAACTTTCAAATCTGACCGCTTAATTGTTCCTGGAATCCAAAGTTGATTGAAATATAAAATGTTATTTGGTCTGAAATTGGGGGCCTGACCACACAGGCCAGAGACTGATGTGACAAACTCCCATTAGTCTATCTATGTGGAAAGAGATTTGGCTCGATCAATAAGAGTCGACCATATCAGCCTCCATGATAGTTTCCAACTGCATGGGCAAATAACATTTTTCGTGGTAGGCTTGAATGGCTATCCCAATAGTCTTTTTCTTATTTAGGTACTCATCTTTGTTTAGGCTTCTATTAGAAAGTTTCAATCTGTTTTTACTTAAAGTTTAGTTTCTCTAACATTTCAGGCAACCCGGCTCCCGGGTAGGGGAAAGGCTTCTTTCTAAATCCCAAATGGGTCTAAATCCCAAAAGGGTCAATTTTCGAGTGGTTATGATATCAGTGGTGTTTCATGAGAGGACCGAAAGTTTCGTTCTCTTTAGAAAAATAGGTCCAAGACTTCAGGCTTAAAGAAGATAATACTCAAAAAGGCATCGAAATCAGTCATTAGGTTGGCTCATTGAGAGGACCTTCTTGCCAAGAAATTGAAGATATATCATAGAGTTTATGAACGACATTGGAAATTCTTTTTGCTATTGTTTGCATTTCTGCAAAAGAAGCCCAAAGGTATCATTTTCAAAATCGAAGATATAGCATATAGTTCCTAGACGAAATTTAAGATAGATTAGCTTTACTAGTGAATCCGCAGAAAAATGTCGAAAGCATAATACATTTTATTAATACAGATATACCACACAAAACATAAATAGTCTCTTACAAAGCCGAGAGACTCGAAATACAAAATGCTAGACATCAAACTTCAGCACAAACCACTTGACACAACATAGGATACCGACATATATAGCTTCGTTTAACAACTAGCTCAACCTTTCGGGTTGATTTTGTCAAAGAACTAGTACTTATATAATAGTACCAAACCCGAAACTGAAAACTATTGCTTCCAGTTCTGAGTAAGGTTAGTTAACTACATTAAGAATTTCAGTGTCATTAACAGTCCTGAAATGGTTTTTTGGGACTATTTTCAGATACTGAAATAGACCTTAATGTATAAGCCAAGGATGAATTGCCATCGACCAAACAGTGGGGAAAAACCCTCAACCAGAACCAATAACAGTAGCCGTAAACGGTACTGCGATTTAGTTCCTTCATTTGGTTGATCACAAGGAAAGGGTTGCTATTCGAGTAAATGACAGAAAGGTCGCCGAGTTTTCTGATTAAAACCATGAAAACTAAGGAGAACCAATACTGCAACTTACAGCAACCACGTTTCTCTTGTCGTCAAACTTTAAGCAGGTCACAGCAACCATCTGTTGCTGTGACCCACTTGTGGGGGCATAGTGAAACTTGCCCACCATCGAGCATGTTCGAGAGACTGTAGAAAGTAGATGGACGGAAATGGTCAGTCGGAGAACAGTAGAGATCTGCCCTAGAAAACATGCTAGTTACTTCTGATCCAGACAAGTTTGACCTGCTGCCATTTGCTTCCTGAGGAGGTGAATTTGCATTTCTTCCATCTGAATACAAAACTTCAGAAATCAAAGACCCAGATCCCGTCGAAAGTTGATTGCCACCTGCTACTTCTAAGCTGAAGCTGGCGCAACCTTTTCCTTTGCTTGCATTCTTTGACAGGAAACGGCCTCCACTTCCTCTTGCTCTACGCATTGCGTGGAGGTGGCGAGATTCGTGAAGGTAACGCTGTTAATAACCAACATTTAAAAACTTTAATAAGGATTCATTAGGGAATTTAGTTTATTCTTTTCATCGCTCAAGCATTTCGAACATTTAATTTGTTTTCATGAACCTAAAATGAAGAGAAATGCTTCGTTCTCGTAAAAGTTTTACTCATATATAGTTTGACTCATAAGTTGATGTAACATCTTCCAGAACACATACTTTCTTCAACATGATTATAATTCAGAAGTAGAGACGGTTTCATCAATCTACCAAGTAAGACTCTAAGTGATTCTAGCAATTCTCAAGAGAAGATTGTACCTTACGAATTCGGATGTCTTTATTTTTCATCTGTGCCTTTGCACGAGATTGTCGACGTAGAAGTATTCTACGATACTGCTTAGCATTTACAAAAGTTGGTCCATCTTCCGTGTTGATACTCAATGGCAACATCATTCGACCTTGCTGTATTATTGTGAATTTGTGATAGAGTAAGTTTAATAAACCAAAAAATGGTAATTCAGTTAAACAATGACAGTTGAAATAACTGTTTGAGGCTTTTCCGAGATTAGAGTAGGGTAACCAACCGTCGATTGAGTTGATCCATAAGTCCCTAGTATGCCATAACATTGATTGATGTTGGGATAATTTCCATAAACCTTCATTCAAGATGAAAACAGATAACAAATCAGTACATTTTTAGGATCTCGAAAGGGGAGGAAAACGAAAGAGCAGTCATCATCAAGAAATGAAATTACTCAAGAAGATTATCAAGGAACATTACCATAGCAGGTTGCCCAAGTCCTAACTCGAAACAAGCTTCGTGTTCCGGCCGAGAAGTCAGTCGATGAAATTCAGGCAATGCTGCTTGAAAATTCTCAAACTTTTGCACCTTGGTTGAGTCCTTGACATCACCTAAAGAATAAGTAGTATCAAATAAGAAGGTATTTGTAATAATTTCCAAAAAACATTATATAAAAATGTCTAGGTCAAACTATGATGTTTGAGGTTTGGGTAATGATTAGTATTCAAATAGACATGGGAGTATTCTACTATATCTTATAGCTCGTATTAAAGCAGTAATAAATGAGCTTGAGATCATTAAATCATAGTTTGTTTCCTTAATTTTGACATGACAACTATCGTATGAATTTAAAAATCCACTCATGTTTTAGATAACAGAGACAATGAACTTTCGAACAGAAAAAAATGTACTATTTTGATTGTCATAATGTGAATCTTACCGTATCAAACATTTTTCAAATTAATCAATTATTTTTGAAGTATAAAACGAGGAATATTCCCTAAAACAAAATAAGTCAAAACCCCTTGATAGTTGACAAACTACATTTGCAATATTCTAGTGTATGTTATATAAAATATAAATCAACCTTATAGTTTATGTTATACACACACAAAAATATACTAAATTAGTTATATAAATGATCTAACGTTGTACTAACTGACGTTCTGTAAGTGTTAAAGACGCCTCCGACGATGCAAATTTAATGGTGAATTTGTGAAGGAGGGAGTAAGGAGGCGCCTTTAACAGTTATGAGAGGTGCTTTCATCAAAACTTTCTTTTTCCAAATATGTCTGAAAAACAGTGTATAAAAGAAGAGTTAAAAGATAAAAAAGTTTACCAGGAAAAAGAGTGAATTGGGAAGTAGTGAAGTTCTCCTTGTGAGGGTAATAATCAAGATGATTAGGAGCCTCTTTGAGTTGATGATCATCAAAACTAAAACAAGGGTTTTCCATGGATGATAAAGATGACTTCAGTTGATGGTGACCAAAAGACTGATCTCCAAAACCCAACTGAGATCCAAAAAGACTAGTACTACTCAACCAAGCTGAAGTTACAGGTGATGAAGTCTGTTTGAATGTTGAAGTATGCATTGTGTCTTTTGAAAGTGGGGATTAAACAGTTCTTTCTTACCTGCAAAATTTAAACCCATCAAAATTATTCAATATTTGATCATCAAAACAGAGAGAGTTAGAAAACAGAGAGAGTGGGGAAAGAGTGAGGAGAGAGAGATTACAGTTGAGGAAGAAGGAGGCAAAATGGATTTAGGGAGGACTCGTGTCTGTGTAATATGAATCCAAGGAGGAGAGAGGGGGGGCTGAAATCTAGAGAGAGAAATATAGGAAAGAAATGTTAGTGGGGACTACAAGGCAACAACCAATGAATTCAAGTCTTCATGCCTTCATGGATGGGTTTTGTACTTTGAGAATTAAAATAGTTAGATATGCTTGTTATCTTTTCTAGCTATATTCTTTTGTTATTACATGTTGTGCTCTTAATAATACCTAACTAAATACTCCTAATTCTTTTTGGTTTCTATTGCAATTTAGCCACTCACTTGTTTTTAAATATAGCTTTTCTTTTTAACAAAAACAAAAGCATTTCTAAAATTACCACCTCTCAATCCAATGTCTTTTAAGATTTATCATGTCATCCCTCATCTTTTCAATAATTAGAAAGGCCTCTTAAGTTCTTGAGGATGGAGAGTCATAAGTTCAAGAGTTACTTTCTCGGCTTTGGGTTCTCTCACCCAAAAACGAGATCAAGAGGCGAGGTTTTTCCGACACTTATAACACACCTATGCACCACTCGAAATCAATTTGGGATTAACTTGACAATCTCGCCCTCACACATTGGTTTGTTAACCTTCAGTATCTATTGGAACGAGACTTATTATATTTATATTTTAATATTAGAGTCAGGTGGTCTTGAGTTTGCTCACTACAAAAGGTAGCTCAAAATGTAAAACTTTTCTTATACTTATAAAATTACCCAGCATTTTCTACAATCAATGAAGAATTTTTCTAACAGTTTCTTTTCTGCATAAATTATGCATAATGTTATGAGAAATTGGTAAAACTTCATTGGTCTTACTAATTCTAATTCATCTTATTCATGGAAATGAAAAAAGAATTCTAGCTCAGTATATGAATTTAAAATATCTACATGTTACAATAGTCTTTCTTAGACCTCTAATTTTAATTTGTCAACATCATTAACTTAGGTTTGAGGTAGAAATTTTCAACATTTAAGAATACCGTATTTTATTTTTATTTTTTTTGATGAAAGAATACCTTGTTTTATTTATTATATGTATAACGTTGGTGACTTGGTGCAATAGAAATAAGATGACTCAAGAATTATCTTCCATTTAGATTGGCCCTTGAAATAAAGGGTGTTCCCTAGGAAATGGTTCAAAATACAGCAATCACAAGACTGTCTGCCCTAAAAATAGATATGTATAGCACAACAGCAATGGGAAAGTATGAGTTGTCTGCCCTATAATTAGTAACCTAACTGCCCTCGCACTACCTCTTGAAGGGACAATATTAAATACTCACACCTTTAATCTACTATCCATTCCTTTAATATATTTTTGGAGGCAAGATTATATTTTATCAGTACTTTAGTCTTTAGGTAAAGAATGGTTAAAAAATAGGAAAATTCTACTTCTTCCAATAAAATTTCTAACTTTTATGTCCGAGTTGAAGCAACAACAGTGAAAATTTATTTAGGGAGATGCTAGAGTGCCCAGTTTTTAGCCCATTAAATTGCCCAGCTGATGTGGAATCACTAAAAGACAAGGGTTTTTCAAAGTTTGATTACGGTGGGGACCGCTTTTATTTCTAAATAAGGAAAGTTGGGCATTTTAATGGGCAAAATTGCTGGGCACTCTATCATTTCCCATTTATTTAACCTCGACATCCACTTAAATTCTAAGGTTGGGATTCCATGCGTGGTAATGTAAATACTTTGGTGAACTATTATGCTGAAACATCTAACACTTCTCTTAAAAATGTTACAAAAACAATAAAACGGTTTTTTTTTATCATTCACTAGTTTAGGTGTCAACTCTTGTCAGGAAAAAAAACATTCAATTACATAAAGAAGATATGAGATTAAATCTAGCTTTCTAGTGTTTCCAAGAGCACAATTTTTTTACCCTCCTAATTGTTCCTGGTTTCCTAATGATTTTATGGAAAATGATATATACTTGGCCCGAACATCATTCTCAGCATGTTTTGGTTGTTGACGCAGCATGTCCAGAGTTGAAAATACGTATGCCATGTCAGCAGACGGGTTATTTATGAACATAATTATCAGTTTGTAGTACACCATTATAATTTTGTTATGTTTTTGCTTCCGAACAACCAACTAACCACGAAAAGTTATTTTTCATTAGTTGGAACTCGTCGGTATATTTCTTTTTCTCGCTTTTCTTGGCAGGAATATGTAGATTGATGAGAAAAACAACTCCTCCTTAGAGTGACACCAATGACCAACCATCTGAATTGTTTGCTTTTAGTCTTTACTATCAAATATTATCTTTTCTTAGAAGAAAGTCAAAACATCCTTAATTAGGACCATTAATGTACAACCCATGTCCTGGTGTCCTTTCTTCCAATAATTTTTGGTGGAGAAGGAACACTTAGATTAATAGAAAACCAAATCCATGATGGTCAATACCTAATCTCAAAGGAGAATATGTGAATTCTTACTTTTAGTTTGTGCCATCCAATATAATTTTTCTCAAGTAGAAAGTCAAAACAGTTCAATGTCACCATCATTAGATAATTCTTCTTTACAGGTTAGGGAAACCCTTCACTCTCCACTCTCCATTGTGGTAAGATTTATGAATTAAATACTTTTGTCATTGTGGTCAGTATTTTTTTAACCCATGTTGGCATGTTATAGATGTAGAAAGAGTTATGGAAAACTTTTATGTGATTGGGAAACTTAATTCCTGGGGTCCATATATGATGTACATTACAGTTCTGTCTCAATTAAGTAATCTTTTAGGGTTTGGCTAAGAGGACCCATGACAATATTGGGTTTACATCTCTTTCATTCCTTGTCATTATCATCAACTTAGTTATTCTGTAATTGCTATAGTAGATAGTCTTTCTTTTGATAGTATAGACGTAAAGAAAATCTCCATTCTTTTTTGTATGATGTGTGAAAGCATGACTCTGATAAGGTACGTGGTCTAATTCTAAACAAACAATATTATGGTTGTAGTAAGAAAAAGAAAAAACATCATACCCTTGTAGTAAAAAAAATATTACCGTTAATAATAACTAGTAACCTTTTAGTATTTATCTGTGATACATCTATGAAAATGTTCGAGAGGAATGTATATGGAGAAGAGATGAATTTTCTTTGCTTATTGTATTTTACATGCTATGTTGAATTTCTTACTGCTCGTCTAAACCTAAAATCTAATAAAATAATACGAGATATTCTTTTTTTGTTTAAAAATAATTGAGATTTTAACCGTATTTTTTAATCTTTCAAAAAGTAAATCATATTTGTCAATGGTGATATTTTTCTTCATGGTGGTTTAGTGGGGCGTCTCCAAGGGGAAGATCCAATCCAGCTTCCTCCTTATATTCTGTTATAACTAAAAGTCGCGGAAGCTATCGAACCTATCCTAGAAATTGATCCGATTATGATGATTAATCGAAAAGCTAAGTCAAAATCAAATATGCGAACAGAATTTAACGAGGTTCGGCTTTGAAGCCTACGTCCTCGGACGAACAAGAAATCTTTATTGAAGGATAGATGAAGACGACTCACACAACCCGCAAGTTCGTCCCAAGATGGTACCGTATAGTAATAACCTTCTATACTAAATCTTCGACGACCGAGAAATTTAACACCGTTCAAAAACTATGAAAAATTTCTCTCACTCTTGCTCTCTCTCTAGCTCTCTAAAGAGGAGTTGTTGTTGCTTGTGTTGGTTGTTTATGATTGAACTCAAGACCCCCTATTTATATATTATAATATAAGCCGGTGGGGGAACCAAATTTTGGAAACCAATTCCAATTTTTGGAAACTAAATTGAAACCGCCATCCACATTCCAAACCGCCACAAACCATGAAACCGCCTATTCAATTTGAAATCAACCCGCCTCTTTTGAATTAGAAACTGCCTCTCACAATTCTCCACCTCGTACACAATTTGATATACTTCAAATTTTGGACGAACACCAGGATACTCCTTGTAAGATATATCTGCTTCATGTAACTTCATCTGACTGCGCCATATGACCATGGCTGCCTACGTACCCTTTTACAGGATCAAGTCTACCGTAGTTCTACCAATCCTTCACATAAAGATTACCTTGTCGCCATTACGCCCTTTCGGGCAACTTAACACGAGCCGATTTGTAGCAATTTCAGGCAATGCTGAAACTTGCTACACGTCACCACTTTAGTCAACATGTCCGCGGGATTCTCATCTGTGTGTACCTTCATAAGAGAAACATCACCTTCCTCTATGACATCTCGTACAAAGTGATACCTGACATCAATATGCTTAGTACGAGCATGATGAACCTGATTCTTCGCCAAGTGAATCGCACTTTGACTATCACACCATACCTCTACGCACTCCTGCTTAATCCCTAGATCATCTAGAAGACCCCACAACCACAATGCTTCCTTCACACCCTCGGCCATAGCCATATACTCGGCCTCCGTAGTAGATAACGCAACTGTAGATTGTAACATCGATCGCCAACTAACTGGAGCACCATGTACCCTAAATACATAACCAGTAGTAGATCGTCTTCTATCTAGATCGCCAGCATAATCCGAGTCAACATAACCGCTTACTTGACATGTGTCTCCACCAAAGCACAAACCCATATCAACAGTACCTTTCAAGTACCTCAAGACCCACTTCACAGCTTCCCAATGTGTCTTCCCCGGGTTTGCCATAAACCTACTAACCACACTGACCGCCTGTGAAATGTCCGGACGAGTACACACCATAGCGTACATCAAACTGCCAACTGCACTAGCATACGGTACACGATCCATATGATCCTTCTCCACCGTAGTAGTGGGAGATTGTTTTCCCGAGAGCCTGAAGTGTGGTGCCAAAGGTGTAGACACCGCCTTCGCATTCTGCATCCCGAACCGAGAAACTACTCGTTCGATGTAACCTTTCTGATTCAAGTACAGTTTCTTACTTGACCGCTCTCTCTTAATCTCCATTCCCAGTATCTTCTTTGCAGCGCCCATGTCTTTCATCTCAAACTCTTGACTGAGTTGAGATTTCAACTTATTTATCTCCACCATGCTTCGAGAAGCAATAAGCATGTCATCCTGATGGGTCATGAAAATGTCCCATCTAAGTCGTTTAATTTAGCCAAGTTAGTCGGTTTCGAGTCTTTATTATAATAAAATGGTTGGTTTTCTTGATTAAGTGTGTATTGTGGAGTTAGGTGTAAAAAATGGTTAAAAACGTGGAAAAGATGCATAAAGGGTATTTTGGTCATTTGGAGTCAAGGATATTCTGGAAATTTGGTCAAGGTCAGTGCATGGTTGGAAAGTAGAGGTCGAGACGAGTCCGTAGGAGAAAACGGAAGTCAAATCGGAGTCCGGACGAAGGAATAACCCAAGGTCAAAGTTCAGTCAAAAGATGTTGACTAGTGGGACACCTCCGGGCATAGTTCTGGCGCGCGGTATAGAAGAAGACACGTGGCGCGCTTTGAAGGCTGGTATACGCGATCCCCGTGTTTCCATCTAGCAACGAAATGGACCATATGAGCTTGATCCAGTGAAGCGCGTTGTAACTTGCTTCAGTACTCCCACTGCCACGTTATAATCTCGACCGTCTCCTTCCGCGTTTCCGAGATCCAACGGCTGCTGTGAGTCCCGACCCTTATTCTTATCCCGTGTTACCCGAAGCCTCCTTATTAACATAGTCCCGGCCACGTGTCCCATTCCCGACGTCCAGATCCCGCGTTCTCCTGATCCAAGGGCTGCTGATTGCTGTCGCACCTAAATTGCTCGCCCGAGAAGTACCTTAGCATCCGAATTCCAAACCCTAACCCAGCCGCCGCCAACCTATTTGTGTAAATTAGGGTTTTTCAATTTTAAACCCCCCATATTTCCAAATATAACCCTTCCTTTTATCTTTTTACCCATTTAACCCAACAAAAACCCAAAACCCACCTATAAATAAATCCCTTTCTCCTCCATTAAAACCTAGACTTCATCAACCCTCTCAAATGGCTTCCTTACCTAATTTCTAAGCCACTTCTCTTTCTATCTTCTAACCCTAATCCTCCATTCTTTTCTTCTACTTCTTCTCACCTATTTCTTTCTCTCTTTTCTTCTTACTCAATCCCTCTTCTATTAAATCCATCTTTTTCTATCTTCTTCTCTACCACTATTCTTTCTACCATTAATAGTCATCTCCTTCTTTCTTCCATATTCTTCCACCATTTCTAACCCTCTTCATCTCTTCTTTCCAACTTTTTTTTAGATCTACTTTCTTCCTTCTCTTTCTTTTTCTTATTTGGGTGGCAATAAAATAGCTATTACTTGGATTCCTTGGAGTAACATTCTTGAGCATAAATGGAGCAAATCTTGGACAAATTGGAGATACATGGGGATATGGAATTTGAGCATTCTTGGTGATTTCTTTCCATTAATTTCTTAGTATTTTCATTTATTTTACAATGTCAATGAATGTTATTCTAGATTCCATGTATAGTTAATTTAGCAATCTAAGGTTGTGAATGAAACCCATTTTGGATCTTTATAATACTTGTTCTTGATTAATTAAATCCTTTGATGTGCTTCAATGCCTATTGATTGTCATTTCATGTTGATTCTATAACCTTATTATCATTCATGTATTATAATTAGATATTTCATGCTTTTATTGATTTATTAGATGAGATATGCCTTTTAGATCTTGAATGATAGTGTAGGAAATTAGTTTTATATGGTAGTCAATCATACATTCTCAATTATAAAATTGTTTTATCTAGAATATCATCCGGAATCCAAATAGTTCATTATATTGGATCCCGAGTAAATACAAAAGAGATTTAAGTGATTAAGTGTTTGTTTTATAAAGTGAAATTATGTGGTGGATTTTATAACCTTAGATATCTTCTCCTCTCTCTTAGTTAGTTTATTTAGTTTTATTCGTTTTCTTACTTCTTCCAAATCAACCATCAAATTCATGAGTGGTGTGTGTGTGTTAGTCTAAGTTAGCTATTAACATTTTGATTATTGGGCTAAACTCGCCGTCAATATTCGAAATTGCCTACTTATCCCTTGGGACGATACTCGATCTTATTTTCAATACTATAACTTGACCCCGTATACTTGCGGGAATAGACCTATTTTTAGGCCCATCAAGTTTTTGGCGCCGCTGCCGGGGATAGGTTTAGTAGTTAGGATATTGTTTGCTTGTTTTGTTCTTTGGTTTAGTGTTATTTGTTAACTTAGACGTTTTCTTTCTTTATTTTCGTAGTTTCTTATCTATTTTTTTTTTTTAGGTACCACTTTAAGGGAAAAGCCCAAAAACGGGAACATAGGAGCGAAGGGGAACAAAAGAATCAGAAAGGAATCGGAAGGAAGAACGAAACGAGAGGAGCATCCGCTAGTATCGTATTCTATCTCTTTCTTTCTTACTTGTGTGTGATTGGTTGGATGAGTTTTGATTTGCATTGATAACTTGTTTGTTAGTTCCTTGAGCATTGTGAGATCATGGCCCGTTCTTATAACGGTTGGCCATTTGATGTTGATGATGATGAGCTTATTTCGAGGATTCCCCGCACTAACCGACCTGATATGACCTTAGGTGAATACCAAAGGATGTGTAGGGATGTTTCGATTAGTGAGGGGAATAGACCATTTGAGTCTAACCGATCTCGTATGACCCTAGGAGAATACCGACGGATGTGTAGAGATGGTCAAATTAGTGATGGATATGGTCCGACATCAAATTTGTATGAGAGACCTTACAGTCCACACTATTCTGAGACCAATGATTTTAGAGGCAGGTATGATCCTAGTATGTACGGTGGGAGTTATTATCAAGAGTCTTCATTTAATTACACTTGTGAGCCTTATCATGAAGAGACTCTTGAAGATAGATCTCAATTAGAGTTTGCGAGTCGTCTGACTGAAATGATGTTACAACATGAAGAGACACAGATTCAAATGCAACAAGAGTTACAACAGAGGTTTGAGTCTCTAAATCATCAGTTTGAGTCTCTAAATCATCAAGTACAGATGATTACATCACAGTTATTAGCCGACGAGGAAGGGGTTTTACCACCCCAAACTCATGAGGGTACTAGGTCCGATGGCGAGGGTAATACGTCATACCCTAGTACTAAGTTAAATGTCGACGAATCAACTGAGAGGACCCAAGAGCTTGAACAAACTGATAACCTTGTTGTCTCGTTTCCTCAACATATGTCATCTCATCATGATAGGACTACATTAGACGTTGATGTTCATGGTTGCTCTACGAACAATTTTGAGAATGACACGATTCCGAACTATCCAATTTTTGACACTTGTAAGGAGTCAGTCTTAGATGCAATGCTAGGAAGGCCTGATATTATAACTGACTGCGAGGCCCCAGATGTCTTTGAGGATATTGATGATGTAGTAGTTAGAGACATGTTGGATAGTTTGTCAGACTATTTACCTAAGGAAGCCATGGACCTTGACTTGGTCCCCGAGCATACTGCCTTACCCTTAGAGTCTAGTTCGACTTTCCACATGATCTCAAACTCGGTTGTTGATCCCTTTTGGGACATTTCAGACGTCTTTCCAAAGACGTCTATGGACATAGTGGATATTCTGTCCACTAAGCTTCCAGATGATTTTTTGCCTTCGACTGATATTTTGACTCTTCACATGTATGTCGATCCTTTTGATGATTTCTTTGTTGTCGTTCCTTCTATTTATACCTACTTAGTGGACTGTGCACCCACTAAGTTTGGGGATGGCTTGTTTTCTTTTATCGTCTCATGTGCACTTCGTATTCTTTATCTTTTTTTGAGACGATTAGCACCTGCATATAGTTTTCTTTGGGTTGACCCCCAAATTTTTCGTCTTTTGCTTTATGATCGTTAGGCCGATTAATGGGTCTTGATGTTTGTGGGTATCATCTCTGGAAACCCTCCACGAGACATAACTCGTGTTCTTGTAAGAAACCAAGAGAACTAAAGGCTAATTGCATAGCTCAATGCAATCGTGTATACCCGCGTTAGTGGTAGGTTTTATATGGTCATATGTTTTATGTGCTTCATTCTCATGATATTTGTTGATATTTTAGGAGCAATTCTTATATGTTTTACTTCTAAGGCGTGGTTTGTTCCAAGTTTGGGGATGGCGCGAGCTTGGCATCAACTTGGAACCTCTTTATACATGAGCCTTGGTAGTATCATCTTTTATCTCCTTCGGTTATGGTAATATCTCTCCACTCTTCTCTTTAGATTGATATGCCTCTTAATCTTTTGGTGAGTATATGCTTAGAACATTGAGGACAATGTTAGTTTTAAGTTTGGGGATGCGAGATATGACCATAACCAATGCATGACCATGGGTTTCAAAGATAAAAGGGTTCAAATTAGCCAAAATTTGAAAATTTTGAACATTTTGAGTAGATTTGCATGTGATTCTAGTGATAGTTTTAAGAATTTTGATGCATATGTGTCGAGTTGATGAGTTTTGTGATTGCTAAGGGCCTTTGCATGAAAGTCGAGTCTTTTAGTGTTTGTGTTGTGCCATGTGAGTTACATCTTAGTGAAGAAGAAACATTTCTAAGAGACCTAAAGTAGTCATTAGTGGATACTTAACCCATGTGAGAGCTCAAAGCCTAAATTGCCATTCGAGTGTACTCTTCCGCGCTAACTCCGAGTAGAATGAAGAGCTACTCAACCTCGTAACTTGTAAAAGAGCTCATTTGATCTCGTGTGCTCAATTTCCTTAGCCACTAGGAGTGACATTAGGATAGCGAATTAACCTTGCCCTTGTAGTCCATGAAACCCAATGAGAATGTCAACTAGAGGAAAGCGGATACTCCATCACCATCCATCATCTTATATCCCGAGAATGAAGACATGAGATAAAAGAATGAAGAATATCAAAAGCAAGTATGAAATGAAAAGTTGATTGCAAGAATAGAGTTGTGTGTGTTGTATTTTGTTTTAGTTGTTTGTATTTGTGTTATGAAAAGAAAAAGAAAAAAAAAAAAAAGAGAATGAAAAAAAAAGTGATATGAAAAAAAGAAAAAAAAAAGTAAAATAAAGTGATTTTTGTGTATGTTTGAGCATGTGTTAGCTCTTTTATGTGAGTGATGTGATTGTATATACGTGTTGGTGTTTTTGTTCATGAATAAGTATTCGAAGCAAGAAACAAATGTTGAGATGCTTAAGAGGTTCTACCATAATGAGGAGGTCGAAATTCTCGGGAATCCACCACCATCACATCATCTATTGTATCCGCTAACCTTTAGAAGACATTTTTAGAAGGTAGAATGGGTGAGAAGGGCGAGTGAGCTTCCCCACTCTATATAGTGGCTAATTCCTTTTCGAAGATCATTCGTTCCATGATGTTGTCCTCACCCCTTTTTATGTGTTGAGTCTATAGTCGTGATCACACTCACACATACGAGCGAACCATTCTTGAGTGATTTCATTTTTTGGAGTGTATGTCCGTGAGGCCGAAGTCGAGGCGAAATGTACTAATTTGGGAATCAAGGTTTTGTGACTTCGGAACATAGATGTGCTTATTATGGTATGACACTTGCATTTTAGGGTAAGATCATTAGTGAAGAGATCTTTAGCTTTTACAAGAGCTTATTTACTTGATTCATTATGTGTTGACATGCTTAAACCCTTTACTATATCAATCATGCTTATCTACGATTTGGATTTTGGACCCTTGTGTATTTGAAACCATGATGTTTGTGGGTGTCATCTATGGAAACCCTCACGAGACCACACTCGTCCACTAGGGCAACCTAGGGGTTTAACGGCTTGTTGCATACGCTAAATGCAATCGGGATTCCTCCGAAAGTGAGTTAGGTTTTTCTTTTATTTTGTTTTGCTCGGGGACTAGCAAAATCTAAGTTTGGGGATGTTTGATGGGTCATGAAAATGTCCCATCTAAGTCGTTTAATTTAGCCAAGTTAGTCGGTTTCGAGTCTTTATTATAATAAAATGGTTGGTTTTCTTGATTAAGTGTGTATTGTGGAGTTAGGTGTAAAAAATGGTTAAAAACGAGGAAAAGATGCATAAAGGGTATTTTGGTCATTTGGAGTCAAGGATATTCTGGAAATTTGGTCAAGGTCAGTGCATGGTTGGAAAGTAGAGGTCGAGACGAGTCCGTAGGAGAAAACGGAAGTCAAATCGGAGTCCGGACGAAGGAATAACCCAAGGTCAAAGTTCAGTCAAAAGATGTTGACTAGTGGGACACCTCCGGGCATAGTTCTGGCGCGCGGTATAGAAGAAGACACGTGGCGCGCTTTGAAGGCTGGTATACGCGATCCCCGTGTTTCCATCTAGCAACGAAATGGACCATATGAGCTTGATCCAGTGAAGCGCGTTGTAACTTGCTTCAGTACTCCCACTGCCACGTTATAATCTCGACCGTCTCCTTCCGCGTTTCCGAGATCCAACGGCTGCTGTGAGTCCCGACCCTTATTCTTATCCCGTGTTACCCGAAGCCTCCTTATTAACATAGTCCCGGCCACGTGTCCCATTCCCGACGTCCAGATCCCGCGTTCTCCTGATCCAAGGGCTGCTGATTGCTGTCGCACCTAAATTGCTCGCCCGAGAAGTACCTTAGCATCCGAATTCCAAACCCTAACCCAGCCGCCGCCAACCTATTTGTGTAAATTAGGGTTTTTCAATTTTAAACCCCCCATATTTCCAAATATAACCCTTCCTTTTATCTTTTTACCCATTTAACCCAACAAAAACCCAAAACCCACCTATAAATAAATCCCTTTCTCCTCCATTAAAACCTAGACTTCATCAACCCTCTCAAATGGCTTCCTTACCTAATTTCTAAGCCACTTCTCTTTCTATCTTCTAACCCTAATCCTCCATTCTTTTCTTCTACTTCTTCTCACCTATTTCTTTCTCTCTTTTCTTCTTACTCAATCCCTCTTCTATTAAATCCATCTTTTTCTATCTTCTTCTCTACCACTATTCTTTCTACCATTAATAGTCATCTCCTTCTTTCTTCCATATTCTTCCACCATTTCTAACCCTCTTCATCTCTTCTTTCCAACTTTTTTTTAGATCTACTTTCTTCCTTCTCTTTCTTTTTCTTATTTGGGTGGCAATAAAATAGCTATTACTTGGATTCCTTGGAGTAACATTCTTGAGCATAAATGGAGCAAATCTTGGACAAATTGGAGATACATGGGGATATGGAATTTGAGCATTCTTGGTGATTTCTTTCCATTAATTTCTTAGTATTTTCATTTATTTTACAATGTCAATGAATGTTATTCTAGATTCCATGTATAGTTAATTTAGCAATCTAAGGTTGTGAATGAAACCCATTTTGGATCTTTATAATACTTGTTCTTGATTAATTAAATCCTTTGATGTGCTTCAATGCCTATTGATTGTCATTTCATGTTGATTCTATAACCTTATTATCATTCATGTATTATAATTAGATATTTCATGCTTTTATTGATTTATTAGATGAGATATGCCTTTTAGATCTTGAATGATAGTGTAGGAAATTAGTTTTATATGGTAGTCAATCATACATTCTCAATTATAAAATTGTTTTATCTAGAATATCATCCGGAATCCAAATAGTTCATTATATTGGATCCCGAGTAAATACAAAAGAGATTTAAGTGATTAAGTGTTTGTTTTATAAAGTGAAATTATGTGGTGGATTTTATAACCTTAGATATCTTCTCCTCTCTCTTAGTTAGTTTATTTAGTTTTATTCGTTTTCTTACTTCTTCCAAATCAACCATCAAATTCATGAGTGGTGTGTGTGTGTTAGTCTAAGTTAGCTATTAACATTTTGATTATTGGGCTAAACTCGCCGTCAATATTCGAAATTGCCTACTTATCCCTTGGGACGATACTCGATCTTATTTTCAATACTATAACTTGACCCCGTATACTTGCGGGAATAGACCTATTTTTAGGCCCATCACATCCACATACAAAAGGAGATAAATAAAGTCACCTTCGCGAAGCTTCTTGATGTATACACAACAATCGTAGTCACTTCTGCGAAAACCATGCTTTAGCATGAAAAAATCAAATCGTTTGTACCATTGGCGAGGGGATTGTTTCAATCCGTAAGGGGATTGTTGAGCCATATAAATTTCTTCTTCCAAATCTCCGTGCAAGAAGGCGGTTTTAACATCGAGTTGTTCCAGCTCAAGATCACTATGAGCAACAATACTCAATAGCACCCGAATAGAAGTATGTTTCACGACCGGTGAGAAGATCTCATTGTAGTCGACCCCTTCTTTCTGTGCATAACCCTTGGCCACTAGTCTTGCCTTATACCTTGTACCCTTGATCTGGGAAGAATCCTCTTTCTTCTTGTACACCCATTTACAACCAATAACAGACTTTCCTTCGGGCAATGGGACAACTTCCCATGTCTTGTTCTTGTGAAGAGACTCCATCTCTTCTTGCATAGCAACCAACCAACTCTCTCTTTCCTCCGCGGTAATAGCTTGTTTGAAGGTGACCGGCTCGTCGTCTTCCACCGAGAGTGCATATTCAACAAGATTTGCCTGCCCATAATGCCTAAGAGGTTTGTCTGACCTTAACCTCTGTACCGGCTTATATAACCGTTTCGGCCTAGTGTGTACCGAAACATCCTGCTGTTGTTGTTGTAAAACTTTTGTACCTTCCCCTTGAACCTCCTCATGATCGGGTTCATCAATTTCCTCATCCTGAGTATTATCCTGATGCTCCACCTGATCATGATTCCTAGAAACCCGTTGGTCTTCGGCTTCTGCTTCCACTACTTGAGTTTTAGTAGACCCAACATCACCACAACTAGGCACCGTAGCTTTCGCCATAGCTACAATAGATGACTCATCAAACACCACATCTCTGCTGATTACAAACTTATTGTCTTCCGTACACCATAGGCGATAACCCTTGACTCCTGTAGCATATCCTAAGAAAATTGCCTTCTATGCTCTATTGTCAAGTTTGTTACCTTTAACATGGTAATAGGCCGTACAACCGAAAACCTTAAGTCTCCCGTAATCTGCATGTTCACCTGACCACACCTCGTAAGGTATGCCGCCATCTAAAGAAGAATGTGGAGACCTGTTCACAATATAACAAGCTGTAGCAACAGATTTTGCCCACCATTCTACGCCTAATCCCGAATTGGAGCGCATACATCTAGCCTTCTCAAGTAGTGTACGGTTCAATCTCTCTGCGACTCCATTCTGTTGAGGTGTGTTTACTACTGTCCAGTGCCTCACAATGCCTTCCTGATTACAAAACTCCTTGAATGCCCCATCCGTGTACTCGGTCCCATTATCCGACCTTAACGTCTTCGGCTTTCGGCCAGTTTTGTTCTCAACCATTGCTTTCCACACCAGGAATGTGTTGAATACCTCATTCTTATGCTTCAGAAAATAAAGCCAGACAAATCTCGAATGATCATCAACGAATGTAACAAAATACCTGGAACCACCCTTGGAAGGTAACTTTGCCGGTCCCCAGACATCGGTATGTACGTAGTCTAATACCTCTTTGCTCCTGTGCTTGCTTGTAGAGAACGTCACCCTGTGTGCCTTCCCGAACACACAATGCTCACAAAACTCCATGCAAGGCTTCTTCATGTCCTTCAACAAGCCTTTCCCGCACATCAGAGATAGACCCTTTTCTGACATATGCCCAAGGCGCATATGCCAAAGCCTCGTACTAGCCGTTGGATCCCTTCCACTGATTCCTACTGCTACATCTCCAGTAATTGTTGTCCCCAAAAGTTTGTATAAATTACCGTAACGAGTACCTCTCATTACCACCAAAGAACCCTTAACGACTTTTACGGAGCCATTCTCTATAATTATCTTACAGCCGTTCCGCTCCAACACACCAAGGGAAATTAGATTTTTCCGCAAATCGGGTATGTGTCTTACGTCCGTCAATGTTCTCACCACTCCATCGTGCATCTTGATACGTATTGTTCCGAGTCCCACAGTTTTACATATACTATCATCACCCAGTATAACTGTACCACCATCTATACTCCTATAGGTAGTAAACAACTCCCTATTTGGACACATATGGTGTTTTTGGACACATATGGTGTGACGCCCCTGAATCAAGCATCCACTTATTGAAGATTTTCTCAGACACATCTGTCACCGAGAAACATTCATCCGCCTCTTCTAACACATATCCCGCCTCTTGCATCTCTTGTTTCTCCTTGTAGCCTTCGTTCTTTTGCTTCAACTTTCTCTTTGGACAAGCCGCTTTAAAGTGGCCAAGCTCACCACAACTAAAGCACGTTTTCTTGAAAGAGCCTCTAGATTTGGATCTAGATTTCCCGCCCTTTCCCTTTCCCCTTTCATTACTCCTCCCCCTCGTTACAAACAACTCTTGTGCTTGTTCTTTGTCTACTCCACCCGACGCCATACTGCTAGTAGCAACCTTACGAAGGTCATCCGCTAATAGCGAATTTCTCGTCTCTTCCATGCTTAGACTATCACCAACAAGCATCAAAGTTTGAACAAGGTTCTCATAGGATTTAGGCAATGAAAGTAACAATATGAGGGCTTGGTCCTCATCCTCAACCTTAACATCAATATTCTTCAAATCTGAGATAATCCTGTCAAACCTATTCACATATTCCTGAATAGAAGAACCCTCTTCCATTCTACATGTGAATAATTTGGATTTTAAGTAGACCCGATTCGTTAAAGTTTTCGTCATGAAACTGCTTTCTAGCTTTAACCACACACCCGCCGCCGTTGTTTCTCCGTCTACTAGGAACGCCACGTCCCTCTCAAGACACAACACAATTGGTACCAGAGCCTTGTTGAGATTGAACGAAGAGAAGATGGGATCGAGAAGTGGTACGGTCAAAGCAGGGAAATATGAGATAGAGAAGTTCAATGGGAAAAACGATTTTTCTTATTGGCGGATGCAGATGAAGAATCTGTTAATCTCGCAGAAATTACACAAGACGTTGACGGGAAAGAAACCAGGAGATATGTCAGATGAGGATTGGGAGGAGTTAGATCTCGAAGCACGGGCTACCATTATGTTGTGTCTTGAGAGGGACGTGGCGTTCCTAGTAGACGGAGAAACAACGGCGGCAGTGTGTGTCTTACGTCCGTCAATGTTCTCACCACTCCATCGTGCATCTTGATACGTATTGTTCCGAGTCCCACAGTTTTACATATACTATCATCACCCAGTATAACTGTACCACCATCTATACTCCTATAGGTAGTAAACAACTCCCTATTTGGACACATATGGTGTGACGCCCCTGAATCAAGCATCCACTTATCGAAGATTTTCTCAGACACCTCTGTCACCGAGAAACATTCATCCGCCTCTTCTGACACATATCCCGCCTCTTGCATCTCTTGTTTCTCCTTGTAGCCTTCGTTCTTTTGCTTCAACTTTCTCTTTGGACAAGCCGCTTTAAAGTGGCCAAGCTCACCACAACTAAAACACGTTTTCTACTATAGTTTTTGAGCGGTGTTAAATTTCTCGGTCGTCGAAGATTTAGTATAGAAGGTTATTACTATACGGTACCATCTTGGGACGAACTTGCGGGTTGTGTGAGTCGTCTTCATCTATCCTTCAATAAAGATTTCTTGTTCGCCCGAGGACGTAGGCTTTAAAGCCGAACCTCGTTAATTCTGTTCGCATATTTGATTTTGACTTAGCTTTTCGATTAATCTTCATAATCGGATCAATTTCTAGGATAGGTTCGATAGCTTCCGCGACTTTTAGTTATAACATATTCTTATTCATCTGTTTTTTTTCTATTTATTATATGGTTCCCATTATATGACACTTAAATCTCTAGGGCAAATCCCAACTCCATCTATACATTCTTTTCCTTCAGTCATATCTAGGTTAGTCTTTATATAATCAGTAAACCAACCTGGCTACCACTGCCTCATCCAGTTTGAGCAGAATCAGTTGGACCACCAGACCAAACCCTAAATCACCATAAAGAAAATAAAAGGATCTCCACTCCAATTTTCTTTTTTTCAATTGTTTCTTTCTACTAACATTTTTGTCCTTAAAGAATTATTAGTTTAATCTTATTTAAACATCAGTTTCCACTTTCAACTTATATTAGTAAGAATTTAATTTATGATTTTCCTTTTTTCAATAACAATAAATATTATAAGTTTGATTTATGGGAGTTGGCAAATATTGAAGAAAACTGAAAATAGTTGATCAATGTGTGTAATATGGTGGGCTCCTTATGTACGGTAGAATTTAGAAGGATTTTATATTTCAATTTTAGATTGAAACTCGAGATCTTCTATAACTTTTTGAGATCGTTTCATCTTCACTGTTACCAACCACTATATCTCTCCTTCATGTACTGTGTTGTTCTATCTCTTATCTCTTCCTGTTGTCGTCGGCGAAGACGGGAGGAAAGATTCCCTTTGTTACAGGCGAAACCGTTCGACGGGAGAGAACTTGCTCTGTCATCGGCCAAAAAATGGAAAAGAAAGAGAGAAAATTGGGAGCAAGGAATTTGCTTTTAGGTTTAAGGTCTATCAAATTGGATTAACTAATTGTTTAGAAAAAACATCTATGGTCCATATACAAGAACTCTAGTGTTCTTGTAGGATATAGACTTCCCACGACGAATGTAAAAATTAATTTTCTAATACAGAGTTGTGATTCACATGAACCAACTCATCTCCTAATTCATTTCCACATCCATCGTCTTTAACATAAAATAAGGGTTAAAATATGTATACATATCTTTTTCTTTCTTTCTCTTTTGCACAAAAGGATATTTGCATTCATATAAATATTCGGTTTTATAAACTTTTCCATGGATCGGGGAATATCAATAAACTTTCTTAGCCTAAATAAGTATATCACAGGAAAAGTAGTCCCCCCCCCCCCCCCCCCCCCCCCCACGTGGAGGAAATTCGTTTTAACAGTGGATTTAAGTTGATTTTGAGTATATCTGAATAACATAAGAAAATATGGAATATGACTCGAGTTGACACAAATAATGAGTCAAGTTTCACACCTGAATCATTTAGTTTAGTTAGAATTAATCAACTCTAATCACTTCAACAAAAAATACTGTATCTCTAATCAAAAGTTATATAATACGAGTCTGACAAAAATAAACACCCTAAAAATTGTAACTTGGTTTAATACCAACATGAGCCAAATTATCATTTGAATTAGAAGGTAAAAACACTACCTATGACTTCCTATCGAGCTAAGTTTAGTGGGAAAACATTGCCACAAACTGCTTTTTCGATTTCCCCACAGCTTTTGTAATTCTTTCTTTCACATAAAATTAATCACACCATGAAAATGGGCATCATAAAATTAAGATGTTGGATCCAATTAACTAACAACCAGGTTGATTTTTCATCTAAGTTGGATGCCACGAGTCATTAGTAGATGAGAACTAAAAACGGATCCTATCAAAACGAAAAAAATATGAGATCTGTTTTTAGTAAAGAGAAATCGCTTTCCTTTGTAAAAGTAGTAATTACAAAGAAAGTTGATTGGCAGTTCTTCCTAAGTAGTGGTATTAGTAGTAGTTTATGTTACCTAATGTCGAATTAAGCTGTTTTTAGTTGACTCAGACGTATCTATTAACTATTATATTTTGTTAGGATTAATTTATAATCTCAATTAGTGTGCTTTTCATTTAAACTTGTAAAGGGAAGGCCAATGCAATAGTTCATAAGTGGATCCAAGGTTTCAACCAAGAATAAAATGCCATGAAACCTTTCAATATCCACTTATGCTTCTTGAATGGCACTCTGTCTGAGTTTGAATCATGTGACCCGAACAAATAAAAATCGTCGTCAGTCAATTATTCATGCCAGTGAAACATCACAATAAGAAAAAATTAATTAAATTTATAATGTTTTAAAGTCAAAACGAACTGCTAGACCCTTATGAGACTAAAACGACAAATTATACTATGAACCGTCATAAATTAGAGACCCCCAAATAATATTTAGATACTCTAAATTCATAGGGGACCATTAATAAAATGAAAGAATCCCTCAAGTAAGTGGGGTTTCCTTTTCCATTTTTCTGTTTAAATGGTTAATTAACAAAAATAATATGCATGCATTATTAAACTTTTGATAGAGATAGATATTACCTTCACCTTTTTAGGTTTAGATGATACCTTGACGTGTTGCACTATAGAGATGTCTATCAAAGTGCCACATCAGCAACATTTACAAAATAAAAGTAACAAAAAGAAAAAATTGAAAACAAAGAAGGAAAGAAGAGAAGTTGAATCAGTAGGGCTAGCTAATTAGTTTATGAATTAAAGCAATGGTAGCTTTAATGACATATCTTGATTTGTTTACTGTGGAAGAACTAATAAAAGGTTTTAAGGGAATGGCAAATCTAGCAACCTTAAATCCACTCCGAAAGCATTATTGAACAATAATTTGGATTTGTTAGTTTCATCCACCGATATAAGAAGAAAAAATGATAAAACTCCCATTCGTTGGGATTTCTCAACTGCATCGCTGTCTATGAATTGCCAACTCGTTCTTCACTAGACACGCAGTCTGATCTCTGGTCTCCTGTTACTGCTTCGGAGTTCTAACGAAAATTTGAAAGGACAATTACTTTATAGAACTCTACTTGACATGAGTGGAGAGAGAATTGGAGAGAATGAAAAATGAGAGAGGATGGATAAGGGGAGATAGAACTGAGATAAATGAAAGAGAAAAAGAGCGTAGTCGATCAATGCTACTTTATGGAACTGAGATTAAAATTATCTCATTAAATAATTTTACAATAACTTTTCTATACAAACAACTCAAAATCAGTGAAGCTACAAAGAATGTCACGCTAGAGACCCTTTGATTTTGCAAGTCGATCAATGCTTTTACCAGATGTGATTATAATTATAGTAATTTATTATCGATTTATCAGAGATAATTTGTGATTGAGTTAGGTACTTAGGTACGTACTATTAGAAACAAAATGCAGGGCGAGATCTAGCTGAGTATTTCCAACAAAAAGTATGCTACTATGTACCCACCATATGAGTCCCGAGAAGTTCATATTACCTATATCCAAGAGAAGATTCAAAATCTAAAATTCCCTAACAATTTATTTGTTTTTGTTTTTTTTTTGGTCACATATGAAGTTTATTCACAATTTTTATGTTGGTTCTAGAGTCTAGCATATTTAGTTTTTTTTTTTTTTTGATGAAATCTAGCATATTTAGTTAGTAGTTGAATTTGAGCAAAGGATCATCTTAAAATCTGGTAACCAATTTCCTTAACTATAAAAAGGGGTTTGGTCTGTGAAATATTGATTCGGTTTTGAGCCTTAAACAAGCCTTGAGCGCTTTACCCATAACTTGCAGTCTATGGGTGGACATTACTGCAACTCAAACCCCATTTATTGTCCATATAAAATATGAGTTAAGGTAGCCGGTGAGGTACAGTCTATCTGTACCGATCATAAAGAATATCATTATAAGAAGAAACGATGAGAACCAATAGAAAATTTAACAAATGTTTCGACCAAAATAGAAACAGAATGCCAACGACCCTCAACAGAAGTGGTCAAATATTTGTGTAAGGACAAAACCAATGTGGGGCACGGGCTCCCAATTTTGGGAGCCCCTAAATTTTGGGAATTCCGTGACTTTTCTCGATTCTAACGTCGGGCTCCCAACTGAGGTTCTCAAATTCAAATAATGTACGTGTACGAAATTTTGATTTCAGATTTCGACTATAAATTAAAATGTGATATTATTCGAAAGAGATAATTTCAAAAAGATAAATACCAAAAAAAAGAGAGGAAAAATAAGAAAGAAGTAGTTCGAAACATTTTAAAAAGATTAAAAAAAAATCAATTGAAAAATATTTAAAAAGAAGTGAGGTGGATGCCCTTTTTAGGGGGCAGCCCAACGGTCATATTTGGGGGCTGGAAGCCTCCCAGCCCCACTGAGAACCCAGTCTCCGGACTCCCGGATTGGAAGTGGCGGGCTGGGGGCTAGGGCTCCCAAATTTGAACTGGGAGCCCAACTGATGTAGACGCAGCGGAATTAAAATAAGAATAAGAAAATAAACGAAGAACGGTAAAGAAAACTGTAAATAAATTAAAACTGTATTAACTTCAATGATTTTTCTCTTCTATATGAGTATCAAAATAGACTTGACCTCATTTTATAGGATAATAGACTTTCCTAGATAGACTCAAACTAGGATTCCTAAATATTAAAGATACCTAAAACATAGAAACTCCTAAATAATAAAAATACCAACATAAGGTAATTTCCTAATCCTAAACTAACTAGGACCACTAATGTAGCCGATTGGGTCGTGGGTACGCGTGAACGTGGGCCCACGCGTTATGCGCCTGCATCAGCTCCTCGTTCCCCAGAAGGTTCGTCCCGACTGAAAGATAAAATCGACGAGGAATATGGTTGACGTATTATTGTTTTGATGTCGTTCACCATATGTTGAATCATAGCTAAATCAGATATTAGCGATGGAACCGTTTCGGAAAAAGACGGTTGTGGTTGCGGTGGTGGTGAATAGGAAAAAGAAGATGATTGTGTTGGTGGTGGCGGTGAATACGGTTGTATAAAAGCTAGTGAATACGGTGCTGACGTATAAGAAGAGCACGAAAGTTGTGGTGGTGGTGGTGAGTATGGTGTCGGATAATAATAAGATGGAGGTGATGGTGTATAATAAGAGTACGGAGGTGGTGGTGGTGAAGATGGTGTCGGATAATAATAAGACGGAGGGGATGGTGCAGAAAACACTGGTGGTGGTGACGGTTGGTATTGATAAGGAGACGGTTGTGGAGGATTTTCTCGTGCGATTTTTCCCGGATTCCAATGATAATTGTACGAGTCGTTATTCACATATAAACATGATGAACATGAGCATTGATTAGTTATCTCTTGATGAGTATAATCTGATTGAATATAATCATCTTGACGAATAGAATACGATTGATATGAATTTAACTGGTCTGGAAAAATTTTCCAGAATCATTAGCCCAAAATTTTGGTGGCTCTGAATACCACATGATGTAGACGCAGCGGAATTAAAATAAGAACAAGAAAATAAACGAATAACGGTAAAGAAAACTGTAAATAAACTAAAACTGTATTAACTTCAATGATTTTTCTCTTCTATATGAATATCAAAATAGACTGGACCTCATTTTATAGGATAATAGACTTTCCTAGATAGACTCAAACTAAGATTCCTAAATATTAAAGATACTTAAAACATAGAAACTCCTAAATAATAAAAATACCAACATAAGGTAATTTCCTAATCCTAAACTAACTAGGACCACTAATGTAGCCGATTGGGTCGTGAGTACGCGTGAACGTGGGCCCACGCGTTATGCGCCTGCATCCAGGGACGGAACTAGGAGTAGTAGTCAAGGGGGGCCGAACCAAAAAAAAAGTGAAAAATCTAAGTCTACTAGTGCTCGAACCCAGGTCTCTCACGTCCAAAACTCAAACCTCTACCATCTCACCAACACTACATATATGTTATGCATATGACTCGAACTTTATTTATGCGATAAATCAAAAAGCAATCAGCATTTCTAAAACAATTTACGGCAAGTCAAGGGGGGCCATGGCCCCCTTTGGCCTGCATGTAGATCCGTCCCTGCCTGCATCACCAACCCTCACCCACGTAGTTATGCCCTAAATGGCTTCCCAGTCTAAAGTTCGAGGTACTTGAGTTTCAGATCCTCTTAAAAAGTCTGGTTGACTTCTAGACGAAACAGAGAAAGAATGGAAAACAAATTAAATTTGTCAATGCAAAATCCGTATCAACTTTCTTGACAATTCCTACCAACGATACAATTACCTCTCATATCTCCAAATGTTTTTTAATTAAAAACAGTCTTACTTACATTAAATGTTCTTCTTATTGAATTAATATATATTAAATCTTTTATTCTTGTGCGCATTAATCTATCAAGAAATGTAAAACTGATAAAGGAAGAGAGCAACCAGAATGCATATAGCAGGAGGTAAAAATCTATAGGTAATTCCATATGCGCGTTAAAATCAAGAAAAGAACTATCACATCATTAGTTTCTTTTCTTTTTTCTTCTTTTTCTTCCTGTGCAACCCCGTCACATAATATACGTTCTCTTTACATTTTCTTTCTTATCTACATATCTAGATATCTTCCATACTACTATACTATGTCTATGTCCACCATTCATGGCATGGCTCCATTACTAATCAATTTTTAACTCTGTAAAATTTGCTCATATATATGGATGATATATAATTGTGACTCCACGTTCAAATCATCAAAAATACTTTTTCATTCTATTTATTACTTAATTGCTTGTTAAATTAAGCTCGCAAGTATAACGAACTTTTGCATTACTTCCGAGAAACTAATAGTGTCAAATTGAACTGATATGACAAACGCGGAAGAGAAAATTAGTAACGAACAATGTATAAATTAGTGAATAACGAAAACTCTACTTGAGTCATACGAATTAAAAATTAGAATCATTATGCTTTGGCTATGGAAAACCCTAAAAATGTGATGAAAATTTTCCGTTGCCGGGACTTGAACCCGGGTCTTTCGGGTGAGAGCCGAATATCCTGACCAACTAGACTACAACGGAGTTTTGCCTAATTTTTTTTCTCTTCCTAATTTAATTATATAGCCGCATAAGGAACTTTCCTGAGGCGTTTCTAGAGTATTCTCGGAGGAGCTGCCTCTAACATCTACTCTGATAACTGAGTCCGTCGATGTAAATAAATCTCAGCCGTTCATTCTAAAGAACTATTTTTATTACTTCATATAAATTCTAAACTCGTACCAGATACTACTCCTTTCTAAATCGCCAGAAAAAGGAAGGTAAGTAAGTCTCTCAAACAATCTCATTGGTTTGTGAATTCTAGGGTTTCATTTTCAAATGTAATTTGTTGGGTCGTCTACATTTTTGTGATTGAAATCGATACTGCGATTTTAATTTGGAAATCTTTTGATTTTTCTATTAGGAATTGTTAGGATCTTGGAAAATTAGAATTAGGGTTTTGATGTTATTGGTTTTTCTAAATTTGTGGTTTTTTTTTTCTGTAGGGTAATTATCAAGTGAGTAAAGATGTTTGGAAGAGCACCTAAGAAAAGTGATAATACAAAGTATTATGAGATCCTTGGGGTGCCGAAAACTGCTTCTCAGGATGATCTGAAAAAGGCTTATAGAAAGGCCGCCATTAAGAATCATCCTGATAAAGGAGGAGATCCTGAGAAGGTAATCAACATTCATCTCTTTAGATCATAAATGAGCAATCTTTTTTCCATAGTCGTTCAGTAATTTGATAATTTCGTCTTGGGTAGTTCAGATCCTTAGATAGTGATTCAACCCTCATTGATTTTTCTTTGCATGTTCGTCTAATTGCTTCATTTATGGAAGTGGTTAGATAGTTTTTGTCTCCAATTAGCTACATTAATTAGTCACTGCAACTAGGGACTTGTCTCTTTTGATTATAAAGATAATTGCAGGTCCGATTAATGGGTTAATGTCCTTAAGGTGTCGTATGATCAAATTGGGATTCTCTTCTTGTTCATCCCTCGGGTTTGGGGTTCTTGTGAAGGCTCTCATTTTGTGTTGTTAACGTCCACACTTATGTCTTTTGAATAAGTTTGATCTAGTCTCTATTCCCAGAGTAAAATTGAGTTTTGTTATTACAGTTTAAGGAGTTGGCACAGGCATATGAGGTATTGAGTGACCCAGAGAAACGTGAGATTTATGATCAATATGGTGAGGATGCACTCAAGGAAGGAATGGGTGGAGGTGGTGGTGGTCACGACCCCTTTGATATCTTCCAATCATTCTTCGGCGGAAGTCCCTTTGGAGGTAAGAGAGACTTCTGAATTTCATACAATTTTGTGTAGCAAGTTAACTGTGACTTAGATTTCAAATGAATGTATTGATACCAGGTGGTGGTGGGAGCAGCAGAGGAAGGAGGCAGATGAGAGGAGAAGATGTTGTCCATTCCCTCAAGGTATCGCTCGAAGATCTTTACAGTGGCACTTCAAAGAAGCTCTCCCTTTCACGCAATGTCATCTGCTCAAAATGTAGTGGGTAAGAACTCGTAAATTTCGTGACCTCCCACCTATTCTAAAGCAATGCTACTGCTATGCACCTGCCCTGTGCATTGTTCTTCTTGCTATTTTGATTGATAATCTTACGGCGACATTATTTTTCTCATATTATGTTCATGTGGTATATATTTGCAGTAAAGGATCCAAATCTGGCGCCTCGATGAAGTGTTCAGGTTGCCAAGGATCGGGTATGAAGGTTTCAATCAGGCAGCTTGGTCCTTCAATGATCCAGCAGATGCAACACCCTTGCAATGAGTGTAAGGGAACTGGGGAGACCATTAACGACAAAGATCGGTGTCCTCAATGCAAAGGTGACAAAGTCGTCCAAGAGAAGAAGGTTCTTGAAGTCCATGTTGAAAAGGGGATGCAGAATGGGCAGAAGATTACTTTCCCAGGAGAAGCCGACGAAGCAGTATGTGAACTTTATCTGATACTGCTAGCCTATTAACGTCTTTGTGCAATAATTGGTTCTGATTAGTGTTTATTATATATTTATGTGTTTACAGCCTGATACGGTCACTGGAGACATAGTGTTTGTGTTATCTCAGAAAGATCACCCAAAGTTCAAGAGAAAGGGCGAAGATCTGTTTGTGGAGCACACATTGACTCTCACTGAAGCTCTGTGTGGTTTTCAGTTTGTATTGACTCATTTGGATGGAAGGCAGCTCTTGATCAAGACTAACCCTGGAGAAGTAGTGAAGCCTGGTATGATGCACAGGATATTCTTGTATGGGGATATAGTTGGGTTCCGATGGATTGTCATTGTGCTGATTTGTGTCTTGTGTGATGATTATGCAGATTCTTTCAAGGCGATAAACGACGAGGGTATGCCGATATACCAGAGGCATTTCATGAGGGGTAAGCTCTACATACACTTCACAGTCGATTTCCCCGACTCTCTGACCCCGGAGCAGTGTAAGGCACTGGAAGCTGTATTGCCGGCAAGAACAGCGACTGAGTTGACAGACATGGAGGTGGACGAGTGCGAGGAGACAACATTACATGATGTAAACATTGAAGAGGAGATGAAGAGGAAACAAGCCCAGGCGGCTCAAGAGGCATACGACGAAGACGAAGATATGCATGGTGGTGGTCAAAGGGTCCAATGTGCCCAGCAGTAAGAAAAGAGGAAAGGGGTCACCATTATAATTTTTGCTTCAAAGTAAGGAACTGAAGAAGAACCAGAGCAATAATCTAGTATTATCAATGTGGACTGAGAGATGATGGATTAGGGTATTTTTCTGGTAAATTTGGGGAAATGAACAATGTGGTAGGGGTACTATGGTACATGAGATATTAATTGTCTATTTGAACCTGGTGTTTGTAACTAGTAGTAGTATTGTTGCTCCTTGATGGATTTGGTTGGTGTTTTTGGCTGTCAAAGTCTTCAGAAATTGTTTTTCTATAACCCCTCTTATTAGACTTATGCTTATAAAATTCGTATGATCTTTCACCAAGAAATGGCTGGAAGAACATGTGAGCTCTTTATGGCTTGCTACATGGAGCTGATATGGTAAAACTGGGAGAGGATGAATTTGGCTGCTTTTGACTTCAAACGGAGTTGTGATGTATAATTTGTCTGAACGAAAGACAATTTTTTTTTTTTTCGTTTTTAGGGTATTTTCTTTTTAGTTGTTGTTGGTCCATCAAATATAGGTGTAGCAACTCTATCAAATAATACATTTCTCTTTGTCCTTTTGAATAACATACAGTTAAATAAATAGAAGATGTTTTGAGTTATCTAATAGGTAGGAGGAGACGGACACTAAACAGAACAATTGTTGTTAGGAAACTTAATGACAATTTAGCACGGTAAGCAGCTATTAATAATCTATATCTATTGTTGCTGTGTCTTTTTTGGTTCAACTGGGATTTGTTTTAGATAAATTACCTTTAAGTTCAAACTATTAGTATTATTAAGTTAAATAAGAGACGTAGATTAGTTCTAGAGAAAAACAAATCCTACCCTAATCTCATACACTAGTATTTATTTATTTTATTTCCTGTCAGTTTCTCAAGTCAATGGTTCTCTGTCCCTCTCTCTCTTTCTTATTTTCGTCTTCTTCTCTCTCTCTCTCTACAATGAATGACTAGAAATCTGCAGTTGCAGTTCACCTCTGACTCATTCATCACCAAACTTCATCCTCTAACTATCATCCAAACTGGGTTTCATTTTCCCCTAATAAAACCCACCATTCATCTTCCCTTCCCAATCCTTCTTACCTATAAGAGATGAGCAGTGAAGCCACCTCCACTGATAATGGAGATGGAGGTGTTCATGGATATCGTTACTTCGTCGTTATCTCAATTGGTGCAGTAATTCTTATATCCAGCATTAGTATTGCTTCTTACTTATGCTCTCGTTCTCGCGATACCTCATCACAACTACCTCGAAGATCAAGAAGAAGAAGACCTTCTCAGCTCCCCCAAGATAACAACAACAACCCACTTGATATTCAAGTTGTTGGCTTAGATGAAACAACTCTAAAGACTTACCCAAAACTTCTTTACTCAGAAGCTAAGCTTCGAAACAAGCACACCATTACTAGTACTACTTCTTGCTGCTCCATCTGTTTAGCTGATTATAAAAACACCGATACCCTTCGATTGTTACCTGATTGTGGGCATCTGTTTCATCTGAAGTGTGTTGATCCATGGCTTCTAAAGAATCCTTCCTGTCCAGTTTGTCGATCATCACCAATTCCAACTCCTCTTTCGACTCCTCTGGTAGAGACTATAGCATTGAATTCTATGGAGCCATCAAGCTAGATAACTGTTTTTTTCCTAAGGTGTGGAAATAGAGCATTGGAAAATTCCAAGCTATTGAATATTAAGAAGATATGTGCATCCTGCAAATTGCCTTCAAATTCAACAAAACAATCTTCTTTTCATTTATCTCTTTTTTAGCATAAGTTTAATTTTTATGCTTTTGAATGTAAAGCCTGTACCATAAGCCGAAAAAGATATTCTCAATGTAATCAACATTTGTTACAACTATTCTGCTATCTGGTTTCGGTTACGGAGTTTATTAGCATATTGAACAGAGAGGAAAATTCAGACTTTGGATGCCATCTTGTTGTATTTTTCAGCAATATGTACTAAATTGAATGATAAAATGATACAACGTTTTCTGTCTCCAAATTACAGATCCTATAAAGCAAGTGGATAAAAATGCGCAAAAAAATACACAAGCAGCAGCAAATTTTCGATAAGAGCCTCAAAGAATTGAGTAATTTTTACTTATTCTTGTCGCAGTTTATTGAGATTAGACTCTATCGACATGAATATAAAAATTGGATCTGATTTGGTGAAGATTACTAGAAAGAGTAATGGATTGTTCTATATTCCTTGGAGATACCTAAGTATATGTTGAATAGAGAATGCCGGTTTATCTCCTGGTTTCGTACAAAATTTAGCTATAGCTAAAAGACGTTTTAGCTCTTTTGAATCGTAACTATTTCCAATATCCGGATCTATCATTCTATCAAAGGAATTGAAAGATCTCGATTCTTGGACCCATTGAACTATGTTTGTACCTTGCTCTTCTGATGATTGACCAGTTATTAGCTCAAGAATAAGCACCCCGAGTTGGAAGATCGTGTTTTTACAATCTTGATCCGTACTACCTGAAAGAGTTGTGAGAAACAATTGTCTTTCTGAAATATAATTAGAAAAAGGAAAAATTGCATCTTTAAAAATGACATGATGCAAAATTTACCTTTTGAAACCGTGGCACGGGATGTAGCAACGTGGCTCTCAGTAGAACCAAGCAACTCAACGACAGAGAGCTGAAACAAGTAGAAAGCACTATAAAGTTTTCATGCATCAGTTTGAACTATCAAATTGCTATGTTTTTTTATTATGACAAACTAATATCATTTTACCTTGGCTACAAAGTTTTCGTCTAAGAAAACATTACTTGAATTGATGGAGACATGATGAATAGGAGGGTCACAGAAAAAATGCAAATACTCCTGCAAAGTTGATAAACAAAATTCATCAAGATATTGTGTATCACAATCTCGATCGCATCAGTCGTGGCTCTCGTGAGAGGTATAGAGGACAGGCGAAGAAACACAAACTGCTTTTATTCTAGTCCAAATTAAGTTATGGAGATGATTACATTGGTTGAGTAGTTTTCCATACCTAAGTAGAGTAGTTGTAAGTTTAAACAATTCAACAATGACCTAAATCAAGTTTCTATGTCGATCATGTTTCTCAACCCCTAAAATACTTTGAGGGGAGGGTCACTATAAATATTCCGTTGTAGTTAATTGAAATTCTTGTTGTTGAATTATCCCGTATAATTGTTATCTATGTCTATGGATCTTGTGGTGTAACACCGTATGTAACGATATGACTACATGATTGTGAATAATGCATCTTAACATGTATGGGCATATGTATCAATAAAAATGAAGATGGTGAAAAGTATGACCTACCAAGGCAGCTGTTACACCGACGGCGATTTGAAGTCTAGTCCTCCAGTTCAAGGGAGTCTTAAGAGGGTCTGTCCAAGAGCTACTCTATCAAAACATTTATAACGAAATAATGAGTTGCAAAATAACACAGTAGTCTTTCTTCAATAATACCATTCAGATGCTCCTTCAGGCTCCCTTTTTCTGGGTATTCAAACACAAGAAACCTGCCAACACGGTAAAAGGAACACAGTTGTAGGACTACAAATAACCAGGACTCAAGGACTATCATTGCCAGACGCCGACACTATAAACATGAGAAATTCACATCTGACTATCTGAGTCATTCCCGTAAGTACACCTCTCTTTCCAAAGTTTGGTTTATTTATGCCAGAATTTCAAGACGTTTCGGAATCTCGCGAAGATTAAAAACAACTAAATTTCGCCTATGAAAGTAAAACAGTTTATGCAACAAATTTCAACATCAAAATGTTATACCGCATCATTACATTTTTGGATTAAACCTAAACATACATTTCTAATATTTATCTACTTCCAGTTAGATTCTTTCAGGGTATAGTGTAGAATAAGATTCCTGAAACGAGATACTCTAGAAGGCGAAAGAGATTAAACGATGCATACCTTTCATGACCAACGGAAAACCCTTTGAGTGCGACAAGGTGACGATGATGCAAGCGGCCCAATAACCGCATTTCGTTGTAAAAGGCATCCTTCCCTTCATGACAAGCTGTAACATCTTTTACCACAGCAACAAGACCATCGCGAAACTGTGCTTTGTAAACTGCAACATGAGAATGTTTAGCAATGACTTTGCGGAATCCACCAGTAGCTCTCTTTATATCCTCGGACGAGAAGTGCCTAATTTTTGGCAAAGGACCTGACAGAAGTGGGTAACAAAGAAATATATAATGGAAGTTGTTTGTTAAACATATGCACAAAACTAATTACTAATGGCAAAAGCCAGAAATCATGCTCGGAGAGGCTAATAAGTTTGCCTCCACATCAATCAGTTTGGTTGCAAGATTTTGAAACAATGGCTATCTAAGAATTTGAACGGACATACTTTTTGCACCAAGCCGTGGTACTACTAGCAGTAAGAAAACCTAGTAGCAAATGTTGAAACCAAAAGGAAATGCACGAAAGATAAAGGCACATAAATGCACGAAAGCTAAATGCACATAAATGCACGAAAGATACGTATTCTGCCATATTATATTTCCGACAGAAACAAAATTAGTCAATTGATTTATGTACTACTGAAAATTCTTAATAGATGCTTAGACCTGCTCTTTCGGTCAAGAAATTCTTAATAGAGTAATATACTCATTACACTGAAAATTCATCTACAATCTGACCATCCAAGTCCAAATCACTCAAATCCTCTATAACAAATTCTTCTTAATCCATAATGTATATTGAAGTCATGAATCAAAAATCACTTCAAATTTCCAGCTTTGAAGAGGGACTATGCCATATATTCCAAAAGATAAATTGCTCAGAATAATCAAAGTTGATAAACATCGATCAAAGTCATGAATTATACTCGCATTGGCATTATATCTAAGCTGTATCTAAGGATCTGGTTTCAAGTGGTTGATAACGAAATGGAATTTTCAGTACTGTTCTTGACAATTCATGAAAGATTTACTCAGACAAACAAATCAAATGACAATTCAATAAGCAAAATATGAAAGATTCAGAAATCAGATCCAGAGAATTACAGAAAGAAACTGAGTTTAACAATTGCTTATGAAATCAGAAAGTAAGAATGAGATAAATTGAACCTGTGTCACGACGACAATAGCATGGATTGATACAGGCAGGAGAGCAAGAAGAAACGATTTTATACATTCTTGAAGAGGGAAATTAGGGTTTGTGAATAGCAGCAGCAGCAGGAGTATTCCTTTTTTATTTTGAAGAAGTTGTTCATTATAAATTTCCATGGATTCCGCCAAGCAGGATGGAGTAAAAATTAAGGAAGATTACTTCTTAATTAATTAATTAATTATAAATAAATAATAAAAGAAGAAGTTTCTTTTTATTTATTTTTCTCTGTTTCTGGACGGTCACTCAGAGAAATTTGTCTGTACGGACGGCTTCGATTTTTTGCTTGTAATATACGCGAACTTTGTTGACTTACACAAACAAGGATACCTATTTTGTTCACCCACGTTATATACCTCTCTTACGAAATAACCAAAATAAAGCCGGAGTCATTAAGCTGGCAAATAGTAAATAATGATATGTACACCGATTTTTAAGAGTGGGTGTACAAAATGAATTCGCACACTGTTGTGCTAGGTCAGAAACTTGAGAAAACGGGTATTTAACGATACGGTCGGCTAATTGGCTTGTTAGCTCCAGTCTAGGGCACCAACCACATGGTAGGCCATGGTCTCTCGCTAAAGAGCCAAGATATCAAATTGGAACAAATTCCTCTTTGCTAGTTTAGGCCCGTGACATTTTGACAGTCTATAAAATATCACGGTTGTTGAGTGAAGGGGTGGAAAAAAAAGGCCTACGAGCCGGGTCAGCCCACGAAACGGCCGAGTCCGATGTGATCGTAGGTGTCCGGTGTCCGATACGGACATTACCCGTTTGGACCGCCAAATTTAGTCGGACGGGCATGGACAAAAGACTCTAACCGGCATTCCGTCCGAGTCCGACCGATTGGTATTTTCGACTTACTTAAACATTTTAATCGTATATATGCATATAGTTATAATCAAGGGTTTTTTGAGTTTACCCCCTCAATACTAATTGATAATTGAGTTTACCCCCCTCAATAATTGATAATTGAGTTTACCCCCTTAAACTTACTATTTTAGGCATAATACTGGGGCCATGTTTGGCGTAAAGGAAATGAATCACAAGTTAAATAGTGTACGGACAAAATAAGTCTTTACGAATCATATTTTTGACTAAATCTAACATACTAAGGTATTACAATTACTAAAATCACATGACCCAATCATTACTTTTGATAGACATATTCATTTTCCTCACACCATCAAACATTGTCTTAGTATTTTTAATAAAAGTAGTAAGTTGAGGAGGGTAAACTCAATTATCAATTAATGAGGGGGGTAAACTCAATTACCAATTAGTATTGAGGGGTAAACTCAAAAAACCCTATAATCAATAAATATAGTTAAGCATTTAGACCACACTTACACATATATGAATGGAATTACTACGTTTCTTATTTATAAAGATTTGTATCTCTTTCGTCTCAAAGAATTTACGATGCGGGACTATATTTTATGAGATTTGCTTGGGTGAAATCTTAATGAGTAGTATCTTTTATGGACACTCTAACAAAAAAAAAATAAACATTGTGCTCGAGTCCGACGGGTATGGGACCCGAATTGCTTTACAATTTAGGCGAGTACAAACGGGCAACAGACAACCAAATTTTGTGAAGTGCCCGTCCAATTTGTCGGGATGTCCGAACGAAGAAATTGAGATTTTGTCCGTTCCACCTAGACCGAAAGTAATCGCGGACTATCGGTCCGGTCCGTTTCCCACCCCTAGTTGAGTGAGACTATTTTAACACAATCCCTTGTATTACGTATGGAGTTATTTGAGTCTTGACACATATTTTATGTGAGGTTTCTTTTTTTCAAATTAAAGAGTTGCAATAGGTCCTTGTTGATCGCCAGCGGCTAAGTCTTGTCCCTCGTCCATTGAGTGGGACAGTAATGAAGAAGTTCCTTAGCCTGCCACAAGAACCATTTGTTATCAAACTTATAATTTGATTCCATTAAAAATGGCGTTTAATTTAGGGTGAATATTTCATTCATCCCTAGATAGATAGACTTTCCTCACCAAATACCAACAACCCACTCGCGCCCAACTGTTTTCTGTTATATACGACCTATAGAAGACCGTAACTAACTTTTGTCTTCCAAAATCTGTTCCAACTGTTTCATTGATGCAAGTTAATTTACACCCTTCCTACACTCCCCTCTTTCTCTCTCTCTCTCTCTATATATGTATTCAAACTTGCGTCATTCGAGAGAGTTTGTCACTCTCTCCAATCTCCAACTTCCGAACCCTAAAAGAATCAGTTCTTCTTCTTCTTCATATAGGTAGCTCTGAATAAGTAACATGGCGGTGAACTTAGTTGATTATCAGTTTAACAATCTGATCATCATCATTGAGATCATTTTAATGGCGTCCTTTCTGTTCTATCAAACACCTTCAGTCGAAGCCAGTTATTTCAGCTACTGTGGTACGATTCTCTTACTTAATTTGAACATTTTGCTTACTAATTCAAACATCTATTTTCAAATTACTAGCTAGCTAGGTTTAGTTCTTATCCAGTAGTAGCAGAGACAATCTAGATAGATCTATAAACTGATGAACTAATTACTAGTATTAATTAATGGTGTGATTACTACTAATAATTAATTAATTAAGCAGATAATAAAGGTGATTATCCAGTCAAAATGATTCATTATTACATGAATGATGATGATGATCCATTGCGTATAGGAGTTCCATTTTTTCTAGTCCTCTATCTATCTACAAGTAAGTATAAATATTGTCTTTTCAAACTATCAAAATTATTCTCTAATTCGAAGTTTGAATTTACACGAGTCAGATTTGACAATGTTTGTTTAATGTCTAAAAGATTTTCGACATAATTTTGTAGATCAAACAATCACAAATGGGATAGTACTGATCGATATTTTCTATCTCGATTTCATTCCTATTTACACTGAATCAATAGACCTCTGCTCAATCATAGCTCACCCTCTTTATTGCCCAGTCGCCACAGGACGACATTTTTTCATCCACCATCTTCAGTATTTGCCATTACTGGTAACAAGTAGTATACATTTTCTGCTATTTTTAATGAACATATATATTGAAAGCTTAGGATTCAAACTAATCTTGATTTATTATACAGGGTCCATACATAATTTCTATGGGTATAGTTGAGAAAAGTGGGTATCTATTGACTTGCATGGACTTCTACTTCTCCGTTTGGCCATCATCAATTTCACACAATATTCGATGATTGAATAGGTACTCTGTTATAACCGTCGTTCATCTTATACCTGTTAAATGATCTTTTTTGGAGACGATTTGGTTTTGGATCTCTACATTGAAATGCTTCAACTCAAGTGTTTGTAAGGTTACATTTTGAGTGTAACGAAATACTTGGAACTTCTACATAGTTTTGTTAAGTTTTACTAGGCTAATTGTTAAAGCCCATAAGCAGTGGATTCCAAATAGTGTCCGATTTTCTTCGCAACCAAACACTATTTTTGAATGACGATTAATAGTAGAAAAATGAAATTGAAATACAAGTACATCTTGCGGAAAAAAAATTAGCATATTGACATAAGTGAGAGAAATACTGAATGGTCTAAAAGATTAGAGTCAAGTACGGGCCGGATAATGATTTGACTTACTCCAATTGGCCAAACCATATCTCTCTCCCCATGGCTTGACCATTTGGGACAAGTGGGTTGCCCTAATTGTAGGAAATAATGATGGGTCCCCCACACTTATTTTCAAATATTGAGATTACATCTCCCTGACTATACATATTACAAATTGATCAAATTGTTGGAAATATGTATTGATCTGTGCTTGTACATATTACAAACGTATTTTGTAGGATTGAGATTACATCTCCCTGACTTATTTTCCAATGTTGAGATTATATCTCTCAAATTTATCTTCAGTTACTAGCATTATCATCCCAAACTTATTGATATCATCTGTCACCAGTTATATCTTTTAAATGTTTGAGAATACCAAAGAATTGCAACAAAAAAACAAAATGTTAAAGAAGATGGGTAATTATCACACATGGAACATTAAAGTGCCTTTGAGAGAGATGGAAGAACTTCTTCTTTTTTGTTGAAGAGATCCAAGGACTTAATCAAACAAAACAAATTATGACCGTTGCCCACTAACTCTCACCAAGCCCATCAAACTTTTCTAAGTATTATTTTTGTACATTTTAATTGTATCAAAGTTTGATGCATTGAGAATTTCATGCCACTGGTGATCCTCATCCACTATTCTAAGCCGTCGATCTTGAGCACTGATTCCTTGTATCCAAATAAATGTGGGTATCCAAGTTTTCAATAACATCCCATGGTGATCTAACTTCGAATTTAAAAATCCAATACCAGCTTTCTAGCCGTTGAACCCAAAACTCACTTTCTTCCAAAAATCAAAAGATAGAAGAAAAGAAGTTTCAACCTCTCTCTCTCTCTCTACTCTCTTTCTCTTTCTAAGCACAAGTTTTTCAATTTCAGGTAAGAGGAACTGCTACTAGGGAGATTTGGTAGGTGAAGAGAAAAGAAGAAATGAAAGGGGTGAAAGGAAGATTTCTTAAGAAATTGAAATCAATTAAACCCCTTTCTTCTCTAAAACAAGATCATAATCTTCTGGTAAATGTCTCAGATAGGTTCTTGTCTATGGGTAAAGATAAATACAGAGAAGAAGAAAATCAGATGATCCATCACTGTAAATCAACTTTAAACGTTATTGATGTACCAGAATTGATGAAAGATCTTGAAGATGAAGAAATGGAGTTGGGTGAAAATGTCGGAAACAAAGAGAATATAGGGCCCATGGTAAAGTTAAAGGACCCATCAATGTCCACCAAAGATGGTAATAATAATACAGAGAATCTCATCTTATCAGGATCAAGAAGAAAAAGTTCCCATCTTGAAATTAGGGCATTAACAGAACTCAATGATCATCAACTCATTCCAAATTCAAGAAATACCCATTACTCATCAGATACTAAAACCCCTAATTTTCATCAAGTTTCATCAAAAGAAATTGATGTTTTATCTTTTAGGAAGCCAGATTTGAATTCAAGTACTCTGTTTGATCCAAATCTTCTTGCAGCATTTGAACAAGCTGTAATGGATATGAGAGCTCATGAAGGTGTGAGAAGAGCTAGAATAGAAAGAGAAATTCTAGAGAGAGAAAGGGAAAGAGAAAGAGAAGTAGAAGAACCAAAATCGAAATCTCGTCGAATTGAAGAAAACCCATTGTTAGAATTTGAAGAAAAATGTCCACCAGGAGGGAATGAATCTGTAATTCTATACACAACTAGTTTAAGAGGGATTCGAAAAACATTTGAAGATTGTTCTAGTATTAGATTTCTATTAGGAAATATTAAAGTTTTGTTCTATGAAAGAGATGTTTCAATGCATTTAGAATATAAAGAAGAACTATGGAGTATATTAGAAGATAGAGTGATTCCTCCAAGGCTTTTCATAAAGGGTAGATACATCGGTGGAGCCGACGAAGTTATCGGATTACATGAACAAGGAAAATTATTGAAGCTATTAGAAGGAATACCAAGAGATTTATCAAATAATCCATGTGATTGGTGTGCTGGAATTCGATTTATAATGTGTTTTAAATGCAATGGAAGTCGAAAAATTGAGAATGATGTTGAAGGGGATGATGGATTGAGGATCCAATGCCCACAATGTAATGAGAATGGATTGCTTATATGCCCATTTTGTAGATGAATAATCTTTCTTTTTATTCTTTCACATTCATTTGTTTCTCTCTCTCTCTCTCTAGATCTTCAATTCTTTGTTTTACTTTTGTATTACACATATATTCTTTAGATTGTATTATTCCTTCAATGATTCATTAAATTTGTGGGTATGTGAAATAATACTAGTTGTTTCCTTGGTCACCATATTTTGAGCTCTAATGAAACTCTTAAACAAAAATGAAATGGAACTCTTCTTCTGGGAATCTTCCACTGATAAGAAATGGCCTTGGAAATTTCTCTGTCAAAAATTGAAATCTCATATGCAGAAATTGAAGCACAATTTCACTTTAGTTGACTGTCAGTACTAAAATAATTCAAAATTCTGAGGGTGATAGTATAACTAGAAGGGAGAATACCTGAAGTTAAGAATTGTGAGCTTCGATCGGTTAGTGTCGGATTGGATCACTGGATTAACAGAAATTACGAATCATAAAGATAGTATCTAATGCTTATGCACCAAAACTTGAACTAAACCGACGTTGCTGCCGTTCATATATTACCACCACCCATGAATCCAGTCTAAAAGAAGAAATAAAATTCGGACTAAAAACTCAGAGAACTTTTTGTGTATGAGAGAAGACATTATATTGAGGGTTACAACAGCGGAAAGGAGATAGAGGCCGATGCTGGGCTCCCTGGCAATTACACCGAGCGGGTCACTGGTGGTTTTTCATTCCTGTTGGCTCTCCTTATAGTTGGGGTTGTTGCTAGGAAAGCTTCGAGTAAACTTTGCCGAGGAGCCTCACCCCCTACCCAGACCTCCTTTCTCAGAGGACCTCCTTTTCCACCTCAACAGGTAGAACAGAATCTGATAAGGGGGGTGTCACTTCAGAGACTTTCTCTTCCTTGGGTTCGGAACCCGTAATGCTGTCTTCAGTTTCGTTCTTAGAACCAACTCCATCTCCCGCAGTTACCTCTTCTGCATTTTTCTCTTCAGTCTCTGCTTCTTTCATCTCGTCATGTTTCTGCTCTTTCAGTTCCTGTCCAGCTGCATCATCTTGGTTTTCTTTGGGAGCTTCATCGTCCCCATCGTCACTGTCATTTGCTCCCGTCTTTGAGCTTGATTTCCTCTCACGCTTTCTCAGTGGCTCATTTTCAGGTGTCTCTGTAGCCTTCACCTTCTCACTGATTCTGGCAGATCGCCGCCTTGGTGATTCAACTGCTCACAGTCGGTCGTTTATATAAAACAAAAGAACTTTCTGATGACGACTTTAAAAGGAAGAGAAATAGAAAAAGAGACAGTACCAATAGTCCAGTCGAACTGGGAAGAAGGAGGACCTCCTGAATGAGCCTTCAAGTACAAAGCCAATTGTTTTTTGTTGGTGATCTCCTCTCCTGTAGGAGATACAAAAATTACGTCTCCCCTTTTAGGAGTCCCACTTTCTCTCGGAATCAACTGCGGGGCAAGAAAAATATGTTATATTCCCACAAAAGAAAGAACTATATTTGCCAAGTGCTCAAATGCATTTTTTCACATGTTTTACCCAGAGAACAAAACACGGCAGTAAAGTCATCTTTGAATAAAGTTAATGAGTACTGTTTTTAGTATATTTTTCTTTCTACATTTGCAATCTCCTAATTTGTTTTCTCTTCTAACAAAAACAGAAGTAAAAGGTTCACAGTTTAACTTCAAAAAAACACTACATTTCCCAGCAGCTTTCATGTGTGAATATTGCTAATGGCTACATACAACCTCCATTTTCTCATCAGAAAGACAAAATATTATTACAGCAGACAACAAAAGCCTCAATCTTGGATTGAATTCTTAAACATTAGTAGTTCTAAGAAAGAAAGGAAAAAAACTGAATAAGTACAGTCTAGAAGCAAGAATGCCACAATATACTATTGTTTGATTCTCTTCAAAATTGAAAATGAGGCCAACTTAAGCGAGGAACAAGTGTCATTACTACAGCTTCGGCAGAAAGGAAGCAAACCGTTAACTTCAAATATTTGTTAGTGTAATCTCTCACAATTACGTTATGTTAAAAGGTAATTGGTTTCCCTCTTAGTACATTTAGTAACTATTGACAGCACTAGAGTAGTTAGATGTTGCTCGAACTGACGCAACGGAAGCATAGTTTAGCTTCTTATGCACAAGTTTTGCAGCATATATTCAAAAAAGTGATTTGGAGTATAAGATCATATAGTAACAACTACACTGGCCCTTAATAGTAAATAAGTTTTATTTGATACATAATCCTTTCCACATTCGGATAATTTCACAAGTTAGTTGAAAATGTAGCATATCTTCACCAAACTTTATGGTCTTCCTCATCTCATCACATGATCATGAAACACTACATTGTTCCGGTATTAAGTACTTCAGAAAAGTGACATTAGACATCGCAAATCCATAAAATCTATTACTATGAAAAGTTAAGAAAGTCAGTTAAATAAAGGTAAGCTTAGTGAAAATAAAACATGCACCACAGATGCAGAGCGAAATATATATATATATATATATATATATAGAGAGAGAGAGAGAGAGAGAGAGAGAGAGGGAGGCCTAGACAAAGCTACTCCCAACACTAAAAGTCCGAAACCAATGACCAATTCCCTCTATAGACAAAGAGTAACTTGAACTTTGGATTCTTCCCTTGGAATGGTTTTTGGGTGTTCCCAATATGATTAACAATGTTCTTTTACATTGAGAGAGAGTAAGGACTTCTAACCATGGCCGAGTTATATAAAAATCCATTCCATATGCGATTTTCTGGTGCCCATGCAAGATGGCAAACAAGTCAACTTCTAAAGATTGAATCAGAAGAAATCACTCTTATGACTCAAGAATCCTTTGTTATAGGAGCATAGACATGGAATGGCTATGTCTTACCTGTACGATGGACCCAAAAACTGAATATCATAGTAGGGATACAGTGGACAGCTCATCGCAGACTATAACCAGGATTTCAGAGAAAACAGGATAATACATCTTAATAAACTAGAGTGGACTTGAGAAATAGCTTTGCAGATTCATAATGCAAAAAGGTGGTACTACTAGCTAATAGTCTAATACTTAATTTGAAAAATGGAACTTTTACTAGGTAATATTGGTAATGCTGGATGATGAGATGCAACTCCGACCATGAACTCTTAGAAAGAAAGTAAATATCTGCTGCCCAAGTTGCTTAACCCTACAGCAATACGAACTCCTCAACTTATCTATGTAAGCCCTAACAACACTCTGATGTACCAAGTTCAATGTCCCTCTACCCTGATACATACAACAAGCAACAACATCCAATTCATGAATTCAAAAGTACATATAACAGAGAATATGTAATTAACACAGAAGATAAGAAGCAGGGTACACATGCATCTTCTAACCCTTCTCCCATGTGGACTATTCTGACACAATACTCATTTTGTATCAGTAGAACTAATGTTTTCTAAATCGTAAAATAGCCACCAAGGCACTAAATTGGAATTGCAGAAGTATGCAAGTGTTATATAGTACTACCACATACTAATCGCCAATACTGTTTACACATTTAAGGTGATGTAGCTCCCGAATGCATGAAGCAGAAAATGCCTTGATAACGGTGCTCTATTTACGATAGTTTTGAACTGAGATCTCTAAAGAGATTATAAATAGAACTCTTCAGCATAGAAATTGTAATATACAAGATTAAAAGACCATTTGAAAGTACGAGGAGAAGAAGAGAGAAAGAATCTCCTCTCCTCCTTCCTAGCACTAAGTGTGAGGACAAGTGTTATAAGCTTGGGTGTTTACAGTAAGGAATTGATCCTTGTTGTCCGTGGATATAGGTAACATGCAAAACAATGGAATCTTTGTGTTCGTTATTTATTGTGCTTCCCACAATCCCACTGAACATCTGATCCATGAACAGATTCAAGCACGATACGAATTAAAAGGAATTTTCTTGAAATAGAAGAATTCACCACGAGAAAACCATACTATAACAAGTCTGTAGTGAAAACATTTGCCTAATTATCCACAGACAATAGAGTGGGGTGTTAGAAAAACAACCAGCAACAATTACCTAACATCAAACAACAATCAGAAAATCCTCCTAGCTACTACATTTTTTTCTGAAAAGAGAATGACCTAACAACTAATTACATATATATCTTGAAACCCAATAGGCCATAGCTACACTCAAAGCTAGAATCAATTCCAAAATCCATTTCCACCAACTCATTTTAGGAGGTCAAACCCCTAATCCTCAATCTACATAAATTGATGCTCAGAAACAGTAAACAAAACCAGAAAAACACAAAAGAGACCAGAATTATCCAAACATAAGTCTAATTCAGACTTTTCCCTATGAATTACTCGATATAAAGCTAGGAACTTTCATGAAAAACCCTAGCAATTAGAATTGCATGAACAAAAAACAGATAATAGTTAAACAGAAAAGTGGAAACGAAGAAACACATATATAAAACAAACAAATCAAACTGGAAGCTTAAAAAATTCTTTTATAATAAGAATTGGGCATACAGTAAAATACTAAAAAAAAGAAAGAAAGAAGCAATTGAAGTAAAGAAAGTGAATGAAAAGAACAAGTCAAAATAAATTAAACCTTCTTCTTCCATCCTTGAGGTGCTGGAAGCTCGATCGGAATAAAATTAGCTTGATTTTCGACCTTTTTCACCGGAGTTTCATTCTCAGTGGCCACCTCAATTTCTTGCTCTGAACTCATTTTCTGAAAATTTCCCGCTCTAAAATGTCACTAGGTTTGTACTACTTATAATGTTCTCTCTCTAGTTTTTCAAGAACAAAAAAAAAGAACCCAACTTGAAAATCAAAATATTGTATAATTAATTGATTTTTTAGTTAAATCTAGGTAAATAAATTTGGTGCATTAAATAGTAGTTAACTAATGAAAATCAACCATAAAAGGTAGTTAATTAAGGTGGGAAATTTGAGGAAATAAGAAAATTATCTAGGATACAAAATTTTGGGTGTAAACAAAAAAAAATTTGACACGTTTTGTTTCCTTCAAACACTTCAACTTTTTCTTCCTCAATAGAAATTCCGTCGACCCCACCATACTCCGGCGGCATCCATCATTAACGCCCGCCAAACACTTCAACCTTCGTCTCTTCTTCCTCTCTCTCTCTCTCTCTTCCTTTTCTCCTCTCGCTTTCTTTCGTTCTATAAGTTCCGGTGAAGGAGATCTCTCCTTCGTGAAAACTCGTCGGGAAAAACAGACGAGCTTGCTTCGTCTGGTTTTCAGACGAAGGGTTCCGGCCAAGGGGTTCTCCCCTTCGCCGGAACTTACAGAAAGAAATAGAGAGAGAAGCAAGGAGACCGATGGAAAGAGAGAGAGAGAAAAATAGGAAGGAGAGAAAGTTTTAGCCGACAGAGATTTGTTGGCCGGCGACTCTCTGCCGGCAACAAATAAGGGTGCGTTTGGTTAATTTTCTTTTTTGTTTTTCACCCTTTAAAATTTTGCACCCGGATAAGTTTCTTGTTTCCCAAATCACCCACTTTAATTAATTGAGATCTCAATTTTCATAAGAACATTTTGTTATTCTAAAAGTAGCAAAATTTTAATGTTCAAAAATTTGATTCCATATCAATATATATCAACCAACTACTAATTAACCCTAATTATAATTCCATGAATCAGAGTATAAATTTTGAAGAGGATACCATAATATTATTGGTATTAGATATATTCATTTATTTATTCATTTTGTAAGAGAATTTCATGGGATAGATATTATTTACTTTTTTTTTTTGGTGAAAGTAGATATTATTTACTTAAAAAGTCTACAATTTATTCCTCATCATGTACCTCGAGGACCCTTAAAATCTTTGAATTTCGAAAAAAAAAAATGTGTTCCCATGTGGTTTTGGTCAAAAATCGTTCCTTTCCTCATTTTTGTTTTCAGGAAATTGTTTTCCCACCATCTTTTACATATTAGATTTTATTTTATTTGAATATTAACTAAAATAGTCATTACTACATTGTGATAAGTGATAAACACGATAATTATGGATTTACTACTGGCCTGAAGCCCGACGAAATTAAATGGCCTAAAGTACACCGAAACTACTTTATTTATATTCGCATTCAATATTCCTGGGATTTCGTTTCAATGAGATTGAATCTGGGACTTCCGCATCTCAGAGTATCTGCACTTACCAACTGACAACATATACAGATAACATCAGGAAAAAAAAACTAAAAGAGAGTTTTTTTTTCTATATTGAAATTTAGTAAAAATAACATGAACAATAGTAAGTTACAGGTTCTCAATTCACATGCCAGTTTTCACTATAACCTCCCCAAAAAAATTACTAGAAAATAAATAAGAGAGGTAGAGCCACAAAATTACTCCATGACAAAGAAGAAAAGCACCCTCTCTTTCTCTCAGCTCAAATGGGCTCCTCATGTTGCTTATTTCTTTATGGAAACCCTTATTCACTTTCATAAATCACACCTATTCCAATGGTTAGAGAGATAAAAAAATAATACCTAGTCAGTAAGTAGTTCCTAAAAGAAATATGTATTCACAATTTCTCTAACAACCCATCTTATGTTGCTACACTTCCTTCTGTAGTTACAGCTTTAGAGCTTCTCTCTGCTGCTGCTTCGGCTGCCGAAGGCACAGGCTGTAGAAACTCAGTATAATGGAACTCAATCTGCAGTCTTTGATGAATGTGAGTAGAATCCATTAACCCCTTTTTAATATCAACTTGTAATTCTCTAATTGGTATTGCAGCTAGGAAGTTCTTGATGTACTCCCTGCAAGATTCCTTCCCTTGGGACAACACTTGTACTTCTTCGTCGCTTACTTCGCTGGATTCAGGAACAATTTGCTTCTTATCATCGACATGTTCATATTTTGATGATGACTTTAATTCCTGAGAAACTCTCTGTATAATTGTGTCTCTGTCAAATTTCAGTATGTAAGCTTGGTTGCAACCCTCGTAGAGTCTTTCACCCAATGTGTCGATTATGTAGTAGGCATCTCTTTCAACTCTAAGGACAAAGAAGTGGTCATTCCAACTGACGATATAAATACGAAGTCCGATATTACTTTGGCAATCAGAGCTGCCAGAGCTGATCTCATCCCAGATTTTCTCGAAGCACATGGCTCCATGTAAAAAATCAAAACCTGAACCTTCATCGATCCCTTCTGGATGGAAGAACCCAATGAATGATTTTTGTGAATTGACAGTAAGAGAACAAATTTTAGCCTCAAGGACTGTTTCAAGATCAAAGTGTTTATCGGGGAATCGCTCCCTGTAGATCTCATTTTCACAAAGGTTTCTCCACTCACGCGATCCATCCCTGATCAGAATATCAAACTGGGATTTGATGGGCATGATATCTTGGTTGATTTGGAACCAATCTGCAATTAGGGCTACCAAAGCAGTGCACGCACTCTCACCAGAAGCTCGTTCGCTTCGTTGATCAATTGAAGCAAAGAAAACTTGTGTTTGAACCTTCATTTGTCCGTCTCGGCTTACCACTTCTTTCTGTTCCCACTTGCCGATGGCAAAATTGTCATCCCCAAATTCGGAAATAGATGAACGATTTGTCATTGATTCTTCACTTCCCTTCTGCCGCTGCCAAAATGATACCCATTTTTTCTCATATTCAGGATACGATGGTTAATGGTTTCCTCAAACTTTGTCGTAACAAAAGAATAAGATAACTTATAAACTTCAAGAACATCATAAGATGAAAGCTAACATTGCCACCATAAAAACATTTGGAATAACTTAATAGAAGTAAAAGATTAAAAATGCTTACGCCAGATGAAGACTCGTCAGAGGAGTTCAGTTGACGGCGATCAAAATCGATGTCATCCCCACCCTCTTCTCCATAGGCTTTCTTTAAAAGTGGTTCCCCTTTGGGTTTAGGTGATCGGAACCTCAGCTTCCTCTTTTTCCAAGAAAGGATGCTTCGCTTTGAACTCTGCAAGAAAGACTGATCAGAGAGAGATGCTTTCGTATCCTCGACATTCAAGCTACCCACATCTGATTTGCGGTTGCTGTAGTAAACCCAATCCTCGTATTCCCTATTCATCCTCATCTCAGAATAATACGATTCGCCAGTACAATTTGTATGAGCCAAAGACCCGTAAGTAAATGACTTCCGAACAATAGAATCATTCTTATTTTCCACTTCCTCGTCTTCAAAATCCTCAGGTGACTCTGTATCAAATGGGTATTCACACTCGCCATTCTCAGGAGAGGAAATCCTGCTCTCACTACTGTCTCCTTCCTCTCGACATGCCTTCTTCGCTCTCCGATTGGATAAGTAATTAAGTATCTTCAATTTCAAACCTTCTTGAACAGAATTCCCATCTTTTTCTGTTAATTGAGATTCTCTTGACAAATGAGAAAACGGAACTATTGATCTCTGAACTGTCTCAGATGGTTCTTGGGTTGTTCTCAGTTCTAACAGATTCAAAGATAACTGCAAGAAACCATAAAACTTACTTTCATTATACCTACTTATAACACTAAGCAGCATCAAGAAAACTAAATAATTGGAGAGAAATAGATGATCGTAAAATGTAAATCCAAAACACTACCAAGGAATGAAATTTCGGTTTCGGTGAAAATTTCGGTCGGTCCAAAAGTGGAAACGTTTCGTAGAAATGTTTCGGTCAGTGTGGAAATCTTATAAATCTACAGAAATGATAGAAATATGATGCAATTATGTACAACAAGATTATTAAACCATAATGAAGCATAAAAATGATGTTTAACATTATCTATTAGTTTGAGGGAGTATTAACAATTACACAGTTACTTCCGGGGGTAAATTGAATAATTTTTTGGCTATAACACCCAAAAGATAACATTCTTACTGATAATAATTAACAAACTATGTTAGTTTGAGAAGGTATCGTCAATTACACAGTTATATTAGAGGTGTTACTAAGATAAAATCAATTTAGGCAGTTAAGTCAAGGCGTAAATCATTCAAATAGATTTAAAAACCATGAAAAACATAACATAAAAATCAAGAAAGATCTAAGAGAAATGAAGATGAAAAAGACGAAGAAATTGATATGTTTCTAGTATTAGTTTCTGCGGTTTTTTTGCTAGACTTCTACTATGTCGGTCGAAATCTCCATCATGTCGGTGGAAATTTCGATATTTCCCACAACTTCGGTGGAAATTTCGATCATGTCGGTGGAAACTATGCAGGAAATAGTTGTAAGTGTTATTTCATTCCTTGAACACTACACAAGAGCTCAGATGATTGGGCATCAAATGAAGTAGAAGATACATACACAAAGCAAAGAGTGATTCTTGGAACTGTCACCGAGCATGGTCAGAGGAACTTTAATCTCAAGCTCTTTTCTCTCGCTTACAGATACATATTCTGCAAGATTCAATAATGTTGTTCCAACAACATAATCCTTGTCCTTTGATCTTTGATTCAAGACCTGAATCAGGAAAGACACATTTCAGATTAACATGACAAAATTCTGTACTTAATTACATACAGAAACTAGGTCAACAACCCGAAAATGTACTTTCGGAACTCCGAAAACGAGTGGGAAGAACATATCAAACTAAACAAGACTACAAGTTATATATTGATTGAAAAGGAATCAACAATTCTTGGAATTCAAGAAAGTTATAAATATTGCAGAATTTCAACAAAAACAAAGATGGAGGTAAGCCTAATAATCTCTCCTGAGAAACCCTAAACAAAGATGCATTACCCTAATTTTGCTTAAACACCAAAACCCAATCTTTTTTTTCATGAAACCAACAAAATCTTTTGAAGTCTTATGTGAGTTCAAAACTTAATAAGAACCCTAAAAACCAAGCGTAATCACATTGAATTGAAAAAGAAAACTAAAATGAGAACTCACATTGAAGATTGTAAATGTGATTTCCCATGGAAGAAACACATTCTCTTTATAACCAGAAAAATTTAAAACACACTGAAATTCTTCATTCCAATCAACAACTCCATCACTCCTAACTTCTTCCTCTTTAGTGAAATTTCTCATCTCTGATCGCCTCAATGAACTCAAACCAAATTTCGATCCTTTCCATCTAATACCCACCATTAATCTCGGACGAACTTCCTCTGAAACTATTTCAAAACCTTCAAGTCTTTGTAAAATAAGCTTCACTTGGAATTTCTTCGTGATTGGAGGTTGCCATGGTCTCCATCTCGTCATTACCACCATTATTACTTGTCTGGTTTCCGACCAAAGTTTAGATCTTCTCTTCTGAAACTTGGGTAAATACCCTAAATCATTCAACCCAAACCCAAATCTCAGAACAAGAAGGAGATGATAGTCAAGAAGATCCGAAATTCAAATAATTGAGAATGGAGACAGAAATTTAGAATCTTAAACTGTAGAACCCCTTCCCGGGAATTTCTCCGATAAAAATGTTTTTTTTTTGAGTCTTCAAACACGAAGTTTTATTCAACTATATTAACAAATGATTTGTGTATTGTTTTTCAGCACCAACGACCGCAAGAGGACATAACTTGATTCTCCATCTATCTGCCAGCCTCTAATGATTTTAGTAGGACACAACTCTATCCTAATCTAGGATTACTCAAAATCCTATTACTAATACAATCACATTATTAGTACTAATTATATGAGAATGTTCTTAACAAAACCAAACCCGAGTATAGCATTGTGTTTACATTGTCTTCTAGTAATCATATTATCTTTAAGCAGGTCGAAATGATTAGAAATTTCAAGTTCTTTATAGTCCCCGAAATGGACTATAACTTGATAATTTCAGATGAGTAAAATATTTTAAACGATTAATAGTGTAGTAATTGTTATGGAAGAGTGTGGGGGTTTTTGCGACTTGATTTTGATTTAGAGTAATTTTATTAATACGATAAATATATAACAATTATACAATAGACAATAGATTCTACTTGTTCAGTTAATTATAACTAATTAAAAAAACAACAAATAAAATTTAGGTAGAAAACTGTGTCTGAAAAATAATCTTGTTGTATAATTTTAAATCACCCACCATGACAAAAACAACAAATAAAATTTAGCTAGAAAACTATATCTGAAAAATAATCTTTTTGTATAATTTTGAATTTCTACTCGTAATAGTTTATTTTTGTCAATTTTCGGGACAGGGTGGGTGATGTAAAATGGAAATGCGGTGTATGTCTACCAAAGTTTGGGTAGACATCTTATTTGATTAGAAAGACTTTTTGGATTTCTTTTGTATTGGTAGGGTGCATATTGTCCATGAAATCCAAAACACATCATATGTACCTTGGGGAGATATGATGCATGTAATTAGGTTAAGAGGATCTGCCAATATGTAGGAGGGAAAGTTAACTAACTACGAGGAAAAGAAACCTGTTAGAGAGAGGGAGAAGGGAAGAGAGAAATGAGGAAGGATAGGGTGATTTGCTTGTTACATGAGCAAAAAAAGACTATTATTCTGTCTTGATCTATCATTGGTTTTAAATGTAATTCTCAAAATATAACGCCACTCTTTGGTTTAGTGTTTGGACAACTCTCTTAAGTCCATTAAGAGGGTGTTTGATTTTTTAGCACTTACAAGTGCTACCACTTACTAAGTGATAATCACTTAGTAAGTGATATCAAATGTAAGTGCTATGGCGTTTGTTTTCCATCGGTTCTAAGTGCTTGATTTTAATTTTTATATTAATTCTAAATGTTATAAAAGTGAAAAATTGTCTGGTTTAACCTTGGTGTATTTACACATTAGTATTTCATATTAATTCGTAATAAGTTCGTTAGTTTAGGTAAAAGAAAATTACGGTTTACGAATGTTATGTCAAAAATATTAATCGTAAATAATTAAGAATTATGAAGCTGAAAGAACTTAGTTGTATCATGGAGTTTGGGTGTTCCATGATTAGTGAAGGAAGAGATGTTAAAAAAAATTTAAGAGGAAAACTTAGGTGAATGATGAGTGAAGATAGAGAAGAGTCATAGCGAAAGTCATAAAAAAATTTTGTATTTATCAATTGTTTAAGATCTTCTTCTTAGTTAAAATTATATTGGTAATTACAATATTAGGAGAAGGATAGAAATGTCCTTTTTAGCACTTACAAAGTAAGTGCACAATAATAAGCTTCAATTTTGAGCTTACTATTTTGCACTTACTTTGCCACCACTTAGAAGTGATTTTCATTTATTAAGTGAAAAAACAAACGACCTAAAATTGCCGGCCCGCACTTAATAAGTGAAAATCACTTAATAAGTGCAAAAATCAAACACCCTCTAAGTCTTGAGATCGAATTTCGGTGAAAACAATTTATCACCAACAGTTATCTCATTTAATTTAAGCACTAAATAAAGTATATGTGGTCGGGTTTTAAACCTCTTTAAATCTTAATTTAACTTAAACGTTTATCGTGCTCATCACATCTTAATGATGTATCAATGCCTTGAGCCTTGTAATGACTAAAGTAGATCGTAGTCGATTTCTCAAAAAAAAGAAAAATAAAAGCAAGTAGATTTTAGGATCAAACTTTGTCATGTAAGTGACTCTAATTCTCTAAATATTACTACTTATCCAACAACATTACCCAATAAAGTACATAAGTATAAAATGAAATGGTGAAACAAGATAAATTTGTATGATAAACTTATCAATGGTAGGTATTGAAAAAACTTCAATTCGTCATCTTCAACCAAAATAAAAGTGAAAAATATTACAGACATATCGTTTTCAATGTCGAAGATTTTATTTATCGCATTTATTAGTAGTAGACGACATGCTCAAGTATTTTATGCGCTAAAAACGGGTAGTGTCCTAGTGACTCGGGTAAGTTGTTTTAGTTTCTTGAAATCTTAAATAATCTTTTATAATTGTTTTAGACAAATCTTATATTAATTAAAGAAAAAAAAAGTCAGAATTAGAAGATTCATTTTGAATGTTGACTTTTGTTGATAATTGAACGGGTTAAATTAGCGACAGATTAGATGACCCGTTTGTTTTTAGGATCCGACCCAGTTCGTATAGATTAGATGACCCGTAAGATCCAAAATGGGGTATTTTGAAACTTCATACTCAATTGAGAGTCAATTCGAAAGGATCGACGAAAACAAACAAACACACGAATAACGCGTATTTCAAAGGTTCAAATCAAATCTCCATTTGATCATTTTTTTCAGTTTTCTTTGTTGTTGTTGTTGTTTATCAATTGGCCTTCTTAATTCTGTATATTAGATTTGCCCTAGTTGATGATTACATGGGGGACTTAGGGTTTTTTCTCCCGTCGATTTTCATGTGAAAAACCTTTATTTTTATCTGAACTACTCGTTCTTTCACATTTAGCTAATTCAATTAGGGTTTAGATCATAAGGGGCAGAAGATTAGAAAATGTGCACTCATTGTGCTTGATGAAATGTCTGTGAGAACTTGAATACTTCAGCTCATAAGTATATTATGCATATTAACACTATGAATTTGATCGCTTTTGCCTTTGGCTTACAAAGAAATGTTATTTGTTGGCAATTTTGAGGATTAAAGTTCAAGAATAGTGAAATGAGCAACTAGGAAAATTTTTGAGGATTTCGTGGCAAGTGTTCGATATCTATTTTGCCTTTTAATGTGCCCACAAAGTGGTCACGTGTTCATGTTTTCGCATAGTTATTCATCATTTATTTGTACAAACAAGGGTATGATTCCATTACCCGTCAAGTGAAATTTTCATGTTTGGTGTTATTGTGTTTGTTAGGTAAACTGATATTGTCTTAGTGAAGTGGGAAATATGAGACGTCCGAGCCAATTTAGTGATCCAAGTGTCGATCCATATGTTACTTCTCAGATGCAGCATATGCCTAGAATGCAACAAAGCTCTGGAACAAGCCATTTCCCTGGAAGATCAGAAGCTATGCCTAGTGATGGAGAAAGACGCCCTTATTTATCATCAAAAGTTGAAGCAGAATGGCAGTGGGATAGAGATGGACCGAAAGGACCGAATCCAATGTCATCTCACATTTTTGAAGGCAAGCGTTTTTATTTGTCTCTTTCGGAAAACTTTTTTCCTCACTTCCCTTGGTATTTCGTATCTCTATTAGTAATCTGCAACACTTTAGCTTTAAGTTGTATCCAATGTATAGGTGCAAATTTTCGAATCAATATCAGTTCAATGCATTAGGATTAGTTTCGACCAAACACTTATTAGGATTATTGAAACGTAAAACCTAACTTTCGTTCTAGTTCTGCTTTCATAAGCCTTAGTTTTGCCAGAACAGAGATGAGTGATCTCTATGTGTTTACTATTCGTTCATTTCTTAATGATCTGAATATGCAATTAGTTTAAAACACATTAATTTGTGCTTAGAGCCTTAGACACATTGTGTTACGGATGTAGGTGAACGAAGTGATGCATCAAGGTCTTTCTATCGTGGTCAAAGGTTGGAATCTAGAATCAGTACAGAGAAGCAAGTCAACAATGACAAAAGAGCCCAAGCCCATGATCAAAATAATGCAATTGGCTACGAGGAAAATCATTTTCAGCAGTCATTTGAAGGTCTCCAGAAGAAATTCCATGATGATATCATGAAATTGACCAAGGAACAGGATGAAGCAGAAGATGCAGAAAATGCTAGACATACGGAGGTGAAGTATATGAATTTTGTAGTCTTTTTTGTCATAGTTCCTATCCTTTTCTTTCCTCTACTAGTTGATGACATGACATTCTCCTTGTTAGAAGCGATGAAAACTAATTAATCTTCGAGTAACTCCTCAATGTGGTTTATGGTGCTCATTATTTCAGAAAGTAGGTGAGATCAATACAAAATATCACGAGAAATTAAGAGCTCTTCGAGCCCAACATGCTAGTCGAAGAGATGACTTCCTCCATAGAGAATCACAGGCACGAAGCAGTCATTATCAGCAAGCTAGGATTAGCCACTACTCAAATACCACTAGATCGAATGACCCTAATGGGTATAGTGGGATGACAGCTGCAGCAGAAGCAGCGGCAGCAGGAGAAGCACGACGACCATATGGAGCTTCCAGTCAGTTCGATTCCTATCCAGAGAAAGCTCAGTATCTCGAGGAAACCAGAAGTCATGGTCCTTATCCTGGTGGCCGGGTATACAACAACAATGCTCGGTACTGAGGACAGAGAGATATAGAGAGATTAATATTGAAAACCCTAGATATCGTACGAGTCTTTGCTTTTGTATTCTAACCTATTTGGTTATGAAATATATCTTATTCTAGGACTTCAAATTTTTTTAGGAGGCGTAATTTGTTCTTGGGACTATATCTTGTTTCTAAAATGGTTCGATATTTATTTGAGTATTATGATAAGACTTACAAATTTGATGAACATAAAGAGCTAATATAAGGAACTCATAGTTAATTGACTTGACCCAATCCAAAAGATTATAGCTAAAATTGAGCAAAAGGGTGGGGGAAACCTAATAAAACATTAGTACAGTTTTAAGTGTGCAGAATTGAATTTGGGAGTTGGTTGACCCTTCTAGTATTGGAAACCAATCCAATTGAAGTCGTTCTCAATGACTAGATTCCACTTTAGAGAGAGAGAAATTGTGGGTAGTCCAACAAATAATGAGTGAGGATTAGGTTTTGATGGTGGCTAGTACTGATGGTTTCATTCATTTGCATTTTAGGCGCACTAGGAAAAAGTGACTTCCACATACAAGTTCCCCGCATTTTTCGTTCTTAAAAAATATGATGGTATTCAAATAAATCTACTGTGGGCACTTCAGTCTTGCTTAAACGCAACTACATCCAATCTGATAACTCGAAGATCACAAGATCAATATTCCGTCGAGGTAGAAATCCATCTTTTCTATATTTGTGTTATAAAGAACACAAATAATGATTTTCAAGATGTGTTATATATTCACGACACAATTTCTTGGCAGTTATGAGTAAATTTCATCCTTAGATGCATCCAAACCCACTGATATGGAGAATGATGTATGATTTCTATTGTATTCACGTCTCATGATGCGTCCAAGCCAACTGATATAGAGTATGTATAATTGTTTATTATATTTGAGTCTTATGATGCATCCAAGCCAACTAATATAGAGTACGATGCATGATTATCTATTATCTTCGAGGCTTGTTCCAGACATGGATATCTTGTGATCTATGACTCCATTGTCGTAAGACGTAAGTAGTGGGTTGACTTTGCTCTCCATCCTACTTTCTTCCCCTCTAACCCTAATATGAGGATGACACATTGCATTTCTTTTCCCCAAACCAAAGTCAAAAGGCTGGTATTGCTCAATTATAAGCTACTTGTACTGTAGTGAATTTAATGACAAGGGGTATATGAGTAGATTTCAACTCCAAACCAACCAGCCATTGTCAAAATGAATAATTATGGTTTTTCTTTATTTCACAAAGAATTTCAGGATTGAATTACAATGACAATCTTATACTAGGAACAAGAAATGATTCTCAATAACTTCAAATGAAAAAAAAAAAATCATTCTCAATTAATTCATGCATACTCTGGTCTTCATAATAAAAAATCTCTTGCAAGTTTGAATCGGTTCGCTTAGAATTTATGTAATAATGCTCAATAATCTTCATTAGGTTTTTGTGATTGGGAAATTTTGTCAAAATTCTCCACAAATTTTTTGTTTTATGGAAAAAAGATCACTCAATTTGTTTTAGTCTTCGTTTCCTTGGGTATTGCAACAACTTGCAACAGCTTTATAAGAGGCTTGCAACACCTTATAACAACTTTGCAAGTGGCTTAAAGTAGTTTGACAATACCTTAAAACAGTTTTACAACACCTTGCAACGGCTTGCAAGAGTTTTGCAAAAAAAATTTGAGTTTTTAACTAAACAAAATACAAATTTTAGATATTTAACAAATAAAATACATATTTTGAGTTTTTAACAGAAAAATACTAATGTTGGTTTTTAACTAGAAAAATATTAACTTGTTTTTTGAACTTAAAAAATTTAAAATTAAGTCTTCCGACTAATTTTCTGTTTTTGATCTAACCAAAGAGATTTTAAAGGCATTTATGTCCTTGAGGGAGAACGAGGAAAAGGAATTGAAACCGAAAAAGACTTGGAAGAAAGGTACGTACCGACAGACAACTGAAAAATAATTATAAAACAAATAATCGAAGGAGAACCACAAGAAATTTAGAGATATAACAAATAAAAAGAAACACATGCTATGAATATGTTAAAATAAAGATTTTTTTGACGATAAAAAAAAGTACCAAATTATATGTATGACATCACTTGTTGTCACTACTTATCTGCATAATATTCACAATATAATAGTGAACGACCCTACAACACAATAACGACATAATGTTGAGTTCTTCGGATTCACGAACTTTGACGAAAAAGGGATTGCATTTGAAAGATATAATTTGCCATAGTAGAATCTACAAAACACAAAGTCTCCTTCAAATTTTTACCACATAGGACCTTCCACCATTTAATTCTCCTATGCACCCATAGCTAGTTTAACAATAAGGTAATCCATCAACTTAAAGTTGGTCTACTGATTGAAACATAGGATAAAGTTTATAAGAGAAAGAAACATAAAATTAAAGTCATAATCATCTAATCAACAAACACTGATTTCAACAATACTAAGGGAAAATGTGATTGAGCTATCTAATCTATAGGTTGGTCTCCAGACTTGCCACTAACTTACCTCCAACCAATTCAATTGCTCCACCCACACAATCCAAAAAGATAATTACCCATAATATCTATGTTTTTTTTTCTTTTTTTTTGTGATTTCATTTTTTAGACAAAACTAAAAAGAGGCGCTTTTAGAACATTGAGGAGCCAACTGGTTGTTGAACCAACCAATGGTGTGTTCCTGCAAAGCGTCTTGCTAGTGGTACGGAGCGTGAGAGGGCGGGAGCTCGCACAAGTAAGTGAAGGTTTTGAAGAGCTTTTATGTAAGGGGGAGGGAAGCGACTACAGCGAGGGCCTTTGAAGTTATAGTGGAAACCAGGCCCGACCTCGTTTTGTAAAAGTCACTCTAATAGACCAAGCTAGCTAATTTAGATTCATTCCCATCCACACTATGATAATGTTTAATTCATCTTGTGTAAGCTACTTTTCGTTCAACCCATGACGGGCGACCCTTATTCCAGACGATCATCTCAATAGATAACACACTCGTAAAAGAATAGATGTATTAAATATACTTGGTGTAGCAATTTCTTGTGCTCTTTGTAAACATAGATGGAGTAAGAGGTTTCATCTTCCCAAACAGGTGCGCTCTTTGTAAACATAAAGAAGTGGCTCTCGACCATTTGTTTTTCTCTTGCTCCTTCTCTAATCAGATTTTGAATTCTCTTACCCCCTCTTTTATCAAGCTCACAACTTCGGTAAATTATTTCTCTGTGTAGTTGCAACTTTTGTAATGAAATCTATTTTACCCTCTTCAGTAAAAAAAAAACTTAGTGAAGGAATAGAAAAAAGCCTTAGCTTGAACTTTTCTAGATTGGATATTTTTTTGTTATGAAAAATAAGAACTAAAAGCATTAAAATATTACACTATAACTATTTAGAAAGGGTTTGATGAGCTAATGTATTGCATTATGCACAAATGAATATTTTTTTTGTTGATGAATGCACAAATGAATATCAACCAACTATTTTAGCTGCCCTAATGATCCCTTTAGAACAAAATTACTAGGATGATTTACCTTTCAAGAGACATTACACTTGATCCGGGATGGTACGACAACATGTGCTCATTTATGATATAATGGTGTTCTATAATTTACAATACATCGAGAATGAGAAGAACGGAATAGTACACCCTAAACAAAAATGGAGAAGCAAATAATAAACCCTAGAGAAAAATTTGCAACATGACAAACAATTTTACAATAAATTTCCAAGGAAACCCTAAATCATGAGCACATGCAATGTCACGTTTCCTGTGCATATCTCTATCATAATGAAACATAAAATCAAGCAAACTATTACATGGTTTTTTACATCGTCAATTAGATATGGAAACGGGAGTGCTATGTAAACAAATTTTATTGACTTAAACGGAGTATTAGACATAGAAACACCGAAATCAAAAAAAAAGTTTGTACACTCAACATTTTCCCATAGAAATGGTGCTTCAATAGTATTCGTCTATAGTTAGATCTCTTCTCAATTTCTATACGACAGAGATACTATGCTCAACTTGTCTTTAGGGTGGTTTCTGGTCGTGTGACGTCAATCTAAATCTCGCCCAACAATGTGACCCGCCGAGATTCACTCGGGAGACCTGGCAGGGCGGCATAGGGTAATTTTTGGTCTCTATATCTCTTGGACCCTGATAATAATAGTACTTAATAAGAATGTAAACCCTTATTGATTATGTAATAAAGAATCGCCCCCCTCGTCCGGTTCACAAAAACCATGAGGGATAGAAACCTCTTACCTACTCATATTCACCATTCAATCAATCAATCATACAACCCCACCCACCTCGTTCCTACCCCCAATTCCTCCCCTTCCCTCTCAAAAACAAAATCCACCTATCCCCCACACATCTGAAAACCACTCCCAGGCCTCTTCAATAAACCACTGTTCATCTCATTAGTAATACCACCTTCTCTCTTTCAATCGGTCCCCCCAACCCCTAACATGATCAATCCCATCTATTCCTTTGTATTTTTTTTGCAGTTTTGTAGTTTTCTTATTTCAATAACTCTCTCTCATTCATAACCCTATATATCTCATTTTTAAAACCCACATCTCTCTCTCTCTCTAAATCTATTTCTCTCTCAATTTCATAAGTTTATATTGTTGTTGGGTTTATGTATTGATCCATTTCTTCTTCTTCTAAACAATTCTTTTGGATCTGGGTTTCCTGCAATTGTTCATAAAAATGTCATCGCCACTTGATGTTGCTCCTTATGAACACGTTTGTTATGTTCAGTGTAACTTCTGCAACACCATCTTAGCGGTACTCTCTCTTTCTCTCTCTCTCTCTCTAGGGTTTTCTCTTTCTTTATAGCTATAACATGCTGCTCCATGAGGCCCTAATCAACTGCTACAACTCAGCACTTGATCAGATCTCACAGTTTGGCTCCACATAAGTAGCTTCTTTAAATTCTCTAACTACTTATGTTTTTTTTTGTTACTAGTTTCATGCCTTTTTTTAATGGCTCATTCAAGTATATATAATAAGGTTGATTATTCATTACTTTATCACCACCCCTTTAATTTTTTCCTTTAAAACTGCTAAAAACAAACATTCAGATCTCAACAAACTCACATCAAATCTTCTATTTATTACTACATGAATTTTTTGATTAAAAGTAAGTAAATTAACAAACCCTAAATTCATCAACTCATGCCCCCAAGAGACTAAATTCTAGTACTAGTTAATATGGACAAAAAGAGATAGTAATAACATCATAATCTAAGATAAAGGGATTATGGGAGATAGGTAGGTTTTTTTTAGGGTTCCAAGCTAATTATGTGAATAAACATGTCAACTTTTCATCTTTCAAATTGACATGCCTCTGACTATATGAAGTACTTGACCAAGCTAATGCATGCCCTAAACATTCTAGTTGGTAACCCTAAGGCAAAAACCCTAATTTAATTTCACTGTTAGGTTTGATTGTACTACAAGTCTAGAACAGTAGTGCTCATATTCTCAGACACCCAATCTCTTTTGAGTATCAAACTAGGGTGCACTGAGAGGGGGTTAGGTTATGGCCTCATCAGGCACCTCAGTGGCTTGTGTTGAAGTCACGTCGTTTTCATTTCTCTCTCTCTCTCTACTCTTTGTTTACTTTTTAAGCTTGCTTATCTCGTGGTGTCAGTGAGAGCACCGAAAGTGGTCAAGTTGCAGAGATTGTGTTTTAAGACAGACAGAGAGAGAGAAAGAGATTTGTAGTTATTACCTTGAAATGTTGTAATGATCAGAATCATCAGATCAGATCTTCCATCTGACCTACTGTTTTTTGTGAATTTAATCAAGAAGATTCGGAACCCTAGTTTTAATTGTTAAGTATTTTGGGTTGTTGTGGTTTGTGTTTTAAGCAGGTGAGTGTACCAGGAACAAGTTTGTTGAATGTGGTAACAGTTAGATGTGGTCATTGTGCTAATCTATTGTCTGTCAACATGACTTCTTTGTTGCAAACCCTTCCTCTTCATCATCATCATCATCAAGATTCTAATCATCATCAGGTACATAATAATACTTATATATAGTATAGACAAAGAGTGAAAGAGAGATTACTTTATTTTTTCATGTTAAAAATGGGTAGGTAAGGTAAAAGAGATGAACTCTTGTTGAAGAAAAAGAGGTAACTAATTCCAGTGATGGAACATCTGAATTAATGTTTGATTGATGAATGAATGACTGATAGAAGAATTCTTTAGGAAAACTAGCTTCTAAAGGGTTGTTTGCTCATAAAAATGTATGGTTTCTCTTAACCAAATTTAGGTGCCTAGGTTTTGATTTGATTACAATACTATTATATTATATATAGACTTCACTTTTCTTATTTCAAAATACCTTAAAAATGAACCAACCATAAACTTTACCTTAGCTTAATTTGTTTTTGTACCAAGACTTTTGAGATTTGAACTGACATTACTTTCCATGACAATTCAATCCGCTTTGAAGTATAGGTTGCCAATTTTCTCCAAGAGAAATATTCCATAACGGGGAAGAAATTCCTCAAAAACCCCTCGAAACCTTAGGTACCCAACCAAACTGGAATAAAGATGGAAAATGTATTTCAAGCCGTAAATTAATACAGATTGTTTGGTATTTTTATATGCATCTACGTTTATTATATGTAACCATCATTTATGATATTTAAGAGTATTTGTTGTTTTAGTGTCAAAACTTGTATTTATTTTGTTTTCTTGCCACATTTGACATCTTTTTACTACTATCTAGCTTATCCTTTCAATTGAGAACAAAAGATTGATTAGTTTCACAACAAATAATGATCTGTCTTATGGCCCTTTTTAAAATACAAAATGAAGCTGCAAAATCGAAATCTAAGCAGCCTTGAAGACTCGAGCGACGCTTACGGGTCTTCTTCAAAGTGTAACAAAAGCTCTCAGTTGGTCACACAGAGTGACGAACCTCCAAGGATGCTCCCCGTACCTCGTAAGCCTCTCACCTCCCTCTCTCTCTCTCTATATAAATACATTGAGAAATGCTATATTTAAATATTAATTTTTTTTCTTAATCTTTGACATGCTGACTCATCCGAGTAAAAGAACGGTCAAAATTATAGTCAAACTTCAAAAGAAACTTTGTCTTTTAGTGAAAGTGAGTCATCATGTCAAAGATTACACAAACTTATGTGTAATTGTAGCATCTCCACGTATGAATTTGTACCGGTAGGCATCTTTAATTGTGGTAACTAACCAAAACTCTTTACTATCTTGATTTATGCAGCCCCGGAGAAGAGGCAACGTGTTCCATCCGCGTATAACCGATTTATCAAGTGAGTTCTGTTCCCGTTTAATCATTCTGCCAAACTCGTGCTATTATTTAGACGAAAAGGCAATCCAAGACTAATATAGTTATTATTTTATGTTAGACAGGTGAAGTTATTCTATGATCTTTAATACAATTAACTATCTTGTGCTTGGCAGGGAGGAGATTCAAAGGATAAAAGCTACTAATCCAGATATTAGTCACAGGGAAGCTTTTAGCACTGCGGCAAAAAATGTAAGTTTTTACGGGGATAAATATAACTAATATCAATAAATAAAATATCATAACTTAGATATTAGTACATGGATTTAAAATCATATAACTGAGTTGCTTGCACTAGCAAGGGGGCTAGAGGATCCCGAATTCGAAAAACATAATAATATATATAAATAAATGAGTAGTGTACCTTTAGCTTCATTAGCTACCACTCTGCTTTTCTTTGATCAATGAAACTATTTTGCATTCTCTAAAAAGAAAATGAGTAATGTACCTCACATATCTAAGCAAGCACATGCATTATGCTTTCAGTATCTTAGCTATTATATATATATATATATATATATATATATATATGTTTAACTATATTAAATATGAAATTACTATATCCTTGGAGTAAATATACTTATGTTTAGCAAATCAAAGTTGCAGGAAACCAAACAAACCGTTGCTGCAGAAATAAACCATATGACCACGAACCTTATGAAATCTAATTCAAAAAAAACTTATGGAACCAAATGGATCCATAAGCGATGCGCTAGAGGACATATTTGCGAATTAAAAAGACACGAGAGACAGATATCCATCAAATGCATAAAGTCTGAACTAATTGCAAGGAAATTAAAACCAAACAACTGCTCGAGTAAAGAACATGAAATATTGTATTAGAAAAAAACATAAATATATTACACAGATAGATTTTTTCTAGAAAGGTAATACAATATAAGTGTGTCGATTCGAGATTTAGAGGGGGTAAACCAACATATATAGATTTTTTTAAACTATCCTATAGGTGATTCATTCCTATGCATTTTCATAGTTATCAAGTAAAGTAAGGAATATTTTATTTTGCAGTGGGCTCATTTCCCTCACATTCACTTTGGATTAAGTGCAATTGATACCAACAAACAAGCAAAAGTGAATGAAGTTTTTGCTAGTGATCAAGGGCCACAAAAGACTCAACAATTTTACTAAGCTGATTAAAATTCTTAATACCATTCAGTATTTAATTCCCTATATTTCTCTTAATTTCTCATAAAACAAACCAGTCGTCGTGAAGCCTTGTGCCGATATAAGAGGTAATGGAATTTAGAACTCTTGAACTTCTTGGAATCATTGTTTGTTTCATTACCATCTTATTTGCCTACCCTCTTCATTGCATTTATATGAGTGTAATAATGTAAGTGAACAAGATAATATAAGTGATTATATTATTGTATATTGTGGATGACATATATGAATTTGAATTAATAAAACATAATGTCACCATGCAAAATTCATAAGAGATAGACATGCCATAAAGTATATAAATCTTTTTATGAGAAAGGTAATATAATACCTGTCGTTCGAACTTGAGACTTAGAAGGTGGAAATCAACTTGATAACCTTAACAAGCAAAGGTGGGAAAGTATATGATCTTAGCAGGTCATGATATTCAACTACATTTCTAGATAAAATTTATGAAGATAACATGGGTTATCTTTTAGCAAGTACGAAGTTAGATTGGGGATTGGTAGCACTCTTAATTCTTATATACAACTATCAAATGTTAAGTCTCCCCAAGTCTTGTCAAATATGTGTAGCTACGTTAAAAAAACCCAAATTAGGGTTGTAGATGTCAAATATATGTAGCTTAGCTTAAAGTCCAAAATTAGGACTATAGCTAGGTACTCCATTTTAGTGTAGCAATTTTACAGTACGTAAAGAAATAGACAAAATAAAAGCATCTTCTACCTACCCATAGGTAGCTTAAGAATAAAATTCATTAACATTTGAATACTTTTATTACTTTACTATGCTTCTCTTCTTTTTCATTTCCAACTTTATATTTCGAAAAACTTCTTATGGGAAATATCAATTGAATTGATATGATTGGAACTACTTGAATCAAAGCCAACTTAAATGCCCTTATCTTATATTAGTGCGTGTTAGATTTCATGATTTGATGAGATTGGATTCAGTTGGCCCTTTTTAATAAACTTACAAAAAGGATGGTATGCCCAACCAGTCTCCCGATCGAGTGACGTGGCCGGACCAGTCTCTCTCTAAATCTGGACCGGCCACATTTCCCGGTCGGAATTCAGTCGGAAAACTGGCTGAGCATACCATCACCATTGTTAAACTTCTTTTTTAGTCGAACAGACAGTTGTTAAACTTAACCTTCGAAAAAAATTTGGTGAAAGATAAAAATGCACCTTGTACAATTTGATGAGTGGGGACTAATTGAGATTTAAGTTGTCTAAGTGAAGTGTTTGACTAATTAGTACTTGAATCTTAGGGTCGCATGAAAACTAATAACATGTTTGTGAATCATCTTAGGTCATATTAATGAGTGATCACTGTTTACTAGTTTAACTGCTCTCATGACTTTAACCACAAAACTGAAGACACAAACCAACAACATAAAGAAGAGAGAGAGAGAGAGAGAGAGAGAGAGAGAGATCATACCATGCCCATGTCCTGTGGGAAGGCCTACCACCATATATGCCTGTGGTAAGGGAATGCTCGTATTTCGATAGTTTTACTACTGCAGAATAGACTAACTGGCACGACAACGATTCTACCTTAGAGAGTTGTCTCGCTCCTTTAACATCCATCAGAAATATGTATCGAAAATCGTACCATTGTGTTGTAACTAACTGTTTCATGACATATTAGGGTTAGGGTTTGCTTCCAAAAAAAAACAAAGAAATATATACAGTTGTAGGTAGGGTTTTTTTGTCAGGTTTAGGGTTTTCAGGGATGTTGTGGTTTTTAGGGTTAACAGGTCAGCTACAATGAAGACAAGAGACTAATGAATTGTATGATGGGATAGTGTAGAAGAATGGGACAGAATCTGAAACGTCCAATCATGTTTAAATTTTTTAGTCTTTTAAGAAAAATGTAATTTTGTGATGTTTCTTTCTACTTGGTGGAGGAATTTAATTTGACAGGACACTCTTCAACTGTCATTTCAATTCTACAGAAAGAAAGAGTCTTTTTGTCAGTGTGGGGTTGCTAAAACAAACCCTAATTAAATATTGAACAAGTGATATTCTGTTCTTTTGCTTTCTAAATTTTCAGATAGTAGGTCTTCTTTTTCATGTAACTTTGTTCAGTCACAATTTGTGTTTCTCTTTTAAGGCTCTGTGATTATGTCTTCCTCTCATTTGGATTCGTTCAAGTGAAAACCTAGTTCGGTTTCTATTCATCCCTCTGTTTGGTTGGTTTTCCCCTCAACCCTCCGCTTGATGCGCCAACATATCACTTGAGTATTTGGATACGGCAAAATCATTCTATTAGATCGAATAAGTACCTTGCATCAGAATTGAGAAATTCTATGGCTCGATTCTTTAGTATTATCTTATTTATCACATGTGTCTACTATTTAGGCATAATACTGTCGGCTATTGTCAATTAGAAACTGAAAGAAACCTCAGAAACGAAAGAAAGAAGGGAAAGTGAGGAAGAAACAGATGTAGAAGTAGAAAAAAATTTCTGAAACGAAGGGGACTAAACAGGAACAAGAAGGGTCCACCGAAGAAGAACCATCCCCTTCCCTTTATTCGGAAGCAAAGGAGGATCCAGACAAAATAGATGAAACGGAAGAGATCCAAGTGAATGGAAAGGAAAAAAAACAAAAGATAAATTTCATTTGCTCCACGCTCAAGTGATATGTTGCCACATAAGGCGGAGGACTCGTAAAAGTATAGCTCTTTTAGGCAACTTTCACCGACTACAAATTTCTTTGCCCAAGTGTTGTGAGAGAAAATCATGTTGGAATCGGAGCCAATTTTGGCTCGAGCCGACTCGTCAAACTCAGAAACGGAATGCGCCATTGCGTTCGTCTCGCCGAGCTCTACGATTTAGAGCCAAGAATCACTCAAATCCGATTCCGGATGAATGAGAAATTCAAGGTTAAAGTTTGAACGAAAAATCGGTTGAAATAGGTACTAAAGCGTCAAAGAGGACAAGTTAAGATGAGGGGCATTTGCGCGAACAGGACGCGCTCAAATCTGAATGGCCAGCGTTCATCGCGCGGGATTGCGCGCGATCCGACAGATGGCGTTCACACTCCGTGTTCGGGCACGCGTAAGGCTACTCTAACGGTCGGATTTTTCATCTGTGGGACAATTTCGGTATGATCTGACGGATCAGATTCTGGCCGAATTTTTGAGCTCGATCTGACGGTCTAAAATCCACCCGAAATTCCCAGTTATATAACCAACTCTTCTCAAAGAGTTGTGTCCCTAAAAACCAAGAGTTTTGTCCCCAAAACTCTAGAGATGTGTCCCAAAAGTTTATACCTATTCAATTCCTATAAATACCACCCAAACTCACTTCATTTTTCATCAATTCAATTCATTCTCTTCTTCTCTTCCCTTCTAACAATTAGAGGTTCTGGTTAGCCTAGAATATCTAATTAAAGAAGTATTTTCTAGAGGTTCTGGATAGACTAGAATATCTAGAAAAGGAAGAAAGAAGTTCTTCATAGGTCGTCTAGAAAATCAATTCATTCTCTTCTCTTCTTCTCTTCCCTTCTAACAATTAGAGGTTCTGGTTTGTCTAGAATATCTAATTAAAGAAGTATTTTCTAGAGGTTCTGGATAGACTAGAATATCTAGAAAAGGAAGAAAGAAGTTCTTCATAGGTCGTCTAGAAAATCAATTCATTCTCTTCTCTTCTTCTCTTCCCTTCTAACAATTAGAGGTTCTGGTTAGCCTAGAATATCTAATTAAAGAAGTATTTTCTAGAGGTTCTGGATAGACTAGAATATCTAGAAAAGGAAGAAAGAAGTTCTTCATAGGTCGTCTAGAACATCAATTCAATTCATTCTCTTCTTCTCTTCCCTTCTAACAATTAGAGGTTCTGGTTAGCCTAGAATATCTAATTAAAGAAGTATTTTCTAGAGGTTCTGGATAGACTAGAATATCTGGAAAAGGAAGAAAGAAGTCTCGAGTGAAATCTGAATTTCCAAAGCATCTAGAAGATCATCCGCATCAGTCAAAGAGCTCATAATACTGACAAAGGTTCGCCCGCTTTCAGAATATAGAAGTACCATCTTAAAATTCTGAAAGGTTAGTCGTTGTATCCCGAAGGCATTCACCCTAACGTTTGGTACTGTTACGGGGGTGTAAAATGTCTTAAGGAAAGAGAATTTATTCTTGCCTCGACTACATTAAACACCTATCTCGGTTAGCCCGAAAGAAGGAATATTGACTTATCTTTATTCTTTAATAGTTTATCTCTCTATAAAGTTAGAGAAAGGAAACTCTGTCCGAATCAAGCCAAGACAGAGAGAAATCAACTTATCGATTAATAACCAGAGAACAACAATCTTAAGACATTTTCTATAGCGATTATTTCTCTGGTTATAAGATATTAATTTGGCTTACTTTCTGTGTGTTTCAGAAAAGGAAATGGCACGAACAAGAACCACCCTACGGGTTCTTCAGCCTAACACCACATACGTGGAAAACCCAGAGATGTTCAAGGGAACTGACTTCGCTCTGAAGCAGAAGCGAGGCAAGTCGAGGAAAAGGCAAAGGCCTGTCGAATGCTACAAATGTAGAAAGCGAGGCCACCTAGCCAAAGATTGTCACTCCACATATGACAGTCAAAGGGAAAAAGCCGATAACCAAGCTTTATTAGCAAAAGACACCGAAAATCGGAATCACCGTCTAATGATTACTGAGTTCGAAAAGGCGTTTGATCTACTTCATAAAATGAACCTCTGTGCAGAGGCACATGAAGATAACCTGGTTAACAACCAGAGATGGTGGGTCGATTCTAAGACAAATCATCACGTTTGTAGTGACAAAAGCCTATTCTCTTCCTATACAGAGGTAGCCGAAGGAAAAACCTTATTCAAGGTAAACGGCTCGACCACCCAAGTCAAAGGAAGGGGAAAGATCGTGTTAAAATTCACTTCCGAAATAGAGGTGACTTTGACCGATGTACTCCATGCTCCAGACAATCAAAAGAACTTGATTTCTGGTTCTCTTTTAAGTGAGAACGGGTTCAGACTAATCTTTCTGTCAGATATCGTTATCATATTTAAGAAAATGATGTATATTGGAAAGGGCCACTTATGTGGGGGGTTATTTCAATTAAATGTTACCCATGTAATGCCGAAGGCACCTATTATTAATAAAATTAATAATTATGCGTATATTATTGAGTCCTCCAATATTTGTCACGAAAGATTAGGACATGTGAATAATAAGTCATTAAAGACATTAATGAGCTTGGAGTTAAATTCCGAAACTCGAAATTTACTCAAGACGTACATGTCAAACATGTGTATAGTCAAAAATGACTAAAACGTTGTTCAAAGTCTTTAGACTTAATTCACAATGAACCCTATAACCTAAGAACGGTTCAAACATAAGGTGGAAAAGGCAATTCATTACCTTTATCGATGACTCCACTTGGTTCTGTTACTTACTAACACGTAAGGATAAAGCAATCGAAAAGATCGAGCTTTATAAAATCAAAGTAGAAACTCAACTTTGTAAAAAGATTGAGGCTTTGAGAAACGACTGAGATGGAGAGTATGAATCTCCCTTCGCCGAGATATACGCCAAGAATGGCATAGTTCATCAAACGGCGACTCTTTTGGTATAATGGAAGCACAGAACATTAGAAGGGATAAAACTCGATCAGTGGAGATTAAAAATCGATGATCAATCTAATCTCGATGAATTTTGTGAAGTATTTCACTAAAATTCTACTACTAGCCAAAAACAGAAATAAGGTTCAACCCATGGTGACCACAAATGTTGACTTAGTTGATGACTCTTAAAATATCTTCTCGATAACAGAGACATCGAAAAACTAAGCGACATCTTGACCACCAAGTATCGACATAAATACTGGGTGTGAAACCGTATATCGAGAATACAGAGAGCGATCAATGATGAATACATGATCCTAAAGATTCAATTTGATGACAAATCGAAGATGACAACCGCATAAGTTAGCGGAAAAGTATGTCAAGACAAATGTCAAAACCTAAACGGTTAGACAAGGTCGATGACAGAATGTTCTCGTTATACAAATAGCTACGAGACGATAAACTGTTCGAAAGAAATCATCGGTCTGAGATAATGAAAAATTCCGTGAAACACTCTCGAATACAAAGTTGACGAAGAATGCAAAATTCTGAAATTAAACTTGTCTTCGAGAAAGTAAGTTATTTCGTATAACATATTCAGGCGGTAAATAATTCTCTAGAAGGTCCTTAGGCCTGTCTAAGAATTACAAGGAATCCTCAGATATGTTAAATGGAAGGACCTTGGCTGAAAGATCTCAAGATCAGGAGTTATTATAAATAAATCCTTAAAGTCTTTGTAAGGAGGTCCCTAGTTTTGTATCATTACAGAATAGTCCTTATAAATCCTCATGGCAACCTAATCTTCTTGGATAGACAAGAGAATTAAGGTTAATAAGACGTAAAGTTGAATATTACATCATTCGGTCTAGACGTGACTCGAATAGTAAATTCAAGGGTCTTGGTAAGATTTTCAATTCAAGAGTATGGACGAAATCTAGAGACGATAAAGGACAAAATAATGAATGATAACTTTGATGATCATAGTCTATCAAACGAGTATATATGATTAAGACATATAACTTAAGAAAGAGTTAAACGAGAAACTCGCCTTGTATTATATCTCAAGGTTTTAATGATCATAAATCATCATGTTATAGAACAAAACTAAAGACACTACACTAAAGAAATTGTGTACGAAAATAGTTTTGTTAAAGAGGAGAATCCAATGGTTACCCTAGAACTGTGGGGGCAGATATTGTTACATATCTGAACAGTACCCTATATGGAATACTATAAAATTCCACCCAAATTGACGAATAAGAGAAAATACTCTTGAAATGTGGGGGGAACCAAAAGGAACCCAAATGCCAATTATAAATGGCATAAAAGTCTCTATATTCTCCTGACGATACAACATCATACGGACGTGAAAAGAGGGAAATTATAGAGTACCTCGGAAACCAGATTTAACTAATAAGAATGTTGGTCAATAAGGTTTAATTGAGTTAAGAACTATAGTTATATTCACTAAGTTGTGACAAGAGTCGGAAATCAAGTGTGTGAATATAAGTGATGACGTGAATGTCCAAATTCACTCAACAAATCTGGGAAAAACACAAATGGAAAGAACTTCTCTTCCTAATCCTAAACTAAGTAACGAGATTCAACCGTGAATCATCTGTTCAAAAGAACAGACAATACTAGTTAGGAATAAGAAAGTGTTTAAGAAGATATGATTCGATGTTTTTCCAGATTGAATCATTACTCATGATTGATAATCTAAAGTGCAAGGTTAGACAGAGAATGGTAGAATAACCACTCAAAAACCACGATAAGCATAAATACTTGAATTTGAACAAATTCAAGAAAGAGTTATCATAGTAACAAATAGTTCTTAGGTATCTGAGCAGACTCGTATTAATTGGTTGTAAATATCATAAAAGAAAACGAAGATATGTGGACAACACTCGAATCTCAGATACAAAACAGTGGATATGACAAACCACTAAGGGCTACGATATCACAAAATCCTCAGAGGCAGACGTGCATAGCTGGATCAATAATGTAATCCTAAAGGCCTTGATGGATACATTGTTTTGGAGAAAGCAAAGGAAGTAGGTGAACTTCCTGGAGGATATTTGTTTGTGATTGAAGCCAGTGCACGCAATAAACCTAAGTAGTTGTTGCGTAGGCACTAATACGGTAAGTCTAGAGAATTCAAAATAAATAGACTAGCACCGTAAAGCAATTGCTCTCAAGGAATGCATAAATTAATTATGCTCAATCCTACGTTACCTGGCGGATCCGTAAAGAACAAGGGTGAACAAGAGAGTTGAAATTGCATCATCAAGGGGAATGTGGCAAAAACGCCTAAAGTAAATGAGTAAAGGCATGGTGAAACCCTACCTAGATGACTGGAGATCCCACGATCTAGGTTCAAAGGGCAACTGAAGCTATATCCTGACTCGACAGTAACACTGTAAGAGATTTCTATCTCTTACCCATTCCTAGGATGATAACAGTGTTGCCTGCATTGAGAGGCTAAGCATTAAGCTTTTAATGAATCCGAAAACTTAGAACTTGATTCTAACGTGAGGTATAGCAGGATACCTTATTACGGATAACCTATATGTGTGTGAATTGATGCCGGTTCCGTGGGAAGTTCGTCTAGGCCGACTTCTCTAAAGCACACATGAATTCGGGAATGTTCAGGGCCGAAATGAACACAACCGAGAACCTAAGTCGGTAAGGGATTAGCTGTGTGATAGCTATTCAGGTTTACAATTCCCAGGACTCAGTTCAAGACGATAAGTTCACTGCCGTCCTTGTAGACCTTGTAGTTATTCACTAGGAAAGGTTCAAAGTCGAAAGACTACCTTCTTCCGATGCAGCGAAGTTCCGCATATGAGCTCTTTTAGTGTCAATATGTCAGTATAGTATGTTTGTATATAGTAAACCTCGAATTTTCATTCATGTGGGGGATTGTTGGAATCGGAGCCAATTTTGGCTCGAGCCGACTCGTCAAACTCAGAAACGGAATGCGCCATTGCGTTCGTCTCGCCGAGCTCTACGATTTAGAGCCAAGAATCACTCAAATCCGATTCCGGATGAATGAGAAATTCAAGGTTAAAGTTTGAACGAAAAATCGGTTGAAATAGGTACTAAAGCGTCAAAGAGGACAAGTTAAGATGAGGGGCATTTGCGCGAACAGGACGCGCTCAAATCTGAACGGCCAGCGTTCATCGCGCGGGATTGCGCGCGATCCGACAGATGGCGTTCACACTCCGTGTTCGGGCACGCGTAAGGCTACTCTAACGGTCGGATTTTTCATCTGTGGGACAATTTCGGTATGATCTGACGGATCAGATTCTGGCCGAATTTTTGAGCTCGATCTGACGGTCTAAAATCCACCCGAAATTCCCAGTTATATAACCAACTCTTCTCAAAGAGTTGTGTCCCTAAAAACCAAGAGTTTTGTCCCCAAAACTCTAGAGATGTGTCCCAAAAGTTTATACCTATTCAATTCCTATAAATACCACCCAAACTCACTTCATTTTTCATCAATTCAATTCATTCTCTTCTTCTCTTCCCTTCTAACAATTAGAGGTTCTGGTTAGCCTAGAATATCTAATTAAAGAAGTATTTTCTAGAGGTTCTGGATAGACTAGAATATCTAGAAAAGGAAGAAAGAAGTTCTTCATAGGTCGTCTAGAAAATCAATTCATTCTCTTCTCTTCTTCTCTTCCCTTCTAACAATTAGAGGTTCTGGTTAGCCTAGAATATCTAATTAAAGAAGTATTTTCTAGAGGTTCTGGATAGACTAGAATATCTAGAAAAGGAAGAAAGAAGTTCTTCATAGGTCGTCTAGAAAATCAATTCATTCTCTTCTCTTCTTCTCTTCCCTTCTAACAATTAGAGGTTCTGGTTAGCCTAGAATATCTAATTAAAGAAGTATTTTCTAGAGGTTCTGGATAGACTAGAATATCTAGAAAAGGAAGAAAGAAGTTCTTCATAGGTCGTCTAGAACATCAATTCAATTCATTCTCTTCTTCTCTTCCCTTCTAACAATTAGAGGTTCTGGTTAGCCTAGAATATCTAATTAAAGAAGTATTTTCTAGAGGTTCTGGATAGACTAGAATATCTGGAAAAGGAAGAAAGAAGTCTCGAGTGAAATCTGAATTTCCAAAGCATCTAGAAGATCATCCGCATCAGTCAAAGAGCTCATAATACTGACAAAGGTTCGCCCGCTTTCAGAATATAGAAGTACCATCTTAAAATTCTGAAAGGTTAGTCGTTGTATCCCGAAGGCATTCACCCTAACGTTTGGTACTGTTACGGGGGTGTAAAATGTCTTAAGGAAAGAGAATTTATTCTTGCCTCGACTACATTAAACACCTATCTCGGTTAGCCCGAAAGAAGGAATATTGACTTATCTTTATTCTTTAATAGTTTATCTCTCTATAAAGTTAGAGAAAGGAAACTCTGTCCGAATCAAGCCAAGACAGAGAGAAATCGACTTATCGATTAATAACCAGAGAACAACAAATCATAGAGATAGACGAGAAACTTATTTCACCATTCCAAAGAAACAGAAAGTGAGAAGGGAGTATCTACAGGCGCTCTCCTTTTTTAAATTTGATCCACCCTCACTCTTAACGCCTCCGCGGAGTAGTAGAGTTCGCGGAGTAGGCCCAGTCTGACGCACACGGGACTGCGAAGAGGTGCGGCCAGGAGCAAAAAAAAATAGGGCGCTTATAGAGGCACCTATGTGAGAATCAAGATTTTTTTCTCTGATTTTTAGAGGAAAAAAAACTAAGACTGACTAACTCTCTAGTGCTTGGCCTGCAAGTTTCTATGTTCTAAATGAAATCGACCATTTCTCAACACAAAAAAAAAAAATGAAATCATCCCTATTACCAAATTTTAGTGTATGAGAAAATGAGGCGCCGTTAGCTAAAATTCTGTAGACACCACTAGTATTACTCATGGACCATGGTCATAGATAAGCACCCAATTCCCAATACATGTATCCTTGTAGAAAAATCTCTCTAAAATCCATTTCTTCAAGGATTTATTTTTACAACTCTATATTCATGAGAGAGTTTTTCAACAAAAAATTCATGAGGGAGCAAAATTCATGTAACTTCACATACATTTTGCACTTAATTTTATATAATTATGTAAATTTGAAGTATCTATTTAACGAAACCTAATACTTATTAAGTGTTCTTGCTTTTTTAGAAAGAAACCTTCATTATCGTTGGAAAAAATCCAAACGCCTTACAAGGCTTCGATTACATCACTTGAATACAAAATCAAAAGTAAATCATGATGATTGAAGTTGTCATAAAATAATACTTGGACCTTTAAAGGTCATAGCAATGCTCTAATGGCCATAGCGAGACTCTTAAAAGGCATATCCATTATTTATACCATACATATGTAGATTTTTTACATGAGGATGATATAAACAATCCTCAAGAATCAAATCCATGACTCTTGATTTCAGAGTTCTAAGCATCTAACTGAGCAATAAGTGGAGATATAGAGAGAGCTTATGAGTTTGTATAATTGAAGTTGTTGAGTGAAGATGATATATTTTTTCTTTTTCTTTCGTCTTTCCGATTTCTTTTGTGACGCCAAATCCTTGGATTGAAAGCAACATTGCATACAAATCAAATCATCCATAATGTTTTTGTCGAATAAAACCCAATTGAAATGATCTCGTGATACTAATAGAACATTCTTCACTCGAATCGTTGAATTCGCCATCTCTTCAGAACTTATAACATATGTTAGTTCCGATTTGTTGAGGTGAAATAAATTTCAAAGCAACTCGTTCATCCCGTAACACACAATAATTGTTCGAAATTCGTAAGTCATATCTCATTAAAAAAACACCACAAAAACGTTGTAATCAATCTTAATTTGTCAACGATCATTTCCATTGATTTTTTTGAAATTTACAAACGTCGGAATTCCAAACCCTAATACGTAGGGGTTTCATCTCTTAAAAATTCCTAAGTCATGGAGAACAAGTAGGAGATCATCATTTATGTCAATCATCAAAATTCAAAAAGAATGATATCCTTTTGCCATTGTAATGTCTTAGACTTTACATTGAATTCATGAATTTTTACTACGTGCGTGAATCCATCATTTCTGGTGTTGATTCTTATTTAATCAGATCTCACGTCATTTGCTTGATTCATCAACATCTTCCTTATTTATCCCCCAATGATGATCTCTCAAGAACTACATAATTTTGATCACGAGAGTTCAAGAAAGAGAAACTCTTTAAATGGGGGGATTCTGGTGAAGAGACGATCTTAAAAAATAGATGATTTATTCTGAAATCTGTTGGTACTCAATATAGATGACTTGTTCAGAAATGAGTAGTATTTTCCACATCACTAAATGGGGGGATTCTGGCGAAGAGAAACTCTCCCTTTCCCTACAAACTTCTTTTCAGTTTTTACTGGGTATGGAGAGGAGATAGCATTAAGTGTTGTGGTTGTACCATAAATTCCACCATAGTGGAGTTAAAAGCTTCTTTTCTCACCAAAAGGTGAGAGTGTGTGACTATATCAATAAACACTTTACAATGCGACCTCTTTTAAAAAACAATGGTGATGGTTTGTTGGACCAGTCTCCCAGCTGAATCCCAGTCGGGTGACGTGGTCGGTCCAGATGTGAGTGAAGGAGTTTTCACTTTCTCTCTAAATCTGGTCCGTCCACGTCACCCCGCTGGGACTCTACTGGGAGACTGGTTGGGCATATTATCATAAAAACCAAACGCCACCTTACTGAATAGGAGGGTATCTTGGTCAATTAGCATACATTAACTGGTGAGAAAATAAAGAGTGACAGTTATGAAAGTAGTTGAAGGGTGAGGTTGAAGAGGAAAGACTTCTTCCCTACTCTCCAATTAAACTCTTAAAATGAAAACTAGGTTATAACTGATCAGTACTCTCCTCCTCTCTATCTCTATCTCTCTCTCAATTCACCTTCTAATCTTTCATATTTCCGGCAATGGCGTTTATCGGAATCTTAGCCGGTCTTTTTCTTCTCTTAGCTCTCTACTGTGGTACTGATCCATTCAAACACAGTCCAATATCTGATTTCCCTAATTTTGTAGCTTACAAGATCGATTATTCTCCTTGGTCTGAACTTCCGGTTGAGAAAGATACTGAAAATTTGTTGCAGAAATCGGAAATTAGGTTTTTGAATGAGATTCAAGGTCCAGAAAGTATAGCTTTTGATCCACTTGGTCGTGGTCCATATACTGGAATTGCCGACGGCCGTATTGTTTTCTGGAACGGCGAGTCATGGAACGATTTCGCTTTTACTTCACCTAATAGGTGAGCTTTTCAATCTGTTCTCCCCCCCTTTTATTAGTATCTTCATTTCTCCATCTTCAAAGTTCAAACTATAACTAGTGCCCTAGTTTTTATTTAGTTGTTTAAGTAATTACCAGAATTGAATGTTAAGTTTGACATGAACTAAAAACCAATTGACAATGAGTGAAAGTACCACTATATTTTAATTTTCGCTAGGAGTATCGTTTGTCCATTGTGAGACTATTCTCACACTCTCCTCATGTGTGGATTTCTTGAGCTTTACACATGCTTTGGGAGATGTGGAGTACATGTGGTCGTTGGGCTTATCACATGCAGGTCACCTTGTTAAGTTTGTGGACATCCAACTCAAAACCAATTGGCGACGACTGAAAATAACCTATATATTACAGTCGTGGTTATGGTTATATAATGCGTTGGATCGTGGATTCATCATCTTTGGCAACTATAAGATTTGTTATATATATGACAGATTATAAGTATTTCTTCTTTGTTTGCTCGATTCCTCGTTTTCTGATATTAATTCATCTCACATTGAAGCGATGTTCGGTTATGTAACTTCAATACACAAAGAAGTGAGGCTTGTGCTACATTAGTAAACGTATCAAGTGCTTAGTTTTCGTAGATGACATAGTTTAAATAAAATCAATGTAATGCAGTCTTTTTTCCGCTAATGAACTTATTGTTTGATTATAATTTAGTTGTAAGTTCTTGAATACATAATTTCGGATACGAAGTTCCTAATTTATGCAATCTCTTGTTTGGGGTTTTAGATCAGAGTTATGTAGTCCAAAACCGTCACCGTTTGCTTACCTGAAGGACGAGCATATTTGTGGCCGACCACTTGGACTCCGATTTGACAAGAAAACTGGGGACTTATACATCGCGGATGCCTATTTTGGGTTGATGAAAGTGGGTCCAGAAGGTGGATTGGCAACATCACTTGCAATTGAGGCAGAAGGGATACCTTTGAAATTTACAAATGATCTTGACATTGATGACGAAGGAAATGTTTATTTTACGGATAGCAGCACCAACTACCAGAGGAGGTAAACTATGCACTTGGGTTCTTTTATCGCGTCATTTATCCATGGAAGAAACAATTTTTCTTTCTTAACGATAGGAGTGCCACCGAAATGATGAAGTCTACTACTGTTTGTTCTTTCAGGAACTTCCTCCAGCTAGTTTTCTCCGGAGAACCATCAGGAAGGCTTTTGAAATACAATCCAACTACAAAGGAAACCACTGTCCTTATTCGGAATCTCCAATTTCCAAATGGAGTTTCAATGAGCAAGGATAAATCATTCCTTCTCTTCTGTGAAGGATCCGCCGGCAGGTCAGTCAGTCTCCTATATATGTCTATATCATTATTTCTTGTATCTTTTTTTTTTTCTGTTTAAACCAACAAAACATACAACATTTGTTATCGAATTGCCAAAACGAGCTTCAATCCTTAAATACTATCTTGCACTTCTATGTATTTAAGTCTAACCATTTCCGACGTAGGTTGAAGAGATACTGGTTGAAAGGAGAGAAAGCAGGGACCTCGGATGTATTTGCAGTTCTACCCGGATCTCTGGACAACGTGAGAACCAACGAGAAAGGAGAATTTTGGGTTGCTGTACATGCTCGTCGAACCATTTACTCCCATATTAATGGGATCTACCCTGGTTTAAGGATGTTTTTGCTCAAACTCCCAATTTCAGCTAAGATTCAGTACATGATAAGTGTTGGAGGTCGGCTTCACGCAATGATTGTTAAGTACAGCCCTGAGGGTAAACTCTTAAAAATACTAGAAGACAGTCAAGGTAAGATAGTTAAAGCGGTTAGTGAAGTTGAAGAGAAAGACGGAAAACTTTGGATTGGAAGTGTTTTGATGCCGTTTGTTGCCGTATATCAGTTGGAAGATTAAGTTGTTTCTTTTTGTCGTTGAACTCGGAATGATCCTGTACTAGACTTTAATAATGTTAGTTTATTATTGAAATAAATGACCTTGTTGTAGATTAATAATCAAGAATTTTAGGAACTAGGTTTGAAATCACAAACATTAATATATGTGTCGTCTTTCTAGTTTCTAGCTAGCTAACATAAAGATGTCAGTCTGAAATCTGTTATTTTGGATTCTGATTTTTGTGCGTCTTAAGCATCTTGGAGGTGAAGATTTCTTGGTTGATTTAGTGTTGAAATCACCATGAGTCATTCCTAAGACATGATCAAACTAAAATGATTTTTTTTTCTCTATTTGACAGAGAAGGTTGCAAACACGTCTGCTCTAAATGCGAAAGACTACTTTTTTTTGTCAAATTCCAAACATGGAGAATTCTTCAAAGTTGAAACAGGGAGAATTCTGTAATATTTGATAGGGGAAATGGGTCAGAAATCCTTACCCCAAATTATCTTTTGTGGGAAGGGATCTAACAATTTTTAAGGTTCGGCTCCCTATATAATATTTGCATGAATTTGCCTAGGGTTTTTCATGAAAGTTTGAGCAAACTTGTACAGTATATCTTTTGCATTTCCTTTGCCATTTGGTAATAGCTTTCTATCCATATTCATAACCAAAAAAAAAAATGACAAAAATGAAGAGAAGGAAAACAGGATTCTGTCTTCTATTTATGTAGCACCCTTCCTTTTCATAATCCATATAATAAAACTTTTAAAATTTTAAATATAGTCCTTCTCAGATATAAAATAACCTATTAAAAAAAAAATCCTTCTAAAAAATAAAATAACTAATTTAAGAAAAAAAAAAACAAAAGAATTTGCAAGGGCTTAATAAATAGAACTTGTAATATCTCTCTCTCTAGATGCGTTTAGGCAAGAAAGTTTCTACTCATATTTGGGAAAGTTTCTACTAAGATTTGGGAAAATTTTCTACACAAATTTCAATAAAAGGACTTCACTTTAGTGTTTTGGGGTTTTAATCTCCACTTTCTCTTCATTGAACTTTAATTCTACTAAGATTTCTGGTGAGTACTCGACCTTATATTCAAATTATTATTATTATTCTTATTATTTTTTTCTTAAATTATCATCTCCTTTGTTAATTACAAAGATTTCTCTTGGGAGCCTATGAAATCTCCATTGATAAGTTGGTTAAATTATCACCTCCATTGTTAACTAAACACTATGAAATTTGTATTGGTTATTTACTATGAAAAAAGAATTAGACACTCAACTAATGAATATTGCAAGACAACGAAGAATGAGTTATAAGTTGTTGACCTAAGTTTATCGAAAATGGATGCTTATTATAACGAACATAAAAAAACATAAACATTTATTATAATAGTTCAAATTTTGAAATACTAATTTAGATGGGTAGCTCGTTTGAATCGATTTCCATATCTCCTCTTCTAAACCCTATTAGTATTGAATTGGCACCAACATAAAAGGGGTTCATCTCTAATATTTTTGACGGACAGGGAGTGAGGAATTCCAATTCAGAACCAATTAAGAAGGAAATAGTCGTATAATAATTTTTAAATGTTTGGTAACTCAATAATTATTTTTTTCATTATTACTGTAACAAACGTTGATCACTAGATTTACTACTCTATTGTTTACCTTATAATTAACTTAATTCAAACAACATTACTTTCAGTTGCCATGAATGTTAATTATCTCTTGCTAAAAAAAAATAGTCATTTTTGTTAATAGCTAAATCTCCAACCAGAAGTTTTCACGTTTTTTTTTAGGAGAAAGTGTTTTTTTTTTTGCTGAAAAAAAATGCTTGAATGTTTGAAAATGCAACTGAATCAGTTATGACCTAAGTTTTATTTGACTAAAGTTTTCCAAAGTCTAATTCTTTAGATGTGTTGCTTCGAAACCATATAGTTCTTCAGTCAGGTTTGATGCACATACCCACATTAACAATCCTAAACCCACTACATACGAATCAAAGGATGTATCTTTGCTTTAACTTTTGATCCCCAGATGCACATCTGAAAAGTATACAAGTTAAAAGAGTTGTAGGAGATTAGGAGTTAAAAAAAATGTGTTCCGACAATAGATAGTAGTCAATAAGCCCTTATAGGTTATTGATAATGGGCATTATTGAGTTATAATAGGTTGTTCATATTTACTTATGTCTCAAAATCTCATAAGACTTAGTCCAAGACTTAACTCTTACTAGCGCAATTCCTTTTCTATTAGTTATTTGTCTAAATATGGTTTAACTGTGCTTGATTTTATCTACCCAAAGCTCTGAACATTCGTTAGTTGGAAATAAGACACTTGACATTGTAACCCATTAGATTCCAGATAGATAGAAATTTTAACTAACTTGGGATAAATCATAAATTCCATTTATTTTTACTATTTAAATGTGTCGAGAAGTCATGGTATGGATTTTCTCTCCCAAATTATTTACACTTGTATCTTGACATTGCATAATAAAAATGTTATGGTCTCTCTGGCCTATGATTGTTGTTGTGTCACGAAATGTAAATTGACTTTCACCAACTCGTACAAGATTTAGTTATAATCGTTTCTGTGTATCTCAAATTGAAGTATCGTTTTCTACGGACGGGACATATCCTTTTTGACTGATGCCGATAAATCACATTTATTTATGATTTTCACCAAGGAGAAGATAAAGAAGATGAGGAATAATTTTTCATCGTTGGCACGGGCTATATCTAGTAAAATATTTAATACAACAAAGTTGGCTCTTGTGAGATGCAACAACCTAATCCCTAAGTTACATTTATTTGAAAGTAATCGGCCCTGTTTAGGGTTAAAATTCTTTGTAGAGTATATAACTTAAACTCCGACAAAATCACTCTATAGCAGAAACTACAATTTGAGCTAAATTAGTCGTAATATTAAAAGTGAGAAGGCCTTGGACATCTCATGTGGACACAATAGCTTAAATCTTCGTTAGAATATGATACGAGTGAAACTATTGGATAAAAAGTATCTGATTCTCCTTCAAGAGAAGGAAAATGATGAGTATCCTGTTCTCCTGTTTAAGAAAAAGTAAAGTAACTTTTCGTTTTACACTGAAATTAAGGACCAAAAGTTGATTATCCGATTCTTGGTTTTTTTCAATTCCAAATCGTTTATTTGACCCAATTTAAGGACAAGATTAAGTAGTGGGCGCCCTCTCTCTTTCTCTCTCTAAAGAATGACTCACCACAACTGGTCCCATACCAACCCAAATGTTTGTTTAGAAAAGATAATCACTTGGATGATCTTGTCTCTTCTATACTACTTTTTTTTATTTGCTTTGGAAATGATAAACAAATAGAAAAAAGTCAGATTCTACTGATCTCAGTTTTGCCTTTTTCGATGTTTATTCAGAGTAAAATGAATTATTTTGATTCTGGGGTTCTCTCTTGTTGGTCTAAAACTTGTTACACACAACAATTTCATGTTTTATTTCCGTCTGGGCTCTCTCAACAACCTCATCTCAGGTACCTCTAAACTCTTTTTCCTATGATTTTGTTTGAGATCTGAATCTCTGGGTTGGTTTTATATATCATAATACATCATGGGAAGTTTTCAAATAGCTCGATTTAGGTGTGTTTGATTAAGATTTCATTTTCAGATTGATTATAGTTTTCCTTTTTTCCTCTCTATTTTTTGTTCTTATATATGAGCTTTGGTTATGGTAATTAGAGCTGAAATGAGTGATTCATAAGAGAGCTAAAGATGTTTGTTTTGTTTGATAATGTTTCAAATTAGTTGTTAATTTTTTTTGTATTGTTTGAGAGTTTGATTCTATTTTCTCACACCAATGGTTACACCTCCTGGTCTTATAGATTCTGTTGTTTCTTCTTCTGCTCATTTTGTTTTCCCAAGTTTTAGGAATATCAATACTTTCTGTACATAAAGGTAATCTAATATTTTAGATGGAATGATTGGTTGAAGACCTTAAATACTAGTACTTTTCATGTTTAAGAGAAAAGGGTGTCTCTTACAAACTATGAACGGCGGGCTGTCTTTCGATAGTAGTTTAGAAATACTTCTTCGGTTTATAGGCCGAGTGAAGAAAAGAGTATTATTACTTAATATCCTAATGATTCTCTTATTTATGCATTTTGGGGGTAATACGATTGAGATTTTAAGTTGTTGCAGATTGTATAAATTAGTAGAGTTGTGTTCATCTAAAGAAATCTTCCGTCTCTTGCTTCGATAATATGGTAGTTCTTGTATTTCATCTTACTTGAGTAATGGTTTTCTCTTTTTTATTTCTCAGGACAAATTTGAGTTAATTCCGAAGACAACTAGAGGCATCACAATATATATATATTTATCATACTTTACGCAATAATTTTCGAGAAATTCAAAACAAATTTGGTGTCCCTCCTAGAATGCGAAAATGAGCAACAAAGAAAAGATTATAGAGTACCGAGCAAGGCTAGACAAGACATTGGCATCTCATGAGCTTCAAAATGAAGAGTCTATTAAGTCCCGCATCAAGAATGAATACCTAACTTCATCACCGCCTGAGATTGAAGGTTGGTTAGTTTCTATATTTCTGTTGACTTGTGTTTCTGTTTTTATTTAGGTAATCAGGAAACATGTTAAATTTGTTAATGGTGAGATTTCAATTGAGACCAGACAGTAGTACGCTTCACAGTTTGTATATTAACTTATCCAATCCTTAAAAACCTGTTGACAGGATATCTCGAAAATGTTGTTGAAAAAAGAGCGAAGGAAGTATCACATTTTCTTGATATGTTGAGAAGCGTGGGAAGTGACAAAATGGTATCGAGAACTCATGGTGCGGCACATGGAGAGTGGAAGGTACTCTAATGGGGCTGAATAATGATTTTGTTATTTTTTTCTTCTCTGTTATAACGGGTAATGCTACTTTTGGGCGCCATATTCGAAGTCTGCATATTGTTAGCAGACCTAACAATTAGTTAATTACTTCCACGGAAAACATGGCCAAAGCAAAGGCATCCTTTGAAGCTATACTTTTCTTTATTGACAGTTAAAACAGGACACTGATGAGTACCGTGTTATGTATCGAGAAGGTGCTCAAGGGACTCCATTTCATACATTACTTGTTGAAGGCTATGTCGATGGACCTCTTGATGTCTGTGAGTTCATCTTGATGCACTCGGATTTTCATTTCAAATTTGCTATGTGCCACTATTCGATAGATGGCTAAATTAGGAAATACCTAAGACTGATTCAACCTTGGATGCAGGTTTATGTCTTTCATGGGAAATAGCCCTTTTTCATAAATGGTTAGGTTCTTTTCCACCATTGTCTATTTTTAGTTGATTGAAGTAATGTATGTCACTAGATAAGGTAAATCATGTTGGTTCAGTGAAGAAAACTTTTATTAGAGCTAACTCTACCTGGAATTTATTGTTTTCAGGTGGCCACAGTTTAATTTTCCAACTTTCAAAATTATAGCCTCAGAATGTGTTCAAAAGGTTCGAATTGGTGAGCAGATCGCTCTGGTGAGGTTAGTCTTGTTCTAGATCCGAAGTTGTAAATATGCCGTTTGGAGTTATTCCCTTTAGTTTTGAACTGCCTCAAGATGTTAATTTTTTTTGTTGGCTATTTGGAAGAAAGGATGAAGGTTGCATGGCCTTTATCAGGTAGAGAGGTTATTCTGCACTATTTCGAACTAGAATTTCTTGAAGATGATCTTGTCATTGTTGTACTAAACACGGTATGATCTTTAAACGTTTATAAGCTCATTGTTTTTTTTTCGCCTTCTTTCGTAGATTTAAGCTATCCTGAAATCATAACATAATACCCTGAATGTTTTGATTCAGGTATCTGATGTGAAGAGTATTGATAGAAGTACCCATGGCTTCACAAGCAAAGGAATTCCGGAAGCAAAGGATATTGTTCGTGCAGATTTGGTGGGAGGATTTGCTTTACAAAAGGTTACCTCAAACAGAAGCTACTTTCGGTTAGTTCTAGTGCTTGGATCGTTTTTTTCTTTCGAATTGTGTCTAGACTATTTTTTAGGATAGTTTACTCGTCTATCATCAACTCCTGGTATATTTGAGGCAATGAAAGTCGATAGATGATGAATTTAAACTTCGTTCGCCTAGAAATTATAGTTCTTACCAAACTATTTAATTTTTGCAGGACAATGGCAACTATGGATATAAAGTTGGATATTGTACCCCCTTCACTGATTAATTTTATGTCAAGACAACTCATTGGAAGTGGATTTAAGCTTTACCAAAAGGTACTATTTCTTTCTAAGATATCTCTATTTGCTAGTGATAGAAAATGACGTATCTATTCTGCGTATCTCAACTTTTTCCATGTCTATTATATCAACTCAAGCGAATAGTTTTTTACCTGATTTTTTTCCTTTCGTTTTTGTCGTTAATTCCTTCCAGGCAGTTGCTTCTGTGGCTAAAGGTGATGAGGATTTCGGGAAGGCCTTGAAAGACCCATTATATGCTCGAATACGTGAAGGTTTAAGTCACGATAATAAACCGAAGAAGGTTTTGAAACCGAAAGAAGTTGACAGGAAGAAATCTGCAGAGATCTGCCCCAAGGAAACTGCAAGTGAAGCTCTAGCAGCTTATACGCCAGTTATAGACCAGAAACCTCTTGGTGATCTTCCTGGAATTCAAATTCCTGATGCCGCCAAATCCAATATATGTCAGATATCTCCGAGCGAAATAGAAGAAGAAGAGATTGAACAGGAAACACACTTAGAAGAAAGTGAGAAAAGTAGAGAACCTATTGATCAATCTTCATTTACTCAAACTGATGAACAATGTCGGGTTAGCAAACAGAAGAAAGTTTTGATCAGTTCAGAGGTTGAACATGCTATTGGCATATTAAACAATGTTATTTCTATGGTTCGTGGGGGTGGAGTTAGCATCCAGAATTGGTCTGGATTAGGCTCCGCCAATCAAGAACATGGAAATACAGAAACAGTTGCAGGAGAGGTGGTCTCATCTTCCCCTCAAAAAAGTCCAAATAATGGGGTATCAAAAACAGAGGACAAAGATAGGATTATTAATGGAGATGAAAATGATGCTGGCTTTATTTCATTCAGGTAATTCAGCTAACCAAGATAGCCATTTTAGTTTACTGAAAAGAATAAAAACAGATTAGATGGTTAGGAGTTAAGACCGGGACAATATTTTGATAAATTATTTGCTTCAATATTTCTAGTTCTGTATATGATTCGCCCTTGTGGGTTTGTTCGAAGATATACGTACCCAAATGCCCTCCATGTCTTTCTTATCTATTCGATTTTTTTATATGCAGACCCAGTACACCGGAACTTACAGTAGAAGAAGTAAACCATATTCGGGTAGCAACATCATCATCGAAACAAAAGTCCCTGGTTAATGACAAACCCCAAGAGTCTGCGTCAAACTTGCCCCTCGCCATGAAAATGGCAGACTTGGTAGAGGCACCAGTAGCAAAGAACATGAACTACAATAATGAGGTTCTTATCAAAGTCAATGGCATCCATGAAGGTAAAGCAAATGGTGGAGAAAACTTCAAGAAAAAGAAGCATAGGATTTGTTGCTTACACTTTTCACGTCAGTAGAATTCACGTCTCATTGATGCGGCTTAAGAAATTTCTTAATTTTGGTGAACCCAAGTTGCAGTTAAGCGAATTCTGTTTGTAACATGAGAAAGCTCCATCGAAGTATAATTCCATATTGCCAACGGTTAGAAGCTTATCCCCTGTCTATACACGATGTAGAATTAAGTTAAACCTATACTGAGAGATTAGAAAATTTAGAGTTATTGACCGTCGAACTTCAAAATAAGAGCTAACGTGTTATTGAGGAACTGCAATTGATCCTTTATGTCCAGCAGGAATCTTTGTTACTTTCAGCAGTTCATTGTATGTTGTTATACATGTTTAATTGTAATTTGTAACAGGGAAGATCGTACTCGTTAATGAATTATGATTGTGGAAAACTTTGTTTTTGTCGAAGTGGTGTGTTTGTGAATATACTTGAAAGCTTGAAGTAGTTTTTGTTTACTCCTTTTTCCGATGTCTGAATCTGGCTTGTTTCCTAGATTTCAATCAATAACTCGAAGAAACTTAAATTCCAATTAACGGAGAGAAACTTACGATAAAAACTTTCGTTTATTAATGAGATCCCACTTCTTTTGTAATACAGTATGAGCTAAATCAGTCTTACCTTCTCTATTTAGTCCATAGTTTACAGTTCTGAAATTAACAGTACTAGGCAAAATTCCACTCTCTAACATATCATGAATAAGCTGCAAGGCTTCTTCAGATCTTCCTCCCTTACAAAGACAAGTAATGAACATCGAATAAGTTTCAAAATCAGGAAATGGTCCTTTTAGTTTTATACGGCGAAAGACACGCCAAGCATCAACAACCATCTCCATGTTCATGAAACCGCGAATTAAAGCAGAATACGTAACAATCGTTGGCTCCAAACCATCCTCTCTCATTTTCTTGAAAATCTCCAAAGCTTTTCCGATGTTTTTCACTTTGAAGAAATGGACAATCATCGAGGTATATACATGAACTGTCGGATTCATACCTCCCTGTCTCATTTTCTCCACCTTAGCTAAGGCTTCTTCTGTCCTTCCTCCTCTCAGTAAACTATGAACGAGGCTTCCATATATATACTGGTCCAGTTTAAATCGTTCTGTATTTACCTCATCTGCCAAAGCTAAAGCCTCGTCTAGTCTCCCTGCTCGGCAAAGAGCTCTAATGACCAACGAATAGCTAAGTGGAACTGAGAAGCCACTACTGAGCAGATGTTCCTTGCATTTTCGAGCATCTGATACTTTACCTACTTCACACAGACAATTAAGATAAATCTCAGCTAGTTCCTTATCTGGGACATGTCCAGCATTTATCATATCATTGAATATTTTGATTGCTTCATCTATCTTTCGCCCCTTCTTTCCGCAAAGACATATTACCAAATATTTGTATGTATTACTACTAGGTATAAACCCATTAGCTGCCATCTCTTCGAATTTTTTTAGTGCAATCTCGGTTAAACCTGCTCGAGCATACTGCATTATCATAATAGTCCATGTTTCCGAAGTTATCAAGCTGCCACTTCTTCTCATCTCATTATAGAGGTTTCTCATGTGCTTAAAATCTTTCGACGATCCAGATATTTTTATGGCCATGTTATAGGTTTCTGTAGTATGGCTGTAACAAGATTTCTGACCTACCCATGAGAAGAAACTCAACGTAGCATTGCCGTATCGTCGGCAATCACGAAGAACATCGAGAACAAGTCCAGGTGTAATCTGAACTCTGCATTTTTCTAAAGCTTCTTCCATTGACCTCCATTCTATGGAAGATGATAAGATCTTACATATGACCTGAAAATCTTGATCACTGTAATCTTTTCTCAGGGGCTCCAGACATACATCAGCCCTCTTTGCGTTCATGTGGTTAGTTTCTAGATGGTGATTGAGTTCTCCCGGTTCACTTAGATCAAAAACAGTTTGGGTCTCTAAACTGAGAGAACGATGACGTGTCGGGGAACTTACCAATTCGCTTTCCTGCGTGCATAACTCAGCAGCTTTCAGCATCTGTTTGACTTTCTCTGCCGTTGCCACTTCCCCTTGTTTCTCTGAAGACGATATTACTAAATGAAACAGTTCATCTCTGATGTTTAATTTCGAATCCCTCATTTCCTTCAGAAGCTTGAGAGTCTCGGATGTTCTTCCGACCTTACAAAGCTCCTTAACAAACACCGAGTAAAATTTAGTTGTCGGCTTTATATCTTTCTCTTTCATACCTTCAAAAACTTCCCATGCTTCAGATACATGATTGTGTTGAATATGACCTGCAATCAAAGCCGTGATGGCTACAATATCTGATTCGACTCCATTTTCCAACATCTCCTTGTACAGTTTGCAAGCTCTTTCATACTCATTCGACCTGAATAAGTTCTGCATAAGCTCAGTGTAAGTTGAAACTGTAGGAAAATGTCCAGATTCTTTCATTTTACAAAAAATTTCGAAGGCTTTAGAGATCTCTCCTCTCTTTAAGTACCCATTTACCACAAACCCATAAACTTTCCCATCAACAAAATCGTTTTTCTTCATAATTTCCACGATTTCTAAAGCATCAGACATTCGACCGGTACTACACAGCCCTCTCACCAAAATTTCAAAATTTATAGGATCAAGTGTTATTTTTTTATTCTTAAGCTCATGAAGCCATTCTATTGCTTCTGGGATTCTACCTGAGATGCAAAAACATTTAAGTATGCTAGAATAAACCTTCTGTTCTGGTATTTGGGAAACATTTATCATGTCATCTCCAACCAACCGAACAGCCGAGCGATCTCCTGATTCAGATAAACAATTCAATAACAGTTTGTACAAATTCATGTCTACTTCCATATTCTTAGATACCATTTCCTTGTAAAACTCCATGGCAATCTCAGCTTTTCCGGCATTACACAAAGCACCAACGATCAGTTTATAGGCTACCCTATCAGGCTCAGAACCACATTTCCTCATTTTCTCGAAAACAAGCAAAGCTTTGCCAATCATATTTGCCTTCCCATAACTAGAAATAAGTATAGTCCAAGTCTTGATATCCTTCGGGCACGATTCAATCTCCATTTCCTCGACCAACTTCTCAACCAGATCAAACTCTTTTGCCTCCCCAGCTATGTATATCATAGTATTATAAGTGTTAGTCGTATGCGTATACCCATTTTGAAGCTTCACCCAATTGAATAACCTAAGAGCTAAATCTCCTACTTTAAACAACCTCTTCAATACTTTCTCAACAATATCTGAATCAAACGGAAACCCCGAACTTCCTAACCGTTCTTCAATCGAAAATTTCGCATTTTCATCACGTATAATCTCAGTTATCTTATGAACAATGGGACTAACATCATTTACTGATGAAACTCCAAACTGGGTTTCTTCAAAACTCAACTTCTCATCATTTCCAATCTGTAAAATACTCTCACTGTCATTTGCACAAACACCTAACCTCCTATGTGATTGTTCTTCTTTTATCTCATAATTTCCACCATGGGTATCTTGAGAAATTGAAATCCCACATTTACTTGTACCATCAGTTATGAGATTTTGAGTTCCAATAATCTCTGTGATGTTGGTAAAGATAGAATTCAAATCTTTTGTTTCTGAAGGTGTTTCCTTTACCTGGGTATCCTTAATTTTCTTTTTGGATTTATGAATCTTGGAAGAGTTTAAACGAATTGAAGTTTTAAAGATATGGAAATTAAAATCCGGGGATTTAAGGATGAAATCAGATAGAGTTGAATCTAAGAACCGGAGTTTGAAAAGGTATCTCATTTTTTGAGTGACTAGTGAAATGTTTGAAAGTGAGCATTTGCACACGTTTTTATAGTTTTGGGGGTTGTATACGTAGGATTTTTTATTTGTTTATCCTACGTGGCAAATCCCTGACCAATAATAGTGAAACGTCAGCATCCTGAAGTTCAAATGATGACATGGCAACTTAGGAATCGCAAAGGAAACGAGGGATTATAAATTTGGTGATGGTCTAGGCCTTATGGAAAAGGGATCCTCAGCTCTACTAATTCGCACCCTCGTAAACTTAGCCCATGAAGTTTCAACTAGCTTGAATTTACGAATTCGCACCCTCGTCTAGCTTGCAAATAGAAGCGCATTGAAAATCATAGCTTTTGTTGTTTTCTCTCGTCAAGACACGACACAAAGTACAATCACAATAGTCACTCTTCCATTTAATACCTACGAGAAATACAAAGTAAATCATAGATTCTGTTGTTTTCTCAACTGTGACGTGTATTTTGCAGAATTTATATTGGGGATTCTGCGTACGGAAAATTGCTCCTATTTTTGCCTTCAAGTAAGTTTCCCTTTTTGAGTTGAGGAAAATGGGGTTTCTCTGATTTATACTAATTTTAAGAGTTTGTGTTAGCCCCTCTTCCCTTTTTTTTTTACTTGGCTAGTTCGCTATTGGGTATTATCCACCAATTTGGTGTATTCACGGAGAACTGTATGGAAAGTGCATATATGGAACAATTGTTCATCTGATGTTTACCTTGAGCATTTTGGTATATTAAGATGCATGATTTTAGGTTATGGATTCGCGATTTCAGGCCTAAAGAAGTAGTGAAATCAACCACAGAGTACACTGAAGCCGATGTCACTAATGACATGAGCCCAGGGGCTATCTCCTTGGACCCTTCAAAACCAATGAACCATTCGGCTTCCCTGGGCAACAAAGCGACATTGAAGCTATGGAGAGGACGGAGTGTAGGTGGTCTAAGCGGTTTCGTTTGATGCGGCTGAAAAAATGAGGAATGGGTTCTTTTAGTTTTTTCGGTTCTCCTCCAGAAATCTTTGAAGACGATTCATCATCGTCATGAGCAAAGAAAAGATGAAGCAACTTATCCCGAGTTAGCTGGGCAGGTGAGAGATGTTTGAGACATCCATGAATCCGTCCGCTAACTGCCTACTGAAATAAAATGCATGGGATACATGATACAGATCTTGATGGTGGATTAAATAAGAAGTTGAGACATGAATAAGTTTTTAATGCATGGGGTACAAAGTGGCCTACGAATTGGATCAATGAATGGGGCACCCACCACAACTATAATAATATCGAAGAGAGAGAGATAAGAGAGGATGTTTCCTTTGGGAGTGGAAGACAGGTGATGTTTGATTCCATGTCGTGTGGAATGAAGGCTTTTATAAATTACTACCATGAACACCCACGCCACGTTCCTTCCCCAATTATTAAATCCCTTCCCCATGGTACGTTAATTATGCAAGTTCTTCCGCAAATTAGATATGTTTGTGATAATCTAAGTTAGTCAACTGAGGCAGGTCATGTCAACAATAAACAATGAAACTCGAAGCGAACAATAGTTGGTTAGTGCATTGGAATGCTCTTCATCTTATCCTCCCAATTTAAATTAGTAATATTATAATAATGACAATCCTTCCAATGTTTTCCTTCCTAATAAAAAAGTTCCTCTATCATTTTCAAAATTAACACATTAATCAATTTAATTTGAACAAACTGAGAGTACGGTATTCAATTTAAATAATGACCTACAATGTTAAAATCGACCATTTTATGGAGGAGAAAACACAAAGAAATTAGTAAGTGATATAATCTTAACAATGTAGACAGAGTGATTAAAACCCGAAAATGTACTAGGGTTGTAAAAGGCTTCTAGGTTGGTTATAAGTAAAGCTACATGTACAACAAACAAAGAGAGACTATTTTTTTCTTTTTCATTAAGAAACACAGAATTTAGAGGCGAGCTTGTTATTGGCGTAACTGGCGGAACAACCAAGCAGCAGCCGGGTTGTGCCGGCAAATTGCTCCATATATTACGTTGTTACTGTGTCTCCAACCCCCACCGGACCGGACCCACCATCTTCTCTAACTAGTAGTACACTAATTACAAAGTCAAAGCCGTGTTGAAATTCAGACTTTGATAACTCCGCCCTCTTTCTATATTGAACACTAAAAAGTAGGCCAAAATCCTTTCAACAAAAAAAAAAAAAAAAAAAAACTGATTTCGCCTACACTATTATCTAAAGAAAAATTCATGAAAAAAATTGAAAGAGTAGAATGAAAGTAATTTTTTGTAAAAGTAGAACGAAAATATTCCAAAAACCATAATTATCAACTGCCCAAATTCTTTGTTTAAGTCTAAATCGGTTGATTCTGGTTAAAGGAAGTTCCTGAATCACTTTTAGTGTGGGCGTATGAGTGTTGGCTTTACTTATTGGTTACCTTCAACAAGAATGTTTTTTGATTGTTTTTCTTTTTTGTTGTTTTATCAACTAGTTTTGATTTTTTTTTTTATATTATGTTAAATTTATTTACGCTATCTAAAAATGTAAAATTTATCTTTCTGAAGCTACATAGGGCATTATTTTCAGTAATTGAATTCAGTGGTGCTGAGTGATGATGATATTATTATTTTTTTTTATAGTTTTTCTTTTTTTGATGAAATATTGTTGTTTATAGTTAGGTTCACTAAAGAACTTTTAGTAAGTCAAACTTCATCTCTTACTCGATTCATTTTACGGAAATTTTATGCTTTTGGATGGTGCCAATGCTAAAATTTTTATTTATGTTTGTAAAAATAGAATATTAAATTATTATTATACAATTGAGTTTATCTCTGTGCAGACGAGGATATTATTTCATATACCAAGAAATATTAAATTATTATTATTGCAAAAATAGAATATTAAATTATTATTATACAATTGAGTTTATCTCTGTGCAGACGAGGATATTATTTCATATACCAAGAAATAATGGTAGTCCTAGTCTCCCAACAAAAAAAAGAAGAAGAAAGAAAGTTGTTCAACAAAAAAAAAAAAAAAAAAAACGAAATAATGGGAGTGCTATACATGTCTTTTCGATTTGTACAAATTTTTTTCATTTAATGTTACATCATCAATCCAAGAACTCCAAATCAACCTTCTACCTTTTTTTTTCTTTTGTTGCAATTCTTCTTTTTTTTCTTAAGAAGAAAAATTACACGACTACATGGGCACGCATGACAGTAAAATGCACAATCCACTATTCCACTCACATTGTCGATCTAAAAAATATTAGGCATTTCTTTTTCCACATGGACTACTAGCTTTTTTTTTTGTTGAACTACATGGACTACAAGTTGGTAAAAAACTTTTAAAAATCATTTTAATGATTGTAGAGATCATCTAAACTACATTTATTTTATTTATGTCTAAATTCAACAGATCAAATATTTCAATAGAATCCTACATCAGACTTGTAGGTTGCGAAATAGGTGTCTAACCACTGGACTAGTAGGCAGTGGACAAACGTTGGACATTTCTCCCCTGGCTGAAGTTGAAAAGAGAAGACCAACAACAACTGTTTTATCTTCCTTCCCCAGTTCTCCCTCCCAGGCAGGCAGCCTTGGGTAAAAATGTCGTTCCCTCCATGTTTTAATATTAAACACAATAAGAATTCACAACACACAGTCTCGAACAAGAGAGAGAAAAAGAAAGACTTGTTCATCTCTCCCCCCTTCTATCACCGCAGCCAGACCTGGTAAACTCATAAAACCACCGTCTTCTCTCTCTCTCTCTCTCTAGCCATTCTTCATCTCTTCTGATTCTGTATTGCTTCCATCTGCTAATGTTTCGGCTCATATATTCTTTTCTTTTTTCTAGTCTTTTAGGTTTTTAAGAATTCGATGTAGAATTTGTCAGAAATTCAGTACTTTCTTGTTAGAGATTCTGTTTTCGATTTGGTTTTAGCATAATTAAGAACAAGGGTTTCAGTTACTGGGGTTTAATTTGATCTATCTTACTGTGATATCTGTAAATGTACCTGACTTTATTAGTTTCTTAAATAGATTTGTACTTTGAGAATTAAATGCAAGAACTGGAAATCTTGTTAACAAATTAGAGTTCGATTTCATGATAAACTTTCAACAAATTTTCAATTTTTAGAGTGACAAATGCTTATGATCTTATCAGAGTAGAAGAGGTATTGATATCAAAATTGATGTAGTAAGTAATTAAGGGTTTGAATTGAATTTTGAAGTGAGATTACAATGGGAAATACTTGTGTTGGACCAAATATTTCTAAAAATGGATTCTTTCAATCGGTTTCCGCTGTAATGTGGCCGTCTCGTGGCCCCGGTGATGAAGCTCTTCCTTCTCCTCATGGAGATGCTAGTACCACCAGTGAACCAACATCTGACCTAAAAGCACCTGAATCTCCTTCCCCTCCTTCACCTATCCCAAACATACCTCCTGAACCAGTTATTATACCCAAAGAAGAAACTACACCACCACCTCCACCTCCTCCTGCTAATCCTAAAAACCCTAGAAAACCCCATCACAAGAGAGTACCCAGTGTCGGGCTTCAAGCCGATGTTTTACAAGGGAAAACTGATAATTTAAAGGAATTTTACACTCTGGGTAGGAAGCTTGGACAAGGACAATTTGGGACTACTTTTCTCTGTTTAGAGAAAGGGACAGGGAAAGAGTATGCTTGCAAGTCAATTGCCAAGAGGAAATTGGTGACGGAAGAGGATGTCGAAGATGTTAGGAGGGAAATTCAGATAATGCATCATTTAGCTGGTCATCCGAGTGTCATCTCTATTAAAGGGGCTTACGAAGATCCCATGGCAGTTCATCTTGTTATGGAATTATGTGCAGGGGGTGAGCTATTCGATCGGATTATTCAGAAAGGACATTATACGGAGAAAAAGGCAGCTGACCTAGCTAGGACCATAGTTGGTGTAGTTGAAGCTTGTCATTCTTTAGGAGTTATGCATCGAGATTTAAAGCCCGAGAATTTTCTCTTTGTTAATCAGAGAGAAGATTCACAACTTAAAACAATTGACTTTGGACTGTCGATATTTTTTAAGCCAGGTAAATCCTAAAACTTCCTTCTTTTGGTTCCTTTCCCTCACTCTCTTCTATCCTCTTTTGTAGATTCTCATTTTGCATACTGGGACTGTGACATTGAAGATCGGTGCTTAGTTTTCAAACTTGATTATAAATGAAATTATGAAACCCTTGTAGAACGTGGGTATATGCATACAAAATTTGAATCCACTTGTTAGTTTTTGATGCACAATGGGTATGAAAACTTCACAAAGTTCCATGTTAGTTGATTTTCTTCAACTAGGCGGCCCATGGATCACATGAAGTGGATCATTGGTAGCCGGTAATCAGGCACAAGTCCCTCAAATCAAAAGCAGGGCCTCATTTTAACTGGAATTATCGATTTTTTTTAAGAAAAAGTTCATAAACAGTACCTAATCAGTCTCTGGATAAAACTTGACCCGATAAACCTAAGAAAAGGTAAATAGCCATCCTTCATAAGCCATGACAAGAACTCGTGAAGATAGGGACCTAATTATGCAGTGCAGTTAGTATTTCCTCGCAGGCTGCTAGAACTACTTTAGCAACTTCTGCCACTTCTTTCCAGTGACTAGCTACCCTGGAGCACTAATTACAAGGTCTCAGAAGGGTTTGGTTAAATTTATGGTAATTGACAGTTTTTTTCTTTCAGGAGAAACGTTCCACGATGTTGTTGGTAGTCCATATTATGTTGCACCCGAAGTACTTCGGAAGCGTTATGGTCCAGAGGCAGATGTTTGGAGTGCGGGAGTGATCATATACATTTTGCTTAGTGGGGTACCTCCATTTTGGGCTGGTGAGTACTTTGTGGTTCTCAATTACTCTCTCACAGCTTAAATGCTATACCACTATATGTGCTATAAATTGTAGGAAGCACCGAAGCAGCACACTAACTTTTTATCCTTCTCTTTTCTTTTGAGTCTGTAGAAACTGAGCAAGGGATATTCGAACAGGTCTTGCATGGTGACTTAGACTTCGAGGCGGACCCCTGGCCTAGTATATCTGACAGTGCAAAAGATTTAGTGAAGAGAATGCTTGTAAGAGATCCCAAAAAACGGCTAACGGCTCATCAAGTTCTATGTGAGTTTTTCTCTTTTTCCGACCAACAGATACGGGAGTAACTGGGTGAATAAGGGTAGAAGCCTCCTTGTTTTGCTTACTGTGACACAATTTGTGCATCTTCATTAAACCATCATTCAACGTTCTATTAATATATTCCTTCAGTTCATTCTGATAACGATGTCCTACAACTACAAATTTGAAACCTTAATTAATAGTATACGCTATTGGATTAGTTGGTAATTAGTTGTTTCCACTGGCATTAGGTTGGAGAAATTTGTTCAAATAAGCGGAGCTTTCTTGCACCATTAACTTGCAGTCTGTGTTTCCTTGCAGGTCACCCTTGGGTGCAAGTCGATGGTGTCGCTCCTGACAAACCCCTTGATTCTGCAGTTCTAAGTCGCTTGAAGCAATTTTCTGCCATGAACAAACTCAAGAAAATGGCTCTGCGAGTAAGTTTCTCAGATACATCTACAAATATGCTGACTGAACACCTGAGCCTTGTGAAAGAGGAATATCTGGCCAAACTTCAGATATCTATTGTTGCATCTGTTGATACTTTTGCTGTAAATGTAAAAGAATATAATTGAATTGATATCTGTTGTTTTATATATAGGTAATCGCCGAAAGCCTATCTGAAGATGAAATTGCTGGTCTGAAACAAATGTTCAAGATGATTGACACAGATAATAGTGGACAGATTACTTACGAAGAGCTAAAAGTTGGATTGGAAAGAGTAGGTGCCAATCTTGTGGAGTCCGAAATTTATGCCCTAATGCAAGCTGTAAGTATCATTACAGTTATTTGAGTTTCAAGTTACGAACATAAAAATACCACAAGTATTCCATGTACAGCTGTATCTTAAAGTTCACTGAACTTTTTTTTCCCCTGCTGAATAATGTGATATTTTCAGATGTTTATTGTTTTTTTGTTTCCTTTTCAGTACTATTTTAGCTTCTTATGGAGAGAAAACATAGTTGACTTATCTCCAAGAATTTGTTGAATTATCTCTCTAATTCCTCTACTAAACTGCAGGCTGATATTGACAATAGTGGCACAATTGATTATGGGGAGTTCCTCGCTGCAACAATGCATCTGAACAAAATCGAGAGGGAAGATCATCTATTTGCAGCTTTCTCTTACTTCGACAAAGATGGCAGTGGTTATATCACCCAGGATGAGCTTCAGCAAGCTTGTGAGGAGTTTGGCATCGGGGATGTCCGTATAGAAGAAATGATTGGCGAAGTTGATGAAGACAATGTAAGCTTCTTCCTTTGACTTGTTTATCTTTTTTTTAGCGGATCTAGACTAGAGAGTATTACTCCGTCCTCCATTCACCACCTCTCTCTAGTTTAGCTTTTTCTCCTATCCCAAGCATTATTATGGTAAGAATGAAAGGACAAATTGCTTTTTGCATATTAACGTCGTGTTCCTTGTTTGAAAATCTTAATAGGACGGACGCATAGATTACAATGAGTTCGTAGCTATGATGCAAAAAGGAGACGTCGTGGGCTTTGGTAAGAAGGGTCGACAAAGTAGTTTTGGCATTGGCTTCAGGGAGGCATTGAAGCTTGGGTGATATCTATATCTATTTTTCCTCAATATTTACAGAGATCGAATACAAGTTGTAAAGATCACTTTAGACCCCTGGTAGAGAGCAAATATCAGACTCCTTTCCGCAGGAGTATTTACACGTTCTGTCGATTAATGTTTTATTCTGAATAGGTTGAAAGTAAAGCTTTTTCTTCTTTTCTATAGAGATGTGTGAGAGTGGTTCAATCTTCTACTTGGCTACTTACACCAAGTTATTTGAATTGTGTACAATTGATTATTGTTGAATTAGTCCTTGTAATGATGATTGATGATATATTTAGTGTAAGATGATTTCTATCTTCTTTGCATTTGCACCCATTTTTTAACTTGCCCCAATGGCAGAAATGGGTAAACTGAAATTCGACCTACTTCCTTCCATCGTCACAAATAAGTTATAATTTTTTATGTAGACCAAACCACCCATGTTTACGTCAAAGTTTAGAAGACTACACGTTTAGCAGCAACGTAACTGTTTCTCTAGGTAAATTATGTAATGGATTAAAGAGCACTGCTTCCACAATTCAAAGTTGGAATGAAATGGCAGCAGAAAGCCCTCAACTTGGAAACTAGAAACATTTTCATATTTATCGTGTCTCATTTGCAAATCTATTAGGAATTGAAATACAACTTGACTTAAAGAATGGAGGTAATTCAAATGCAAACAGAGCTATGCCTGCTAAATATAAAAGCAGCTTCCACAGAGAAGAAGATGAGGTGAAGTTCTGATGGCGCCGCTTTTGCTACCAATACAAAGAGATGAGCCCATGGACTAAGAACTAAGTAGTTAATCGTATAGTAAATCAACATATACGGATATATCAACTGGCACTCGCAATGGGATCGACACCCTCACTTATTTGTACTCCAGACTTGGTTTAGCAATCAAGATTCAAGAATATAGTATATTTGAAGTTGGGTACTCGGGAGTTGGGCCTGCTGGCCCTTATTCTAAATGTGTGGTTTATTTTCTCTAGCGTCTATTTGTGTAAAAATCTATTAGGATCGAAGTACATTATCGACGTAAAGATCATACGTAAATTCTAAGTGCAAAAAAACTTGCGATGAACAAAGTTTCTCATGAAGAAATAGGCCCAAGTTTTGGTGTGTTTGTTGCAAAAAAGGAGGAGATGATGTCCATGACCTGGTACTTGGTCCATACAAGTTTTGCCTCTGACCCTTTTCTTCCTTTCTTTTTCAGTTTACTCGCCTACTCGGGTAGGGCGCCGATTGTTAAAACTTGGCTTTGCTCTATAAATTTGTTTTTCATCTCGCTTGTGCATTTGAAGTTTTGTGAAAAATAGGGTCACTATAGTTTTCCTTTTGTAGTAAATAGCAGCATGTTTTAATAATTGATTCAATCATAGGTTTGAGATATGCAAAATATTTAAACAAGCAAAGTGATGAAACCACTTGAAGTTTAATATATATAATTTGTCTCGTTTGCATTTAATTGAACCTGCAACTCCAACCACAACTATTCAGAATGAACGTGGTTCTGAATGTCAAAGAGAGAGTACTATTTAATTACATTAATTGTTGTGCATTTTGATGGTTGGATATGAAAAGAGAGATATTATATAAAATATGTATCAATATTGGTATCTTTCTAACCCCACAAATATATTAGAAGACGACCTCATGGAAACTTCCTTCTTCTTTGTTACTCTTTTTCTTTTTATATTGGGATGTATTTTAGTGAGTTGGTTGAAGGACATTATTTTATTTATATTACTAGACCAAAAAGATATTACTTTATTTTTTCATAGAAAAAGGGTTCACGGAATATGATTAATTTGTCAATTTCTCTACCAGATAGGATTGTGACATTTCACTTTTCCTCTCGCCTCTTTGCGCGTATGACCTCAGCATACAATAATATTATGTATTTATTTGATGTTCCAGCAGGACCTAAACCCAACACCTACCTTGGTGGCAGAAACGGAAAACACAAAGTGAATTCGAGGTTGCACTTCAGAAGCTCTCCCCCAGAAGCCTAACTTTTTCCTGACTTTTTTTTTTTACTTAATCTATTATTGTTCGAAAGAAATAAAATTGTATTAGATGGAGCGAATATGGGATGTACAGGTAGCTCTCATGAACAACATTTAGCATAGATAATTGCCTTAAAACTCTCGAGAAGAACCCTAAATAGGTTCTAAGGAACAAAACTTCAAATGGTATAACTCGAGAGGATAGTTAGTAGTCTTGACGAATTGAATCCACCCTCTCTTTTTAGAGAGCTAAAGGCGGTAAACCTTTTTCTCGGTTTCTTTATAATGTACTTGACACAGGACTACAGCCACATTACGCGTTCACTAGTCACATATTCGACTTTTTTCTAGAGGGCTAGAGGCAGTAAGGTTTAATCGCAGAGTCCTTTCAAAATAAATAGATTAGTTGAGATGGACAGCCACTCAAACACTAACAGAACGGGCCTATAGCCCAACAAGACATGACCTAAAGCCCAACAACATTATTTACACCCTAATAATCTCAATTCAAATAACCAAAGATTCCACTTTCTCTGGGTGAGAACCTGAGACCTCCAGGGATTTCTGGAGTTTATGTCAACACCTTGGAACCACTTGGGCTACCAACTGTTGACACAGGGCTACCTGTTGTTAACAAAAAAGAATTGTGAAATTATATGATACATAGAGAAGACCAGACAGCTTATTTTGGCAATATTTAGAATAAGAAATAAGAAAAGAAAACAAAAGAGGTATATGAACAACTGGTGAATGAGTGCAATAAAAGAATCTTTTTTCATTTCCTTTTTTATTATTCAATGTTATTTCTCCACAATTCTGTTGTCCACTTCTTTATTTTCTTTTATCATTATCATATGTGGGTGAGAGATACATATGGACCAATCCCCCAAACCTAAACCATTATCATCATCCCACTCTTCTCTCTCTCTCTCTCTCCCCACAATCACACAAAATTTACACTCCCATCCACCACCATTTTTATATCTTCTAAATATTATTACAACAACAACAACAACAAACTCCTCCATTTCATCTCATGTATTAACTTCCCAAAAAATAATATAAAGACTAAAAAAAAAATCTATGTACTTGTCTTAATACTTGTGGCTGCCCCTAGTAAACACCGACACTCCTTCGTCTCATAGAAGATTGGAACCATGGTGTTATCTCAGCTATGAAAAACCCCAAGGTCCTCCTATATGACTCTTTTGTAATGCCCAAACGAAAGAGAGTACCAACAAACAAATACATACATATATATACACAAACATATACATATGTATACCCGTGAGTTTGTACATCAATTCTTCGGAATCCAGAGTCCCATTTCTACAAAAACAAAAATTGGAGAAATATTATGTACTGTAAGTAATTTTCGATAGGGATGATTATTGTAGGTAAAAGAGTAGAGTGATGTTTGGTTTTTACCTTTTTCAGATTGGGAATGAGTATGAGTTGAGAAAGAAAGGAATGTTTTTATTGGCAAGAGATGAAATGAGAATCCTGACCAAAAGCTCCTAACATTCCACATGCTACTTCCAATAACTTCCCTGAAATCAAAAGTCAAGATGAATATCATCAATACCAATCTCCATTAATCAAAACTTTGTTAAATTAGTAAACACCATTAAAGAAGAAAAGAATAACAAATTAGTAAGGTGGATTTCGTTGTCCTTTTCTTTATAAACAATGTACTTAGTTGAATTATATTGCCAACTGTAAAGTATATGTGCTATCACTATAGAAGAACAATTGAACATGGCAAATAGCAACAAGAATGAGAATAGAAAGAAAAGAAATCATTTGCGAAACCCATTAACAAACACAAAGAAAAACGCGTAAGCCTTTTGTTATTGGGAGCGGAAAGTATTTTTGTTTGCTTTACTTTGTTTTATGTCCTTAGTTCCTTAACTTCCCAACTAAGAATTTTCCCACTCACAATTACTTTCTCAATAGTAATGCCTAATTCAACCATTAAACCTATTGGTATATTAAGCACTAACTCTACCTACAAGGTCTTTATCAAAAGATGCTGATACAAATTGGAAAAAGGGAAAAGAAACACTATCTGACCACCACCAAGTCTAATCAATTATCGATATTGTTGTAGGTTTTTTTTTTTTACCTCACCTAAATCCCACCGACACACCCAAAAGGCCTATTGGACTGATTAAGCTTGATTTTACACACGACGACCCTTGTTCCCTACAAGCTCCTGAACTATGTGGGACTATCACAGAGACGAGAAAAAGGTTTCTATTCAATTCTTATAGTCATAGACCAATTCACTTGAGGTTCCTATTTTAAAGATTGATACAGATATCTTCTCAAGGACAGACTAGGAAACCTGGTTAGATTAAAGACTAATCATTGAATTTCTTTCCTAATTCCAAACGTAGAACTAAAGGCATCATTAAGTAACCTATAATCAAATTATTAATATCATAAACTTAAGAGTCAATAACCAGCTAATCCTTAGTTATTCTATACTACAACTATACTTCACTCTCAATTCAAGGAACCAAAAAGATCAAATCAAACAGTAAACATGATTACGACTTCGTTAGTTCATACAAATCAAGCAAACCCCTAATGCACCGACAAAATAGTACTTCATAAAAATGATATAGGAAAATTGAAACTCGGAAATTGAAATTAAAGAAACTCATACATACCTCTTCTAGGTTTGACAGAGATTTTATTTGATTGAACTACTGTCTTTGTTGTTTCCTCAAGTTTTGCCATCTCTTCTCGTGGGAACAAAACCCCATCAATACCTTGAACTGAAATCCGCCCATCAGTATAAATATCAGGATCAAACAGATAAGCCGATTCATCACCATTACCAAACTTCACTGATCCATCAGCTTCTTGAGCAACTACTTTATGTGGTAATCTTAAAGTATCATATTGAACTTTACCAAATCTTCTAACAGAATTATACATACTTTCCTCTGTTTGATATTCAGGTATTATATGATAATACATTATTTGTTCAGGCGCACCAGGCTCACTTAACTGATCAGTTGTTAATTTCGCCATAGCTTCATCATTAGGAGCAAGAACTGTTATAACATAACCTTCTGAAACTAATTTCCCCATTTCAGTCGCTAATGATGTCAAATTTACTAAAATGTCTGCCATTTCGTTGTATCCACCGTAATGAACAAGTGTTTGGATGAAATCCTTTACCTGACTTTCTCCGTTAAAATGATGACGCGGACCACCTGGACCTGGTGCCGGCGCCGGAGCTAGTGAAGGTCCTGGAGCCATTGCGTCGTAGATAGGTAAAGCTGGTGGTGAACCTGCCGGTGCTGGTGAAGCTGGTTTTTTCAAGCGGTGAGTTCTAGGATCAACTATTGGTGCTCCTTCAGGTAAGACAGCTGAAATAGATCTTAAACTCCGGCGACGATTGAAATCTTCTTGAACAGATCGAGGTATTAACAACCGTTCGATTCCGTGGATAACACCGTCAGGACGAATAATAGCATCAGGATGGATAACAGTAGCTAGATCGACTTTCTTACCGGAATCCTTACTTTCTAAATGAAGATGCTCACGAGAAAGAGTCCGATGACGAACTGATAATGATGATGATGATTTAGGTGATTCTTCTTTAGGCCATTGATTGGATTTAATCCTTCTAGGAATGATATGAAACATCAATAAAGTTTGTAAAGACTTAAGATTACCAGGTTCAAGTAAAAATCTTTTGAATTCAGGATCAAGATCTCGTTCAAGAGCTTCATTTCTAGGTGCGAAAATGGTGATATTGTGTTTACCAACAGCATCTTCAAGAGTTTGTAAAAGTAAAGCTTTCTCAACTAGTTCAGAAAGTTCTGTATAATGTGAATCAAGAAGAGCTACAAGTACTGAATTTGAGTTTATTTGACTTGAACTTGATGATTTTTCGGGTAATGCGTTAGAAATTCTAGCTGATAAACATAGAACAAGAGAGAAAAAGAAGAGTTTAGAAACGCCATAGATCTGATTATCCATGACGATTGAAAGAATGAGAGATATTCAGAACCAGTTCGGTAGAGAGAGAAAGAAGAAGAAGAAATATCAGTTCTTATTTCTCTCTCTCTTTTCTCTCTCTAAAATACTTTTTGTCTTCTGACTGAGAGAGAGAGGACTCAGGAGTTGGGCTTTTTGTTCTGCTAGGTTTTTTCTTCTTCTTTTTTTTAGTTCATAAAAAAAGGTTGTGTGTTTATTCTTTAGAAACGAAATTTGGTTATAAGAGAGAGAGAGAGAGAGGTAGCGGATATGAAAATGAATATTAAATTTGGGATAGTAGTTAGGTTGTCGAGTCCGGTGATGGTATTGCCTCGTGGAAAAGAGAGGCGGGAAAAGAATAGTGTTTTTTGATTGGAGAAGTGAGTTGTTGTTGGTTCGTTCATTCATACAGGCTGGACTGTGGGTTCCACTTTTTCTTGCACACAGCTGGCTCTACTCCACCACTTGACTCTGACTTCGTTTGATTAGGTTGAAACCTGATGACTTAGAAGTACTGGTTGGATTTTAGCCGGGCGCCCAAGGACCAGCCTTTGCTGGAAGGGGTCTTTGGACATCCGGTGACCGAGTCAGTTAAAACTCATATGCCCGATAACGGATAGATCCTAAGTTGATGGTGACTACACAGCTTACTACCCGAGACGTAGGCTTAAGTTGTCGCCCGCCTACACCATTAGTTTTGTCTGTAATATCCGTCGCAATACCAGCCCATATATATTCAATGAATGAAAATCAATAATTAGACGTGGAGGGGTAATGGTAACTGCCCAAACCTATCCCACTCCAGGCTTGTGTGCGTTTCTAGGTTGATTATGAAATCTTATTCAAAATTTGAGTCGGATTCAAATTTAAGAATGTTAATCGTTGTCTGATTCATCAAGATGGCTTATGTAATTTGACTTCGAGTTTATTTGATTCAGACGTGTCAAGGGATCCAGAAACTTTGAAATAGTTAAATAAAAAATTCCAATTTCAATTTTACTACCTAAAGTGAGAAGGATGATTTGTCGATCGTTACATATATAGTGAGAGTAGTTTTCAAGTTCTAATTCTAATTTAGTTTGGCTCGATCAGTGCTGCCTAAGATTTTAACTTGGAAAGCAATGAGCACCAAGAAATAGGGGTCCCTGTAGTCCCAATTAGACAAAAAGCTGGCTATGCTTACAACTTTAACAAGCTAAAAGTTAGTCTCTCGTTATTAAAGCAACACTTTTTCCCATTTCCCAAATGGGAAATTAGTCTTCGACAAAAAAACAAAAAAAAGAAACAAGGGGGAAATTAGCATTACCCCCATCGCTAATGCACAACATTTTTTTATTGGAAACTAGTGAAATCTCTTTTTTTTTTACTTAAAGTTCGAAAGTAGCTTTACCATTATCGTTTTTTCTATATTTTTTGTTCAATCTCTCATGTTCTTCTTTGTTACGCTACCGTCGTCGATGTTCTATCGACGAATCTAGATTATTCGTACCTACCTTTTTTCTTTCTTATCATTTTTTCTACTTAACCAACAATGTTTATCTAGTACTTAAAATTCATAAACCACAACACTTCGACAAATAAAAATAGTGAAATCCTAAACAAAATTTGTTAACATCTCAATTCCTTGTTCTAAGGTAAAAGTGATGTTTTCCAGTGTAATCAAATTCAAAGAAGACTTCTTGATCTTTGTTCTTCTTTTATTAATCATAACTCATATAAATCAAAGAATGCACATGCAATATGAAATAATGAACTGAACGAAAAACAAATGTTAGAAGATAAATTATTAATCTTTTTTTATTAACTACGATAAAAGGCATTGATATATCAAACGATGTGATAAGATTGATAAAGGCCAAAATTAAACCCTTACAAAAACAACTTGAACGCCCAACTAAACTATTGGCCTGAAGCCCAACTAAATTAGTGGTCTAAAGTCCATCGAACTACTTTATTTATACTTAAATCCAATAAATATTGGAATTGCACTTCTATTGAATCCAACACGAGACCTCCGTATTACGGGACAAATGACATTACCAGTTGAACTACCCGTTCTTGGTCGAAAAATTATTAATTGAGCTTACAAATTAGATAGAAATTTAAGAGAAGACGGAAGCTAGAGTATTATGTCGGCGGTAGATATACGAGAGAGAATTTATAATAAGGGTAGAGATATATTTTTTTTTAGAATTGTTTAGCATGCCTCGAACCCTTGACCTTTAAGGTGGAAGACTATACCTCTTACCACTCTAACCAAGGATTGTTGGCAGGGTAGAGATATTTTTATAGTTTGTAGTGTATAGATGGAGGTTTGACTAATTTCCAACTAAAGGAGGGTGTAATGCTAATTTTCCCTTTCCTAAATTTCATTTTTGGTATACAATGAGAGAAGTAACGGAGACATCTGACGGCGACGTACCTCCTTCGGTAGATGGTCTGTCTCGGTTACTTACGTTAACCCAAGAATGGGATTAGGTGAGAACTTAACCATGGTCACTTGGGTTCCTTTCTTTAGGTTAAGCAATACCCTTTTTACGCTTTTGTCGGTGGGTTTCTCTTTGCTGTGTTGCATCTTTCTATATTCCATTTTCAAAACCATTTCTCTCTCTAGAAATTACTTCCACTCTTGAGATGATTAGTCAATAGACTCAACACTAATTGTACTTGGTAGATTACATTATTGGGAAGAGTTGTGTTTAGTTGTTAATTCCACGTTTAACTCATTACATTATTATTATTATGAGATTTTGATGTACCAACTAAATTACTAGTACTATATTTTTTTAATTGGGGAAGTTTTGGTATAAAAGACTTTTAACTAAAGTTTTCTTCAAATTTTATTACGAGTCTTTCTTAATAATTTATCGTTATAATGTAATTTTCAGCTTTAAAATAAAAATTATCCTTCGAAACACGTATAAAGATATTTTCTGAGTTGTTACTTACGGATTTGTTTTCTTATCTTGCACAACTAGTTTGGAAAAAAAAAATTATATTTTTTTATTAATAAAAATGTATTCCCAAGTTTAATTTGCAATGTCTAGCCTTCTTCACTTCTCTAATAACTCTGTGAGTTACATGACTTATAAACCCTTATTTCTACTTCTATGAGATCGAATTGAGACTTCTTTAATGCAGATTAAATGCATTACCACATGGATTACCAATTCTTGACAAATAACTATCGATTGTAGACCAAATAGTCATGTCACAACCACATTAAATAGAAGCTAACAAGAATTTCATAAATTAAAGTTGTAATTATTGAGAATGGACTTAAAACCACACATAAGTAAGAGTTTGAAAAATATAAAATAGTACATTTTAGTGTACTATCATTTAGTAATCATAGTTAAGGCTAGAGACAAGGATATTTTGGGTGGATCCCCATCTACGCGTCCACCCTCTTTGTGGATCTGTTTTATATGTTTCAAAGATCTTCTAAATCAAAGCATATACTCACCAAATAATGTAAACCAAATACAATGTCTTTTAGAAAGAAAAAAAAAAATGAGATATTTGATTTCCACATTTAATACTCTATCACGGACTCCCAGTGGGTTCTCTTTATTTAGGTCCATAGTTTTATTATCAATTTCTATGCGAGAAAGAAAATGGTTTGTATATTATATGTAATATATGGTGTATATGACAATATGTATATAAATACTTATAAATATATAAATGTGCATTCCTAACTCTTTCCCTCGAGGAAGGGAGCATTAAGTGCAGAATCATTTAGATCCCATGCTGAATTATTCACGTCAGGTGAGAAAGAATTTGCCGACAAACGTTTACCAAGTGCAAATAGAAAAATAAGTTGAAGATTGCAATGTTTATATCGCTACTGTACTGAATTACACATGATTTCCTTGATTGTCTTGGTTAACATGAATCAAGATGAATTCTGACATTTTTAGCCAAGGTTATATGAGTTTTTAGACAATTACTACTTTGGTTGGAACAAGAAACAAGGAAATAATTTTTTTTTTAAATCCACTAGTTTCTATGTTCGTTCTAGGGTTTAGAAGTTATAGGATTGCATAATTTTAGACAAAAGGATCTACATTGAACAAACAATTTAAAATTAGAACTGAATTTCGGTTCTTTGGCTTGCTTAGATTGAAACTTCTAATTCTACCTTTCATATTATTTTCATCATTGTCTTAAACAGATTAGCCCGAACCAGATCTACCAAAACTCAACCCAAATCAATTGTTCGAATGAGTTTGATGTCACGAGCCAAACAAAAGTATAAATTTTGATATTTGATTCATATTGATACAAACCTCAATCAAATTTCATAATTGATTTAGAAAAAAAACGAGCATTACCTAAATATAATGTTAAAATTTTGTGCATATAGTCGGAGACAAGAGAAAGAAGAGAGATCTGTAAAATGCTAGCCATAAGAGTCTAAGTTAAGAGAATGTTTGGCTAATAAGTCCTTCCGACTCTAGTACTAGACCCCCTACTGAGTGATTATCTAAACTTGCATTTAAACATAAGTCAAGAGTGAACTTCCAATGGCAACTAAGGAAGAATAAATGGCTAGTGTTCATAAGATTATTGAGTGAAAAATGTTCATCCATTATATGTAACATTCAACCATACTCAAATGTTAGGGTTTGGACATCTTCCTCTCTATAAACAAATTTACATGTAAGCTTTTCTTATTTTTTCACTGTCAGGAAATGATAGCGATGACGCAACTTTTTTTACCCCGACTTGGATCCGAACAGATGTGGCAACTCATAGGGAATGTTCTCCTTCCCTACATGATCTGTCATATCAGCTCGAAACTAAATTGTCACCAAATCAGGTCTGCCTTTTGTATAATATTCAGAAACAGGCTAAACTCATAGATTCTTCTTTTTCAGAATACTAAAATGACCAATCTTCTCAGAAGGCAATAGCAAGCACGACCTCGTCTCCTCAGCATCAAAGCTCTAAAAAAGAAATTTTCTCATCTGAAGAAATCAATCACCAAGTCATACACGAAGATCTTACTTTCATGGACAAGAACAATATCATAAGTATATAGTAATAATATCATAATAAAAACAACAGAATTCGAGAATAAGACTTGTTGTGCTCTCATCAGTTAGAGGGCATTAGACACATATGGCTTGAGTGGCTTGACACAATTCACCAATGATCATATTGTTATATTTGGAATTACTAACATATGATATTGGCTTTGATCACTTATAATATTAGGAACACTAATAGGAAAGAAAAAGAGGCGTATACATTAAGACTCGATCAGTTTGACAAGTACAATGAGAGTTTATTTGAATGTCTTGACGATGATATAAAGCAAAGATGGTTATGGAAACTGAGTTATGAGGGCCGGTCGTTTGACCATTTCCAAATTGGAAAGAGCAGGACCGAACGGTTGCTTCATCCAAGGTGTGAAATGTGAATCATGTTAAGAGCAACTGGAACAAATCATTATCTGGCAAGTCTTATGTTCAGGTATACTGACAAACTACCTTCTAGATGTACTTTTGCTGCTGTAATATGTGAACGGCAAGAGCAATATGCTTGGGTATAGTGTAAGCTAAGCAGTACGACTCGGCCGAGTCAGCCGAGTGACTCCGGACTCGGCTTGGACTCGGACATACACCAAGCTGAATCTCACCGAGTTCCCGAGTCTAGGGTTAGCCCGAGTGACTTGGGTATGACTCGGTGACTCGAGTATGACTCGGGTCTGACTCGATTATGATTGTTATCCCTTTATTTGTCAAATATGAATGTTGTTCTTGATATTCTAGTTATTTAGTTTTGTACTTTCGTTATTACAATAGAAAATTAGTCTAGAAAGTCTACGAGTTTTTGGTTCTAGTTTTTGGTTCTAGTTAATAGTTATTACTATTAGACTATGAGTCTACTAGAGTGGTTATTTAGTTGTTCCTAACGTTACTGGTAATTTAGTGTTGATTTTGAAGTTTGAACTTAATTATATTATGAATTATCATGTTAATCATATTATATACATAACTTAGTAACTACTTAGTGGTAATAAACATTAGAGAAAAGAAACAGGGAAGCTATGGGCAGCAAACTCATGAAACAGGAAGCTGAAATATTGACTCGGCCTGACTCGGCCGAGTGACTCGGTTGACTCGCCCCCTGACTCGGACTCGGACCTTGGCCAAGCTGAGTCCGAGTTTAAGTCGTACTGCTTAAGTGTAAGTACTTCAATCAACATGAATATTGACATTTTTCACTCTCAAGAACCTTCAGCCTTCGCAAAAGCACTCTTCATTTCCAAAAGTTCTGCTAATGCTGCCGTATGAGTTTCGCCGAGTTTCTCGAATAAGTTTTTCTTTGATCTCTTACTACTCATCACTCTCGCTATTAATCCTACCCATTTCTCAGTACTTTTTGCTCATTGTAATAACAATTCCAAGACTAATGGGAACATTGAATGCATAACTAGGAAAGACAATCTTAAATATATTTGCAAACATTTAGGCGTTTAGCTAGTCTCGTACTATTGACTTGATGTCAGATTCTCAATAAATTTCAAACACTTCAGGAGGTGTAAGTATCCTCACAGAGAGTTGCAGTTCTCTATCTATTGTTATGTTTTTAGGTATAATTTGACATTCTTAGTTCTAGAAAATTGTACTGTACAACATTTTATAAAACAAATTTTGATGAGAAATATGTAGAGGGGCCATTGAACATACTTAAAAGCACAAGGGGTTGATTGATTACCTTACAGGGTGAAAATGCTGAGGGAGTGCTGAGGAATAAGGTACATCTAATTTGAACCCGAACTTGCAGCACAAGAAGCTGAAGGATTGTTTTCATTTAAAGAGTTGCTGGAGGGAGCTTTTGCAGTCTGGGTACCTGGTTCTGAGACCAGATTCCCTTCCTTGTTCTCTGAAACCGAAGCCTCGGATGTTCTATTAGTTTCTCTGGTGTCAAGGCGTTCCATAAGGGATGCTACATTAGCAATTCCAGCATTTAGTTCTGGTTGTACTTGTGAACCAAGATCGGATACGGGAGTGTTCCTAGAAAACAACCGCTCCTTCCACCCTTTGGTACTTTTTGCAATTGACTCTTTGTACCTTCAATACATATACAAATTTAGTTTAAAACTTTAAATACAAAATAAGGAAAAACAGAAAGAACATACCAACAGTGAATCTTCAATTTTGTGATATATACCTCGTTGAGACAGCAGAAAAACGAGATTTTAGAGCTTCTGAAAAAGCTTGGAAGTCTGATGGCCCCGCCTTATCTTCATTTACTGAAGAAGACTGACTCGCAGTATTGCTAGTGAAAAATATGAAGTACGACGTTAATTTTTGCAACAGGTACACTTAAGATAGTAGCGATCGACTATAGAATAGAACTTTATGGCTATATTCTCGATACTTACGAATTATGGGAGGCAGAGACATGTTGATTGGCCAGAAAAACACCGGAGGCAGATGCAGAAGCGAGTCTGGGATCAGACGGTTTAGAAGCATGTAATTGCGGCACCCCTGACGAGGAATCCTCTCTCAAGGCGATGAGAGGGGATGTCGGACTAGCTGTACCAATTGTAGGAACAGTCTCATTCTCCAGATGTTCTTGAGCGGAAGAGCCAGGGACAACAGTAGAAGATGTGTTTGGGTGAGAGGGTAAGACCAAACGTTGTGGAAGACTCTGACCTGTTGACCTATTCCTATTACTGTCTCTTCTAGCAATGCGATGTGCCCTCCCCATCGCAGCAGCAGCAGCCAAGTGTTGCATTATTCTCTCTTCAAGTTCAGCATCATTTGAACCCACAGGTAACTGCATTGAAGTGTTAAATAAGTGGAAGTGTGGAACAGCCCTAATCAGAAAACTTCAAGAAAATAATTTAGCAAGTTATGGAATCAGAAAGTGTACTTACATGCTGTAATTCAAAATCACCGAAAGTAGGATGATGAAATATTGTAGCATTTCGTGGTCGATTAGACCTAACAGATCTTTCTTGTTCCACAGCCTCGAGCAATTCTTGGCTGTTACAAAGTGTATCCCATTATTATAATTTTTTTAAAAAAATTTCGTAGAATTAGCTGCATACTTGCATTTGAACTGAAAAGACAAAAGAAGTAGAAAAAGCCAAATGAACCTGGTGGGATCCTTCAGGCTGATGGATTGCCAACACATGGGACACTGGGAGCTTCTCTGACACCTAAAAGATGAAATATGAAATCAATTATCACGGTTCGTTCCTTCCTTTACCGGCAAGTGTCCTAACTTTAGCAGTTCATCCTTCATTCGGAATAAGCAAAAAATTCTTCCAAGATCTGATTTATTTATAAGAGTAAGCAATACACAAAGAGAAAAGTAATTTCTCAGAGGAACACCCCAACAGCCTTGCTTCTTAGTACTATCCAGTTTCTTGGCATTTGGAATTTGAGTGTCACAAATTCTTCACTTTGAACAAGGCGTTAGTGAAGAGTGGCAAACAACACTACTGACCAATTTCCTGCACTTCAAGTCAAAGCAGGAAGCACGGTTCCAGGCCACATCACTGGCTCACTGCACTGCCAAGGGAATTGCAGGCTGCAAGAGATAGATACTGATGTATGAAAACTAGGATATCCTAGGCTTCGTTTGTATATTGTACTTGAGAAACGTTAGGGCCGTACCAAATCTTTAAAAAAAAAAAATCACATTTCTTGACCTCTAGCTAAGTAATCAACTTAATATCGTGAGCACTTCGACAACAGATGATATTTTTCAAATTAAATATCATCAGCTAAGTTGTATTTGAAACTTGATAAAATTTTGACCTAATTGGTCCTCTTCTTACAATATCTAAATAAATGGTTTCATCGATCATTTTCCAAAGTTTTTATCGAACTTAATGTTTATAAAATTCAAAGGACTCATACGGCCACAATTAAGTACAAAGTTTAACCAAGAAAAACTTAAATCTGAATCTGTAAATTCAATTAAAGAGATATATGGTATTGTATAGATAACCATATCATGATATTAACCTAGAAAAATAATCGAAGTACCATGAAATGCACAGAATGGAACATTTTCTCAACAAACAACTTTATATGGAAGTGTCAGAACTGCAAGAATTCTAGCTCTAAGACAACCTTATTTGGGCGGATAAAAGTAGTAAATACAGTAGTTATTTTGATTGGCCAATTAGCCGATCCTTACCAAATATACATGAATGAATCTATTTAAATTACTTGTCATACCCGCCGCTAGAACTCTAAAAACTCAACTAAATATGATTATAATTTATACAGATCATACCATTCTAGGATGCATTGAAGATGAAATTCATGTTTGCAACTAGTAACCTGCACGATAGACACAAAATCTCTAAGAACCACAAAAATCAATATGGTACGGATTTGTGAAATAAAGACAATGAAAGACACAGCAGCAAAGGGCATGGGTGAATAAGCAGAGCATACTGTAGAGGGATCACTGTCACAAAAATCTTCGAGACATATACTGCAAGCATCATCACAGGCTTCTTGTATTCCCCCTTCGACAAAAGCAGCAGCTGAAGTAAGATGATTCTCAATTATGTGGCTTTCCTCCATAGCTGAAGCCTACCAACCCAAACCAAAAAACAGTAAATAGTTGCAGATGCAGTTTATTCAATCTCTACCCTAGAAAGGTGAAACCTTTCAGAAGAATTCAAATTTTCATTAATCACTAAAACTAGTCTCCTCTATCCAATTCTACCTCATTCATAATTCCATATTGAAAGGAGTTATCTTTGATCACAAAAATTTTCAACGCATTGAGTCAACTCATTAAGATAAACCTTGAACAATTCCAATAGGGAAAAATTACCAAAAAAACACCAGAACTTGTAACAAAGGAAATACAAATAATTCTATCAATTGGGAAGAAAATAGCAAAATCAAACTGATAAAGATAGATCTAAATTCAACCAAACTGTGTAAAAAGATCAGACAAGTAGAAACAATAAACCAAATAATGTTTACGTTCAATCAATGAAAAGAATCGGGTATTACCTCCATAGGAATTACTCAATTGGTCTGTTTACTAGCCTACGAATGAAGAAATCGGACTTGGACTTTGTAGTCGAGGTTCAGATCATGGATCTATGAGCTTCAAAGTAATCGCCGTCAGAGATGATAATTTTAGAGAGAGAATGAAACCCTAGAGAGAGAGAGAGAGTTTTAGGGAGAGAAGGAGACGCGTCTAATCGGAAAATTGATCTGCGGAAGTGTTACAAGTTTAAACACGGCAGAATTCAAGACTTTTATTAGGAGACCTCAACTCATTCTAACTCGTATTCTTGTCCACCTATGATCTCATATTTCGCGATCTACCGAGTTATTTTACTACCACTTCCACTGTTAGAAAGGTGGTATGTTGACTGTTGACTGGTCTTTAAGAATGGTCAAAGGGATCATCTTTGGTTAAGTTACCCATCAATCAGAGCAGTTGAACGTAGAGCACAAGCTTCCATGATTAATGGACCCAATAGTAGAACAATAACTCAAGAAGCTCTGACTCAATTGTGAAATCTTAATATTTGGGGTCCATTCATTAGTAATTGTAGGTTGGTGTTGGAATTGGGTGGGATCAGGTCTGTGCAAACTTATTTTCTCGTCAAGTTGGGTTAGTCAGGTTCTAAAATTTTATTTTCGTTCAAGTTACAGGACAGACTCAGACGAGTAACTTTTTTAATTTTAGTGTTCGAAACATGTCGAAGTCCGTCAAATTTTTCAAACCTATCGAGTATTGGGTGGTTTAGATTCGAATTTATGCTATGCAAAAAGAAGATGATTTTAGGCACTAATCAAGAGAACAAACCTTTAGCCTTTGTCCACATAAACACATAGACCCAGTAATGAACTTATTAATGAAATTTTTAGAAGCTTGCCAATTCTAAAGGAATGTTATCGAAAGGTGTGATCACTTTTTAGGATGTGAGATTAAACCACTTTTATCCATTTTCCATTTATGAAAGGGTGGTAACGAGAGGGTGATGTTGGGAAAATACTAACGAATCAGATTTGTGCGGAGTGTTTGCTAGCACTTCAAATTCCGAACTGACCCATTTATTTCATTAGGCAGGTCGGGACGGACCAGACTATAGATTTCGTGTGTATATGCGTTACAACAGACTCAGGTGTCCGTGGGCGTGGCAGATTTCAGATTCTCTAACTTTTTTACAGCCTTAGTTTTATTTATTTTACTCAGCAGTCCATTGTAGTTCTTTTATGCATTTATGACTAATGAAACTTAATATAATTACAGTGTTCCATACACTTCTTTTCCTTACCTAAATTTCAAGCCAAGACACAAATAATGAGAGTATTATACTAGGTTATATCAAGTGAAACATATTCTGGACTAGTCTACTCCAAAATTAGCAACGGGGACCATTTACTCCGTAACTAATGGTCTCCTTATCTTTAAGCAAAAGGATCTATAAATAAAACTATAGGTGAATAAAGAGGTAGAGTATTTCAACAAAAAAAAAAGAATAAAAAGGTAGAATTCCGTAGAAAAATATTGATGAAGAATGAAAGCTTGTGATTCATGCAAAAATAAAACAAACAAGATTTAAACTTTGGTTGGCCCCCAACTATAGTCCAAATGAATGGACATTCCAAACTTTTTTACTTTTTGAAAAAGAAAGTGTCACATATTGGAAGCTTTTGAGTCAGTATCCCACTTATTTGGTAATATTCTCAACCATATAAACTTTGGTTGTTTCCTATCCCATAGTACTTTGTATTTTATTGGTGACTTAGAGAATCCGAAGTTTTGATATTTGCCAGCTAGTTATTTAAATTGAATTGTTTGGTGGTGGATGAAAAATAATCAACCTATAGCAGGAATATAAGCATGTGCATCAAGAGATCATATAACAATGCAAGGATATTCCACTTTTACAGACCCGGACCATCTTGACTTTATTCGTCGTCTGAAATGATGTTTTTGTTAAATATCCAGATAGAAGATGAACAATTGTCGGAAAGGAACTTGGTTGCTGACTGCCAACAGATCCGGAGAGAAACTCTTGTTCATCTTTTTAGAAGGGTTGTGCTTGTAAAAAGTGGGTTTTGTCTGGTTATCTTATCTAGAGTTGAGTTTGGTATCAACGAGAGGCTACCTTTACAACTAGGCCTGCTATTCGAAACCCAACTAAAATGGTACAAGTTTGGTTAGGCTAGGTAGTAACGAAAGGGTCCACCTAATAACTAGTCCCGCTATCCTAAGCCCAACCAAAATTATTCAAGATAAGGTTGGGCTTGCTATATAATTGAAAGGCTCCCCTTACAACTAGGCCCGGTATCCTAACCCCAACCAAAATTGTACAAAATTACGAACCCACGGGCCTTTTACGCAACCTGTCGTGGTACACTCCATTAACGGACAGCTATAGGCGCCCGGTTATTTCAATAGCTACACCTATTGAACTTTCCATCACTGGTAGTCAAGTTGTCCGTCAATCAACTAGTACTACATCTTTCCGTTCCGTCGCCAGTTGATTCCGAGGAAGAATAGGGTTCTATGAAGTATATATATCGATAGTTTATCGGACTCCTCCGCGAGTCTACTCCATAGTTTTGGTACCGATTAAAGGGGTAGTTTGTTGTGTTACGAATGGAACGATAACTTCATCATGTATACCAAACTAAACTAGAATCACAAACAATCCTCCCTAATAGAAAAGACTTCAATTTGGATTACAAATTCTGCTGTCAAACGAAAAATAGATCCATAATAATCTCTCTCAAAACGAAAAAGAAAAGAAAAATGAAAAAAGAATTCCATTGCCGGGATTTGAACCCGGGTCGCCTGGGTGAAAGCCAGGTATCCTAACCGGGCTGGACTACAATGGATTGATGATTTACATCAAATTTTAATTTACTCGTACAAACTAACTGAGCAGACGCTAACTCAAGCTTCTTCTTTGCTTCGACGTCAAACTCTTAGAGCATAAAACAATACTATCATTTACAAATATTCATGGAGAAGATTCAATCACAAAATATACACAACCCAAACCACCACCCACCATATATTAAAAGAAAAAAAAAATTTAAACATATAACAAAAGGGTATAGCAAGAAGAAAAAACATAAAAATTACACCAAATAAACACATGTTTTGAAGATCAAAATGAACTTCTATTAAAATTTCAGTATCCCCCCTCCCAAAAGTACAGACAAATTGAATATTTTCTTTTACATATATGATATATATATAAATACCTTTTTCACCATTGATGATCATAATTCAATTACTCTGTATCTCTCTGTGAAGGACTTCTCCAAAACCCAGTTCTATAAAACTTATCCCACATCTCATTCTCCATTTCTTTCATCTCTTTTGATGTTAAAGATTCAGATTTTTCACCTTCAATTACTAATTCTTCTTCATTAACACAAACTGGGTGTATTTGAATTTCAGTATCATCACACCCACACTTACATTTTCTTCTTTGGGTTAACATTCCTTTCTTCTTCAACCTCTTGATTTTCTTGTTCTTCAATGCTTTTTTGCATAGGCCTGCCGGAACTTTGTAAACAGCAAGGACTAAGAAGTTCATTATACCACAAGGGCAGCAACAGAATACGGCAGCGCATTCGGCGGTTGTTCCTCCGGCTACCTCTGCAAACCGTTTGCTACCTCCTGGTGATCGGCTTCCGACTATACGGATACTTCCTTCCGGAGATTGGTTACCCAAATGCATGCTTCCGCCGGGTGATTGGTTTCCGGTTAAACGGAGGCTGGAGGATGACTGGTTTGGTAAGAATTGTTGGCGGCGAATTGTTGACGAGGGGCGGGACACAACTTGTCGAGTCATGTTATTATAGAGTTACGAGTTTGACTCAGTTTACAAACAAAAAGGATCGATCTAACAAAATTGAGGGAAAAATAATATGATCGACAAAAATGAACTTAGATTTGAAAAAGTTAGGGTTTTTTTTGTTTTCCCTCTTCGGTGATAAGAGATGATCAGGAAATGAGCATCTTTATCAATTGCTTTCTCTCTCTGGAAGCTAGGGTTTTCAAAATCGACTAGAGAGAGAGAGAGAGAGGGTCGGTGAGAGCCCCTTCCGCCATTCAATTCTGGTCCTTTTTCTCTTATTGTGTTCAGAAGCTGTCGGATATCTATTCCCGTCTCTTTCTCTTCCCTGAACTCGTTACTAATCACACAAAATAAACCGTAATAAGTTGAGATTGAATCGGAATAGATAGAGAATCAAGTCAAATATAGTTTGGTGGCCGTGACTGTTTTTTTCCATATTACGGGTCAGTGGTCGGGTCGAAGTGTCGAACCGATTTATTCGGCCCATATATCCTGAAAGTCGGATAATCGGGTTATGAGGTTGGAGATTAGACCCGAATAGTATAATTATTGGGGTGGGGGGTGAAACTGGAGATGAAGTACAGAGGAAATAACAGGGTGGGAAGACATGATTAATTTATGTTATGAGAGGTCGCCATCTTTGACCGATGAAAAACAGTCACCTGATGATAGTGACCCTACATTATCCTAATTTGCAGATGCACCGCGTTCTCCTCCCTTAAAAAGAAGAAGAGGCCGTCACCCAAGAGAAATTCCACCTTATCTTTCTTCTATGCTTATTGTAATCTTTTTGTTAGATTAGGTTATTTCAATTCAACATAAGTTAGTGCGAAAAGTTCGTAATTGATGTCCTATCCCTAAAATCACCAAGTTCTACTTTTTTACAACAAAAGTTTACAATCTGCCTGTTGAGACTCCTACTTGAACCGCATGTGATAGAAATTAGAGTTTCTCTCTTCACGTGACTGAACATGTGAGAGGTGAGAGAAACATGTTCTCTCTCACATGTGGTTCAAGTGGAAGTCACAGGAAGCGGATTGAGTATACTTTTTAATTTTTTAATTGTAACTAGTCCATTTATTAATTATGGGTGAAGTTTTTTTTTTTAAGCCCATAACACTTCATTGTCATTTGACTTCACAAATTTACTTGTTTTGTTCAGGTCTACAATTATTCTTGTTTTCACCTTCAAACTCACTGTTTGTTCCACTACTCTGTGTCTATGTTACTAGTATTTACCTAACTGACTCTTACCCATTTGCAAAAAAAAAATCTTTTACCCATGAAACACGGTCTACAAAGGTTTAATAATACATTTCTTGTGAGAGCAACGCGCATGTATGTTCCAAAAACAATGAACCATCTACAAAAAAGAAAGCAATGAAACCATGGGTAAACTCAATTTTAGAGTCTGTTTGACACATGGGTGAACGATTGGATGTGAAAACCAAATATTTCTTGTGGGAAAGAAAATCAACATTTTCAAATGTGAAATCAAAGCTTAAGTGTTTGGTTGGAGTGTAGGAAAACAAGAGGAGTGCCTTTAGAATTTTACGTACTATTAAACTCTAGTAGGTGCCTTTGGAATTTCGGCTTCTCTTCAGAGTTGAAAATCTATGATGGTCGAAGAGTAGGGTTACAAATTATGATCGAGTCTATTGAAAATCTATGAACATGCAAGTTATCACTATTTCATGTCTTTTTGAATTGAAATCCAGATTCTTCAAAATAGAAATCCAAAAACTTCAAGAGAGAGGAAGAAAGAGAGATACACGATCTGGGTATGCTTTATATTCTTTGAGTTTGGGTATTATTTGTATTCTTTGTTAAAATATAAAAGAAAAACTTCAAATCTATGAGTCTGTATATTCTTTGTAGATGTTTTTTGCTAATCCATAAATATGGTATTCTTTATTAATGGTTTTTGTTGATCCATGAATCTAGGTATTCTTTGTTAGTGGATTTTGTTAATATATGAACCTATGTTTCTTTAACAAGAGAAGAGAGAGAGGGGGAAACAAATATGTCTACAAAAAGACTAAAAAGAGGGAGAAAAAAATGAGATAGGATTTTACGCAAATACCTTTACAAGAGGAGAGAGCGCGCAAAATTTGATAATAGTGAGTAAGAAATGGGTTTTCCTAAGTAAAAAGTGGTAAAATAAATTGGACAATTTTACACTTTCTTTTCTCATTAGAAAACGACTTTCACACCTAAAATGTGTAACCAAACAGTGGAAATTTGTTTTTCTTACGATAATCAATTTTCTAACTTGATTTTCTGACGTATCAAAAAGACCCTTTACGAGGGGTAAACTAAGGGGGGGGGGGGGGGGTAGTGGTTGGGGACATTGGGGGACATTTTCATGTCCCCCAATGTCCGTGTTATTGGTTGGGGACATTTGAAATGTCCCCAAATGTCCGTGTTATTGGTTGGGGACATTTCAAATGTCTCTAAATGTCTGTGTTATTGGTTGGAGACATTTCAAATGTCCCCAAATGTCTGTGTTATTCGTTCGGGACACGAAATTAGGGACATTTCAAGACAAATTGTTTTTGGGGACATTTGGAGACATTTTAGTGTAAATTTGGAGAGCTTTTGGAGATAAAATGTCTCTCAAAATATGGAAGACACTTGGGGACATTTGAGTAAGGAAGATAATAAAAATAATTATTACCAAATCATATTATAATAATATTATCTTATTATTATATTACTACATTATTGTATTATTATTATTATTATTATTATATTATTATTATTATTATTATATATTTGAGTAAGGAAGGTAATAAAAATAATTATTATTATCAAATCATATTATTATTACATTATATTATATTATATTATATTATATTATATTATATTATATTATATTATATTATATTATATTATATTATATTATATTATTATATTATATTATATTATTATTATATTATATTATATTATTATTATATTAATATTTAACAATATTAAATAATAAATATTTACCAATTGTCCATCAATGTCCACAGATATCTACAGATGTCTACGAAAGTCGAAAAAATATATATTTGGAAATATTAATTAATTTTTTGTATTTCATTATTGTATTATTATTATTATTATTATTACTATTATTATTCTTATTATTATTATTATTATTATTATTATTATTATATTATTGTTATTATTATTATTATTATATATTTGAGTAAGGAAGGTAATAAAAAATTATTATTATCAAATCATATTATGATAATATTATATTATATTATATTATATTATATTATATTATATTATATTATATTATATTATTAATATTTAACTATATTAAATAATAAATATTTACCAATTATCCATCAATGTCCACAGATATCTACAAATGTCTACAAAAGTCGAAAAATATATATTTGGAAATATTAATTAATTTTTTTTATTTCATATGGTAAGACGGTAATAATATTAAAAATAATAAATATCAACTAAATATCTATCAATGTCCACAGATATTCACGGATGTCTACGAAAGTCGAAAAATATATTTTCAAAGTAGTAGGGCAAATTTATTTCGTATGATTAGACAATAATGATTACATTAAAATAATAAATGTCTACCAACCGCCATCAATGTCCTCAGATATCCACAGATGTCCACAAAAGTCGAAAAATATATTATTGAAACATGAGTACAAATATATTATTTCATATGGTTTGACAATAATGATAATATTAAAATAATAAATGTCTACCAATTATCCTTCAATGATGAGATAATAATAATAATAATATCCACTACACATTTTGTCCATGGATTCAATATGTTGAAATGTCCCCAGGACATTTTGTCCATGAACCAAATGTCTTGAAATGTCTCTGAGACATTTTGTCTATGAATCAAATGTCCTGAAATGTCCATAAAGACATTTTGTCTACGAACAAATGTCCCGAAATGTCTTGAAATGTCTCTGGAACATTTTGTCTCTGAGTGTCCTCCAATGTCCTGAACCACTACCCCCCTTAAGTATAGTATCAGTTGAGATCTTATCCAATGCACGTGTCTTAGAGGCAATCAAAAGTCTCACACGTGTAACTGTAACTGGCTTGAGTAATACGTGGCAGACCCAATGTCAAACTTCCCAGCTGGCAAATAAAGCCTTATCTATACCTTACACGTGTGTAAATCTAGCAAATCAACACGGCAAACACCCACTTCGTTATTATTACTACCCACTCTATGTTCTTTCTTTCATGGAGAGATTCAGATAGAAGAACTTTTCTCCACATCCCTGGTTTCTCTGTAAACCTACTTTTTCTCTTTCCCTCTCTGTGAGCTAAGCCTAAGCCTAGAAGGAATGGGACTTCGAATCATATATTCATTTGTATTTCTTTCATTCTCATGTGCTTGTTTCAAGCTTCTCCATCTCATGCTTCAACCCGTCTTTCGTTACACTACCATCAACACCACCTGATTGGATCATTGGGTTGCTGATGATGATCACAAACCCCAAAATACGGGAGAAAGTACAGTTACAGATCTAGGGTTTCCGGACAAGTAGGAGGAAGTCTGAAAAAAATGTAGATCTCAATTTTTTCTGTTATTTGTGATCATAATTAAGTAGATGTTTGTGTGTTTGTTGTTGTAAACTGAATACTTATTTGTTAAAGAAATTACAGGTTGTGTGACTTGAGAATTGTTTCGATCCGGTTTTATGATTATATTCACGTCTTTGTGTTGATTGATTTTTTTTTTTTTTTTGTAGTGAAATAGGGTATTTGTGGATTAATTTGATGGTTGGTTGGTTAGTAAGTGACGTGAACGCATGAGTGTGGGATTTCGTAGATGGGTGGTTAATTGATGATCTCTTTTGATTAAATGCACGGATCCGTTTGACGTCCTACTAGATAAGGTCACAGTTGCAATTAGATCGGATTTCTTTGGTGTTCTTTCTCTTACAGTAAGAATCCAAAATGAGAAATTTTATTCATCTTTTCATTTTTGGTCTGTCTTCAAACCCTCCGCTGATGTGAAAACATATCACTCGAGTGTGGAGCAATTGGAGAGAGAACGGTGAAAAAATATACTCCAGTGATATGTCGCCACAAAAATTGATCTAAATTAGGTTTCCTATACAGGGCTCGCTCGGTTGTGGAATATTTTGTGTTTGTTTGAAGCCAAACCAATCAACGGTTCTGTTCGACTAAATCATCAGTTTGGCTAAATCATTGGTCAGGACCGAGCGAATAAACAGTTTGGCTAAATCATTGGTCAGGACCGAGCGAATAAACTTTCAAATGGCTTCGTTCAGCTCAGTTTGGTTTCGTATAGTTTCATCAGTTCAGCTTCGTTAAGCCAAACCAAATCGAGATCGGTTGATCAATTTTTCTGCCGTTGATTTGGCCAAGTTCGACGTAGTTGGTCACCCCTATTCGTATATAAGAATTGTTGTTGTTAGAGTCGAGATTGTGATTTATTTCTGTCTTAATTAAGATAAAGTGGAATACTTCTCTGATTTACAGAGAGTTAGACGATATGTGGGTACTGACTATCAATATTCCTTGTTGTGGTGAGATTATATTATGTTTCTTTAAGACATTTTACACTCCTTCAGCAGTACCAACAATTAGGTTGCAAGTCTTTCCGGTAAAAAATATTACATTTTTTAGGGTTGAGATGGAACATTACAGTTCTGAAAGCGAGCGGACCTTCCAAAGTAATACAAGCTGCGATTGATGCAACTTGGTCTTCTAGAAGCCAAAATGCTTATGAACTCATTTGGAGACTTCTTAGTTCAAGTTCTAGACTCAACTAGAATATCTTTTAGATCAAATTTTTTCTGAGACACGCTTGAAATACTGAATTCATAAGAGAAGAAGATAATGAATTGAATGATTTTATGTGCTGATTTGGGTTCATCCTTTGGGTTTTAGGGTCGCAACTCTTGAAAAAAAAAGCGATTTATAAGCCGGGGGAACGTGATTCATTGGATTCGTCCATAACATTACCATACAAACAAGCCAAATGGCAGTTAGATGAGGAGGTAACATGATCCCACATTTTGCTCAGCGCGGGCGCGATGCAGGTCATCGGATCCTCGCGGATCTGACAATCTTGGTGGCATCCTACCAAGATTCCGAAGGATCTAAGGCACGACTGTCTGATCTTAATTAATTCCACATGTTGAATGCGAGCCATCCAAATATGCAGGTGTTCACTTCGCCCAATGGCTTTCAAACAAATTTATCTTTTTTGCCGTTTAGTCTCTAGTCTAACCAATATTTGTTCACATTCACCTGGGCTCGGGTTTGATTGATTTCTAGCTCTAAATTTAAGAGTTCAAGAGGCGAACACAATGACACTCCCCATTTCTGAGTCGACGAGTCAGATCGAGCCAAAATCGACTTCAATTCCAACAAGTATGCATTAGAAATCACATCTGATTGAGAATAGTCTATTCTCAAGAGGAAAATCAATTGTAGAATTAAAAGGGTTTAAATCAATCCCTAGAAAGTTACAAGTGAATAATATTTGGCCGCATCAGAGATGGCAAAAATTAATCTAATATTGCATACTTGTAAAATGCTAGTGAATGAAATCCTACGTGGATTCTCATGATTATAGCAAAACTTGATGCAAATGTAGCCAACCCAATGCTTCTGGCAAATTTTCATTATTTTTTTGAGATCGGACTCCAAGAATCATTACATTTCAGTGACATCTTGGGGCTATTTTAGGAGGCTTGAAAGTCCATCTACTTATACATTTACTTTATTTATTGCCTAAATTACATAGGATAAATTTTGATGACAAACTGTTTTCACCGAGATACGATCCTACGACCTCATGGGCTTAAGAGGGAATGTCCAACACCACTGGGTGTTGGACAAATCATCATTATACTATGCACTTAAAATATCACCAATGGGGGATTTAACTAAATGGGCTATTCTGAGCCTGTTTTATTATTAAAGACTTCATCTATAGGACCCAAGAAGTTGGGTCGTCGGTTGCTTCAACCCCATCTACCCATGTCTGATGCATATGCAACCACAGATAACCATCTGATGCAGAATCCTGTGGAAGCCGAAAATTAAAACCATTTCAGATTTTGAAGTTCATCCATTATCAAATTTAAAAGCAGAGAAAGATATTCAGTCTTACCTTTGAGCTAAGCAAAACTGTGGCCACACAACATTTACGACCTTCATCTGTGGCACGAGAAAGTAAATCAATTAGAAATTCACTAGAATAAAGCAACCCATATCCTAAACTAGGTAACAGAATCAACATACTTCATCAAACTAACATTGTCCTTTGAATCATTTACGACATTTTAATTGGTTTTGCTAACTAAGTTCTATCGATACTGCCACAATTGAAGCTTTTGCTAATTCGAGTACAAGTTGGGTTTCCGTTTGCGAACTTTCTTTTCTAATATTATTGTAGAAACTTCCTCTGGGTTTCTTGATTCTCTTACCTTATACCAAGAACTTAATTAGTATGAAGTATGGGGAGGGAATCTGATGTATATATATGCACAGATCGGGAGGCAACAACAACAACCATATTAATCCTTTTTAACTATGACTCGAGATTCTGATTTAAAGACTTAGGCATAAGTGAAGAAAAGATATAGATCATGTTGTTCAGAAAGAGGCCGCAGAAATACGTATATACTCAAAACAGATGGTACAATTTAATATATAGACGTTAGTACAGCCATGGTTTGATGAAACATAATTAGATGTTTAATTAAAACAAATATGTCTAGATATGAACGAGGATAAACTAGAATCTTACCACATGACTCCCACTTGTCAAACTTCACTAACCATGTGCCAGAGCCAATTGGGGCAGAGGTAACGCGATCCACCCATATCCGGAACTGTTTTCCTTGTTTGTCTCCGTAACAGTTTCTCATGGCGTCTACACAGGCATGAAGTGGCCGCTCCTGTCCGGACGGATGGACAAAGACTCCAGATTGGTACTGCCAAAATAGATTAAGAGCTTAATAGTTGCTAGCTGGCTAAAACACAAAGGAAAACAACCAAAGGCTTTTGTATGACCAGAAGTCTTTATCACATTTACTAGATGAAATATGGGTTGTCTAAAAAATTATGGATACTTTTACCAACATTTGATCAATGTGAATCTATTGGATTCAAGTCGAGCTAACAAATATTCTTAACAAAATCAGAAAGAGAAGTGTTAAAAGCAGAAACTAGTATTGACATACGAGGACTGCTTTCAAGTTCTGAATATACTCCTCAGAGTTTTCAACTTCTGCACGTCTCCATCGCTCGTAGAACAAGTAGAACTTCACTACCTCATAACCTGGTTGGACATTCTTTAGGTCACATTTTGAGAAGTCCATTCTATCTCTTGGTGATAAATTTGGTCCTAGCTTAAAATGACCAATTGCTTCTATAATTCCAGCAGCACACCTCTCGGTAGCATGGATTATATTAGGGTTGTTCTTGCCATGTTCGGCATGCCACTCCAAGAGTTCCTCCTGGGCATTGCTGACCTGCATCTCGAATAAACAGTTAAGTCAAGTGACGGAAAACTTACACTTGCATTTACTGGAGACCTAAATCAAGGTTGTGAGACTACTAACCATGACACCATATACATCCGGAACAGTGAAAAGTTCAGTGTCGTTGCCAGAATCACCACAGACTAGAGTATTTCTGGGTTGTTTTCCGTCTTTCTTAAATTTCTTAAGCAAATATTCAAGAGCTTGTCCTTTTCCACCACCTTTTGGTAGAACATCCAGAGCTTCACCTCCACTGAAAATTAGTTTTACGTCCAACTGGATCAAAGAAAGAAGAGAAAAGAAGATAAGAATTTAAAGAGCAACAGAGACATCAACTCGGTAATATAACAAACAAAGATTTAGCTAGCTGTTCTTATGAAATGAATATGATAGAACGAATTTTTTCGGTTCGTTCCAGGAGTTTAAGCTTACCCCACGTTTACCAAGAAGCTCAGAGAGTTCCTTCATCACTCCATGGGCCTTATCCTTCTCTATAGAGAAGCTAACCTTGAAACGCCGTTGACTTATCTCTGACTGCAGTGAAGTTAATAATAATTACAAGCAAGGTTAAAAAATACGTTTTTACGCCACAAGGTGGTTTGCTCTCACAAGGCGAGGCGATGCCTCGAGGCGTAAAATACGAAATTTTTTGCTAAAGACAATGACATCAATTATGTAGAAACATAGCAAAACAAGTTTTTCTACTGTACTACCATAGTATGAAGTCTGAAGTGTTGAGAAACAACTCAAAAATAACAGTGAAACGTTTACTACCATAGCATAACAAGTCCCCTTAGCCTAAAATGAGTCTGCCTTTTTCATGGCCTAAAATATGTCTGTTTTTTTCATGGCCTAAAACACTGATAACAAGTTCACAAGTAAATACGGATTCCAAATAAAATTTCAAGAAACAAAAAGACACCGTCTCGATATGATAAAACATGTCAGTTTCTTCCAACAAGAAAATTACCAAGATTAAACAAGATAATGAGAAAAACCTGAGGAATCAGTTGAGGAAACTTGGATGTTTCTTCTAAAACGACGTCTCTATCCCAATTTTGATTCAGAATTTGTTCAAAATCGTAGTCCGGTATCATCGATTCACCATATGCTATCTCTGTTCCTACAGACATTATAGTTATATCTGGGGTTAATAGTGGTTTCTTTTTCCTCAATTGCTTGTAAGCCGCAGGTGGTCGTCCAGTTGAGAAAATTAACAAAGAATCGTGATTGTAATTCGATTCCCATAAGGCATTGAACTTAAGCAATGAGATTTCTTCTTGAGCATGATGATCAACCTACAAATAAAAACTAGGGTTTAGAATGTCATAATTTCAAACATACCATGAAATCTAGAAAAGTGACAGCAAGCCCTACCAATGTTAAATCAAGGTCTGAAACTATCATAAGATTAGCAGGACCATCAAGTCTATCCATTAGCACTTAGTCTTATTCGATATCGAAAGCTTCCAACTCCTCTCTGAAAAGTCAATAATTATGGACATCTTAATGAGACAAAGAATTGATTCATCTTGTTCTTTTGTCCCCAAAAAACTAGACAGATTGAACTTACAAAAATGGGTTTGAAGGAAATTTCATCAAAAAATTCATAGGGTAAGAAGCAAAATTGAAGAACTCAAATTAAGGGTAAAACACATAAACATGGATTAAATATGAAACTATTTGGAGTTGTTTAACTGATGATGACTAAATTACAGATCAGTTTATTTGAAATTGTATGAGAAATGTTTACAATAAAACAAGTTACAAATCAGAGGTTACCTGATAGAAATCAAAAGAATTCTAACTCAAGAGTTTCGAAGTTGGAAGATCAGATCTCTGCTCTCACTCTGTATCTTTATAAGTGAAAGCAAAAGCTAGGTTGACTCTTTGGAGTCGTTGGAGACGGTTTAATGGTCTTAGTCATCAATCTCGACCGTTCAATTTTTTTTTTGTTGACAGATCGACCGTTCAATTTGATCCTATATTTGTTTCAAAAAACAATTTGATCTGACATTAATTTTAGGGAAAATGTTTCCTTGCACGCTCTTGTGCACACTGTGCACTAGGGGTGGGAACCGGGCGGGTATGGACGCCCATGGGCACTTGAAGCATCGGGCTGGGCGGGTCGGGCACAAAACTTCAATGGCTATTAGGGTAAGCGGGTTAATCGGGCGGACAATTTTGAAATTTGCCTTGTCCATTACCCGCCCAAGCCCATTAAGAAGCTCGGGTAATTCGGGTATGGGCGGGCGGGTAGCGGGTAATCTCATGACTTGAAAAAATTCACTTTTTCTTCTCCTTTTATAAAATCTCCAAACACCTTTCCTGATTCTAAAGAGACAATGTGAGATTAAAACTAGACATTATTTGTATTGTTCCTTTTAGGAATTTAATCTCACATCGAAAACTAATGAAGAATTCTCATGAGATATAATAAAACTTATCCCACTCTTTGTTCCCTCAAAGCCAAAGACTACTTCAGTATTCACCAAGGAATTCTCTTGGGCCACTGGAAATGCATTGGGTTCGTGTGATTGCCCATAAACATATTGTTTACCATCTCAACTAAGCCTAGCAACATGGACGGTTGGGTTTCATCAACCAATAAAGTTGATGTAATTTGGTTGGTTATCATTGGGTGAGTTTAAGTGGGTGCGAGCATGGGCGGGTGCGCGGGTAGAGGTTTTAACCCATACCCGCCCACCAAAATTTGGCGGGCTGGGCGGGTTGTGCCCGAGATGGGCGCGGGCGTCCATGGTCCTCGTTGGGCTCGGGTGCCCGTGGGCGGGTTCGGGCTTATGGGCAAAATTCCCACCCCTACTGTGCACTAGGGATGTCAACCGCGCGGGTTTGGGACGGTTCATCCCCTTCCCAACCCCGTCCCGTTAGACGGGTTTTACCATAACCGTCCCAATAATTAATCGGGATGGATATTCAATTACCATAACTGTCCCAATAAAAAATTGCTAAACCATTACCGCCCCGTCCTGCCCCGTTTAATATAAAACGAGTGGGGTCGAGTCGGCTTCAAAGTATTTTGTTTCACAAAAGTTATTTTAGTTTGAAGTAACATAACAATTGTTAACAATATTTTGTAAGGCTTTGAGTTTATCAGCCATAAACACCACAACTACTTAAATAATATAAAACCTAAAATAATTAAATTACTAATATAAGATTAAAATTTTAAAACCATAACCTTAAATAAAACATATATTTAATATATAATATACTAATCGGTTCGAAGCGACGTTTACTATCTAATACCAAACCCGCCCCGAATCTGATTAGTTTTTTTTAACTTCATACCAAACTCGAACCGTTTAATTAACGGGACGGTAAAACCCGTCCCATGGAACGGGTTTGGGAAAAAACCCGCCAGTTCGGACAAAATTGCCACCCTAGTATGCACTGCCTGTCCCGTGTCGCTAATAGGACAAGGGTTATTTTCGTCTTTCACACCAATGAAAATTGTGAAAATACGAAAGTCCCTTTGTCCTATTCAATGTGATGTTCAAGGATGTATTAGTATCGTTGTTATATCTTCCTTTGAATGGTAATATTGGAACTCTGATTTCTCTGGTAAGAGATTTACATGTGATTATTCAACAAAGGTGAACTTCACATCTCAAAGTCGATTCTTGAGCCAGTTTGCAATCTCAGAAGGGGTTGTCGTTTTTGGATGTTATGAACCTCAAGACTCGGTTCTTGGTCGGAAGACTTAGTCAACCCATCTTTTTCTCCACTTTAAGAGAGATAATAAATATATTAATTGTCCCCTACATATTATTTCCCATGTTCTTATACCTTTGTCGGACAAGAGGTATGTCGCAAATCTTACAAACGAAGTACCATACAAGTACATATAGCTTACCTTTCAACAAAAAAAAAGTACATATAGCTTACTATAACGAATGTATTAGGATGAAATTAACAGAAAGTTTAGAACACATGATCAAGAAGTAAAATAAAAGGAGACATTGGATCTAGAAATGATATATATTTTCCCTTTACTCTACTTCCAAGTTCCAAATCCAAGGGCTTCCTCTACTTAACTTATTGAACACGTACATATTTTTGTACTTCATCCTTGAACAATTGTGACGAGGTGAGGATAAGTCCAGCAGGGGCGACCTGAGAACACATAAATACACCATTGTTAGAACCACTAAAACAAAGTTTGGTATATCTCATGTATTCTAAGATCGACCCTGATGAGCCTCCTTCACCTATTCTTCTTCTTGAATCACTTTGATTTGGGATGCAAAATGAACCAATCTTATTTATTCCTGTCACGAAATGTACTTCAAAATTATTGTAGTACATCAATGTACTATAAGGAAATCAGTTAGGAAGATAAGTGGAGTACAAGGTTTGTAGTACTACTTTATTTGCTTTAGTACATTCATGGATATATGGTACTACACTAGATATTTTGATTTTTAGAAAACTCTCTACAAAATTCATTTTTGGTTAAGTTCTTGGGAACACTGTTAATGATTTCTTTGATCCAATTTTAAACAAAAATTCTTTGAGCATTTTCTATTAACACCCAACTAATGAAATCTTCAATGAAACTAATGGATTATTTTGGAGAAGGGTTGGTAAATGAACCTTCCATATGTTTTGAGGGAAAAAGTGTCACCAAATGAAGTTATTTAGGACTAGTCATATATTAGCAATTATTTTATCCTTTCATCACCCACAATATTTCCCTAATTAAGAAGTGTGTATAATTAATCATTCTTATGCACAAGTTGACAAACGACTAAAGTGAATTGGGTCAACTAAATTGATACCATTATGTTGCATGATCAAATTCAAATATAAATTAGTTTAGTTGACTTGACTCAACTATAGTCATTCATATACTAAATAAATGATACTGTAGTTTGAATATTCGGAAAATATTCTAACATAGTTAACTGAGAATAACATTAGAAAATTACGACTGACCAAGACTAAAAAGAAAAAGACTACTCAAAAAGATAATAAAAAATAGATACTTAAGAAAAGAAAACCAAAACCCGAAGAAATTTTCTTAGGGTTCGTTTTTAAAGAGTGGAAACTAAGTCGAAAATTGATTTTCTACTATTTGGATAGACACTAAGTGAGAAAATCGTTTTCTTACGGGAATAAAAGTGCGAAAAGTGTCTCAAAGTTTTAACTCATCTCTCCAAAACCTAAGTCGAAAATTGATCATCTAGTCCGGTCCAATTAAGGGTCGTAATGCTTAGCTAGAAACCGCTTACGATCGTCGGGTTACTTCGGTAATCCGCGATCAACATAGACCAGACCCTACAACTGGTTACACCAAAGAGTGGTAGCTTGATCAAAGAGAGTTGACTTGTGGGAACTTGCCTAGAGATAGATATGATCCAGTCTGATAGTGCCAAAAAGATAGAAAGAATCGGGCTCGAAAGAGAAGCCCGAAAAGTGGTAAAACCCACTTATAGGGTGTCCTGATCAAGCCAAAATGGGCATTGATCAGGACCGCCATATAAGGTGGGTGGGCTGGCCAGGGTAAGCCCATAATGGGCTTAAGTGGTCGGCCACACCACATTAGGGTGGAAACCCTAATTCGGGTCAGAAGGAGTTCTGACAATTTATCTTTTTTGGGACTCTTATTGAAACCTAATTTGAGTGAGACTCTTATTAGGTTTCTCTATATAAGGGTCATTAGAGTTCAGAAAAAGGGTTGGATTTTTCTCAAGAGAAAACAACTTCTCTCTCTACAATATACAACTAAGTGGAGAGAGAGGGTTTTAGAGAAAAAGCTCTCAATCTATTTAATTAGTCAAAAGAAGAATGGTTCTTCTTCTCAACCTTCAATGGAGTTCTGACAGACAACAAAGAAGTGAGATCAAGTTATTTACTCGGGTGTGTCAAGTAGAGGAGCGACAATTAGAGCTCTCATCTTCTTTGGGATAAAGTCATTGGAATCTAGTTCGTGGGAAAGCGAATCCAGGTATCCTACTTTCAGTTTCTAGTTCATTATTAGTTCATGCATATGATCCTGGCTAGCTAGCGTTAAACATATGATGTTTGAGATTCCGCTCCAATGTTAGTTAGATGATTAGTAGTCTTTGAGACGTACAAAATCCTACATCTCGCACTCTAGTGTTTCACTCTCATCACTTTTCGTCTATTCGGATCTGACTGATGTTTCATGCCCTGAATAGAGTTTAGGAATTCGATTTTGACATCTAGGGCCTGATTTTGACGAGAGAGAAAAAGATAACTTGGGTGAAGATAACCCTCAAAACTTGGTTATTGTAGGCATTGTCATTAAAGAAATATGGTCATATTAAATTTACCAAATCATAAGTGGAAAATACATTGTCTATAACAAATTTGGGCATTGCATATAGAATTTCCCTTAATATAAAAGATGTATACCAGTTGAAAAAAAAAAAGATCGATATAAGGAGAGAAGAGAGATTGAATTTCCATTACCAAATGAGGGCCAAACAAGCCCCAAATAAGTGAGGGGGTCCTCTCCTAATAGTACCAAATAAGGCCCAAATCCACATGGCGGAAACCCTTGAAAATTATGTTTTTGGGGTCTATTATTTCAGTCCATGGGCCGATCAAGAGTGATGCACTATTTTTTAGTCAATTCTTTTTATCTCTCTTGATGGACTTTATCATTCTCGATTTACGGTTGATTGTTATTTAGGTCTATAATAAGTCTACTTTGTATTCTTTTCTATCACCTTTGTAGTCTTTTTTTACCGTCATATAACTCATTTGATCTTAACCCCGCATCAAATATTTCTCATGCTCGGTTGAATATCTCTCTCTCTTTCTCCCTCTCTCCAAAAACTCAAACACTCTGTCTCTCTCTCTCTCTCTTCATACAAACTGAACCGGTATCTCTTCAATGTGAAATTTCATCCTTGCTCAGACTATTGCCCATGGTCCGATTACAAATTAGAGCAATTATCTGGTTATGGGACTTAAACTCAACAAATGTGCCAAGAGCTACCACATGCGTGATGAAATCACCATAAGGCACAATAATGAAATTGTTTCACATAACTAAAACCAAATAGAACATGCCCATTGTTCACATGCAGACATACATATATAGGTACACGCGTATATGTGTACGTACATACATACATATATACGTACATACACTCAATCTCAAATATATAATATAGCTTCATAAACACAAGCGCACACAAGATACACATACATCTTCCTCTCGAAGATAACTATTCCACGCGCATATATAACTTTGTTTTTAGCACACCTAGCTAACAATCTAAGTAGTGTTGCTCTCTATCTTCATGAAATCAAGATATGATTTTCCATTAAGCTCTTTAGTAGCTCCGTGATGAAAGTATTGCTTAACTCCAATTGTTTTGAATGATGCAGGGGTGCTCGGAGTAATCAGGCTCTTTATAGGACTTATTTCTCCTTCTAGTTTTGGGTCGAGGAATGTAGCAATCGATAGCCTTTCTTTTGTTGAGTTTACTATTGCCCGATGCTCGATACTGCGGTAAATTCCATTGGTCAGAATCTGCGAAAGAGAAAAAAAAACAAAAAGGATCAAAAACAAAAACTTAATTGAAGTAACGATTGAAAGTTGGTTTCAATGTAAACCAACTCCGAATACAAAAAAATCTTCATAGAAAGTCATAATAATGCAAATAAGGACCCACTATCCCTAGTAGTTACCTCAAGAACATCTCCAATATTGACAAGGAAAGCATTTGGAAGAGGTTTAATAGGAACCCATTTGCCATCTTTAATAACTTGTAGTCCTTCAACTTCATTGACATGAAGGAGAATTGTTAGAGCCGTTGAATCAGAGTATGGTCTAAGGCCAACGACTAGGTCGGGTCGAGGACATGGAGGATAATAATTCATCCTCATACTCTGGAACCCATCTTCATCAAATAACTCTTCTAACTCCTTTGTTTCGACTTGTAAAGCTTTCGCCATAACTCTTAATAGAGTCATAGCTAGACTTTTCAATTCAAGTGAATAACTTTCTAATGTGTCCCTGCATACCAATGGTACCAAAAAAACACCTCTTTCTTTTATCATCAAATTTATAAGAAGGCTAGGGAGAGATAAAGAGAGGATGAATATTAAGTGTACCTGAAAGGAAGAGGAAGCTTTGGAAATAAATAGGGTTTCCTTGAATGGATAGGAAGAGTAGTTAAGTAAAATATGTCTGCCCAATCAAGCTTCTGCTCTTTAGATACTACAAATGCCTGTCCAAACCCTTCAACTTCATCTTCACTCTGTCAGTATTTTTTCTTTTCTGCCACTGGAAGCTTGAAAAATTCTTGAATTTCTAATTGTACTTTTTCCACCAATGAAGAACTAACTCCATGGTTTACCAACTGCAGCACAATTTCACATATAGAAATGTATTTGTTAAGAAAGATAATGTGGATCTACCCGGTGAAAGGATTTAGGATTTACACCCAAGTAGCTAAAACCTAAAGCCTACTTATAATGAGTGGAGAAGACCTAGACATTATATTCTTGGTTGCAGATCGCCTTTCTCCCCTGTAAAACTATTCTCACACGTCCCCTCACGTATGAGATTCTTTGAGCATAACACGTGTTTTTTTTTTATTCTGTTCGGGTGACGTAGAACAAATGTACGTAGAACAAATGTGACTATTAAGCTTATCAGGTGTGAATTTAGCTATGATAAGATGCTAGATATTATATTCTTAGTTGCTAAATCGTTTTACTCCCATGTGGACTATTCTCACATTAGTACCTCTCCGTTGTTTTTTGTTAAAATTGAATTTAGTTCTAAACATAGAATATAATTACCTGGAAGAAGCCCCATTCTTTGCAAGCAGAATCCAACCTCTCCAATTCCAAATCTCCAATTGATCCTGGAGTTAACAAACTCTTTACATCTATGATAGGAACAGAGAGTGTAGCATCAGTACTGATAGGAGTGCTTTTATCTGGTTGTAAATATCGTGATGGGATCTCCGCTATAGGTTGTTCGACCATTTCTTGAACGCTTGGTACTAATAAAGACCTGAACTTCACTTCCTTTTGTGAGATATCCATTGATTTTGAACAAGAAACCTCAACTAGATGAAATTCTCTCTCTTTCTCTTAAATGGGTTATGATTTGAAGATGAAACCAACCTATTTATAGTGAATCTAATTAGGTAGAAGAAACCATGTCTGTAAGTGCTACTTTGCAACGGGAGTGCCCTTATCCTATTACCAACCATTCTGATGTAAACCGTATTTAGCACCAATGGAAATTTTTGGTTAATAAACTTGACAAGAACTAGAGACCTAACGTAAGTAGTTGTTCTTTTTCCGAAAATGACTTAAACCCTAAAGAAAATTATTCTACTTCTTCTTCAACGTTTGTCCAATACACCTTAAACCCGCCTTTCATTTTTCTGAGATGACTTGAAGTTAGTCAGATTTAAATCGACATTTGCAAAACCAGAATTATTCAAACATGGCAAGTCAATAAACTCTTCTACCTTGATTTTTTCTTGTCTATACGACACTTCAACACACATTTGAAACAGAGGGGTCCTCTCCTAATACCATATAAGGCCCAAGTCCAATGGGAGAAACTCTTCGGAAACTACATTTTTGGGGTCTATTATTTCATTCTTTATGTCCATGCTCGAATCAAGAGTAATGCACTAATGCTAGAAGCGGCAACGAGTAAATTTTTTTATTTTTGAGTCAACTCTCTCTATCTCTCTTGATGGATTTTATCACTCTCGATTTACGGTTGATTGTTATTTAGGTCTAGAAAAAGTCAACTTTTTTGCAGTCTTTTTTACTACTCCACTTTTGTAGTCTTTTTTTACGTCATATAACTCATTTGATATTAATCTCACATCAAAAAAATATTTCTGTTTGGTTGAAGATCTCTCTCTTTCTCCCTCTCTTTCAAAACTCGAACACTCTTTGTCTCTCTCTCTCTCTATACAAACTGAACTGGTATCTCTTCAATGTGGAATTCTCACGTTAGAAAAGACATTAGAGGGGTTTTAACTAAATGCGGACGAGAGAATGTGTATATTCCCTAAAAAAGTACCAAAGAAATTTCATTCTAGCTCATACTATTGCCCATGATACCATTACAAATTAGAGCAATTATATGGATATGGGACTTAAACTCAACATGCATGTGGAAATCACCACATATATGTACGCGTATATACGCTCAAATATATAACTTCATAAACACAACCGCACACACAAGACACACATACATCTTCCTCTCGAAGATAATTATTCAACACGCATATATAACTTAGTTTTCTAGCACACCTAGCTAATAAACTAAGCAGTGTTGTTGCTCTCTATCTTCATGAAATCAAGGTGTGATTTTCCATTAAGCTCTCTCATAACTAAGTCTTGGTAAAATTGCTTAACTCCAATTGTTTTGAATAATGCAGGGTTGTTGGGAGTAATTAGGCTCTTTATAGGACTTATTTCTCCTTCTAGTTTCGGGTTGAGGAATGTAGCAGTCGATAGCCTTTCTTTTGTTGAGTTCACTGTTGCCCGATGCTCCACACTGCGATAAATTCCATTGGTCAAAATCTGCAAGAGAAAAAGAAAATGAAAAAGGTCAAAAAATTATTCGTAGAATGTTATAGTTAATAGGATATGTTACATAAGGAGGATCGAAAATAGGAGATCCGGCGGTCAAGATAAGTTGCAGAAATAATATACGTGTGTAACACGTGTATGTACGTGACGGATCGAGAAGACGAGATCCGACGATCAAGAAGAATTCAGAATATATTTGAAGATACGTGAAGATATTAGAAGATATGTGAAGATATGTAATATTAGTATAATATATTCAGAATATCTCTTGTAACTATCTAATGGTAATATTAGATAGATTTTGTATTATTTCCTAGTTTAGTAATAAGAAACTAGGAAACCCTAAACCCTAAGTCATCTATAAATAGGAGAGGGTTCTAGGATTCAAAATCATCGAGTTATGTCTGACCAATGTAACCGATCAACCCACGTTTGTATGTGGTGATTAACAATAAAGAATTATTTCTCCGTGGATGTAGGTCTTGAGTAATCGACCGAACCACGTTAAATTATCATGTCTTTATTTCATGTCTATATCTCCGATTATTATATAATCGTGAATTTAACATGGTATCATGAGCAGGTTATTTGTTCGTGTTTTATGCTTCCGCAAATTTCCGACGATTTTTTTTAGTCGTTGTGATTAAATTATCCATGAATCACTTCATCGATATTTTTTTAAATTTCCAAGTTAATCTTGTGCTTAGTTCAACAAAAAAAAAAAAAAAATTAATCTTGTAACTTTTCATTCTACAATAGTGAGTACCGTGCACCATAAGACTTCTTCAACAAAGGTAACTTCTTATTAGTATTTGATTTCTTTTCTTATTAGTACTTTTTTTCTAAAACAGGGCTCCAAATACTACATCACTTCCTTTTGGATTCCAACTTTTTTCAGTTAATTCAGCTTTTATTTGATTGGCTTGTAAACCGGGTTCATCCAAAACCTGGTAACCAACTCACTTGCCCCTATTGTGTCGGTGGAGTAGTAATTGCTTAAGAAACCGTGTTTGATCCTAAAAGATATGGTCCAAACACAAACCCTGTCGCTTACAGGAACCCTAGGGCTCTAGCTGTTCTTCTTCTTCTTCTTACCCGACGGAAACCCTAAGGACTTTTTATTGCCGCCGACCACCAAAACCCTTTACTACCGGCGAGATTTTCATCACTAATCGTTGTTTTCATTGATTTGGACAACCCATCAGCGCTTCCCTTTCGATTTGTTGAAGAACCGACTGTCATCTTCTTCTTTCCCGAGACAGAAATTCTAGGGTTCGTCCTCGGTGACTATTTCCGGCGAATATTACTGTTACCAATCGATCACTTCCATCGATTTGGACTAAAAACAATCGATTCTTTTTTGATTTGGTGAAGAATCAACCATTTTATGACCGAAAATCATATTTTTTTTTGGAGCTTTCTCTCTCTAAAGACTAAACAATCTATTGAAGGTCGTTTTTGACCGAATTTGATAGCTATGGTCTATATCAATCATCGATTTGGAGTTTCTTACAAATCACAGATGATTTTATTGTAAACTTCTGATTCGGGAAATCCAAATTTTGAGAAATTTCTCAATTTTGATAAACCCTAATATAGAAGTTCCTAAATTTCCCCAAATTAAGTATTTGTGACAGTTTCTCATCCCACTGTTTTGTGACAGCTTTTTTTGCCACAGTTTATCTGTCGAAAATTTATTTTGTGACAGACTTCTAATGTCACCTATAACCAACTTTTTCTAGTTGTGACACAATTTTTCTGTCACTTTCTATTCTATTTGTGACACTAAAAATAGATTAATTTCATCTAATTTTCTTTCCGGATATACCCGTGATATTTCCAAAGTCATACTTTCTTTATGACGACTTTATTTCTCTACCAAAATTTTGGACTTTCGCTTCAACGGATAAATAATTCCTATTTTGGATTTTAATTCCGGAATTCAACCCGCGAAATTTTCATAATCATATTTTTCTTATGATTATTTTATTTCTTCCAATTATATTTTAGATTTTCCCACCACAAATAGAATATATCTATTTTGATCTTTATTTCCGGATTTTCCCGTGACATTTTCCAACTCATACTTCATCTATGATGACTTGTCTTTCCTACCAAATAACATTTTGGAATATTTCTCCATTGAATAGAATATCTCTTCAATGAATATAATATCTCTGTTTTTTCAGAATTATATCGATCTTGCATATTTTTAGCAATAAATTTAATGTCGACCATCTTTTTGGTTGTTTCTTCTCTAATATTTTTTGGCAATTACGACAATGATTTCTTGTCGATTTTAAACAAAACAACATTATTTTGTTGTCACTCCTAAAGTTCATACTTGACGTTTTTATACGACAAGATATTGATCATCACAACCTTTTATAGTTGACATTTTCTTCATACAATGACTAACTTTACATACATGAGAAAAACACATGTAGTTTCGTTGTCATTGATTTTCGCTCAATTTTTTTACCGCAACTACCAACCTTTTGGTTGTGACTTAATCATCGTTCAATCATCTTCCAACGCATCCACAATCCAAGAGTTGCAAGAAGACGAATACGACGAATCAAGAAGTATTTCCTTTTTCTCTCTCCAAGTCGGACACTTCAAAATTTACGTGCTCCAACTTGTGGGGGGGTAATAGGATATGTTACATAAGGAGGATTGAAAATAGGAGATCCGGCGGTCAAGATAAGTTGCAGAAATAATATACGTGTGTAACACGTGTATGTACGTGACAGATCGAGAAGACGAGATCCGACGATCAAGAAGAATTCAGAATATATTTGAAGATACTTGAAGATATTAGAAGATATGTGAAGATATGTAATATTAGTATAATATATTCAGAATATCTCTTGTAACTATCTAATGGTAATATTAGATAGATTTTGTATTATTTCCTAGTTTAGTAATCAGAAACTAGGAAACCCTAAACCCTAAGTCATCTATAAATAGGAGAGGGTTCTAGGATTGAAAATCATCGAGTTATGTCTGACCAATGTAACCGATCAACCCACGTTTGTATGTGGTGATTAACAATAAAGAATTATTTCTCCGTGGATGTAGGTCTTGAGTAATCGACCGAACCACGTTAAATTATCATGTCTTTATTTCATGTCTATATCTCCGATTATTATATAATCGTGAATTTAACAATAGTAATACAAATAAGGACCCACTATATATCCCTAATACTTACCTCAAGAACATCTCCAATGTTGACAAGGAAAGCATTTGGAAGAGGTTTAATAGGAACCCATTTGCCATCTTTAATAACTTGTAGTCCTTCAACTTCATTGACATGAAGGAGAATTGTTAGAGCCGTTGAATCAGAGTGTGGTTTGAGGCCAATGACTAGGTCGGGTCGAGGACATGGAGGATAATAATTCATCCTCATATTCTGCCACCCATCTTCATCAAATAACTCTTCTAACTCCTTTGTTCGGATTTGTAAAGCTTTCGCCATAACTCTTAATAAAGTCATAGCTAGACTTTTCAATTCAAGTGAATAGCTTTCTAATGTGTCCCTGCATGTCAATGGTGACAAGAAACCTTTTTCTTTGATCATCAAATTTATAAGAAGGGAGAGATAAAGAGAGGATGAATATTAAATGTACCTGAAAGGAAGAGGAAGCTTTGGAAATAAATGGGGTTTCCTTGCATGGACAGGAAGAGTAGTTAAGTAAAATACGTCTGCCCAATCAAGCTTCTGCTCTTCAGATACTACAAATGTTTGTCCAAACCCTTCAACTTCCTCCTCACTCTGCCAGTATTTCTTCTTTTCTACCATTGGAAGTCTGAAAAAATGTTGAGTTTCTAATTGTACTCTTTCCACCATTGAAGAACTAACTCCATGGTTTATCAACTGCAACACAATTTCACATGTAGATCAATGTGTTTGTTAAGAAACATAATGTGGATCTACCCTCGGAAGGATTTACGATTTACACCCAAGTAACTAAAATGTAAAGGCTATTGTGAGAATAGTCCCATGTATATTGCCATATTGGGTTTGGGCACTCTAACAACCAATAATATAATTAATGTCTAACTCATATCCACTCATTTATCAATTGGTTTTGAGATAGATGACCACAAACTTAACGTGTTATCTATTGTGGGTATAAGACCCGATCCGGCTGGATCGAGTACCCGACCCGGCTGGATCGAGTACCCGACCCATGGTCATGACCAGCCAAGCCACAACAGCCAGCACCATGTTCATTGCCACATCTTGTATTTACTTGTTATAGGTAGTTTACAATTAATAAAATACATATCTAGCGCTGTCTCTCTTTGTTTCATCTAAAACCTCTAGGTTCTAGATATTCACAACATCAGAGTTACATCCACAGTGAGGGGTGGGAAAACGGTCTGAGACCTCGAAACCCGATCCTGTCCGCCCGGCCCGTGAGGACCCGTAGATTAAAGGGAGCCCGAGCCGGACATACCTGGCCCGTTGGTCCAGGTTTTGATGGGCGGGATACGGACAGAGGTCCTTACCCGGAGTCCGCCCGAATATGACCGGTTATTACCCGCCCGTTAGTGTCCGCTCAAAGATCCACCCGATAGACCCCGACCCCCTGCATGCGTACACAAAAAATCCAACAGTTGAAATCCAGATCTATCCTAAACATAATCCCAGCCGTACGCGTCCCCACCAAACCCTAACCGACCCCCTTCCCTCTTTATTGAAATTCAGGATTTTTATATTATTTAATTATTGTTATTCACGGGTTACCCATTGAGTTTTTTCCATTAGTTTTTTTTCCCATACAAATGTGATTTAGTACCTCTCCACTTAATTGAATTTAGTTCTGAAAATAGAGTATAATTACATGGAAGAAGCCCCATTGCTTGCAAGCAGAATCCAACTTCTCCAATTCCAAATCTCCAATTGAGCCTGGTGTTAACAAACTCTCTAAATCTATGATAGGAACAGAGAGTGAAACATCAGTAGTAATGATAGGAGTGTTTTGACCAGGTTGTAAATATCTAGATGGGATCTCTCCTATAGGTTCTTCAACCATTTCTTGGACGCTTGGTACTAACAAAGACCTGAACTTCACTTCCTTTTGTGAGATATCCATTGATTTTGAACAAGAAACCTCAACAAGATGAAATTCTCTCTCTCTCTCTCTCTCGAATGGGTTATGATTTGAAGGTTTGAAACCAACTTATTTATAGGACCCAAAATTTGTCAATGCAACCTGGCAACGGGAGTGCCCTTATTATACTACCAAACATTCTTCCCCACCCATTCTTCTGTAACCATAAGTCCCGTACTAATTTAAGACTTTAAAATGAACTTTAATAAACTTAAACAAAAATTTTGTTCTAAGCCCTAAACTTCTTCAAGTGTTTCTTACTTTATTCATCTAAACCCTAATTACTAAGAGTCCATGGGTATATAGACCAAAATTAATTTGATAATAGGTCTATAGACCATTCTTCTTAGATTATGGATTTTTGGTCCTTTTACAAGAAGGGTATAAAGTATGGCTAATTTATTGGGTAATACCAAATGTATCCCAAATCAAAAAACCCCGGGTTTTTTGAATTTACGAGGGTTTTAGGAAACTTTCCCAAAACCCGTGGGCGTGATTTGTGGGGGATCTTTATTCAGCCGAAACAGATTGGATACCAATCTTCATAAAGAAACTTTCTCTCTCTAAACCTACTTCATTTGGGATTTCAATCGGTTTAATGTACCTTGATTTTAGGATAAATTTAGGAAAAAACGGTTAGATTCTCACGAAAATTTCTCTCTTCTATAATCTGTTTAGAAACAAAATCTAAACTTTCCCAAATCAATTTTCTCTCTCTTCTTTACAGATTTAGTATGGAGATTTATTAGCCAAAAATATGGAGATTTATTAGAAAAAAAAAGATAGAAACAAATCATAATTTCTCTCTCCTCTAAACAGATTTGGAAATCAAATTTTCTCTTTCCTATTATCTGAATCAATCTAGGATCAATTTAGCGTGATTTGGGGGTTAATATACAAAACATATATATCACTTTCTCTCACTTAACTTTCAGTTTTGGAAATAGTATATTTTTCTGGGAATATTAAAGCAGCATTTGTTTTCGTTTTTACTCATACATAAATACAAATCGAATACAAATTATGAAACAAATACGTAAATTATGTATTATTTATGACGAATAAACCATCATTAGTCAAGTATACAACGTAATTTATCAAATGTATTTGGGTCTTGTTCAGTAAATTACACATACTTTCTATTACATAACACATAATTTCTTTTACATTACACATCGTTTACATTCTGTTACCAAAAAATCGTTTACACTATATTGTCGAAGAGCATATGTAGTCTTGAGCAGGACAAACAACATTTACACTATATTGTCGAAGAGCATATCCAAATGATTTTGCACCACCAGGAAACAAATGACCAACTTCAGTAGCAAATTCCATAAGTAACAACAAAACTGCAAAAAGAAAACATATACATTTGTTAACAAAACAAACAATTTACTAGAAACGACATGTATAATGAAATAAATTATGCATACTGTTTGTTAAACTTCATAATGTGTTAGAAGACAAACATAACGTTAGTTCGAATCACAAGGTCACTGTTATGTGAAAAAATATGTATAATGTGCAATAAATTACATATAATTTTTGGAACATTTATTGTACTATAAACGGCAACTGTTTTGTGAAAAAAGTACGCGTAAAGTACATGTACTTTATATCCAGAGAAAACAATGAATCTGAATATACCGCAAATCTGAGTCCGTCAGTGAAGATGAATCTGATCTGAAAAAAACTTCAGTAATGATTAAACGAAAATCTTAAGATACATACCACGAAAATAGAAAGATATAGAACATACCTAGATTCAATAAAACATTAAATATGATATAAAGATCAAAGATTTCATTATTGATATTAAAATTTTAGAGAGAGAGAGAGAGAGAAGTTTAGACTTCCATTTCAGATCTATCGAAGATGGAAATATATATTATGAGAAAGATCTACAATTGAATCGTTTTTTCAGAAATAATACATAACAATTTGATACAGTTTAAAAAATTAATTATTAGATCTTAAAAATGAATCTAAATACAAAACAGTAATATCAAATACATGAAAACAAAAACGAAATCTTACAAATGAATGTTCTCATTATGATTTTAGCAAAAATAATTACCTTCAAGAATTGATCTTCGATAAGTTTAATGGAGATGAATGTAGAGTTCTGATGTTAATAGTGGTTAAACAACTAGGTTAATGTTTTTGAAAATGAGATATACTATATTACGGTTACATATTAGATTTGTTAATATTTCTTTCATTATAATTCTGATTGGAGAGAGAAAGATGGAGACAATTAAGGAAATGATATATACATGATTATTTTGGCAAAAACGGTTACAAAATATATGGAAAGGTTATAATAGGTATTAATAAGGATTAAATATTATAGAGATTTGATATTTCTCTCGAGATGAATACAAATGGACTAGATCTCTTTTATGATGATTAATTTGGTTTTTAAATCTTTTTTAGGATTATAGAGGATTAAATCTCCTATTAGGACCCTATTTTTGGTCTATAGATTCAAAAATTAAATTACTAAATCTTAAAAACACGGATACGTAATATGTTTGTAGCCAATACCTGGACAACTAACTTTTTTATTTGGACAACTGAGCATGAGGTGGAAAAATACTACCCACTTTTAAAGGAGGACAACCAAAATCTTCTCCTAGTTTCTCTCTCTATATCTCACGCCTCTCAATTTCGTCTTTCTTCTATCTGTTTTTCTTCTATTTCGAAATTTTGACTGGTTATGGTCGAATCTGAGAACACGGTGGATGGTGATTGTTTGGAGAAGGTGGTGGTGAAGATTAAGACACAAAATTTTGTTTGTCCCCTTAGAAATACGCAATTATTTTTACACCCAAAATTGTTGTCCATTTAAGAATTTTGTTTGTCCATATATTGGCAACACCTAAGCAAATTAATTTTTACTTAAAATTAATGTTTTAAATTGTAAATTTTTTTCTCTAGAAATTTCACAAAGAAACATAGATTAACCCTAAGCAAATTTTTTCTACTACAACTTTTTTCAATAACACCTCAAACTTTAGTAATTACCCATATGAATACTAATTTGATAGAATATCTGTTTTGTTATTATTTTTTGTATTGTTTATACCTCTATCCATTAATCATCTGAAAAATCGACCAAATACTTGAGTTTGAATTTCTTTGAAAATTCAAGATTGTGCCCAACACTTTTTTTTTCGTTGAACAACACTTAAATTTGAATTTTAAAATATTAAAATCTAGTTTTCTTTCTTGTGAAAAGGAAAGTCTTTTTTCTTTTAACGAGAAAAAAAAGAAAAGAAAAAGAAAAAGGAAAGTTTAAAGCCATTGTATGGAATAGGACTGGTGGTGGATATAGAAGATAGTAATTGGGTTATTTCATAAATAGCCTTCAGCTTTGTGACCGGCTTCCTACCACATGTCTTTGAGCCCCTACTTTATCAAAAATACCCTGATGACTCTCTTTTTCAGATTTCGTTATATCCACCATATCTTCTCGCCACCTCATCTTCTCCACTGGCGAAAGTCGCCGACCGGCCAATTTTCTCTGACATTACTAAAAAAAAGAGAGGAGAGTTTAAGTTTTTGCCAGAGACGTGATGACTAGGGGTATCTGGAAGGAAGCCGAAGTTGGGGAATATAACCTATAATAATTCAACACAAACACAACCAACCCAATGTGAGATTGATCACTCGTTCAAGAACAAAAAAAGTAAGAGTGACTTAGCCTTAGAGATGTTGGTGGATAAAAAATCATCAAACAAGGTTTTTTGTAAACCCCATCAAGAGTAGCAAATATTACCCTCACATCACTGGCTATAACTTACTCATTTTCAAAATTGATATCAAACAAAATAATAGAAAATAAACCAAACCCAAGATAATTAAGAAAATAAGGTGGTGTATTTTGTCCTGTAGTCCAAATCTGACTTATCTGAATCTGAATCGGATAAAAAAATCAACCTCTTTTTCTCAAGTATCAGACAAGTCAGATCAAATTCAAAAAAAAAACACTACCCAAAACTGAGAAGCTAATTGAAGTTGTATGGAGATTGAATGGTTGTATCAGAAGTAGCTGATTTTTATGATCATGTTACGAAAATCATTGGGAATCCATCTGTTTTTTCCATCATCCACAACCATTTTCTCATAATCTTTCATTCACCTTGTTCCTAAAATTGAAGAAATATATGACCTGACTGACAAGTTACAGAAGTATACCTACTTCAACATATAAAAACCCTAATTCTTTTAAGGTTGTGTTTGATATCAGGGAAACAATTCCATGGAAATAAAAGAATTTCGTGGAAACTCTTCCACGGAACTTGTTCTGTGGAAATAAGAGTTCTTTCGTTTGGTAGTCATTTATTATTCCGTGGAATTACGAACTCTGTTATTTGGTTGACAACTAACTTCTACGAATATAATGTTCAATTAAGAGTTTTATTTACTCTTATGTAGTCTAAGTGATATTTTTACTTTTGCGAAAATTACATTTTCATCCTTATGTTGTCTAAATTACATTTTTACCCTTATGCTTTCAAAATTATATTTTTATCCATATGTTGTAAAATTATTTAACCTTGTGTCACGTTACTAATTTAAGGGTAAAAATGTCATTTTGATATTATACGAGGGTAAAAATGTCATTTTGACAACATAAGGGTGAAATGCCAATTTGATATTATAAAAGGGTAGGAATGTAATTTTGGCTATAAATTCCAAAATGTCATTTTGACAACTTTGTAAACATGTCTTTTGGTAAGAAGGACAAAAGTGTCATTTGCCCAATGTATAAGTAAAAATTCATTTTGCTAAATTGTATGGGTAAAAATATCATTTTGAACATATATGGGGATAAATATTAGGGTGTGTTTGATATCATTTTGCCTAAAGATAGATTTCTGGGCCATTTGAATATCTCAAAAAGAAAAAATTAGAAAATATCTATTATATTAAAACAGCTCGGTCGGTTGCTTAAGATATAAGTCTGGCCGTCCATTTTATTTTAGGGATTTGGTTGGGATCATATCCGACGGATGATATAATTTTTTTTTTGTAAATAGACTAAAAAAAGAAGGGTATTAATGTAAACAAATAATTGTTTTTAGATATTCGGTTACAAACTCCCTATAAAAACTATAGGCCAGCGCTTTGGGGAAAGCTAAATAGTTTCCGGGGTGTGAAATTTTAAAGGGAATATGCAAAATTTCGAAAAGTTTCCGGGGAAACATATTTTATGGGGAATATGACTCAAAATAAAAAAATTTCCCCCTCACCTCCCTCCACCTCACCTCACCTCCCTCCACCTCATCTCACCTCCCTCCACCTCATCTTCTCCGATAGGTCGCCGGCCGGAATTTTCCGGCCGGCGACCATGAAAAAAATTCCGGCCGGCGACCATGAAAAAAAATTTTTTTTTTTTCTCTCACACCTCTCTCTTTCTCTAAACTCCGGCGAAGGGGGTTTCCCTTCGCCGGAGTTCCGGTCTGTTGAAGAACAGACCAGTTCCGGTCTGTTGAAGAACCGACCAGTTCCGGTCTGTTCTTCAACAGACCGGAACTCCGGCGAAGGGAAACCCCCTTCGCCGGAGTTTAGAGAGAGAGAGAGAGAGATGTGAGAAATTTTTTTTTTTTTTTCATGGTCGCCGGCCGGAAAATTTTCCGGCCGGCGACCTATCGGAGAAGAGAGAGAAGATGAGGTGGAGGGAGAGAAGTGAGGTGGAGGGAAAGAGCTGAGGTGGAGAAGCTATTTTGCTTTCCCCTACATAAAATTGTCAAACAAAATTGACCAATTTTTGACCAAATCTTCACACCCCGGAAACTATTTAGCTTTCCCCAAAGCGCTGGCCAAACTATACCCCACGAATCTGCATCCCAAGTTCAAACAACAACCCATATCCTAATTCAGTTTTTTAAACTAACAATATCCTAATTCACGTCCAAAAAAAACCGTCCTAAAAATCTCAACCATATAAGATTTAGTTTCATTTGCTAACAACCCAAAAATTTCTCTGATTTCTTCTTCTACAGTCTTACTCTATCTTCATTTATTTCACTCAATTGTATTCCTTAAATCTCTCCCATTTCTCCCACGATTTACAGTTGAAGTGGATGTATTTTTAGATCTCTTTTTATCCCACCGCTTGATCTAGAGTTTTTTTTTATACTATGTGATTGAATGATAATAATTTATTTGGTTTTTGCATAATTTAAAGTTTTCTCATGTTTTTTTAGGGAGAAAGGAGATAAAGAAAACTAATTTAATGGAGAAGAGGATAGAAGATGTTGCCGATCACTATGAGATACGTTCTCATGCCTCATATTTTAGTTACGACGGCGTTAGCCAAAAGGGATCTACCGCGTCCGTAGGACGCGGTGGGAACCTAGTCTAACAAAATCTCAGATTGCTCTTCCTACCCCACTCCGACTAAACCCTAACTTTTGACTGGAGGAAGGCAATGTTCTTAGTTGGAAGAAACCCTAGGTTATGGTAGTTTGGTCATTTCGAGAGCCCAACCTTTGAACAAATGATAATGGTATATGGTAGTTTAAAGGCGCCCGATTCTTGTTAAAAGCCCATATGTCTAAGAAATTATTAAAAGCGCTCACCTATCAAGATCGACCCTTTTATTTTCTTTTGACTCAAAATCAATGGACTTGACCACATTTGGTTTAAATCTGCTAATATTAAATGGGTTGAGCAGTTTCACTTGATAGAACTTAAATTTGGAGGCTTTTGGTCGAATTTTGAAACAAAATTTAGTCCGCGACTACCGAACTTGAGACGCCTCTAACCAAAGACTGTCAAAACCAGATTCACCAAGTTAAAGTGGGTGTGGGTGTGGGAGTGGTGCGTTTTTAATAAGAATGGGGCGCTCCCGTATGTATAGCTGTTTGCTGAATCCGAATGTGGAACAACGATGATACAGCAGCCCATTAGTCAATGAGCTAAAATCACTTTGAAATGGCAGGATTTTTAGGTCCATATCTCTCTCCAAATCGTGTCGTTATTCTTAACAGTGGATCGTTGAAGGTGAGAATGTACACTTTAATTTGATGGATGGTAATCGTTACATGAATCACAACATTATTTCAGTAAAGGAAAGCTTGTCAAAGATGCAAAAACATCTCTACCAATTAGGGGAAAACTAAGGAACATTCAAAGCAATAACATGGACTACAAAACTTATTCACATTACAAAAAGAAGTACATATGAGATATTATTGTATAAGATATATACACAAAGAAATCAACCAAACAAGGAAAACCAGAGAACTAGCACAGATGCCAATATCACAAAAGAAGGCACAAGAAATGAAGATGATGAATCAATCTGAATTATGAAAGTGCAGGTCCCTTGTGAAGCATTTTGACTTGTTTTCATGGCCAACCCGTCGAAATTACAACTATTATATTCTTGATTCATAGCTTGGAAATACATGTTAAATGCATAAGATGCATTTCCTGTTGTTCCTCTGGTTATCAATCGATAAGTCGAGTTCTCTCTGTCTTGGCTTGATTCAGACAGAGTTTCCTTTCTCTAACTCATAGAGAGATAAACTATTAAGAAATAATGATTTATCAATATTCCTTCTTTCGAACTAACCGAGATAGGTGTTAGTGTAGTCGAGGCAAGAATGAATTCTCTTTCCTTAAGACATTTTACACCCCCGTAACAGTACCAAACGTTAGGGTGTATGCCTTCGGGATACAACGACTTTCCTTTCAGAGTTTTAAGATGGTACTTCTTTATTCTGAAAGCGGACGAACCTTTGTAAGTATTATGAGCTCTTGGACTAATGCGGATGATCTTCTATTTGCTTCGGAAATTCAAATATCACTTGAAATTTCTTTCTACCTTTTTCTAGATATTCTAGTCTAACCAGAACTTCTAGAAATACTTCCTAATTAGATATTCTAGGCAAACCAGAACTTCTAATTGTTAGAAGGGAAGAGAAGAAGAGAGTGAATTGAATTGATGTTCTAGACGACCTATGATTATTACTTCATTCTAAAATTTCTTTCTTCCTTTTTCTAGATATTCTAGTCCAACCAGAACTTCTAGAAATACTCCCTTAATTAGATATTCTAGGCAAACCAGAACTTCTAATTGTTAGGAGAGAAGAGAAGAAGAGAAGAGAATGAGTTGATGTTGAATGAAGTGGGTTTGGTTGGTTTATATAGGAGTTGAATGGGTGCATAGTGTCTGTTGGGTTAAAAGATGTATCCATTCGAAAGGAGGGACTAAACAGAAAGAATAACTGAATATTGGAGTCGGTTGGACCCTGGGACGTCGGATCTGGCTAGAAAACTCGGGTGGAACGCCCACCGTTAGATCAGTCCCGAAATGTGCCCACAGATTTGGATGCGCGTGGTATTCGCTCAAACGACCCCTGATCTAACTTGTCCCGTTTGACGTTTCAGACCCTGACTTAACCGTTTTTTCACCCAAACTTCAAACTCGAATTTCTCATTCATCCGGAATCGGATTCGAGTAATTCTTTGCTCTAAATTTAAGAGCTCGACGAGACGAACGCAATGGCGCGTTCGGTTTCTGAGTTTGACGAGTCAGGTCGAGCCAAAAATGGCTCCGATTCCAACAATCCCCCACATGAATGAAAATTCGAGGTTTACTATATACAAGCACACTATACTGACATACTGACACTAAAAGAGCTCATATGCGAAACTTCGCTGCATCGGAAGAAGGTAGTCTTTCGACTTTGAACCTTTCCTAGTGAATAACTACAAGGTCTACAAGGACGGCAGTGAACTTATCGTCTTGAACTGAGTCCTGGGAATTGTAAACCTGAATAGCTATCACACAGCTAATCCCTTACCTACTTAGGTTCTCGGTTGTGTTCATTTCGGCCCTGAACAATCCCGAATTCATGTGTGCTTTAGCGAAGTCGGCTTAGACGACCTTCCCACGGAACCGGCATCAATTCACACACATATAGGTTATCCGTAATAAGGTATCCTGCTATACCTCACGTTAGAATCAAGTTCTAAGTTTTCGGATTCATTAAAAGCTTAATGCTTAGCCTCTCAATGCAGGCAACACTGTTTTCATCCTAGGAATGGGTAAGAGATAGAAGTCTCTTACAGTGTTACTGTCGAGTCAGGATATAGCTTCAGTTGCCCTTTGAACCTAGATCGTGGGATCTCCAGTCATCTAGGTAGGGTTTCACCATGCCTTTACTCATTTACTTTAGGCGTTTTTGCCACATTCCCCTTGATGATGCAATTTCAACTCTCTTGTTCACCCTTGTTCTTTACGGATCCGCCAGGTAACTTAGGATTGAGCATAATTTTAATTTATGCATTCCTTGAGAGCAATTGCTTTACGGTGCTAGTCTATTCATTTTGAATTCTCTAGACTTACCGTATTAGTGCCTACGCAACAACTACTTATGTTTATTGCGTGCACTGGCTTCAATCACAAACAAATATCCTCCAGGAAGTTCACCTACTTCCTTTGCTTTCTCCAAAACAATGTATCCATCAAGGCCTTTAGGATTACATTGTTGATCCAGCTATGCACGTCTGCCTCTGAGGATTTTGTGATATCGTAGCCCTTAGTGGTTTGTCATATCCACTGTTTTGTATCTGAGATTCGAGTGTTGTCCACATATTTTTCTTTTATGATATGTACAACCAATTAATACAAGTCTGCTCAGATACCTAAGAACTATTTGTTACTATGATAACTCTTTCTTGAATTTGTTCAAATTCAAGTATTTATGCTTATCGTGGTTTTTGAGTGGTTATTCTACCATTCTCTGTCTAACCATGGACTTTATATTATCAATCATGAGTAACGATTCAATCTGGAAAAACATCGAATCATATCTTCTTAAACACTTTCTTATTCCTAACTAGTATTGTCTGTTCTTTTGAACAGATGATTCACGGTTGAATCTCGTTACTTAGTTTAGGATTAAGAAGAGAAGTTCTTTCCATTTGTGTTTTTCCAGATTTGTTGAGTGAATTGGACATTCACGTCATTACTTATATTCACACACTTGATTTCCGACTCTTGTCACAACTTAGTGAATATAACTATAGTTCTTAACTCAATGAAACCTTATTGACCAAACATTCTTATTGGTTAAATCTGGTTTCCGAGGTACTCTATAATTTCCCTCTTTTCACGTCCATATGACGTTTTATCTTAAGGAGAATATAGAGACTTTTATGCCATTTATAATTGGCATTTTGGTTCCTTTCGGTTCCCCCCACATTTCAAGAGTATTTTCTCTTATTCGTCAACTTGGGTGGAATTTTATAGTATTCCATATAGGGTACTGTTCAATATCTGCCCCCACAGTTCTAGGGTAACCATTGGATTCTCCTTTTTGACAAAACTATTTTCGTACACAATTTCTTTAGTGTAGTGTGTTTAGTTTTGTTCTATAACATGATGATTTATGATCATTAGAATCTTGAGATATAATACAAGGTGAGTTTCTCTTTTAACTCTTTCTTAAGTTATATGTCTTAATCATATATACTCCCTTGATAGATTTAAACTATCGCATGATCATCAAAGTTATCATTCCCTATTTTGTTCTTTATCGTCTCTAGATTTCGTTCATACTCTTGAATCGAAAATCTTACCAAGACCCTTGAATTTACTATTCGAGTCACGTCTAGACCGAATGATGTAATATTCAACTTTACGTCTTATCAACCTTAATTCTCTTGTCTACCCAAGAAAATTAGGTTGCCATGAGGATTTATAAGGACTATTCTGTAATGATACAGAACTAGGGACCTCCTTACAAAGACTTAAGGATTCCTTGTAATTCTTAGACAGGCCTAAGGACCTTCTAGAGAATTATATTATTTTCCGCCTGAATAGGTTATATGAAATAACTTACTTTCTCGAAGACAAGTTAAATTTCAGAATTTTGCATTCTTCGTCAACTTTGTATTCGAGAGTGTTTCACGGAATTTTCATTATCTCAGACCGATGATTTCTTTCGAACAGTTCATCGTCTCGTAGCTATTTGTATAACGAGAACATTCTGTCATCGACCTTGTCTAACCGTTTAGGTTTTTGACATTTGTCTTGACACACTTCTCCGATTACTTATGATGAACCTTTAGGATCATGTATTCATCATTGATCGCTCTCTGTATTCTCGATATATGGTTTCACACCCAGTATTTATGTCGATACTTGGTGGTCAAGGTGTCGCTTAGTTTTTCGATGTCTCTGTTATCGAGAAGATATTTTAAGAGTCATCAACTAAATCAACATTTATGGTCACCATGGGTTGAACCTTATTTCTGTTCATGGCTAGTAATAGATTTTAGTAAAAAACCCATCGAGATTAGATTGATCATCGATTTTAATCTCCACTGATCGAGTTTTATCCCTTCTAATGTTCTGTGCTTTCATTCTACCAAAAGAGTCGCCATTTGATGAACTATGCCATTCTTGGCGTATATCTCGGCGAAAAGGAGATTCATACTCTCCATCTCAGTCGTTTCTCAAAGCCTCAATCTTTTTACAAAGTTGAGTTTCTACTTTGATTTTATAAAGCTCGAACTTTTCGATTTCTTACACTTTAGCAAGTAATATAACAGAAACAAGTGGAGTCATCGATAAAGGTAATGAATTACCTTTTTCCACCTCATTTTTGAACCGTTTTTAGGTTACAGAGTTCATTGTGAATTCAGTCTAAAGACTTGAACAACGTTTTAGTCATTTTTGACTATATACATGTTTGACATGTACGTCTTTGAGTAAATTTCGAGTTTCGGAATTTAACTCCAAGCTCATTAATTTCTTTAATGACTTATTATTCACATGTCCTAATCTTTCGTGACAAATATTGGAAGACTCAACAATATACGCATAATTATTAATTTTATTAATAATAGGTGCCTTCGGCATTACATGGGTAACATTTAATTGAAATAACCCCCCACATAAGTGGCCCTTTCCAATATACATCATTTTCTTAAATATGATAACGATATCTGACAGAAAGATTAGTCTGAACCCGTTCTCACTTAAAAGGGAACCAGAAATCAAGTTCTTTTGATTGTCTGGAACATGGAGTACATCGGTCAAAGTCACCTCTATTTCGGAAGTGAAATTTAACACGATCTTTCCCCTTCCTTTGACTTGGGTGGTCGAGCCGTTTTCCTTGAATAAGGTCTCTCCTTCGGCTACCTCTGTATAGGAAGAGAATAGGCTTTTGTCACTACAAACGTGATGATCTGTCTTAGAATCGACCCACCATCTCTGGTTGTTAACCAGGTTATCTTCATGTGCCTCTGTACAGAGGTTCATCTTATGAAGTATATCAAACGCCTTTTCGAATTCAGTAATCATTAGACGGTGATTCCGATTTTCGGTGTCTTTTGCTAATGAAGCTTGGTTATCGGTTTTTTCCCCTTGACTGTCATATGTGGAGCGACAATCTTTGGCTAGGTGGCCTCGCTTTCTACATTTGTAGCATTCGACAGGCCTTTGCCTTTTCCTCGACTTGCCTTTGTTTTGAGATGGACGCTTCTGCTTTAGACCGAAGTCAGTTCCCTTGAACATCTCTGGGTTTTCCACGTATGTGGTGTTAGGCGGAAGAACCCGTAGGGTTGTTCTTGTTCTTGCCATTTTTTCTGAAACACACAGAAAATAACCCAAATCAAAATCTTATAACCAGAGAAATAATCGTTATATAAAATGTCTTAAGATTGTTGTTCCTCTGGTTATCAATCGATAAGTCGAGTTCTCTCTGTCTTGGCTTGATTCAGACAGAGTTTCCTTTCTCTAACTCATAGAGAGATAAACTATTAAAAAATAATGATTTATCAATATTCCTTCTTTCGGACTAACCGAGATAGGTGTTAGTGTAGTCGAGGCAAGAATGAATTCTCTTTCCTTAAGACATTTTACACCCCCGTAACAGTACCAAACGTTAGGGTGTATGCCTTCGGGATACAACGACTTTTCTTTCAGAGTTTTAAGATGGTACTTCTTTATTCTGAAAGCGGACGAACCTTTGTAAGTATTATGAGCTCTTGGACTAATGCGGATGATCTTCTATTTGCTTCAGAAATTCAAATATCACTTGAAATTTCTTTCTACCTTTTTCTAGATATTCTAGTCTAACCAGAACTTCTAGAAATACTTCCTAATTAGATATTCTAGGCAAACCAGAACTTCTAATTGTTAGAAGGGAAGAGAAGAAGAGAGTGAATTGAATTGATGTTCTAGACGACCTATGATTATTACTTCATTCTAAAATTTCTTTCTTCCTTTTTCTAGATATTCTAGTCCAACCAGAACTTCTAGAAATACTCCCTTAATTAGATATTCTAGGCAAACCAGAACTTCTAATTGTTAGGAGAGAAGAGAAGAAGAGAAGAGAATGAGTTGATGTTGAATGAAGTGGGTTTGGTTGGTTTATATAGGAGTTGAATGGGTGCATAGTGTCTGTTGGGTTAAAAGATGTATCCATTCGAAAGGAGGGACTAAACAGAAAGAATAACTGAATATTAGAGTCGGTTGGACCCTGGGACGTCGGATCTGGCTAGAAAACTCGGGTGGAACGCCCACCGTTAGATCAGTCCCGAAATGTGCCCACAGATTTGGATGCGCGTGGTATTCGCTCAAACGACCCCTGATCTAACTTGTCCCGTTTGACGTTTCAGACCCTGACTTAACCGTTTTTTCACCCAAACTTCAAACTCGAATTTCTCATTCATCCGGAATCGGATTCGAGTAATTCTTTGCTCTAAATTTAAGAGCTCGACGAGACGAACGCAATGGCGCGTTCGGTTTCTGAGTTTGACGAGTCGGGTCGAGCCAAAAATGGCTCCGATTCCAACATTTCCTTGTGCATCTAAGTTGCTACAAGATGATGCACACCCAAGTGAAGTACAATCAGAGTTGCTACAAGCATAGTTGATGTTATCCCCTAGTTTGCTTAGATCGTTCGCTTTCGGGTTAAAAACACACCATTTCTGAGGCAAATATTCAACATTCTTAGCTCCCACGAGGTACGTACTCAAAGCCTGATCTCTTGACGAATAAATAGGAAACTTGGGTTGACCATCATATCGAAAAATTCCCCAGTGACGCTCAAAGTTCCCTGGTGCAATGCTCTTAGCATCTTCATCGATCAATCCGAACAAATAAATTTCTATATCACTAGGTCTCATTGGTGTTCCTTGCTTTATTGCTAGTTTTTTCAAGAGTCCACCATAAAATCTTTGAGCAAAAGCTACATTTGCATTCTTATCTCCATCTGTAGGCCATCCTACCTCTCCAACCAAAATCGGCATATCCCCATACCCTATTCCTCTTAGTGCCCATACTAAAGTATCGAAATTGGCATCGAACACGTTAGTATAGGATATTCCATTATCCATAATAGGGTTGTTTACTCCGTCAAAGAAAGCGTAATCAAAAGGAAAATCGTCGTTTCCATATAAACTTAGAAATGAGTAGATGTTAACTGTGAAAGGAGCATTGTTTTTATTAAGGAATTGAACTATTTGAGTCATGAGATCACTTATGTCTGCCCTAAACCTACCTGTAGAAGGGACAGGTTGGTTTCTGGTGAGTTATAGACATCCGCGTTTAAAGGCACTGTGGCCTTAACTTTGTCACCTACACCAGCGTCGTTAAGGGCATTCTGTATGTTTTGGAGAGCAGGGAAGGTGAGACTCAAGAAGGAATTGTTGTATGATGAGAGGAAAGGCTCAATTCCAACTGCTAAATATCTGTCATAAAAATAAACATCAAGAAAACAAAAACCAAAAGTATGAAAGAAGAGCATGACCATGAATTTTTCAAATTGTAAGAACCATCGGCTAAAAAACATGTAAGGTGGAAGATTGTAGAATCACGACGATCTAAAACAACGATTTTTTGTTTAAGTTTTAGTGAGTATTGAGATTTCCAATTAGAAGAAGAAAAAAAGTCATGTCGGACCCTTAGTTATTCATCTTATAGAGTGAATTATAGTGAAAGAGTTATATACGAGGGTGATGATGTTGTTAGTACTAAGAGTTGTTGTGTGAGTCGTCTTCATCTATCCTTCAATAAAGATTTCTTGTTCGTTCGAGGACGTAGGCTTTAAAGCCGAACCTCGTTAATTCTGTTTGCATATTTAGATTTTGGCTTAGCTTTTCGATTAATTTTCATAGTCGGATCAATTTCTAAGATAGGTTCGATAGCTTCCGCGACTTTTAGTACTAACAGATGTGGACTAGCCTTTTGGGCTGCTAGTGATATTTTTCGCTTTGACACCCCTGGTCCTTGCGGTTTCCCAAAGCAGACAACATCACTAGAGCCCCAAAGCTGGTCTGCACCATCCCATAACAAGGGGCAGTAAACCTCTCCGTTTTCTCCCGCGTGGACTATTCTCACATTAATACCTCTCCGTTTAATTGAATTTAGTTCTAAAAATAATATATAATTACCTGGAAGAAGCCCCATTCTTTGCAAGCAGAATCCAACCTCTCCAATTCCAAATCTCCAACACATCCTGGAGTTAACAAACTCTTTAAATCTATGATAGGAACAGAGAGTTTAGCATCAGTACTGATAGGAGTGCTTTTATCTGGTTGTAAATATCGTGACGGGATCTCCGCTATAGGTTGTTCGACCATTTCTTGAACGCTTGGTACTAACAAAGACCTGAACTTCACTTCCTTTTGTGAGATATCCATTGATTTTGAACAAGAAACCTCAACTAGATGAAATTCTCTCTCTTTCTCTTAAATGGGTTATGATTTGAAGGTGAAACCAACCAATTTATAGTGAATCTAATTAGATAGAAGAAACCATGTTTGTAAGTGCTACTTGGCAACGGGAGTGCCCTTATCCTATTACCAACCATTCTGATGTAAACCCTAAGGCCATGTTTGGCGCGCGGGAATGAAATGTGATTCCTGGGAATCACATTCCCGTAATCTGATTCCTGAGAATCAAATTACTGTAGTTTAATGTTTGGTTAGACCAGGAATAGGAATTTGATTCCTGCCATATTCCTGATTAGGTGTTTGGTTCGTACAAGAATAGGAATGTAAATATTTGTAAAAGTTCATTTGTATCCTTACTTAAACTACATAAAATACACATCAACTTTGTTGTATATTAAAATCAGTATTATTTATTAAAATTCGTAAATATGAAATAATAATAAGACACATCAAAGGATTAGAATTTAAAACTAATAAATTTATCTAAAATAAGATTATGTTCGTAAACCTACACAGAAATTTATCTAAAATTAAATTTTGTTCATGAACCTAAATAGTACTTATTAATATCAAATCCTAAAAAAAAATATTAAACTAATAATCTTTTATGTCTAGGGCTTATTTTTTCTAAGTAGCCTACGAACCCAATATAAACGACATTCAGGTGGCAGTGTAAAGAAAAGAGCAGCTTTCGAAGAGTCACTATTAAGGATATCAGCCGCTTCTAACATTTGGTCATAATCCAATCCGTCTAGTAACTTAGATAGCTCGGCTACCACTTTGGTTGCAGTTTCATTTTCTTGGTTATGAGTAAGAGCTACAACCATCTTATCCATATATTCCATCGTTCCTTCAGCAATTTTTTCAATCGAACTAGCAATATTTTCCAAACTTGTTACGAATTCATTTGATTTCTGGAAACGTTTCCTCTTGTTAGAGTTTAAGGTTCTTGTTGCTGGAGCTGGACTAGGATTAGGGGTTTCTTCCTCATTAGCAAATGATGCTTCATAATCACATTCCCTATTGATTACACCATCAACACCATCAATGAAGGAATCATTTTCATTTGCATCAATTTGTTCCTCCTCGTCTGCTGGTGCCCCCGCATCCTTTCCGTTTGCCCTCTCTTTCAAAAATATATCTGCCAAAGCATCATAATGTGGGAAAGGCTTACTTCTAAGCCCCTTGGCCGATGGGTGAGTCTAAAAAAAAAATATTTAAGTGATAAATAAAGAACTCAACCTGCACAATAAATCTCATAAGAATAATAATAAATGACAATAGTGGACTTACCTTAACCCATTCATCGAAAATACTCTTTTCGCATATAATCATTTTTTCTTCCTCGCTCCATGTAAATCCGCTTGCGTTTGAAATAATATCTGAGATAGCTGCTGTCTGTTTTTTTAATATTTTGATTCGTGATTCAATGTGAGGCACCCCTTTAATATTGCATCCTGGTAATTTTTCTTCCATCATTTTTTCTAGTTGAGAAAGATATCCTGATCGGAAACCATTTTCCGCCTTCCAATGTCCACCAACAGTAATTTCTACCAAACATTCGACCAATTTGTCATCTTCTTTATGTAGCCATAAATGTTTTGTTGGTCTAGAGCGAGATTGTAAATCAGTAGGAGGTGCCATCTGGATGTATAAAAAACAAGTATATCACATATAATTAAAATAAATAACCAACATAAATGAATAAACTTGCAACAAAAATAAGATTATTATAACAATTAATATTCAATGTAATTGAAAAAAGAAATTAACTTGTTTTTATCTAATATGAAAATTTTCAAGATAATAATAAGAAGAAGGCATGAGATTAAGTGTTCCTAGATGTCTGCCACTCATTGGATCACCGTGTGGTTGTGCATAATTTAACATATGTTGGTCTAATGTTTCTTCTAATGGATCTACTGACATTTCTTGACGTATGAGATTGTGCAAGAGGCAACAAGCCATTATTATCCGATTATGCGTCTTAACATGATAAAATGAAGGACTTCTCAAGATGGCCCATCTAAGCTTTAGTAAACCAAAACATCTTTCGATCACATTCCGCGCACTTGAATGTTTCATGTTAAAAAACTCTGCAGGAGTGGTAGGTGTGTGTCCTTCCCGCCATTCATTTAAATGGTAGCGTTGACCTCTATACGGGGCAAGAAATCCTTCACTATTTGGATATCCAGCATCAGCGAGGTAGTAACAACCTAATAAAAAAAATGACAAGTTATAATTTTCATTCAAGGTGGGACAAAAGACACAAGAATAATCACTGAAATCATATGGTTATACCATGAGGAACTTTCAACCCGTTTCTCCTAAGTAAGGCGTCCCTTAGAACTCGAGAATCCGCTGCGGATCCCTCCCAACCAGCCAAAATGTAAATGAATTGCATATCTTGAGAACACACTCCTAATACGTTGGTAGCAATATCACTCTTTCGTGTACGATATCGAGGTTTGTCATTTTCTGGCACATTAATTCTTATGTATGTACCATCTAGAGCTCCCAAACAATTCTACATCAAATTTAATTACTTATTAGGTTAAGATGTATTTCTAACTTAACCTAACCTAAAAAGTTTATTACTCAAAACATAGATAAGATGTATACCTTGAACCATTACCATTTTGCATCAGTTGAATTCTCAGAGACAGCTTGCGGTTTTTTCAGCAAAACTGATTGCAACCGAATTACGCCATTTAACATATTATTGAAACATCTACTAATTGTTTCTCCGGAATGATAAAACCTTATTTTTATAGTTCTATTCTTCACATGGTGGGCAAGTATATGCAAAAATATCGCGACCATCTCCTCCACACAAACCTCATTTGTGTCATACACTTTACCAATAGTGCGCAACATTTTACACAAAATTGTAAAAGTTTTCCTGTCCATCCGAAATTGTTCTCTGCATACTAAATCGCTATCCCAAACCATTCTCTACATATTCTCTCTACGTAATTTATTTGTAAAAAATCGATGATGACTTTAGTATGTAAGACCTATAATAGTGTTCGACTTGTGTGACGACCATTGCTGACAATAACGTCAACATATTTAATAATAACCTCAAATTATCTAAAATAATCAAGATTTTTCGTTTTCTCGAGGTGGTTAGACGAGCCATAACTGCATATGAAAACATCTTCTATTCGTAAGAACTAGATCACTGACAATTTATTTTGTTGCATCTAATTTAATTACATGCACCAATAATTACAAAACAAAACTATAAGCCATAAAAGAAAAAATTCTATATAGATTTGACTAAATACCAAAAGTAACAATCGTTGCATCTAATGTAATTACATGTTTACGTTGTGTGAAGGTATTTATTTTTGTTAAAAATTGTATGGAGGTTAGTAGTTATAAAATTAATGATTACATTACCTAGGTCAAATCTCAAAAAAGAAAAAACTTAAGTGCCTACTTTTTAACAAAAAAAACCTATATGCCTAGTTCATAAAAACCTATATGCCTAGTTCATGTTATTGATTATTATATTGATAAAGATTAAGCTAGATGCCTACTTTTTCAACAAAAAGAAACCTAGAGGCTACCATTTAACATAAATTAATGATTATAATTCCTTGGGTTTGGTGTTATTTCAACAATTTCAAATAGTATCCTACATCAACAGGGTTCCTGACATGATAGATTTCATCAAGAATAAAAACAAAAAGCACGAGCTTACCTGTGAACAATGGGATTCTTTTGCTATGACGAGAGAGAGAGGGACTTCGAGTAATACAATAAAAAACACTAATTTACTAATTTATATGACATCTAACTTTAGGATAGGTAATTTCAATATTTTTTAAGGATATATTTGTCCACAAATTTAAGTACATATGGTTCCGGGGGAATGGGAATCACAAACCCACCTCCCCCCTTGGGTTTGCTATTAACCCTTTTTGAGGGAATCGCATTCCTGGGCCCACACCATTCCCACAAGCCAAACAATAGTCTGGAGGAATCACATTCCATTCCCACGCCATTCCCGCGCGCCAAACATGGCCTAAAGAAAACTGACTTAAACCCTAAAGAAAATTATTTTACTTCTTCTTCAACGTTTGTCCAGTACACCTTAAACCCGCTTTTCATTTTTCTGAGATGACTTGAAGTTAGTCAGTTTTAAATCGACATTTGCAAAACCAGAATTATTCAAACAGGGCAAGTCAATAAACTCTTCTACCTTGATTTTTTTTCTTGTCTATACGACACTTCAACACACATTTGAAACAGAGGGGTCCTCTCCTAATACCGAATAAGGCCCAAGTCCAATGGGAGAAACTCTTCGGAAACTACGTTTTTGGGGTCTATTATTTCATTCTTTATGTCCATGCTCGAATCAAGAGTAATGCACTAATGCTAGAAGCGGCAACGAGTAAAATTTTCTATTTTTGAGTCGACTCTCTCTATCTCTCTTGATGGATTTTATCACTCTCGATTTACGGTTGATTGTTATTTAGGTCTAGAAAAAGTCAACTTTTTTGCAGTCTTTTTTACTACTCCACTTTTGTAGTATTTTTTTACCGTCATATAACTCATTTGATATTAATCTCACATCAAAAAAATATTTCTGTTTGGTTGAAGATCTCTCTCTTTCTCCCTCTCTTTAAAAACTCGAACACTCTTTGTCTCTCTCTATACAAACTGAACTGGTATCTCTTCAATGTGGAATTCTCACGTTAGAAAAGACATTAGAGGGTTTTTAACTAAATGCGGACGAGAGAATGTGTATATTTCCTAAAAAAGTATCAAAGAAATTTCATTCTAGCTCATACTATTGCCCATGATACCATTACAAATTAGAGCAATTAAATGGATATGGGACTTAAACTCAACATGCATGTGGAAATCACCACATATATACATATATACGCTCAAATATATAACTTCATAAACACAACCGCACACACAAGACACACATACATCTTCCTCTCGAAAATAATTATTCAACACGCATATATAACTTAGTTTTCTAGCACACCTAGCTAATAAACTAAGCAGTGTTGTTGCTCTCTATCTTCATGAAATCAAGGTGTGATTTTCCATCAAGCTCTCTCATAACTAAGTCTTGGTAAAATTGCTTAACTCCAACTGTTTTGAATAATGCAGGGTTGTTGGGAGTAATTAGGCTCTTTATAGGACTTATTTCTCCTTCTAGTTTCGGGTTGAGGAATGTAGCAGTCGATAGCCTTTCTTTTGTTGAGTTCACTGTTGCCCGATGCTCGACACTGCGATAAATTCCATTGGTCAAAATCTGCAAGAGAAAAAGAAAATGAAAAAGGTCAAAAAATTATTCGTAGAATGTTATAGTAATACAAATAAGGACCCACTATAGATCCCTAATACTTACCTCAAGAACATCTCCAATGTTGACAAGGAAAGCATTTGGAAGAGGTTTAATAGGAACCCATTTGCCATCTTTAATAACTTGTAGTCCTTCAACTTCATTGACATGAAGGAGAATTGTTAGAGCCGTTGAATCAGAGTGTGGTCTAAGGCCAACGACTAGGTCGGGTCGAGGACATGGAGGATAATAATTCATCCTCATACGATCTGGAACCCATCTTCATCAAATAACTCTTCTAACTCCTTTGTTTCGACTTGTAAAGCTTTCGCCATAACTCTTAATAGAGTCATAGCTAGACTTTTCAATTCAAGTGAATAACTTTCTAATGTGTCCCTGCATACCAATGGTACGAAAAAAAAACGTCTTTCTTTTATCATCAAATTTATAAGAAGGCAAGGGAGAGATAAAGAGAGGATGAATATTAAGTGTACCTGAAAGGAAGAGGAAGCTTTGGAAATAAATAGGGTTTCCTTGAATGGATAGGAAGAGTAGTTAAGTAAAATATGTCTGCCCAATCAAGCTTCTGCTCTTTAGATACTACAAATGCCTGTCCAAACCCTTCAACTTCATCTTCACTCTGCCAGTATTTTTTCTTTTCTGCCACTGGAAGCTTGAAAAATTCTTGAATTTCTAATTGTACTTTTTCCACCAATGAAGAACTAACTCCATGGTTTACCAACTGCAGCACAATTTCACATATAGAAATGTATTTGTTAAGAAAGATAATGTGGATTTACCTGGTGAAAGGATTTAGGATTTACACCCAAGTAGCTAAAACCTAAAGCCTACTTATAATGAGTGGAGAAGACCTAGACATTATATTCTTGGTTGCAGATCGCCTTTCTCCCCTGTAAAACTATTCTCACACGTCCTTTCACGTATGAGGTTCTTTGAGCATAACACGTGTTTTTTTTTATTCTGTTCGGGTGACGTAGAACAAATGTACGTAGAACAAATGTACGTAGAACAAATGTGACTATTAAGCTTATCAGGTGTGAATTTAGCTATGATAAGATGCTAGATATTATATTCTTAGTTGCTAAATCGTTTTACTCCCATGTGGACTATTCTCACATTAGTACCTCTCCATTTTTTTTTGTTAAAATTGAATTTAGTTCTAAAAATAGAATATAATTACCTGGAAGAAGCCCCATTCTTTGCAAGCAGAATCCAACCTCTCCAATTCCAAATCTCCAATTGATCCTGGAGTTAACAAACTCTTTAAATCTATGATAGGAACAGAGAGTGTAGCATCAGTACTGATAGGAGTGCTTTTATCTGGTTGTAAATATCGTGATGGGATCTCCGCTATAGGCTGTTCGACCATTTCTTGAACGCTTGGTACTAACAAAGACCTGAACTTCACTTCCTTTTGTGAGATATCCATTGATTTTGAACAAGAAACCTCAACAAGATGAAATTCTCTCTCTTTCTCTTGAATGGGTTATGATTTGAAGGTTTGAAACCAACCTATTTATAGTGAATCTAATTAGGTAGAAGAAACCATGTTTGTAAGTGCTACTTGGCAATGGAAGTGCCGTTATCCTATTACCAACCATTGTGATGTAAACCGTATTTAGAAGGAATGGAAATTTTTGGTTAATAAACTTGACAGGAACTAGAGACCTAACGTAAGTAGTTGTTCTTTTTCCAAAAATGACTTGAACCCTAAAGAAAATTATTCTACTTCTTCTTCAACGTTTGAAGCAGGGCAAGTCAATAAACTCTTCTACCTGATTTTTTTCTTGTCTATACGACACTTCAACACACATTTGAAGCAGAGGGGTCCTCTCCTAATACGAAATAAGGCCCAAGTCCAGATGAACGAAACCCTTGGGAAACTACATTTTTTAGGTCTATTATTTCATTCTTTATGTCCATACGCGAATCAAGAGTAATGCACTGATGCTAGAAGCGGCAACGAGTCAAATTTTCTATTTTTGAGTCAACTATCTTTATCTCTCCTGCTAGACTTTGTATCACTCTCGATTTACGGTTGATTGTTTAGGTCTAGAATAAGTCTACTTTTGCAGTCTATTTTACCATTTTTGTAGTATTTTCTTACCGTCATATAACTCATTTGATGTTAATCTCACATCAAAAAAAATATCTTGTTCGGTTGGAGATCTCTCTCTTCAAAAACTCGAACACTCTTTGTTACTCTCTTTCTATACAAACTGAACCAGTACCGTTTCAATGTGAAATTCTCACCTTAAAAGGTTTTTAACTAAATGTTACGGGAGAATGTGTATATTCCCCAAAAAAAAGTATCAAAGAAATTATATCCTAACTCCAACAAATGTGCGTGGAGCCACGACTACCACATGCGTGTGGAAATCAGTATAAGGTACAATAATGATAATATATCTATACAATAAAATAGAAGGGAAAACGTTGACTGTGACAAACATCTTTTTTTAATTGATGATATTGTGTAGAAGCCCTTTCCAAGATTTAAAGTATAGTCATTCTTAGAAATAAAATAACTTATTTAAAAAAAATAACCGTGGCTTTTTTAGAAAAAAAAGAAACAAAAGATCTCACTCTCAATAAAACTGCGTCCTTACAAATAAAATAACTAATTTAAGACAAAAATGAAACAAAAGAAATTGGAAGGATTAAAGATAGGAAATTGAAATTTCTCTGTAAATAAAATTGTTTCCTTAGAAATAAAATAGTAACTAATTTAAGAAAAAAAGGAAACAAAAGAAATTGAAAGGATTGAAGAAATGAAACAATTTTTTTTTTCGTAAAGTTTGATTGATATTGTTCGTGTCGTAGGGTACGGGATATACCCTAGTTTCATATAATTAAAACCTAATAGAACATGCCCACTACCCACTTGCATAGGTACATACACTCGAATATATAACTTCATAAACACAACCGCACACAAGACATACTCCTCTCCAATATAATTATTCTACTCGCATATATAACTTATATACGCGATTCTAACTAAAAATGAGATTTGGTAGGAATCATGATTTCTTAATCTGTTTGGCTACCAAAAATTCTAGGACTATTGAATCTTAAGGATTCCTAAACCTAAAATTTGTATTCGACCAAAATCCCACTCTACCCCCTAAGATTTGATAGGATTTTAGATTAATACAATAAAAAAAGTAACTCATACTCATTTTTTCCCGAAAATCGTTTATTTATTCGAAGGCTGCGACTTTGAGGAATAAAGAAAATTCTCTAAGGAATAATAATTTAGTTAATAAATATTGACTGTTCAAACATTATTCCTCCCTCTCTCTCTCTCTCAATCGATCACTCATTGTTTCTCTCCCTCTCTCACACAAACACCGTCTGATTACTAGAAGTGTTCCCTTCGTTGGAACCTGACATCGAGAAGGGTTTCTGGTGAGACCCTCCTTGAGGGTTTCTGGTGAGACCCTCCTTGAGGGTTTCTGGTGAGACCCTCCTTGAGGGTTTCTGGTGAGACCCTCCTTGAGGGTTTCTGGTGAGACCCTCCTTGAGGGTTTCTGGTGAGACCCTCCTTGAGGATTTCGTGTCACGAAACATTTTGTGGCCACGAAACATTTTGTGTCCAAAAAATATTTTGTGGCCATGACCATTTCGTGGCTACAAAATGTTTTGTGGTCATGCCACTTCGTGATTACAAATTTTCGTGGCCACAAACTCATGATTTTCACATATAGATTTATATAGATCGAGAGAGAAGGAAGAGAGAGACTGTGAGAAAGAGAGAGAAATAATGAAAGGGTGTAACAGTGAGTTAGAGAGGAAAGAGAAAAGGTGGCAATAGTAGTCAGAATGGTGACAGTGTGAAGTTGCGGTGGTGCAGGTGATAAAGAAGATGAAGATTAGGGGACAATGTTTGATCAAGTCAGCTTTTGGACTAAAATAAAATATGGCCCCGAAAATGTACAGAAAAACATGGATTCCTTTGAGAATTTATTTTCGGAGATTATTATTTTTTTCCCAAAATTGGTTTTTCTGTAATAAATTTTTTTTCCCCGTTTTGCTGTGAATAACTACTTTCCCCCGGAAAATGAGTTTAGGGTCCGTTTGATACGAGTGAAAATGTGAGTAAGAAAGTTGTTTTGTCAGGAAAATCAGTTTTCCGCTGTTTGGCTAGCCACTTTGGGTAAGAAAATCGACTTCTTAAGAAAAAAAAAATTTGTAAATGGTCTAATTTTTTTCCCACCTTTTAGATGGGAAAGTTGATTTCTCACTCTCTCCCTCCTCCCGTAACTTTCACTCTCTATTTCTCTCCAATCGTAATTCTCTCTGTTCATCTTTGTCCAATTAATAAATAAAGTCGGATTAATAAATAAGCTGGGCACCCACTTAAATTCTAAAGGCACCCCTTGAATGACTAACATTTATATATTGGTTAAAGGCCCAATTAATTAATAAAACCTAATTAATAAACGTTAAACGTTTGTATAAAGGCACCCCTAAATTCTAAAGGCACCCCTAAATTCTAAAGGCACCCCTAAATTCTAAAGGCACCCCCTTAAATTCCAAATGCACCCCTAAAATGCCTAACATTTATACATTGGTTAAAGGCCGAATTAATAAACATTTATCTTGTCTGAAGGTACTTTTTTTCTCACCTTCTTATCAAACACTTAAAATTTGACTGATGTGAAATTGTTTGAGTAAGAAAATCATCATTTTCAAATGGGAAAGAAAATGAACTTTTTCTTGCTAGAAATCCATTTTTAGGCGTTTGGTAGGTGGATAAGAAAATTTGAAAAATATTCTAAAAGCACCGCCATTTTGGACATCTGCACCTGCTTTATACGTAAAAAAAACGGTACCAGTTGCTAAAAAGAGGGGCGCGTTTCTAACTTCCTCAATTCAATCCCAATTCTCAACGAGCTCAACCCTTATTATATCTTCCAATTAGGGTTCATGTGGGAGTAAAGGGGATCAAAGATCCACACCAAAAATTGGAATCAGAGATTGCATAGTGGGGATCGTTATTGTTTTAAAGAAGAAATGATGGCTGGTTTCTTACAGAATAAAAATTAGGTCGCCGCTTTAGGGAATAAAAAAAAAATCTCCGGGGCATAAAGACTTAGTCAATCAATATTGACTTATGGGGCAATACTTATTTTTAGTCCAAAAATTTAGTAGATTGAGTATTGCACCCTAATCTTCATCTTCCCTCCACCAATGTTGATAGTTTTTAGGTGGTTCAATCAAAGATCCCTTCATTTCTTTTTAATGGAGGTTAGTTCTTTTGATTAACGAATTTCATATTAAGAAGATCAACCTTTTTGATCCGTCAAGTATGTGGCAACTATAAAGAACCCTAACCTTGATTTGAAATTTTTTATTTTTTTCTTGTGTTTTCTACGTTAATCAATGGCGGACAACCATATCACATTCGACGCCGATGATAGAACATAATCTTAAAGAAGAGTACAAATCTTAATCATGAAAAGATATTAAACTTCCAGAGCCTATTGATGTTGTGGAACCATTGAGTTCTGGATTATCGAAGGAGTTTACATAATGAGATCTTAATCGTTAAAGCTGTTACATGATGAGATCGAAGATTCAAAAGGAATCAAACTATTTACATGATCAGATCAAAAGATTAATGGAACCAAAGAAGAGAAGGAATTTCTCCAAGCAGTCGAGCAATCCAACATTGAAGATAGATGATGAGAGATAATTACGTAAGTGCCGTTACGTAAGAGAGAGAGTGTAAGTTTGAGAGAGTAAGAAATCAATTTTCCCATCTTCAAGGTGGTAAAATTATTGGACTTATTTTCACACTTTTTTTTTCTTACAAGAAATCGATTTTCTTACTCAGAAGACCAATCAAACAGTGAAAAACTGATTTTCTTCTTATTCACTTTTGTCACGTATCAAACAGACACTCAAGGTAAGAAATCCCTTTTCATTCTAATGAGAAAGAAAGTCGTTTTCTTACCCATATATATTCTCGCGTATGAAACGGACCCTTAGAAAAAAAACAATTCTTACTAGTTGTCAAACCGGAAAAAAAAAACAAATCATTTACAGAAATAAACTTAGTGTTGTTGCTCTCTGTTTTCATGAAATCAAGGTGTGATTTTCCATTAAACACTCTAAAAACCAAGTCATGGAAAAATTGCTCAACTCCAATTGTTTTGATTAATTCAGTGGTGTTACAATAAATTTATAGAACTTAGTTTTCCTTCTAGTTTGGGGTTGAGAAATGTAGCAGTCGGTAGCCATTGAATGGAATAGAACCGATAGTGGATATAGGGCCATAGGGGGGATAGTAATATATCCTGGTACGGTGGTACCACAAATTGTGTAAATGACGCTTAAAGCTACTACTACTAGTTCCAATAACCAAAGAAAACACAACCAACCCAATGTAGGATTATTTGTTGAAGAAACCACAACCACAAAAAAGGTAAGAAATGAATTAGCCTCAGAGATCTTGGTGGATAAAAATCATCAAACAAGGTTTCTTTTGTAAACCCCATCAAGAGTAGCAAATATTATCCTCACATCACCTGCTAAACTTAACTCATTTCTTTCAAAATTTATAGCATAGAAATTAAACCAAAACGAACATAACTAAGAAAATAGAGAGATGCTAGAGTCACAAAAGTTTGAAACCACACCCGCCATATCAGTTAGGAATTTTTTTTTGTCATAATCTTTTGTAACTTTATCATTTCCCAAGAAAATAAGGTTTGGTTTATTTTGTCTTAAATTAACCTCTTTGGATCAGAAAAATCAGATCGAAATTAGAAAAAAAACAATACACAAGACTTAGAAGCTAATTGAAGGTGTATGGGGATTGAATGGTTGTGTCAGAAGTAGCTGATTTTTGTGATCACGTTATGAAAATCATTGGGAATCCATCTGTTTTTTCCATCATCCACAACCATTTCCCCGTAATCTTTCATTCACCTTGTTCCTAAAATTTAATAAATATAACTATCTCTACTTTCCCAAAGAAAAAACCCTAATTTTTTAAAAGAAGCTGTACGAAAAGGATAATCGGAGCAAGTTAAAGAAGTTTTGTTATTTTGCCTAAAGATAGATTTATGAACCATTTGAATATATAGCTACATAAATTTACAATGTTAGGCTTTTTCCTCTCTCTCTCTCTCTCTCAAAAATTTATCACTGAAAAATAAAGAATATCTCAAAAAGAAAAAATTAGAAAATATCTAACAAAACCTCAGATTGCTCTTCCTTCCCCCCTCTCCAACTAAACCCTAATTTTCAACTGGATGAAGGCAATGTTCTGGTTTTATAGTAGTTGTAAGAAACCCTAGGTTGAACACATGATAATGGTATAGGGTAGTTTAAAGGCGTCCGGTTCTTGTTAAAAGCCCATATGTCTAAGAAATTAATAAAAGCGCTCACCTCTCAAAATCGACGCTCTTACTTTCTTTTGACTCAAAATCAATGGACTCAACCAAATTTGGTTTAAATCTGCTAATATCAAATGGGCTGAGCAATTTCACTTGATAAAACTCGAATTTCGAGGATTTTGGTCAAACTTTATAACAAAATTTAGTCCGTGTCTACCGAACTTGAGACGCCTCTAACCAAAGACGGTCAAAACCAGGTTCACCGAGTTAAAGTGAGTGCACATTAGTCAATGAGCTAAAATCACTTTGAAATGGTAGGATTTCTGGGTCCATATCTCTCTCCAAATCGTGTCGTTATTCTTAACAGTAGATCGTTAAAATCTAACGAAGAAAATAAAACGTTGAATATATAGTTTAGAAGAGTGACGCTTATATAAATTGAAGGTAAGAATGTACACTTTAAACCATCGCTATACAACTTAATCCTACATTATTAGCAATATCACTAACCGCCGCAAATGGATGATCGTTTCTTAATTAATGGATGGTAATCGTTACATGATTACATGAATCTCAAAGTTATTTCAGTAAAGGAAAGCTCGTCGCCTATGAAAAAAACATCTCTACGAAATCAGGGAAAAACTAAGGAACATTCAAAGCAATAACATGGACTACAAAACTTATTCACATTACAAAAAGAAGTACATATGAGATATTATTGTATAAGATATCTACACAAAGAAATCAACCAAACAACGAAAACCAGAGAACTATCACAGATGCCAACATCACAAAAGAAGGCACAAGAAATGAAGATGATGAATCAATCTGAATTATGAAAGTGCAGGTTCCTTGTGAAGCATTTTGACTTGTTATCATGGCCAACCCGTCGAAATTACAACCATTATATTCTTGATCCATAGCTTGGAAATACATGTTAAATGCATAAGATGCATTTCCTTGTGCATCTAAGTTGCTACAAGATGATGCATACCCAAGTGAAGTACAATCAGAGTTGCTACAAGCATAGTTGATATTATCCCCTAGTTTGCTTAGATCGTTCGCTTTCGGGTTAAAAACACACCATTTCTGAGGCAAATATTCAACATTCTTAGCTCCCACGAGGTACGTGCTCAAAGCCTGATCTTTTGAAGAATAAATAGGAAACTTGGGTTGACCATCATATCGAAAAATTCCCCAGTGACGCTCAAAGTTCCCTGGTGCAATGCTCTTAGCATCTTCATCGATCAATCCGAACAAATAAACTTCTATATCACTAGGTCTCATTGGTGTTCCTTGCTTCATTGCTAGTTTTTTCAGGAGTCCACCATAAAATCTTTGAGCAAAACCTACATTTGCATTCTTATCTCCATCTGTAGGCCATCCTACCTCTCCAACCAAAATTGGCATATCCCCATATCCTATTGCTCTTAGTGCCCATACCAAAGTATCGAAATTGGCGTCGAACACGTTAGTATAGGATATCCCATTATCCATAATAGGGTTGTTTACTCCGTCAAAGAAAGCGTAATCAAAAGGAAAATCGTCGTTTCCATATAAACTTAGAAATGGGTAGATGTTAACCGTGAAAGGAGCATTGTTTTTATTAAGGAATTGAACTATTTGAGTCATGAGATCACTTATGTCTGCCCTAAACCTACCTGTAGAAGGGACAGGGTTGGTTGCTGGTGAGTTATAGACATCTGCGTTTAAAGGAACTGTGGCCTTAACTTTGTCACCTACACCAGCGTCGTTAAGGGCATTTTGTATGTTTTGGAGAGCAGGGTAGGTGAGAGTTAAGAAGGAATTGTTGTATGATGAGAGGAAAGGCTCATTTCCAACTGCTACATATCTGTCATAAAAATAAACATCAAGAAAACAAAAACCAAAAGTATGAAAGAAGAGCGTGACCATGAATTTCAAATTTTAAGAACCATCGGCTCATAAACATGTAAGGTGGAAGATTGTAGAATCACGACGATCTAAAACAACGATTTTGTTTAAGTTTCAGTGAGTATTGAGATATCCAATTAATTAGAAGAAGAAAAAATTCATGCCGGATCCTTAGTTATTCATCTTATAGAGTGAATTATAGTGAAAGAGTTATATACGAGGGTGATGAAAGAAGAGCATGACCATGAATTTCAAATTTTAAGAACCATAGGGTCATAAACTTGTAAGGTGGAAGATTGAAGAATCACGACGATCTAAAACAACGATTTTTTGTTTAAGTTTTAGTGAGTATTGAGATTTCCAATTAGAAGAAGAAAAAAGTCATGTCGGATCCTTAGCCATTCATCTTATAGAGTGAATTATAGTGAAAGAGTTATATACGAGGGTGATGATGTGGACTAGCCTTTCGGGCTGCTAGTGATATTTTTCGCTTTGACACCCCTGGTCCTCGTGGTTTTCCAAAGCAGACAACATCACTAGAGCCCCAAAGCTGGTCTGCATCATCCCATAACAAGGGGCAGTAAACCTTTGTTGAAATTTCCGTCAGAAAGAGTATGCGTCAATTTGCGTATGTTACTACTACTAAGGTACTACCAATGGGTTTCTAAGTTTATATGCCCCAACCAACTTGATTAACTAGTTTTTTCGAAAGATTATATCGTTTTAGAGAACTTAATACAAAATTTCCCATTATCTCTACCCCAAGAGATGTTAACAAACATTTAGAACCACATAGATCACATTCCCACTACTTTATATCTTTTAGAGAACAATTCTCTTACCACTTATCCCTAACTTTTTACTTTTGTTCTGTTCCTTTATAACTAAGAATCTAATTATGCTTTTAGTTCCACAACCAACTTCATTCACTATTACTTCACCAAGTATTGATTTTTATTAACTAATTAACTAAGAATTAATCCATACCCAGTATTGAACTAGTGATAATTAAGTTTAAACATCAAAATCATTGAGACTAAAACTATGAAATTTACTTAAAAATTCAAAATAAAGAGATAAAATTAGAGCTTACTTACTTGATATTAACTCCTCCATTGGAATGATAGTGAGTTACATTTTTGTCAACCCATTTTTTAGCTTTACCAAAATCAGTCATATCAGAAAGTTGATCATTTGGAATAGCTATCATAACTTCAATTCCAGTTCCAGATAAAGCTTTCATGGTTGATTCATCAGCATCAAATAATTTCACTTTCTGAATTCCATTATCTTTTAATAATTGAACTACAATATCAGGTGGTAAAGGATGAGTTGCCATATTTCCCCAGTTTACTCCAACTCCTTCCACAGAAATTAAACCAAGATATCCAACTAATAGAACCCAAAATAGATAACTTAGTTTAGTTGCCATAATTTCTAATTGAACCCAAGTAAGAAATTAGTACTGGAATGGAAATGAACAAAAATTGAAGAGAAAAAGTTGAATTTTCAGAGGTGGGTAGGGAGAATTTTGTTGAATTTGTATGGGTTTTGAATATGGAGTGAAATACTTGTATTTTATTCTGTTTCTTTTTCACTTGATGTGGTAATAAAACGGTTTTTTGTGCAGGGGAATTTGCAGGAATAGATGTTTAAAGGTGAGGAGGCTATGGAAGATAGAGAGAGAGGTTTGGAAACCACAATAAGAAAGACAGCCCAGCCCCCAAGTTATAGTGAGTTGTGGAAATGGGGTTATAAGAATCTTGGTGAGTTTTTAAAATTAGTTCATGAGAGTGGGAAGGAGATTGAATTGGGATATGAGAAAGATTGAAGTGGAAAAAACAAGAGAATATAATGGAATTGAGTACTCCTTTTTGTAGACAACTGTTTTAAATAGCACATTTGCTATACCATCCTATTGTTTGTTATGATTTTTGACCTCAAGCTTTTAGCAATTTATGTAGTTGCAAATCTCTTTTTTGGTTTTTTGTTTTTGTAAAACTCAACCATATCTTATAAAGAAAAATAGGAAAAGGGGAAAACACATGTTCATTTCATGTGCAAAGGAGAATATGTGAGAGAGAATACCAAAATGAAAAGTAAAATTTAGGGACCGACTTAATGTAACCAAGAAAATATTCCCGCCCTTAACATTTTTTTTAAGAATAGAATCTGGAGTATAAAAAATGAAAACGAATATTTACCGAATGGCCAGCGCTTTTGGGGAAAGCTAAATAGTTTTCGGGGTGTGAAATTTAGAATTTTAGAAATTTTTCGGGGAAATAAATTTTCAGGGGAGATAAAAAAACACTCCACCTCGCCTCACTCTCTCTCCACCTCACCTCTTTGTTCTTCAACAGACCGGAACTCCGGCGAAGGGAAACCCCTTCGCCGGAGTTTCTAGAGAAAGAGAGAGAGTGAATATTTTTTTTTTCATGGTCGTTGGCCGGAAAATTTTCCGACCGGCGACCTAATCGGAGAAGATAAAGAGGTGAGGTGGAGAGAGAGTGAGGTGAGGTGGAGAGAGAGAGAGCTGAGGTGGAGAAGCTATGTTGCTTTCTCCCTAAATAAAATTGTCAAACAAAATTGACCAATTTTTGACCAAGTCTTCACATCCCGAAAACTGTTTAGCTTTCCCCAAAGCGCTGGCCTTACCGAATACATATCCATGACAATAATTGTAGATGTGAAGGATTTAAGAAAGAAAAAAATGATTCAAACTCCAAATATTTATATTTTAGAACTTAATATTTTTTCAAAGTGTTTAAAAGTTGTGATAATTTATTACGAAACTATTGGAAGTACCTAATTAAAGACTAAAAAATGGATTGATTTTTTTCACCCAAAATATCTTGGAGTTGCAATCAGTGAAACTATCAACACATCACTTTAAGAATCTTCACCCACGATGTGAAAGTGAAAATGAATATTTAAGATTAGTTGGCCATCAATGGCGGTTTAAAAGGGGTGTCAGTCGGTTTAAAAGGTGTTTAGTCGGTCGCTGACACTGGGGTAATGGCGGTTGATTTTGGATAAAAGTGGACCCAAATACTAGGGGTAGTTTAGTAATTTATAGAAAATGTCGTTTCCCGATTTGGCTACACGACAAACTACATTTTTGGAACCTAGCACTGAGCTAAGAGATTGATATAGAGCCTGCCTATAGCCAAAAATTGAAGTGCTATAAGTTGGGGTTTCAGTTGCCTAGTTCATAAGTGGGCTAATCCTCGTTTTAAGTTGGGCGACAGTTTTTTCTCGATACTGTCGGGGAAGTAGTTACCCATGGTTGCTAATTAAGAGTGGGCCCTTTGAACATGAACCACAAATGTAATGTTGTTAGGGGCGCTTTTAAAGCTTTCAAAGGCACCAATTGGTCATTTAGGCTAGAATCTGAGTCGTTCATCTTAACGACCCAAATTTAGTCGAAGTTTCAATGAATTTCCACGACACTCCGTGAAAATATTTCGGCATTATCTTCCGTGAACCTAGCATTCTCGTTTATATAAGGGTCTAAGTGTTGTACTTACAAGTGTTATCGTTCCTATTTAGTATGTGATGTATCAATATTATGTAACAAATGTAATCACTTCTAGAGACTTATGCAAGGATCGCCTATTGAGTTGGTCAGAAAGTCTATATATCGAGAGAGAGTTCTCTCTTCTTCTTATCTTTCTCCGAGAGAAAGAATAATACTAATGTATTTATCAATCGTTATCTCTATAATTCACAGTTTTCGTGAAAAACACAATTCGCAGTTTTGTCTATTATATATTGAAGCAGATGTAAAGTATCCACCCATTTTTCCTAGTATATGACATTGTGTGGTAACCTTGGGAAATTCTTTGTTTAGTAATTTGTTCTTTTATTGTGTAATTGGCATTGTTACCAACATTATCCTCCTGCAAAACTCATTAAAGAAAGAAAGATAGTTGTTGCTTAATTTAAAAAGAGGAAAAAGCTCACCTCACATATATCCATCAATCAATAAGAACATGACACATGACATCCTCCCCTTAGTAAGGAAATCAACCACTCTTCCTCTTGCTTTTACTCACAGGAACCTCTCCACTAATAATAACTAGATTAGATAAACACCTTCATCTTCTTCTTTCTTCACTCATCTTTCTCTCTCTCTCTCTCTCTCTCTCATGCTCAACTCTTTTCATCATCCCAAATGGGTATCAAGAAATTTATGATCCCCTGCATTCTAACCTCAACAATTCTATGTTTCTTCTTCATTATAGCAACACTATTATTAATCAAACCTATCCAAAGATTACAACCCATTATCAATTCTATCAATAGTTTACCATCAAATACTAAATCATATCCAGTTACATTTGCTTACTTGATCTCTGCTTCGAAAGGCGATCTCGATAAACTAAAAAGAACCTTACTTGCATTATATCATCCAGGAAACTACTATCTTATTCACATGGAAAAAGATGCACCAAAAACAGAACACCTTCAATTATCCCAATTTGTTTCGAATGAACCGGTTTTCGCCCAAATCGGTAATGTTTGGATCGTTCAAAAGCCGAATTTGATTACTTATAGAGGACCCACTATGCTTTCTACTACTCTTCATTCTATGTCAATGCTTCTTAGAACTTGCAAATGGGATTGGTTTATTAATCTTAGTGCTTCTGATTATCCTCTAGTTACTCAAGATGGTAAGGTAAGTTTCTTAACAAATTTTGTTTAATTTATAGTTGTTTGATCTGTTTTTTGTTCTTATTATGAGATTTTGATGATACCCATTTCTCAGATCTGATTCATGCCTTCTCCAATTTGCCTAGAGATCTCAATTTTATTCAACACTCTAGTCACTTGGGTTGGAAAATGTGATTCTCTCTCTCCTCTCTCTCTCTAACTTATCTTTGATGCTCAAATTGTTCTACAAATGCCTTACTTCTTTACCATAAAATTGTAGGAACAAGAGAGGGAAACCAATCATGATAGATCCTGGTCTATATAATCAAAATAAATCTGAAATTTGGTGGGTTATAAGACAGAGAACTCTGCCCACTGCTTTCAAACTCTACACAGGTACCCATTGCTTTCTACCTCTAATAACATTCCCTACTTCAATTCATTTTTTGGGGTTTAGTGTAAATTTTGGGTTTAGCATATAAATTAGAGCTTAATAATAAAAAATTAGGGTTTCAATTTCTAGGGTTACAAAATTTTTAAGGGAACCACATGGGCATTGGTTGGACCAAGGATCCTTTCTTTCTGCTTATGGATATGGGATACATGTGCGTTTTCTGATCTTGCAGAAACTCAGAAATAGGAAATGTTATTCCTTTATGATAGAAAATGACCTATAGGATTTTAGGGCATCTAAATTCTAACATGGTTGTCAACTTGAATTCTATAAAATGCAATTTGAACTATATGTGTTTTAATTTAGGTTCAGCATGGACAATTTTGTCTAGATCGTTCGCCGAGTATTGTGTAATGGGTTGGGATAATCTTCCAAGGACTCTTCTTCTATATTATACAAATTTTGTTTCGTCGCCTGAGGGCTACTTTCAGACAGTAATCTGCAATTCTCAGAAGTTAAAAAACACGACCGTGAATCATGATCTTCATTATATTTCATGGGATATACCACCGAAACAACATCCAAGGTCGTTAAGCATGAAAGATTACAAGAAAATGGTTCTAAAAAATGTTTCATTTGCAAGAAAATTTAAACAGGATGATCCCGTTCTTGATAAGATTGATCATGAACTTCTTAGACGATATAAAGGAAAATTTTCTTATGGCGGATGGTGTTCTGAAGGTGATGAGAATATGTCAAAATGCTCGGGTTTGAAGAGAAGTAATATCGGTCTTATGAAGCCCGGTCCGGGTTCAAGAAGATTAAAGACTTTGTTGAAGAAATTGGTTTCCGAGAAAGAATTTAGAAGAAGGCAATGTAGATGAATTCTTTTATTTTTTTGATAAACTTTAACATATACTTTATTAGAATTGAAATAAATTGATTTTTAATATGTTAACTATGGATATCATTTACTTTCTGAATAATTGATGAGATGATATCAGTTTATGATCTAGAGATATAGACGTAAAATGAATTAACTCTGTTGTTAACGTCCCATCTTCATATGACAATGTAGCCTCATAGACGACAACTCTACTCATCTCTTGTCTATATTTCGTTAGGCTACCATGACTAATTACGTTTTCCAAGTTGTATAGAAATATATAGACCAGTAGTGATTAATCCTCACTATCCTCCCCTCTTCCTTTAGTATCATCTCCTCTAATTCAATTAATCTTTTGGAATATCTTCATCTTTATCGGTACATAAACTTGACCTCTCTCTGATACTCCCAATACCCAAATGAAATCAATTATCTTTATATCCATAATTTCTCAACAAAGCACCAGTGGTCTAGTGGTAGAATAGTACCCTGCCACGGTACAGACCCGGGTTCGATTCCCGGCTGGTGCATTTGGTTTTTATTTGGGCCCTTTTGAAGCCATTTTATGTGAATTTCTTCTTGCCGATTACTTAGATATGGATTTAGCATCATCTTGGATTACTTTATGTTGTGTTTGTGTTGAAAGCTGGCATTTATTCAAAAGTATGCTCATCTCTCTCAGTGTTGGAAATACTACAAAAGAATCTTCAGCTTTAACTCTTTCGTTATTATATATATGAATTCTATTCTTCTACGTTTTCTTCTAACAACACCAACATCAGTTTCCTAATTGTTTTATTGGATTTGTTTTTGTCTTTCTGTCCATACCACATAAATATCATTTTCGGTTTATACTTAGTTTGAGTAATTTACACATCAAATTTGATATTTCTTTGTCTGCACATATTCAACTCTAGTTGAGCCCACATAAAGTTACACTTGAATGACAATACGTCAATACCCGATTTGAATGCTGGGCCCTCCACATTTGGCCATCCATTTGGAAGTCAATGTTCTTAAACTTTATCTCATGTCGATTGAAAAGATCTTGAAGATACTTTCTAAACCAAACACGACAAATTTCTATGCGAACACTATGAACACAAATTAGATACTTGTGAATGAAGTTCGTTCACAACACAAGTATATAGACAAACGTAATATCCAACATAGAATATATTGTTACATCAATAGAATTGTATTTTAAAGGAACAACATGAAATCTTATAAGAAAGCTCTAGTTGTAAGACTGAAAAATAAAAATATTACAAAGTCGCTTATAAGAAGTTGATCTATAATGAATACATTAGATCAACGTCCACTATAAGTGTAGTATCTCTCTTACAGATATATGTAGTCGAACTCGTTGACGCTAACTGTTAAACGAGCCATTAAACAGAGATATATGTAGTCGAACTCGTAGAAGTTAATATCTATATTAGTATTGACACGATCCTAGAAAAAGTTTAAATACACATTATCACCTAGAAAAGCTAGAAGACAAAATTAAGAAGGAAAAACACTACTAAAGACATCCTTAGAGTTTAGAAAGAAGAAGAGGTAATGAGCCATGAAGATTTACTCCACCAAGTGTCTGTATCAATCTCACACAAAGAAAGCACAAGTAAATGGCCAAAAGCCCAAACCCCAAAACTCTATCAAGCTTCATATTCTTCCTAGGCAGAATAATAAGTGCCCATAGTAATCCTGCCATTAGAAACCCTATTGTTTCATACAAAGAAGTGTCTTTTGGTATGACAAAAGAAGTTGGATACTGAGACCAAGTTGAGAAAACAAGTGATAAGCCCAAACCCATTATTGTATTGAAAATGGGCCCAGCGTAACAGCCCGATACAGCGATTTGTGCACCGTCTTTTTCGCCGTTCATGGCCAATGCAATATTAGCAATCAAATCACCAAGTGAATTTCCCCAAGCTAGCAAAGTTAACCCCAATATTGATGGACTAATCCCAAATATATTCCCAAGTGAAATCAACAAAGAAACCAATTCCTCTGCTATAATATAACTCCAAGTTACACTCATTAGAAATCCACCCACAAGCCAAGGCAATAGACATCTCTTTGGTGGATTTGATTTCTTTGTAGTCAAAATTGTTATAACCCCAAAGACAATCCCAATAAACCCACCAATTAGATAGATTTCTATTCCCCTTTGAGAACCCCAAAGAGCTGCCAATAAAATTGGTGCTAATATAACTGAAATAACTGCAAATGGCTTTGACCATCCTTCTTCACTCACAACAGGAATAGTCATTCTTCTTGGCAAGTAGAGAGGAAGTTCTATCACATATAACAACATATTAAAATATTCACAATATTTTCTTGATGATGGTGATAAATTAACAAACCCAAAACAAGTTGTAACTCTTTCATTTTGATCTTCTTCTCCTTCTCTTCCTTCATAATCGTGATTGACACCGCCTTTTTCAATCGAAACAAGCTTATATTCGTCATCATCGTCGATATACTCTAACAACGGAACACTAAATTCTCCGAGTTCATTATACGAAAGAAAACTTCTATTAAGAGGAGAAGAAAATGCGAAGAGTGAATTTACCTTTGCTTTCTTTCTTCTACATAAATTCGTAGTAGAAACAATGACGTACACGAAGTATAACGAGATGAAAGCTAAAGCTCCCCATATATTGATCTTTCCGACGATAACAATGACTAGTAATGAACAAAGGGTAACCAAGAAAAAGATAACATCTTTAATGAAACTTGTTTTATCAACTATAACTTCATGAGAGCTTATAGTGATACTAATTATACCAATAACAACACTTGAAACAAAGAAAGCTCCACCTAAAACACTATTTAACCCGACGCTTCCCGATCCAGTACCCATGAAAGAAACAATACTAGAAAACACATCCGGGGCTCCATTTCCTAATGAAAGAAGAGTGACACCAGCAACAGTAGGAGAAAGTTTCAAGATTTTTGATAAACTTTCTAATGAAGAACAAAAGTAATTAGCAGCTGTATTACCCAATAAATAGAATAATAAAATAAGCCAGAGAATTAGAATTGAATAACCCAAAACTGGATTTGATCCACAATTACAGTAAAATAGTTGAAGATAATCAATATACCCACTTGATTTACACCCAGAGTTTGATTTTACATACTCACACTTGGATTTCTGATCATGGTAATGATTAATTTTACTGCAATTGGGGATTTTTTCAGCATTTGATTCTTGAGTGAGGGTTTGAGATGATGGGTAAGTTTTAATTAGGGAATTATGAGAATTTGGGGAAGAGATTGAGGTATTGAGGTAAAAACAGAGGAGGAAAATGAAGGAACAGTTGAGGAAGAGATAAAAGGCGTTCTTCTTTGATTGAGAAATGGAGGAAGAAACCCTTGCCATAAATTAACCTGAAAATGAGATTGGGGATGAAAAGGAGAGAACAAGAAGAAGGGTTTCAAATTATGAGGGTAATGGAGGTAGAGAAGAGTAGTAGTAGTAGTTCATGATTTTGAGGGGTTTTTATGTGAGTGTTTATTGTAATTCCTTCCTTCACCAATAAGGATGTCGGAGTTGAGAGAGAGAGAGAGAGAGAAAGGGTAGAGAGGGCCAGAGGGGGGGGTGCAATTTTAAGAGAGAAGAAAGGGGTGGTGTTGTTGTTATAAGCTCAACGACTTTCAGGTAAGACTGACTAATACAAAAGTTTAATGGCGGATATATGTAAAAAGTGCCACATAAATATGGATTATATAGTGACGTGGCGCAATATTAGTGCTAGGTTTTTTTCACAGAATCTCTGGCGTTACTATCAAGAGTGTGTAACCTTTTTATGTCGGCCGAACGTTTTTTAATGGTATTCACTTTATGTAATTTCGTCGGCCAAATGTTTTTTTTTCTCTTTATGTTATTTCTACTGGGTCTTTATGCTTATGATAAGTTTTACTAAATTTTTTTTATTTCTAATTTAGAAATTTTAAAATTGAAAAGTCATAAGAATATTTTGAGATTTATAAACTTGAAATAAATAGTTTAATATTTAGGACTCATAACAGAGAAATCAACTTCGATTTGTATGAATATCTATCAGATCAAGTATAAGACAATGAAGACATAATCTTAATCTTTTCATGTTTTGATTGTTGTTATCCATGTGGCCTATGAAGTCAATTTTTCATTTTCTTGATTATGAATGTGAACACGATTGAGTTACACTGTGTTGATGGGCACGTGAACTATTTTTGAATACAACAGAGACTTTCAATATGTCTACGGGTGACCAATCCGAGGCAAACCTTTGATTATGGTTGTAGCCTCATGTTATTTAAGTAGAGAGCTCCTTTTTTCTCTATATCTTCATTATATATATATATATATATATATATATATATATATATATATATATATATATATATATATATATATATATATATATAAAAGAAACAAAATCTCCAGTAATGAAGCCTTGTCAATTGTGATTGTAATTTGGTAGATTCATTTATAAGAGGAATGACAAGTCAAAGTTAAAGAAGAGATCAAACTTTTTCTCAAAACTATTTACCTCCTCCGATAAGAAAAACATCGACTAGGAAAAATATTTAACACCGTTTTCAATTACTCGCCACCACAACAATTTACATATGTATAATAAAAGGTGTGGATGATTATAAATAAGAGGTTTACTAGTAAATGATGTTTATGAAATGAGAATATGAAGTAAGTATTAATTTCTAAGAGGGCCCCAAATAAGAATGAGAAAGGAAAAAAGTCCAAGGAGAAGTTGGGTCATAAAGCACAAGAGGCTAAGCCAACTTAGCTAGTATTTTGGTTTTTCTTAAGCCCGTGCCAAGAATAGGAGAGAAAATTTGAGCAACTTATGATGGAACTTTAGATTCATTACTCACAAAGGACATGGTTTCATCACCAAGATGCTTTTTGTGTTAAATGTTTTTGTCCCTAATGTCACCAGATATAAAAAAAAAATTCAAAGTTTATCTCCATCTACTTCTTCTCTTTTTCAATTTATATATAAGCCAAAAATGAGATAATGAAAAAAACGAAATATTTTTGAAAGTTAGAAAAGGAAAATTTTACCCTTGCAAATTGCAATAAGTTTTTCAAAATTGCAAAAGAAGTATAATGCATAAAAACTACAAAAAAGAAAACCTATATTTTATAAACAAAAGTAATATTGAATTTTGGTTGAAGAATCTCTCAAGTCATTTCTAAAGATGCTATTCAATTTAGAATTTGGAAGGTAAGCTATATGATTCTGAAGCTCAATATTTGATATAAACTGGCTGACTTGAATGGTTAATTCTCAAATGACACGCTTTGGTTTTCAAAACATTTTGGAATGACAACAATGAATTAAGAAATGAATAAAATTAAATAATCAAATATGATTTACAAATTTACAAATTTACAATTTTGTAAACAACACTTTTGCCGGTGTGAAATTCAAAGAAATGACAGATCTTCGTAGCACACGGCTCCTCTATTCCTCTTGAGCTAAAAATGAATAAAACTTTTTTGATGATCAGGCTAAACCCATTAATATAAAAAGGAAAAATAGTTTCATTAGCCATAAGTACAACAAGCAATCTATTTAATTAATTTGGTAAGTATAGTTTCTTGTAAACCATATTCCACGCAAACAGGTTACTTGTTAACAATTTAATAGTATTAAGATTAAATAATCAAATAAAAGAATTCGTACAAAAACTTTATGACCTGAATGTTTTCAATTTCTCATAGCTTCTCATTCATTGAAAATCCATTGACACCTAATCAAATTATATGTCCACTTTATAATGTATTTACGTGTAGGTATCAAACTTGTTTCCCATTGCTATTGTTTACTTCAATTTAGTAACTAGTTAAAATCACAAATATGACTTATAGTAATGTCCCTTAGAAGAGACATTGACTCATTGGAGTTGGTATTTATAAATAAATCTTAATTAGAAGTCATGAACATAAGAATTTCTTGCAACAACAAGAGTGGCATTCGTCTTCTGTCAAAATACTTACCGTTAAATATTAGAGTTCAATCTATCGATACAATTATATTACAACTACTATACAACATATTATAATCTAGTGGTCATAGTTATTTGCAAGAAGTTTTAATTTTTCTAAAATAATAAATAAAAAAATGAGTTGCAAAAATTGTGTCCAAAGAAAATGAATATGGTTATAATGTTGTTGTAATACACTTGGAAGAAAAGTTTTTCCTTTTTTTTTTTCTAAATATTAAGATGGAATCTTTCTGGCATAAATAATTGTCCAACGTCTAGCCCCCCAAAACTGTAATTCTGTTTGTAAACTTTACCAGTTGGAGTTTTCCGTTCCTTATAATCTTTCATTAAACAAGGTCCCCACTGTCCTTTCTCTATCTTCTCCTCACAAAGAGCCACCGACAACCCATCTCTAGGCGACTCTCAACCTAAAAAACTCAATCTCCCTCTTCTTCATCGTTTCTCGGCAATTCTTTTTTACAAGGAAGAGATAGAGAAAAGACAATCAGGAGAACAATTTTTAAAATGAAGGGTGAAAAAGATAATAAAAACCTTGACGGTTATGTTTGGCTTACAATATTGAAGTCCATATTGATCGGATAAATAGGGGCCAAAATTCTAGTTGGTCACAACTGAGGAACTAAATTTACACATTTGTTACTAATTGAGAGCCAAATTGGAATTAACCATTTAAAAATGAGTTCGAATCAGAGTACAGTCAGCATTAGCCAAACAGACCAGATGAACAGTTCCCAATTCCCCAATCCCAACAACTTATCCTCTCTAGAAGAAGATGCAACCTTTTCAAACTCATTCCCTTTTTAAAATGAGGATGAAATCAGAAAGATTCTCTCATGTTGTGTGCTTTAAGGATTAATATGAGTCAGTTAGTGACTATTTTATTATTTTTGAGATTGTGTGAATAAGAAGGCAACTCACTTGAAATGAGTTGCACACAAAGCATGTCCATACAACTAGGGGAGATCACTTTCCACACAAATCAGATCAATATCAATTAACAAGAGTATCAAATTTCAATCTTATGATAATCTTCTAGTTGACCACTATATGATTCTTTAGATAATCCCACTATTTATTTTAATATATGCTTATGAGTTGTAATTTTGGATCTCCAAAATAGTACAATTGGAGGTGAAGGATAGGGTGATCCAAGGAACCATATATAGACTTACCCTAGTAAATACTATGCCTATACAATTGCCCTGGCTCTTTAACTTTAAAAGAAGGACCAAGATAATAACAATGCTTTTAGGATTATTCTTTCACACGTACAAAGACGGCTCCGTCGAAAACAACAAAGCAGCGAAAGCGACTACTCTGCCCCCAACATAATTAAGGGTTTTTTTTTGAAGTTTTGCGACCAGTTTTACGATCATATTATTAATAAATTTCAAACTATAGCTTAGTGGTTAAGTACTTACTTTATATGTGATAATAGTAAAAAATTCAAATTTTCCCTAAAGCAAATGAACTATTTTATCAGATCAAAATTCTTTATGTACTTCAACAAAAAAAAACATTCTCTATGTACTAATTTTCTCTATAAAACTACACAGTATAAGAGGGGGTGTTTAGTTACCACTAGAACTTGTATAGAGATGATTCAAAATAATACTATCATTTTCATAATAACTTGTCTCCAATATTGTCATTTGAAAAGTAGGGATGATATATCTAAAGATTGGGATCATTATTGGAGACCTAGAAAACAACAATAGATAAGAAATTGGCTTGATATTTTAGGTGTTGGGGTCACTTTGTTTTGGATTCTAGCCTTATCTACTGTTGTACAAACTCAGCCAACCCTAGATAGAGAGACCTGATTCAAACTTCATTTGTTCAATCAAAGTAGTTTTCTTTCACTTTCTCTCACTACAATAAAACAGGGCCCTCCTGCCAACCCTGTTTTCTACTCTTCCATTACTACATTCACTTTCTATCCCAAATTTAATCCATACTAGAAGGAAGAATCAAAACAAGACCTTGATATAATATAGCATGTGCATGAATGTAGGGATTTGTTTATAGCCAGTCATATTTTGAGAAAAAACTTAGATACTAGAAGACAATGATAATGATAGACAAAAAATAATTTAGGTTTACTAAGGCATGAAAATTGATAGGTGGAGTTTTGTCCCTTCTCATTTCTCATCAAACACAAATAATAATTGTTTGACTATGTCAAATATATTTGACTAACATAGAGACTACATTTATGTAAAATACTATTATACTAGTAGAAAATCATGAATTAGAATGATCTGAAATCTCATTGAATACTAAATGCCGCGTATAGAAAAGGTAACTTGAGCGATGGATGACATTGTTGGCCTAGAAATGGTGTTGTTATTCGTAGATTAGTTGACACATGGGAAAATTGTCGAGCAAAAGGGGTTTGTTCTTCTATATATTGAAGACACATATAACAAGAATTCTTCAAACACTTGTATGAATTGCTTTGAGCTAGAAAGGAGGATTGAGATTATGGAAATTCAGGCACACTCAGGTTGTCCTGGGCTCTTTTCCACTTAAACACCCAGACATTTTGGTTGTAGAGGCGCCTATAAAACTGCTCTTGACATTGTTGTCATGGCATTCCTTTAAGAGAGGAAAATTATAAGGCCCAAAATCCGGGTCAAAATATCAAATGAAGCCCAACCCGGAATAATAATGCAAAAAAAACCCAAAATTTAAAATTACAAAACATTCATTAAAATGTCTGAACAAAACACAGATTGCTCTCAACAATTTTGTATTTGCTCTCAACAATTTTGTAAATGTATGAACAAATTTGTTTTTGTTCACACATAATTATATATGTTGTCACAGTTTCAAAAGTGTTGTAACAGTTTCAAAAGTATTGCCAACAGTTTAAAAATTGGGTTTTTTTTACATTATTATTCCCGAGTGGGTTTTTTTTCGTATTTGGGCCCAAATCTTGGGCTTTTCTTACATAGTTCCTTCCTTTAACCAGACTATTGCTTCTGACCCGAGTTCTTCAGACTAATCCATTTCTTAGTTGAATGTCTTTTCTCAGACAAATTACTCCCAATATAGGATAGGATATATGGGGAGGAGGTGAGGAACTTCCATTTAGTTGCTGGTGCCCAACGGACCGTGTCGGCCTAAAAACAGACTGGCACACCCTATTTATAAGGCGACACAGTATGGCATGACACGAAACTGTTCATGCCGTGTCGGTTTGTCACGGGTCAACCGGATTAGGGTGTAAATAATGTTGTTGGGCTTTAGGCCATGTCTTGTTGGGCTATAGGCCCGATTCTGTTAGTGTTTGAGTGGGCGGTTATCGAGCTTATCACATCTATGATGTAGCAAGTGTCAAATGTAACGACATACGTACATCGTAGTCGACTTCGAAAAAAAAAAAAAGATATAAACAAAGGAATGAACAAAGATATTGAGCTTGAAATAAAATCACACCGCGTCAAACTTTCAAAAAAAAAAATTTAGTGTGCGGGTACAAATCTGCCACGCCAATTGTCTGAGTCGATGATAAGTGGAGTTTCCATATCCAGACTTTGTAGTATGGCTCCACATGACTCAAAGGTGCGTTTGCCGTTGTTGTGACATGTCTAACACGTCATGACTGGCTAGTGTGATGTCTTCTGGTTATCGGAATCTGAATTTGTACTGTACCATTTAACTGAAAAATAAAAGTTCAAACACTATTTACCCGGGTAAAAATGAGGCCCTCAAGTCAAACTACCAGTTTGAGAGTCCAATTTTTGAGAGTTGATCGTTTCAGATTGATTAGCTTTGGTTTGAGAACCCCAAAAGATTCAGTTCCAAAATTTCAATGGCAGAAGAAGAAGAAAAAGTCGCATCCACTAACATCCTTCAACCTCCGCTACCCCTTCCATCTCCTCCGGTAAGAGTAAGACCTAACTAGTAGTAGTACATGATTCTGAACTCATCTTCATTAAAATTAAATTCAGACTTCTTGTACTTTATGTTTGACTAATCTTAGATTAATTTCTCCTAACTTTATTGCTTTTTGTATGATTCTCAATTTCCTTCTTCTATCTTTCCAAATGTTAGGGTTTTATTTGTTCTTGGAAAAATAAGAAGCAAATTGATACTTTGAGGGGGGTGGAAACCTATCATTTATTGATTCTTGTTATTAAATGCCTAAAGGGTATTAATCAAAGTAGTGCCCTTTAGAATTATTTCTATAGCCTTTAAGGTTTATCTGTATTCTTAACTATGTATGGAAGCTATTTGATGTATGATGTCTATCGTAATCATTTAATCTTGTATCTCCTTTGGATGAATGGTTTTGTTACTGAAATTCGCTCCGTTTTGATCTTTTGAATCAGTTTTTGGAGGTTACTTGCAAAAGTACAGGTAAAGTTAGGCGATTCGCTTGTGGTTCAGAATCCAAATTTGCAATATCCTTGATAAACAGAAAGTTAGGTAGTGGAACCCCTCTTGCTTCATATATTGAAGCTGTTAAAGAAGGGGAAGAACCTATCAGTTTTGGTCCTACTTCGGTTCTTGTCGATTATGGGGATGGTTGGAAATTGCAAACAGTAACAGAAGAAGGTAATATGACTTCATTTATCTGATCCAAGCACGTTCCATTGTTTGTAGAATGGGGTTTCTTTTTTGTGGTCGAAAAGAGATAATGAAAGGAGAAAATTATGAAGTACCAAATAAGTAAAGAAGAGTCTTCGTTTAGCTAATCTTTAGATGGGTGAGTTTTAATCTTCGTTTAATCATTTCTTTCTATGTAGTTACTGGAAAAGAGAACAAAGTTCAGTATACATACAAGCAGCCCCCTACTGTTATGGTATGTTCAAATTCAACTCTATCCTTACTTAACTAAGACTCCGTAAAAATTCTTTTAATCCCTTTTGAAGTTCTGGTTTGTTAAGTGAAGAACTATACATAATTTTTCTGTTTGAGTGTTTTTCATGCATCTTAATCTAATCCGCACCATGTTAATTTCTACTAGAATCGGTGTGAGTGTTTTCACCTCTGGTAGAGCTTGTTAGATGTTCAAGAAGTTAAATTGAACATGAAAGTCGACTTAATGAAATCGATTAGTTTAGGTATTCTGCTTGAAGATCTAAAACTTCCTTTTGACTGAGCTAGGAATTTCTTCAAGTTGGGTGTATTGGTAAGACATAGTTGACCAATGAGGTTTCTACTTTGTGAATAATGTTTTACATGTTCTGCTTTTATTCTACAAATTTATAGATTAGTAAATGACAACTATCAAGTTACGCGCTGATGGAGTGATGGAGCCCCTCTTAAGTAACTTAAGCAAGCGAGTTGACACAGACACAAGCCCAAAAACTGTTCTTGTAGGGTTACCCCTCTGTCGTAGGAACCAGCTTACCAATTACAATGGATTTGTCTGGTCAGAGTTGCTACACCCACTCGGATAAGCTCATTTGTATGATGAGGTATAGGGTCAAAAACCCCGTCTCACCCAACAACTTTAGTAGTAGATTAGTTTGATTGAGACTAGTTGTAAACGGTGCCAACCCAGACTAGCCTTCCAAGCATTAAATCGTGATATGCCTAAAAAAGACATGATATAAGCTCTAGTAATGGAAGTCATAATCACCAATTTTGATCTTTGTTAAAAAGTTCATCAAGTAACAAGTTACCATGCTTAATTCATAAATTGTATATAAAAACTGATTTCATCTGCCGAATTTACACTTACAAATGTAAGCTTATAGTTTCTTGAATTATTAACTCTATAAGCAGTAAATTTCTTTTCCTGCAACCTTCTTAGGTTTAATTCTGTCAAAGTTCGTAATTGTATTTTTGCATTTTTGCGTCAACCTGTTTTGACCTCCTGGCCATTATATTGCAGAGATCAGATGGTTTTAGTCCTGCTGGAATCTCGTCAACCTGGTCGAAACCTCCCATCAGTTGTGGCTATATTGCCAAAATATTGCTAGCTTTGGTTTTGATATTTTTGCTTGGAAGTACCTTCACTTTGTTCCTCGAAAATCTTCCCAAGTTGATCCTGTTATTTACTTCATCAATGTAGTATCATTTCTTGCTCTCTCTGCAACTAAGTCACAGAATTTCCTGTAATAAATTTTGTACAGAAGTGATTGCTTCATTTAATCATAACCAGATACTGATTTCATGTATAAATCGGTACCAGCTTCGGCCTGAAATATTTTTGTTGTCAGTTTTTGTCTAGTAAGTTGTATTCTGAGATGGTTCTGAAAATTCTTTTGATTTCAATAAAAACTGCTAGTAAGAGATTACAATTACATGTAGTGAACTGCCATCATAATATTCGTTATCATAGTAATCATCCAAAAAAACATGAAAGGACTGAAACCATGAAGGAAATGGTTTCAGCTAGCTATATTATCTTCATCTGTGAATGAACAACATTTTACCCTAGAAAAAGGAAACCCGCAAGAAGAATACAAGTTCAAGAACTTTTTTCCAAATCAGGTCCTTTGTCTGACCCTCCTTCCACTAGTATCACCGCCATCAGAGAGCTGCCCCCACACACTTCGGCTTTTTCCGCTTCCACTGCTACATTCCTCATCACATCCCGCCACCGTCTTCAGTAGTTCCGACTGTAGCGCTGGGCAGTTCTCTTTAAGGTATTCAAAACCATCTGTTCTCATAATAGCTGTGTTTAAAAATTAAAAGGTGTTCTCAGATGAGTTAGAAGCCCAGCGGAGGAAATAATACGAAAAATAGCAGCACAGTGCGATCAATGAAAACCTGAAATCTTCTTGAATCTTGATTCAACTGCTTTAAACAAAATACACAATAGTTTATAACAAATCTATCATATTAAGTTTTTTGGTCGGCAACCCATGCTTCAGAAGTTCTAACAAATAATGTCAGCTACTTGTCCAGGAGAAAACCCAACCTCCACCCTTGAAATTAAAAATGTCAAACTGACAAGAAATTGAGTGACTAAAAGGCCTTCAAGCAATGCACCTAAAAAGTGCATCTTAAATTCCAAGTGTATGAATTTCATATGAAGTCAAGACTTGAGACTATCAATTTCCGAAAGATGGGCAGTATTTGTGAGTTGGGCAAAATTTCTGAATGATGTAGATTTGATCAATTGCCTACATCTTACCGTTTGTTAACCATGGAGCTCAATGCCTCAACCAAACACAAGATATTCATAAAGAAGGGTAGCATAATAAAGAACTAATCTGTCTAAAAAAGAAAGTTTTGCCCTCTAGAGGATTCCCTTTCCCTAATCCCTCCAGTGAATTTAGGAAGTTCCAAGCATTCAACTTCCCGGAATGTGTGGGCGTTCTCCATTATGTGCTAGGTGAGTGTTTATGCGCTCATAATGGTAACTAAATTGTTAGAGAAAAGAGAACTTTCAGAACATACTGAGGGGCAAGTGATGGATTTTTACATCCTGCGAAATGTTTCATACAAGCTAATTCTATATATCTTATCTAGTTCGCATATAAAATATGCCATTTGCGTGAGAAAATGGCATGTTTAGAGGCGCATCATATAAGCCCTATGTCTCACCATACCCGAAGCTAATGCTGATGCAATCAATCATGGGCTCTAGCTAAGGTATCCAAGATCACTTGAAAAAAGGCTTTGATGTATGTTAAAATTGAAGTCCTACTGAGTTGCTAATCGCCATGCTATAATTCTTTGAGAACATACTAATTATAAGCTGGGAAGACCGGCAAGGTTGAAGTTGAAGGTATACCAAACCAAGACATGCAGCAATTTACTAGGGATCTCTCATCCCCATCTCATCAGGCACATGTCCTATAGGTTAATGAAATGCTTTAAACGTAAATAAGGATTTAAATATGCAGAATCATGTTTCCATAACTATTGAACCTAATAGCACTATGGCATAGGTGATAATGTTTAAACAATCACATAAGAAAATAATAAGTATGTTACTATACATGTTTCCAAACTATGTATGTTACTATCTTACTGATTCCATCTGGTAATAAAAAACAAATAATATCTGAATTATATCTCTACGCAAACGGAATGTTCCACGAAAACAAATTCGAACTATACAATACATACCTGCTAGATTTTCAGCTGCAAATTTTAGGCAGACAGCTTTAAGTTCCATGGCATGACAGCGGTCAGAGAAAGCAAGCATTCTAGCAACAGAATTTACAGATATATCCTTGCAGAGATATGACTCACACATCTGTCTAAGTCTAGACAAACCATACTGGTCGGCAGCAGATAACAATTTGCCAGCCAATGTGTCTGCTACATAAAATTCACAAGATGAACTTGATGCCAACAACTCCTCGTCGTCAACAAGAGCATCTCTGTATACAAAGTGCAGCATAGCCTGTTGAAAAATATAGATAGAAGGTCAAGAAACAGACGAGGATAAAGGGTGCAAAACCTAGAGAATCCAACATTTGATAATGGAAACCATTCATGAGAAAAGCAGTGAAGTTTTCCACCTTAAAAACCTTGGGTTCCAGGTCCGTAACAACAATCTCCTGCTCAGTGTCCTCTAACTGATCAAAGAATTTATCTCGCCATACAGGAGATCGAGCTGCCAATATCAACTTATGAGCATGAATTTTCTCTCCAGCCACGTTGAAAACAACATCTGAACCTTCCTCGTTCCCCAGTAGCATGCCAAAATGAGTTCCAATATCAGACTCAGGGACGTCGATTGAGTGCAACGGGGATGAACAATCTACAGTTGAAACTACAACCCCGACAGTACAATTAATTTTCAAGCAATCATCCTTGAGGAAGTCAGATGATTCAAGCACAGCACGTCTGAAAAAGCGTTTATATCCCCTGAGTGACAAGAACAATGATCAACACAGGAAGAAAAATGTATATAACTTGGCTAACCGCTGAGTAATTAGAACAAACGGAGTAATAAGGGAAAACGGGCAAACAGAGATCGGGTTATATTAAACATTACCATCAAAGCCTCGGACTTTAACTTGTAACTGCTCATATAATTAATACTACTAATCAAGGAATAAAGTTTCGGTAGGCATTTCAACAAAAAAAAAAGTTTCGGTAGGCATGGAAATGGAAATATTTCAGTCATTTCAACTAAAATATTTTGGAATTTATTTCTTTGACAAGGCATTGTTAAGAGAAAATTAGTTAAATTTCGAGTTTCGATGGAAATTTTGGTGGGTATGGAAATTTCCATTTTCCGGTCGAAACGAAATTTAATTCCTTGCTACTAATGACTGAAATAAGGCACAATGAGCATAATATTCCTTCACTTAAAGTATGATTCTAGACATAAATGATATATATATCAGATTGCCATCATCGATTAAAACCCAAAACTAGCATAGTATCTACATTATCATGCTGGCATGTTCCGAACTATAACAAAAATCCTTATCGAACATTAACCCGGTGGCCTAGATTTTCAGCTTATCTTCCATAAGTTAAAAAAAACATGACAACCCTTACAAATAAATTGGGATTAAGTCAATAACTAGCTCTAGAAATTGAAAAATGCTTCAAATTTAACCAATAACTAAAATGATAACAAAGAAGATGGTTCTTACCACATACTCCCTCGATACTTTAAAGTATAAGGACCACTCTCTAACGATCGATCGAAATGACTATGAACCTTATGCTTCTCTTTCCCACTTTGATCAACAAGGGTTAGCTCGAATAAAGCTCGAACATCTGTTCCTTCACTAGCTAAAGCAATGAAAACAGAAACATAAGTTGAATTATCTTCAGGGTTTTTTCCATCAGGATAGAAATATATCGCCCATTGATAACCACCCACACTGAAATTTTCACTAGCTATGTGTTTTCCAATTCCCATCCCTTTCGCAAGGGAATAACCTTGTATAACAAACTTGTGAGATCCATTTACGGTTTCTGTGACTGATCGTGAGCTCGTCGGAGGAATCAGAACGCTTCTCTCTGCTCTCATTTCCGGCATCTTTTAGTCACAAAATTCTTCAAATTTCATGAAAATCCTCAAATGAACGCCAATTGAATTAGGTGAAGAATGTTGTGTGTATTGAAGATTGAGGAATTGGGATGAATATGAAGATTTTTGTGATGAACGGAGGAGAATGGAATGGATAGTTGTTGAACGGAACTAGGGTTTCTATCTTATTTCTCTCCCTCTCTTAAATCATACTTTTGATTAAATGATGAGTAGAGGAAGGGAAGGGAAATTAGAAAAGGGAACGACAATTCAAAAAGCCATTGAAATAAACATACGCCGAGGTGCGTAATACGCATTAGTTTTGTGTTCTTACACGCAATTTGAGCCCCGTTTTGGAATGTACAAATTTACTTGCCCTCAAGTATGGATATCACCTTCATGGTACTAGGATGATGCGGACCGACCTTCTGACTACCTAGTGATACGGTCATTTTGGCACTTTTGAGCTTCAGGATTTTAAAAGGGCCCACGGTTTTACAGTGACTCACTAAAGAAGGGTGCTAACGTATTGAGAGGAGCATCATACTATGTCTCACCATCGATTTTGGATTGATTTACAACACACTCTCCCAAGACTATATCACAGTAGAGCGAATCATGTTAATAGCGTGTTATAGGATGATGCAGGACCAACCTCCGGAATGGCTGATGATACTGTTCGCTAAGACACTTCTGGGCCTCACGATTTTAAAAGGACTCACTAAGGAAGAGTGCTCAACCTCTTCAAAATAGCACCACACTCAGTCTTACTGTCGATGAGGGATTGACTTACAACACTTCACACATTTTTCCATTTGAGTTTTTCTTTCTTACCATTTACTTAGGAAAAATCCTAAGTTTGTCCCATTAAGTAAACCAAAATCCCACCAATTTAAAGAGAGAAGTATATGTAAAATGTGAGCCTCCACTTCCAATTTATATTGGCTTTCCATCAACAATTTAGCATTTTATCGTTATTGTTTATAAATTTCGTTAATATTTGAATTTTCGGTCTCTTTCCATAAGAAAGAGATATGAGTGTCTTATTTTTAATTTTTTTTTTTTTTGTATGTATCACCTCTATCGCTAATATGTTAGGAAGCAGTATGGTGTCATTTTAGATTAATATCTGAAGTCCTATGTTGTAAAAAAAATAGTAGATTTTATCAACAAAAATATTATTGTTATCTTTCTTGGAAACTTGAATAACTTCGTAGAACAATTTAGTTATCATTTTGCCACATCAATTGCAATATTCTATTTGGTTTAGTATGTTTCGGTTAGTATATGGTTTTCATTATAATTGGTATTTGACCATCTAGTTACTAATTTTGGAACATATATCTTTCTTACTACAACGTAACGCCCCAAAGCTTAGCAGTTATTGATATTGTCCCCGTTTGACCACCTCACACAGGTACGTGGTTTTGTTATTGGCTAGGATTCCAGAAGTCCTCCCAAAAGGCCTCAGTACGTACTAAGCTTGAGCGTACACTTATAGCCCAGTCTCTGGACACTCTTGCGAGCAATATGGAATTATTACAATTACATTTTCCTACCAACTCCTTGGATATGTTAAAATAGATAATTTGCCTACCACTTTCTGCTTGATATTTTGTTAAAGAATGAGTCATATGTCTGAAAACCAATTTGAATTATCTATATGACAAAATAGAAGAGAAAAACGCTGACTGGCACAAACATCATATTTTTAATAAAAGATATTGTCTAGAAGTCCCTCACAAAATTTAAAATATAGTCCTTATTCGAAATAAAATAAACTATTTAAAAAAATAATAACTGTGTCCTTTTTAGAAATAAAATAACTAATTTAAGAAAAAAACACAAAAGAAATTGCAAAGGTTAAAAAAAGGAAATTGAAATCTCTATATCTCAAAAAAATCGTGTCCTTTTTAGAAATAAAATAACTAATTTAAGAAAAAAGGAACAAAAGAAATTGAAAGGGTTAAAAAATGAAATTGAAATCTCTCTCTCCATAAAATAATTAACCTATATAACAATACATAAGGGAAAAACGTTAACTGAGACAAACATTCTTCGTTAATAAAGGATATTGTCTAGAAGTCTTTTCTCAAATTTAAAATATAGTCCTTCTTATAAATAAAATACCTAATTTAAGAAAAGAAGAAACAAAAGAAATCGCAAAGGTTAAGAAAAGGAAATTGAAATCTCTTCCTCTTTCTCAATAAAGTTGTGGCATTCTTGGAAATAAGATAACTCATTTAGGAAAAAAGGAAACAAAAAGAAATTGGAAGGATTAAAATAGGAAAATTGAAACATCTCTCTCAATAAAATAACTAATTTAAAAAAAATAAATAAATAATTATATCGTCAAATTTGATTGATATTGTTCTTGTTGTAGACCACAAAATACACCCTAGTGATTCTAAAAGGTGAAAGTGATTTCTCTTAAATCATTTCTCATTCTTATATAAAATAATTCGTTCTCACGACATCTATCATCAACTTATGGGATATCTATAAATCAAAGAATATTTGTATCCTTGACATAAAAAATGAGATACCATCTCCCAAAAGTCCAACTTAAGTATTTAAAATAACCGAACCGTCTGCTTAGTCCTTCAGGGAGTTATTTCGCTTCTCCGACGAAGGGTCTTCCCTTTGCCGGATTCCGTTACTCGTTTTCTAATAAAGATCTAAACACCATCAACCTTGTCAACATCTGTGTTTGTTTGTAAGGCGTCCAGATCAAGTAGAGAGGGTGATTGATACATCTTTTCTTATGCCGTTTCTCCTGCGCTAGGGTTCATCCACAAAAAAAGAAGTGTAAAGTGGCGATGGGTATGATGAATCCAGTGAAACCTGGTCTTGTAGAACCATAAGAACAAATGCATCGAACTAGAATTACTCTTTCATCAAAGAATGTAAGAATCTGGAAAAGTTTGTGTCGACCTTGTAAGTGGTGCTAAGATTAAAAGGTTGATTATTGTTTTCTCCATGAAAGCATACTTTAAGATCTGAAGAATTTATTATTAATAACCTACAATGGAAAGGTATAGAATAGGTATTCATGTCGACCTATTTTCGGTTGTGATTCTTGGAGGGAAGATGGATTTCGGCTATGCGGCGACGATTTTTCTGTGATGGAGGCGGTTCTTCGGTGATGACGACGGTTTCTGACGATGAAAGCAGTTTTCGGCGATGATTTTCGGGCGATAATAGCGGTTTCAGGCGACATCGGTGGATTTCCGACAAAAGCGATGGGGATTTAGATTTAGTATTTTCTTTTGTTTATGTCATATGTTGTTTTCTGTTCTTTTTAGGGCCTTTTTGTTGGTCTTTAAGACCTTTTGTTTTTCATATTATTCACGTATGAGTGCTTTGATTATCAATCACTTTTGGGAGTTTTTTCATCTACTTACAACTCTCTCTCCCGATGTACCGGATATAGAGGTGCAAATCGGGATTTGCACGTCGACAGTTGACGGCGAGAAGAGAATAAGGTGAAAGAAGCATCAGTTACTCATCTACCCTTAGTTGGTTAGCAGCGACTGCCTAGAAGTAGCCCCCCAGTTAGATCTGGCAGCTCTACTAACACTCCAAGTAGGCATAACTAGTCTTGTTTGTACGGTTTTGGTTGTGTCTTTGTTCTTTTAAACTTAATGATGTAATTCTCATTAGCCTTTTGGCCTTTAAATGAAATTTGATTTCCAAAAAAAAAAAAAAAAACATAAAAAATGAGGTTTGCGGTTTAAAAAAAAACATAAAAAATGAGGTAAGAACGGTAGAGTACAGAAAGAATTTTTTTTTCCTTTTTTGAATGAAGTAGAGAAAGAATTGTGAAACAAACACCACAAATAATTGCATCAATTACCATATAATTTCCAAACTAAACACAAAAAGGCAGATCTGTCCCAACAAATGATAGTATTCTGCCTGATATAGCGGACTCTTATTGGCCGGATGATATAAATGATCTGGAAGGTGAACGTATCAGCCTTCCCCTCAGCCCCAATTTTCCCCGAGATGACATTTTTCGTACAAGTATAAGATAGTGAGAAAAAGCTAAAGAAAATTATTACTCCTACCTACTAAACTGGTAGTATAATCCAAGTAATATATATACCATTAGTGGCTGGGAGTATCATCGACCCGCCGTTTTCACTCTCATTCTCATAAGTTCAAATTTCCGTCGGTCCTCATCAGTTCCGATGACACCACAAGCAAACACGTCCTGTTTCGAAGAAGATAAGTTGTTTGAATGTGCAGAATTACTCCTTCCATGGCTATCTCCTTCAGACCTCGCTTCAGTTTCTTCAACTTGCAAAACCCTTTATTCTTTATCAAAATCAATCACCATTAGAAGGTCATCAGATGCTTCTAGAAACCTTGAGAATTTTTCTATCCCTTTCATCAACAATGTCGATTCTCAACCTTACTCTTATTTCATCTACACTCCTTCTCAAATCCTTTCTTCTCCCACTTTATCCCAACTTTGGGGATCAAACCCTAACTCCAACTCAGTTTCATCATCGACTCGTTTTGTCCCAAACCCGACGAGTTTATTGGTCTCTTCAAACGACGGCAGTAGTTCTGGGTGTCTTTGTAAGAGTTGCTCGGATGAAGACGATGGAGAAATGTTGGAATGCCCGTGTTGGGGACTGGATTCAGAATCGGACATGATGACTGAGTGCGGTCCAGGTTGTACTTGTGGGTTAGAGTGTGGGAATCGCCCCACTCAACGAGGCGTTTCCGTTAAGTTGAGAATCGTCAAAGATGAGAAAAAAGGATGGAGTTTGTACTCGGCTCAGTTCATTCACTATGGCCAATTTATTTGTGAGTATGCAGGTATAATTTTGAAAATCAGTAGCCATTACAATGTTAGCAGTTGATTTCAAGCATTTTCATTGCTACTTCTTACCCATTTGGTTTTTTTCCTATATAACTCTTGGTTAGTCAGTTGCTGTTATTTTCTAATGATCACATTCATATATGTCAGCTTATAAGTTAGTATAATTTTTCCTTCGATAATTTGCTGTCGATTTATGTCAAATTTCAAATTGGAGTATCCTCATTTATTCACATTTGTCACGTATGCCTAGATCTTGTCGGCGTAACCAATTCTACGGCTTCATGGTTACCTAACGTATTTGGAGAAGATTTTGTAGTTCTGGAACACCTCAGGTATAAGAACATAGGTAACATTAATTCGTCTGGTAATATAGCTTGTAGAAAGAGAAGTCAATTTTGTTGTTGGCCCGCGGGAAGCGACATGTTAGTTGCTACAATCTGCTTAGTCGCTTAGAATATGCTTGGACCTCGGTTTGCATGGTACATGTTAGGTTTTAGAGTCACATACTGGGAGGGGGTTGGGGGACGATGGGTCCTAGAAACCTGTATCGGGATCCGTTAAAAATTTATATGATCTTGGTTTACATGGTAGATGGTTGGTGTTGGAGTCATGTAAGTTGGCGGAATCTTGTTATGATGGTGCCTTGTTATATAGCCTTGACTAGTTACAAATTGTTTTTCTTTTTCTTGTATATGATGCATGGGTACTAGGTGCCTTGTTATATAGCCTTGACTAGTTACAAATTGTTTGTCTCACGAATAGGTCAGGTGGGATATTCATTAACTACAAATCTTAGCTTGCCCTTATATCTATTGTAGAATCTGCCCAATATCCTGCCTAATAACTTCGTACACCGTACTTGCTTATATATAACTACTCGTTTTAATCTTTCACTCTATTATAATTACAGTGTCAAGTGGAAGTATGATGTAAAATTACTTGTATCTAAAGGCATACAAAAACTCAATTTGCTTACGTCATTTGATTCCCTCATATTGTTTATCTTTTCCTTCTCTTTTTAGAAAACATGGCAGTGTAAGATTTTGATCCAAGAATGTAATCTCATAATGTCCTACCGATAAGTTGATTGATTCATTATTCTACATTTACCAGCCCTCAGTTCTTCTTTACCAAATTTGTCAATATCAATTTAACCTCACAGGTGAACTCTTGACCACTCAAGAAGCCAAAAAGCGGCAAAAGAGATATGATGAACTTGCATCAAAAGGCCGATTTTCTAGTGCACTTCTTGTTGTGAGAGAGCATCTCCCATCTGGAAAAGCATGTCTAAGGATAAACATCGATGCAACTAGGGTCGGCAATATTGCACGGTTTATCAGCCACTCATGTGATGGCGGTAACTTAGAAACAGTTCTAGTCAGGAACTCTGGGGCATTGGTGCCTCGTCTTTGCTTCTTTGCTGCCAAAGACATACGAGATGGTGAAGAACTCAGTTTCAGCTATGGGGACGGTAGGCTCAAGCAAAATGGATTGCGCTGTTTTTGTGGAAGCTCAGGTTGCTTAGGAACTCTGCCTTCTGAGCAAACTTGATGGTAATGCTGCTTAATCTCAACTGATTAAATAATTTTCTTACAAACCCTTACATCTCTTGTGATTTTGTCGATTCATAGATTTGGTTCTCTTTTGAATAGTAATGACAATTTATACCATAAGCAGTAAAAGAGATGAAAGTCTTAAGAGAAAAGGGCTGTTTGATTTTGTATTGATGTCATAATATTCGTCTAACGTCGCATATTTCGTGGTATCGAGCATCTGCAACTAACTTGGCATTCTCCCGTATACTGGAAGTATGGTATACGATATTAAACTTGGTACGTAATTATATTGATAAACTGATTCAGAACCATGATTAATGCATATATATATATAGATATTGTTACTTGTTCTCGTTGACATTTCTGCAAGAAAACAACTAAAGCCTCAACATTAAGAATAAAAGAATCTAATGGGGGCTTAATTATTTCCTGTTGTTAAGAATCTGATTGGCAAAACTTGCCAGATTTCTACTGTCTTCCTCATCACCATCTTCTTCATCCTGTACAGACGGCCCAGAATGTTGGATCGGATTATTATTGACCAAACTTAGCAAGTTAGTTGGCACTGTCTCACCTGTTAGGTCAAAGTTTGAAGATGGAAAGCTGCCCGCCAAGTTAACAAGGTTGTTCGAAGAACATGAGTTGTTTGAATATGCAGGCTGAAGCAGTGCTATCTGTTGCTGTTGCTGAGAACTTTGGAGTGCATTTGCCATTGCCAACCTACTATTTACTAGCTGTGTTTGCACAATAGAGAGCTCGGCTTGCAACGATGCCACCTGATAATCGGAGTTTGTTAAAAACTTGATAACGGAGGTATAAACATTGTATACACTAATCACGAATATGAAAATATCATTCTTAATTTGTGCCTTGTTTTTCGAGAAAGAATGGTGAAAATGGTACATTGCTCGTGAAGAGAAATGCTTATTTTCCATAGTTTTTGTAACACCCCACCCCAAATAACGGTTCTCAACCTCACAGGCTCACGGCCTTGAAATCCAAGATTTGAGGCCTTCCAACCAGAATCGCGAGCAACGACCATCACCTGACGCTCCAAAACTTGGGAAGGTTGCTTTTCGAGTTGAAGATCTCAAATCTTGATTTCAAGTAGTTAAGGTAGAGATTTGGGATTTGAGGTGTTACAAATGGTAGCCTCACTTGAGTTACAGTTTTCCTCATACTTGACTTAGAATTTGATGTGATGTCTTCCTGTGTACGTACTATCATCAATTAAATTTTAAAAATCTCAATCATTTAATGTGTCATCAATGAACAACGCAAGAACTTGAGAAAAACTCTATAAAGCGATCGTAGCACTTCCTGTCGGTGAAGGGCAAGACCTGTTGTTGCAGAGCGAGAATGGTTGAAACACAACCATAAACAGGATCTGATAGTCTAGCTTGAGCTTCGTATGATATTGTTATAGTTGCATCATGGCGTTGGTTTATCGGCAAGTGAAGAAGAAGTTTTGAAACATTACTAGCGCCGAAAACTTTATGAACAGCTGCGAAACGAGCTGCCCCTTGGTCTGATCCAAAGTGTGGTGCAAATATGCAACCATTAATGCATTTTCTTCT